>NC_140909.1:11655778-12255778 GCF_045865225.1 Trachurus japonicus
AAGATTAGGCATCGTTTTCATCACTTTGCACAGTACAGAGACAGATAGGTCTGGTGCGTGTTCAGCCTGAACAATTCAAAGACTGATTGCATGGTAATAACTTGCCCAGTTCTTGGCAATTCTTCCATATTAGTTTAATTGCTAACAAGAAACTGCATGTAAATTACACAGGTTCAGAGTTGTCAGAGGTCCTATTTTCTTCCATTTGTTGTCAAGATTTCAGTCTCTGGGCTACGCCAGACTGGACACCTTCCAGACCAGATCACTATACAGAATGTGCGGAGATGAAATTGATATAAATCTTCTACTCTGCTGTGAGCATGAGGAAACAAGCAACCCAAAATGCCAGAGATTTTAAGGAGAGAAAAAAAAATCTAAATTCCTCTGTCTTAGGTTTGACAAACCTTCAATTCTTGCTCATGACAGAAAAATCAACCTCTCCACAATCATACAGACCTAGTACAGTTACTGACAAAACATAAGCTAGCCCCTTACAGTGACACAGAAACATTTAAAATCATCTGCTCTTGGTGACACCTGTGGCAATCATGTGAAAACACACCCACTCAACTGCTTTTAAACTGACAGTGATCGAATGAGTTGCGTTTTAGGCTAATAATGACACTCAAAACAATAGTGAAGAATGTGTCTGACAAATGGGACCAAAAAACTCATTGATAATATTCAAAACACTGACATATTAATGACCACTGTGCAAGATAAAGAAATCAAAATTATAAATTAAACACAACATGACATTACTCAACACAAATTTGGTTTACGTTTGACGTGACTGTGAGGAGTGATTACTATTTACAGCATGCACCAGCTATGAGATCAGAATGTACTCTTACCTTCTCATTCTAACACAATGCAGGAATTGTAACAAAGACAAATGACAGAAAAAATATGAGGTAGATGTTAGGGAGGGGAAACTGGAAATCATTCACTTTCAGAGAGCTCAAAAATAATGTTTAGATCATGAGCATGAGGAGTGATGCTTCTGGTACAGTTTTTGTTACACCTAGAGAAGGAGAGGTAGAGCAGCAGTTGAAATACAAGAGGAAAAGACAGTGGTAGGAGAAAAAAGATTGAGACATACTTTGAATGTAGAGGAAAACCTGTAGCGCAATCCAAAACCTCAACAAACTTAACATGTTCGACTAACTTAGCTATATACAAAAGGAAATGTGTACGCAAAGGGAGAATGAAATGTGACATGAGCTTAGGACAAATGCAAGTACTTCCTTCATGGTAAGTTGGAGAAGAAAATCTGTTTGTACCTTTCTGAAGTGCGACAGCATGTCAGGACTTCTTTCACACATTTCAGTGAGGAGGACAACTGATGTATGGAGAACACCTGAGGAAATATTAAAAAAACATAAAACTTGTTAATTTTCAGCACATATGCCGAGAAGAGTTTGTTTCTCACAAGGAAATTCAAAAGGCATGTTAAGGAAAAACATACCGATCATCTAGGAGTGAGATAAGCTGATCCACATCTGATACAAATCTTTTTTGGCAAGCACTGCAGGTGACGTACGTTATATCATCACACACACAATTTCACACTTTGTGCATCCCTTGTACCGTACATCGTGGGATGACGTGCTGTGGTGCATCAGAAGTTGAGCCCTACATTTAACCAACTGCTGTATCAATGGAGAATGGCACTGAAATGAATGAATGTGTCATGGTATTGCTGTGCAGTGCTACTGTCAGTTAGAATACAATATGAAGGAGGGCTTATAATGACGTCTATGTACTATATTTGCCAAATGACAGACGAGGTAAATATCTCTTATATATGTTGCAATTAAACTATGACTTACAAAAGACATTTATGAATATGAATCATTTGCTCTGGTAGTTATTTATACCAGTAATCAGGCTGCCAAACCACACAGAAGCCCAAATCCCATGTCGAACTAACTTTTCACAAGCATATATAATTAACGGTAGAGGACATCGAGTGACAGCATCATGAATCTGTACAGACTAATAATTTCTTGGTGTCCTTATCTGAATGAAACAAGGTTGAAGACTAATTACCCAAGGGACAGCAGTGGAAAGTGGTGGTTCTGAAGGCACATAAATAATAATAAAACCACACAAAAATATATCATGTTTTTTCACTGAGTTAAATCTTCAGTAAAAGACTTTGTTCACTGAGCAAGGTGGATGTCTGAATAGAAGTGAATGTGCAGTTCTTTGGGAAAGTCCTGACTAAGTTATACAGTATACTTTGTGCCTCTTATGGCCATGTCACACCATCTTCCATTTATACAAGATCTATAGAAGTGGCTATATGTTTTCAAGTTGTCTCATCTGAGGCGATCACTTCTGCACTGCCACACAATGTCAAAGAAGATCAGGTTATTTCAGCACTGCATAAAAAACTCCTCCTGTAGCATATCTCCCCTATGAGGGGGGACACACAAGCCCTGGGGTTTATGACAGACTCATTAATTCCACTCTCCTCTACAGAGGACATTTACTGTCCAGCTGTTGAGAGCAAAGCACTGTGAGTGTGTCAGGAAATAGGACAAAGTCTGCGTTTGTGTAGGACAAGCATATTTCCCCAGGAGCCAGCAGCACCTCCACTCTGACAAACCGTTTACACTTACCATGATTCTTCTCGCTCAGCAGGTTTTTTGTGGCTGGAAGGAACATCTCCATGAGTTCGGGAACCTTCCTGATGACATGAACTGCACACAACGCTGCCTGGAAACAAATATTTACACATGAGACAATCAATGAAGGAACGGTCCAACCGTTTACACAATATCTCACATCAAAGAGTCACATGCAACTGCCGACATGCCTACGTTTTCATTCATGAATTTGCCTCCATATACTATGTCAGATCCTTAAAGTAATCATATCAACATGATAAAACCGAGGCTTACTTTTTTCCTCAAGTAGGAGTTAGATGTTTTGAGCAGTTTCTCTACTTCCCCTGCCAGGTCACGACACATTTCTGAGGAACCCATGCAGCCCAGAGTGCACAAAGCCAGGCCCTGCACGTATTGTGTGCTGTGATTCAAGTCACTGGTGTGGGAGAAGAGAGTTGAATAAGTCACAGAAACAGACAAGAATATTTACAAGAAACAACTTTGAAGGTTACAATAAACAGGGTGTGAAGATGAAGATTTGGTTGAAAACAAGCAAAACAAGTATTTTACACAAAAACAAAAGGACAGTTTCAGCAGCAGGTGAGGTATGTTTTGGGGGCTGAACCCAAATTACCAACAGGAACAAACAAACAGCATCTAAAAGCTCAGATCTTCCCTTCACTTACTTCTTAATGCAATTTGTCATTAGTAGGTGGACGTCCTGCCTTTCATCCAGCAGCAGCATAGCTCCCAAATAACCTATCCGTTTATCAGTGAACTTCTGGGACGCAATCAACTTCAGACACTCCAGCTGGAAAACAAGGCAACACAGTCACCACAACATCCAGACGAGCATTTTTGCAATAAATCTAAAAAGCTTTTCTGGAAAATGATTCCCCACCACCACCACCATCACCATCACCCAACATACCTGCCCAAAGTGCGCTGGGTAGCCCAGCATGTGCATATAGAGTAGCTTTGCCACATTTCTGCAACGGTATGTATTGTCTTCCTCTCTAAAAGACGAGCGGATAGCAGCACACTCTTTCTGGATCATCTCACGCTCCTCTGCCTGGGTCCGTGCTGTCCGGATAGTCCGGATCAGCTCCCGCAGTCTGATCGGAGCTGGCATTCTCTGGAAAACACAAAGAAATGAAACAGGTTGGTATCTATTGCCACAGGGCTGGAATGAAACCAGACTACATCAAAGTAGAAACGCTACAAAGACAGTAATGATATGAGCTGAAGCTGTCCTATCTAGCTGTTTTAATACTCTGACAGAGGAAACTAATTTCTCATTAATGATTAACTAACTCTTTCTCAATCAGCATGACCAAGTGTTCATTTGTGTGAAATTAAAATGTTGAAGTTGAGCAATCAAAGAAGTGAGATATATGATAAGAAACACTGCAAGACAACAACAAAACAGAACTAAATAAATAAGCAAAAGGCTGTTATCATTTATGAAAATACGGTAATAATAAGTTGAAGAAAAATAAGAGTTATAATTTGCCCCCTTTACATAGACCAGGGTACATTCTTTCTCTCATGTCATTGCAGCCCATTATCTGGTAACATATGGTACATAATTATGCTTCAGCAACGGACATAATGGCTAATTAATTGTCGAGCAAATCCTTTTTCTCCATGGAGGTACCCAGTGAGGTGGATTTCGATGGACCAAAGACCTTCGAAAAATGTATATGACGTGTAGACTAGTGGATGGCCTTGCTTTCTTATATATAATGTAATTCTTATAAATGTGAGCCCACACCGATAAATGCTTTATAAACCTGAATGAATAGACACCAAATATGGTTAGAAGTCAACGTCTGTCCACGGTTTTAGTCTCCAAGTGAGGTAGAGGATTTCATTCCCACCCAGACAAGCACTATATCTTAATAATCTATCTTAATAATGTATTTAATGTATTTTTTTGTGGTGGAGTTAGTCTTGAACCATAAGGCTGGACTGCTGTCATGCTGTCATGCTAAGCACCAGAGGAATAACTTTCAAAGAGGAGATTAGATGCGTTCCAATGGCCTGCTGATTTTTTCCCATACGATTTTCAGTGGTATTAACAGGTGATGCTATATGAAGTTAAACACCAAAACAGCTTTGTCTTGTAGCTGTTAAACTATTACACATGACAAATGTGTCATTAGCATTTGTCTTATCCAGTAACGTTACTGCCGCTGTTCTCGCTAGACCCCGGCCATAAGACTTGTGAAAATCTTCCTAGGTCATGAGCTGGCTAATTGCCACAGCGCCTTACATGGAAAATCAACTCCCACTTCTGTTCCCACATGACGCAAACTCTGCACATTGCCTGAGCATTAAGGTGACTGAACAGTGAGCTTTAAATTAACCTGAAATCAACTTTAAATCAGTTCGACATACCTGGTTGCTTCCGATTACGCTTTTTAAAAAAAAAAACCTATATTGTGGAGGTTGCAGTACTTTTACTTGAATGCCCAACGGAAAAACTTGTCTTTCTTATCATCAACTACTGCTGACAGGATCAAATGAAATTCTTTGAAACTATGCCAGTCTGCTGCGGAAAATAAGGATCCAGATATAAAAAGAATGAGGACATCTTTTGTGGAGTGAAGTCTTGGTTTGCAGAGAATTTAAGAAATCACTTCATCTAAGAGGAATGGGGGTGGGGGGTGGTCAGGTAAAGGCCAGACTTTAATAAAGCCTGAGACCTACTGTCCGTCTTAACACCATTTAAATTACTTGAGCTGAATGGGCCTTGTGTTTGGCCCCATGAATCATGGCTCCCAGTCTCTTGCTGTGCTTATAATCAAATGTGTACACATTAAAGAAAGTAAATCCAACCTCTGCTGAGAGCTGGTTAAATTAAAGTCTCTCATTCTTGCAGTGGCGGCATATCAGCACATCCATCTATGATTAAAATACTAAATATGTCTTTATTATCCATAATTGGTTTTACCTTTTATTTCCTATTCCTGAAAAGAGGAAGCCTCTTTGGTTTGAAAAAAAGAGGTGTTGCACTTTAGATTGTGTCTGGATTAGAAATACTATGAAGGATTCATTCATTAGTTGAGCAGCAATAACACTAGGTTCAATACTGAAGGTCAGCTTCTTACTATACAAGCTGCTGTGGTGGTGGTGGTGGTGGCGACCAAATGGACAAGTCGATACAGACCATATTGCTGTGTCAAAACTATCAAGTATAGGAGAGGATACTTGTCCTGACTGTGACAAATGACACAAGGTGCAGGTCCACACCCTGCATAAAAAACCTGAGGAACTTAAGAAATAAACAACTCATCAAGAGGTGCAGCACACCATGACAAAATGCCTGGGAGCATCAGGCGCATGGGTGCATTTTTAAAGCTAAACAAGAGAGTAAATGCAGTGTCTTTAACACATCGTTATCATATAGGTGTACTTTACATGCATTCTGAAATGTTGATAACAAGCTTTTCACCCCTCATGAGATTTGGAGACTCGGTGTAGATTAGCCTTCAGAGCCTGACAACCAGCAACAAGCAAAAAGCATTCCACACCCCCCTTTTACCACAGGGAGCAGCCAACCTGTTGAGCCTGAGACGGCGTACTAGAAACACCAAGAGATAAAACACAGTTGAAAAGGAGGGTTTTACATTAGATTACACTATGCCATGAGGATTGTATGGTGAGGAATTGAAAACACAGATATAAGCTCCACTGTTACCATCTATGTTGGGTTGCACGGCTAAACTAGATTTAGAGAAAGCCCATCAGACAGCTCCAAGATGAAAAACATACAACACTACCACAGGGGAGAAGCATTTGCCCTACTCTATTTGACAGGCTGTTGTTACATACACTTTCTCCCTTCATTTTCTGTATGTGCTCAGCTATTTCCTCCAAATGTTATCAAGGAAACACCATCAAAGTGGACCACTGTGTTCCTTCTTATTTCACTAAGTACAAGTGATCAGCTCTGCATAGACACAAAATACTGAAAAAAATGAAATAGGTAACGAGTCAGGTTTTTAGTTTTACATTGATACACTTCTTCCTTCATGCAAATTCACATGTTGAGTTCTGCATTCCAATAAGAGGATAAAAAACAACATTAAATGGTCACAAGCATACATTTTGCATGGCCTGCCAAAGATTTTTTTTATTTCATTATTTCTTCTTTTCAAACGATTTGCGAGTACAGAGCGTTTGAGAAAAAAAAACCTACCAGATCGTTAACATTAAGTGTAAGTTAGCTCATCAATACAACGCTGTTTGCAGTCGCCCCACGTTCCTCCCACTATTAGCCTATGTCCACTACTACATAAATTTTCAATCTGTTGAAAACACTGTTAAATGAATGATAAATCTTCTGAAGTGTGTGCTCAAAACCTGGTGGTCAGCAGAAAGAGCAGAGAGCCATTAACTGAGCTAAACTCTAACTATTTGCCTCTCATGTAAATTAATAGCTGGACCTGGAGACGCTCTCAGGTTGCCCAACAGGTCACCAATCAACAACTGATAGCAGCATCATGTTGTTGGTCCAAAGAAGAACCAACTGTGTGCAAACAAAAGTTCATGCCTTCAGTGCAAGTCATCGTGAGCATCTTTTTTTACTTCGAAGATGTTGGTTTGAAAAACATTATGCAAATTGTTCTCTATTTATCTCTGTGTTGGGCTGTAAACTACAGACAGCCTTACAGTAGCCTACTTTCTTCACCACTGACCTTGTGGGGCCTCTGCTGCTATTAAACCAAATGTGCCACCAAGACTATGGCAATGCTCTTACTACATACTAGCAAAGTGTGAATATTTAAATGCAATATCAATAAGATGTATAAGTGCAGACATATCAAAAAATGAAGAAATAAAAGCTCACTTGATGCACCTGCTATTTAGCCAATGAGTTAGTCTTAATGACACTGTCAGGAGAGTTAGGATTAAGTAGTTTTAATTAAGGTCATAGCTGTATTGTTCCCAGCTAAACAGGTCATCATGTTGTGATACTGAATTATTTATCAATGAAGGACACGGCTGGATTCTGTTAAATCTTCACACGTAAACACATAGGCCTACTAGGTTGTTGCCATATTTCAAACCGTGAATGGTAACAAGTTGGTTGATATTTTTTAGACTGACATTTCATAAACCTTTCGCACAAAGTTGCTCTTACAGGTATGTGCAGAAATCACCCACAATGCACGTCACATTCATTTGCTCGTCGCTTCCTACTTCCAGCTTCCTTAACATTAACCTACTTCATGTTCTACGAAAACGGGTGTTTATTTAACAAGATAGTACATCACTAAAATACGCGTATCTTTACTACAATCTTGGTTAAGATGTTCAAAAGATAACTTAAGCAAAAAGAAAAATGAATCAACGTCCTTAACCTATGAAGCTACCTGCCGTTGGTTTCAGGTGTGTCGACATGCAACATTGGCTAACGACTGAACTAACTAGCTGCACTTTGTCAAATGTTAGGAAAGACTGATGTCATTACGAGACTTGAGCCAAAAAAACACCAAATGCTTAATGTGCGGTAACTTAGCTAGCGCATATTACACCTAGCAAAAAAAAAAAAAAGTCAGCTAACGACGAGCTAACACACTCGTATTTTCCAGAGAAAGGGCAACACAGCAGGATGACACTACAGCGGTAGTAGCGTCACCTTGGCTAGCAATTATATTTTGAGAAATGAAAAGTTTAGATCTGCAACTGCATTGGACGGCAATGTCGAGCTGAAAACCAGAGGCCATTACATTACAGGCTTGGGCATGACACCTGAATCTGATCGCCGATTGATCAGGACATGATGCAGTTCAGGCCTTTTCTAGAAGCATTTGGATTATCAAGCTAGCGGGTCGCTATGTGGCGTTAGCTTGCTACCTGACCACTCCGTTTTTGTTTCTGTATTTCCCCCCTTTCGCATGCTATTTGAACTAACGAGAAAAAATACCACTAGAAAGATGTACAGCATAAATTCAGCAATACGCGTTGTCACGATGATAATGACTCGAGTTGGGGATCAAACAACATGAATGGCTGAAGGGCTACTACTACATACACATCCCTTTAGCCAGAACAGGTAGTTAGCCAGGCTACGGCTAAACTTAGCTGCTGACAGGCACAACCCCGGTGCACTGAAGGCTGCGACTTCCTATGCAGCGCCACAGTGAGAGTTGTTGTCAACGTAGATACAATACAATCAAACCCCACTGGCTATTACTCACACGTTAAATACATTTCTGCCGACGCATTATTCTTAATAAAAGATACTTACGAGCCGTAGTGATGCCAGAAAATGACTGGAATCGTCTCTATTAGCAATGGAGGGAGGAGGAACACACTAGACATGCAAAATGGTGGCTACTCCAGCCTCAGCACATCTACCGCAGGCGGAGGGTTACACACTGACATATCCCAGAGGTTTGTGAAAGAAAGAAGCGCGGACTGAGTGACTGTCGCACCGAGCTCAACCTCATCACCACCAACCAACGTACACTAACCTTAGCTCGTACCACAGACAGGACTTCTGCCCGGGACTCCTCATCTGATATGCCAGTGCACACTGGACACCATGGGTAATAGCTGAATTGTACCTTTTACCCCGCCTTTCATGTGATAGTTGCTGTCTAAGCGAGTGAAGCTTGTTCTCTTTCCATCGCTCTCGCATTGACAATAAAGGGCTAACGTTAGGGGCTTGTTAACGTTAGCCACCTTAGCTGCCGTTAACGTTTATCTCATTGATCTCTCCGGTTGTTTTGGATCTAAATAAATTAGCACAGCGTGGTTTTTTAGTTTTGATGCTGATGTATTTCATCTGTCGCTTGTCATGCAAAATATCGTTAATGTCATGACTCGATGAGGTTGTTTTGTTGAGATGGCATATTTTCTCATCCTTGCGGAGGAATACATTTCTTTACCCAGTCGATGTCGTGCTGCGGTCCGTTTACTCGTGGCAGTCAGTGATGACGACTACATGTAATGTTATGACATTAGCAGTCCAGTTGTTTTGAGCGCCATCTAGTGTTGATACTGTGCTTTCCAAGAAATGGAGCTTCGGGTTGGGCTTGGTTAATGCTCTATTAACTCTGTAGGCACTAGACTGCATCAGGTTTGGTCTCAAGTGTTAAATCAGTGACTTATTAAAGCTTTATTGGATACAAAATGACATAGATTTGAACAAAGCTAACCCTGTTGCAAATCATAATGATCAAAATGCAAATGGAAAAAAATATCCACTACTGTAAGGTGTAATGAATGATAAAGTTAAAACTAACAAAATGCTGTAACAAAAAGCAATGTTGGACATATATGAATTTAGATTACAATGTCCTCTGATTAGATGCAGTGATTGTTCTGTGGTGTGAAGAGGACTTGAACCTGTTGCTCATGTGCTTGGAGCATGACTGTGTCAAAATGATCATAAAACTGACTGAGCAAAACAGGAAATCTGCTGCATGGGGAGTCAGAGGTGGAAATTACTTTATTACATTCTTCTGGTTGTTTTCATTTCATGCGGGGAAACTGAAAATATCTAATATTGTTGGCTTACTTTTACAAATGCAATCACCAAGTGATGATAGTCTTCATTCTTTTTCAAGATACAGACTTCGTACCTTTAAAACTGCTAAAACAAATAGAGCTTTAATAGTGATATAGTCTGTTGACAGTGTTACAATGCGAAGTATTGCCATGTATATTAAGGAAAGATGGACATGCTAAGACACTTGGCTTGCAGTGAAAAATGTTACATATTATAAACACGAGCTATCAGGTCAATGTTCAGAAAAAATTTGGTCAGAGCTGATCAAAGGTTTTTATAAACTGACCCCCGGTCAGACTGTGGAGGGAAGGAACAAGTTAGTTTTTACACAATGGTGTATGTATGCAGTTATTGTGATGCTAGTTGCTGCTGGGTATGGTGCTATAAGTTGATATGGCTTTTTCTATTGTAAATGCTGTATTTTGTGTGACCCCAAGACTTTTTCTGAATTGTATGCAACGCTGTCCCATTTAAACTTTGGAGTATGAATCAACGCCTTGCTCCATTGTTTATACAAGCCCACACCCATTAAGTCTTTTCATGTATTTAAACTGGTTGCCCAGAGGCTTATCATCTGGGCGGATAAACAGCACTCCTATCAACCCTCACTCAAAAACGCACAACTCACAAAACTGGAATACAAAGTCATCTCTAAAATTCAAAACCTGTGAACAGCAGTTTGAAGTTTAATGGGCCTGTTTATCCAAACTACAAAATGCATTTAATCAAAAATGTAAAGATATAGCTGTGGTGATGGTTTTTGGAGATAGCTGCTTTTTAAATTTTTGCTGCTACAACAAAACAATATTTTAATAGAGATTTGTGACTCCTTTCTTTCTTTCTTTGCTTTCTGCATTAAAAAAAAGATCATTAAAGACCGAGGCCAATGTGATTTTCCATGAACACATTTCTGATTATATGCTATCAACAACTTTCAATGCATCTACAAACATAACCCTATTTAGTGAGACACACCCCAGTGAGAATCAGACTTATCTACTGCCATATTCCTATAAGCCGATTCGCTTATTAAAGATACATATCAATATACTATGTGCTTCATTTTGGAAACCAAGTGACAAAAATTACAGTTCAGAAATGCCAAAAATATAGTTTTTCATTCAGAAACTGTGTCACTATTGCATAGTTTGTCCATCAGAGAGCACTGACAATAAACTGATAGTGAAACTCCCTGCTCAGTCCCCAACCAAAAAGTGTGGAAGTGCATTAAATGGTGGGAACAAAACTAATTCTATATGCATATTTATAATTCAACATTCCCCTGAGAAATCATGAATTATGTTGTTTGAATGAATTAATGAAATTGATTGGTTACTTAGAGAGTATAAACTCTGGTCACAACCAAAGGATAGGGACGGAAGCTTCAGCTTATATAGCCCCCCCTTTTTCTTACATATCCATAAAAAAAGCATATATGTGTATGTTATAACGCAGCAGTAACTGCCTTTCATTGTAAAAACAAACAAAAAACAACTCAAAGCATTAATTCAGGTTATTTTAGGCATTAAGATATGGTATAGGATTCAGTCCTGGACATTATATGTTTTAAAAAAATATGTTTTTAGATGTATGTGTGTGATACAAACACACACACACTCTCTCTTCCTTCATAGTGACTTGTGTGAGGCTGTTGTACATCGTCGTCTTTTCTCCCACACGACTTGAACGCCGCAGCAGAGTATCTTAAAACGTGAACTCCCCATCTCCCCTGCGTATCCCACAATCCTTTTCGGTGTGGCTGGCTTCATCGCTTTTACGTTAGAGATCAGCTGAGCTCGTGCATCGCTGCAGTGAGTGCGCGGGTGCCAGCGGCTGGGGATCGGAGCGGCTCGGTGCTGCTCGGTCTGTGTCTCTGGACGTCATTTTAACCCCCCTGCTCGACTGGAGACGGGGCTTTCTCAGCGGCTGCAAGAATGTGACGCTTTTATGAATCCGCGAATTTTTTTTATTTTTTATTTTTGTTAAAAAAAAAACACACAGAATATGATCGAGTAAACGCTTAGATTTTTTATTATTATTATTATGATCATTATTTATTAGTATCTCCGTTCATCATCGGTCCTCTCAGAGCGGAATACACCTGGACTGGTCTCTGCGTTACTGTCCGGGTTGAGGAGGAGATTCCTGTTTTCCTTCTTAACGGGAGTGGGCAATAATATGTCCAGGCGAAAACAGACCAACCCCTTCAAAGTTGACTGTAGGTATTCCAGGTATCTATCCGTCTCATGTCATTTCACGACTTATTTATCCATGTCACGTCCATTATCCCTCCATTCTTTGGTTGTTGAACAGGATTATTTTTTCCCTCTGCTCTCAGTATTTCAATTACTATCAAGACAGTGCTTCTTCGTGACATGCCACCACATACTCGGATGTGTTATAGTATTATGTTAGCAGCAGCTGACATTTAAATATCAGGGCTGTTTTGTTAGGCTGAGGGTTTGCATGAAAACGTTTCCTTGTCAGAGTGGTGATGGATATCGCTCTCTTTCATTTTGTCTTGTAGTTTGTTGTGTGAAAATGCAGCACAGGTCCTTATTAGCTGATCTGTGATTTCTTTTTTTTCACAGCTTGTTCTGGGGTGGCATGGACAAAGTAGAAACAAATGAGGTGTCCAAGAAATTAAACATAAAAAAAATAAAAAATAAAAAGAATGGCTAAAAAGAAAATAATTAAATATGTAAATAAGTATTAGAAAAGATGCAATTCTTACTTTAAACTTGCTGTGACAAATTCAGCATTGTAGAATGATGCTCTTCTCAAACATAAGACACATGTTCTTGCAACCAAACCTAATCATGTCAACATCTTTCCTTTTCAAGTGTATCATTTGTGCAATCCTCGGAGATTCATAACTCATATCACTCATGTGTCTGTGTGTGTGTGTGTGTATTTGCCAAGTAGACTGACTCACAAAAAGCTCTCTGATAGCATCTTCCTCTAGTCTCTATGGCAGGCCTTGTGGCTAACCATGTTTTGTAATAAGGTGTCATTTCTGCAAATTAATACGGCAAGAACATGTCAGAGGCGTTAAAACAGAGCGGACTTAAAGTCGCACCATGACAAGCATGATATGATCAGAGGGGACAAGCGTTTCAACTTTTACACTCTTGAGGATCTGCTTGGTGTCAGTTTCAGTACAAGATTACAGGAAAGCAACAGAGAGCACATAGTCAGCATTTAAAAAAAAAGTGTTATTGCTGTTTGGTTTAAGATTTTTCAGCTTTTGCTGAAATTAGTATATCTCTTTCTCCCTTTCTTCCCTTTTAGAGTGACATAGCTACAGCATGTCTTGCAACACAAAAGTCTATTCATGCACATTTCTGAGGAAATACAGATTTATTGGCAGAAAACAGTGGCACCAATCTTGATAATCAAGCTTTTCAAACACCAAACATCAACCAGTGTCAGCTTCTCTGATGTGAGGCTTTACTGCTTGTCTCGTTCATCTGTCTCTGTCTGTAAACTGAATATCTTTTAGGCTTGGACTGTTGGTCAGATGAAATAGCCTATTTGAAGATGTCACTTTTTGCTGCAGGAAGTTGTTTTAAAAAAAAATTATTTTATCAATTGAGAAAAAAAATAGTAGATTTTCTTAGTTGTCAATAATAATCATTTATAAATAAGAATGAGCCATTGTTAAACTAGTTGTTCATTGGACTGCAGCCTGTAGTAGCATCAGTTCACTTAGATTTTTATGCAAAATTTGCTTTATTTAGATAGCAGATTTCCACCTGATGTAGCTGTGTGGTTGGTGCCCCCCCCCCTGTGGCTTTGTCTCTGGCTTTCTACCCCCTAGATCCCCTTGTTGGTAGACAGCATGCTGACCTCTTAAATACGCCTCAGCCCGCAGAAGGGGATTTCCCAGTGTAATCTACTGAAGTTATGTATGTTGCAGCCCGTCCTTTCTAAACATAGTTTATTTTAAACTGACGTTGAAATACATCTCGCACTTGCGCCTTCACTAATCCCTCTGAGCTAATTAGCTCATTGGCTGCTCTGTAACACCTCTACAAGAGTCCAGAGTGGGAGCTGAAACCTCTCAGGAGGGCCTGATGATACAGTGTGGTGTTAGCATATGTTAGTGCACTTCTTGCTGTGATAAATGCAACAGCAGTTTTGTTTTTTTTACACTGACAAGGCGTAGCTCTCTCCGTATCACTGGAGTGTGAGCTCAGGTTGTGCACACTGACTTTCCTCTACTTTGCCTTGATTGTTGTTACCTGTCTTTTCATGTGAGGTATGAATCACACACACACACACACACACACACACACACACACACACACAGAGCTGTCCCCCCAGAGAGAGTCAGACCAGACAGACAGACTGACAGACCAGACAGGCAGGGAGACAGTCTGACAGGCAGGCGGGCGGGGACACACACACACACACACACACACACACACACACACACACACATATACACACACACACACATATAGGGAATTCCAGACAATAATACAACAGTCGTGTCTGTCTTGCTATTTGTTTTCCTCCTTTAGTTTGATGTGCAACAACACCAGGAGAAGCAGTGTTATATAAGAGTTAATTAAGGCTGCTTTCTGCAGAAGATTGAGTCCTTGAGGTTGACAGTAAATAGAAATCTGCTTGTGTGAATGTATTGGCGGATGTGTTTTCAGTATACACCCTGAACAACTCTGTTTCTTGGAGTAAATCAGAAAAAAATTACATTTATTGTTTTTAAGTTCATGACATTTCATGTTTTTGAGGGAGCTGATTTTTTTATTTATCATATGCCACCTAATAAAACAAAGTACCACTTTGAAGTTCAGCTCCTGAGGCACCTGTTTCTCTCTAGTAACTGAACTTGGTTTTCAAAGAATCATAAATGAGATATGTGACGCAGCACATCATCAGCACACAATGTTTCCTGATTGAATGTGATTGCTGCTGTGTGCTTTGCTTTCATGGGGATACTAGTGCAGTCTTGTGTGGCCAAATCAAAGAATGTAAATATTACTTCTTTTTTTGTTGTTTTCACCAAGGAAGGAGGAGAGTTGAAGGAGAACTGTAGGCGGCAAACCAACGGGAGAAAGTCCTCCTCAAGAAAAATGGTTCAGCGCTTCATCCTCTCCTCTTGTTATAGTGGGTCACCAGTTAATCAGAGAGAGAATTGATCGAACGAACGTCTGGTCTGGCCCACCATCCTCGTTCTCCTCTGTGCGTGTGTGTGTGTGGGGATGGAAGACAGAGGCCCCAGCACTTCCTGCAGATTCAGACGGTGTTGTGTGTCTGTGTGTGTGTTTTTTGGAGGGGACGGCGGCTGAAAAGAAGAAGAGGAGGAGGGGACAGGGGGGTGGGTGGTGGAGTGGTTGAATTCAACAGGACCCCCATTGCTTGGTGTTTGAGTAGAGTTTTGGCATTCTATCTTTTGTCTGTTTTGTTTTGCGCGCTTACCCCCACCACCCTAACCCTCACCCCCCCCACCCCTCTGTCCTCCTCCTCCTCTTCTCTCCCTCTTCTGTGTGTCTGTTGGCTGATGAGTTTGTCTCTTTGTCTGGATTCAGTCAGACACTGCGTCACCTCCTGCCTACAGACACACAGACTCAGAGATAACATCACAGTGGCAGAGACTGAGGGAGAGAGAGAGGGGGGGGGTAGTGGTGGTGGTGGTGGAGGGGTCGAGGAGAGACAGATGTACAGACAGAGCCCTAGCAGTGGGGGGATGGGTATCTCTCTCACACATCAATCATTGGCTATGTGCCGTGAAGCCAGCTTGTTGTAGTAGTTCATAGTTCAATACTCCGACCCCACTCCACCAGTGCAGTGTGTGTGTGTGTGTGTGTGTGTGAATGTGTGTGCGTTTCTGTGGGAAAAGCGCCCAAACTGTCTTCACACGTCAACTTCCTGCCAAAAAGGAGCAAAACAGTGGATTGACAAACCTCCTCAAAATTATACTTCTCTTTTCCTCTCATATACAGAAACAGGGAGAGAAAGTGTGTGTTTGTGAGTGTGTGTGTGTGTGTGTGTGTGTGTGTGTGTGTGTGTGTGTGCGCGTGTGCGTGCAGTACCTCAGGATTGTGACAAGGGCTGTAATTACTTCTGTCAGACTCAGGTAACTGAAGTCGGGATCTCTCTCCCATCTCTGGGCTGTGTGGTAATGGGCAGAGAGCACACAAGGGAAGAAAATTGGATTTTAACTTATCATTAATTTTCAGCAACCTCAAGTGCAAGAGATTAGAACGTACTCGTGTTTGTGCGAACGCCAGAGGAGCTTTCAACCAAAAAAATGTCTCCAATAATGCAGCGACAGTTAAATATAGGCCTGCAGGGGGGTCAAGTGCAATAATAAGAAAAGTGAAGGTATTTTATCAAATCCTGCAATCAGCAGCCAGGGCCGACTGTAAAACAAAGAGCAGCATCACAAAGAGTTAAATGAGGCACATATGGGCTGTCATGGTATGAAGCTCCATCCTCCCCCTCAGAGCCGATGGTATAGATATGGAGGTAGCTCGAGCTACATGCAAGCAGGGAGGACAGAGGGCGAGCCAGGCTGTTCAGTGTGTGGGTGGTACTGAGAGAGAGAGAGAGAGAGAGAGAGAAACACACTGAGTTGCAAAGCAGTTAGCTAGAGGAAAATAGTGCAGGCTGCTTCCCCCGTGGGACTGCAGCATAGCTGTGGAACAGAGCAAGCATGTATCTGTGAGGGTATATGTGTGTGAAAAAATGGGGGTTGGGATGCAAATGAAGTTAATTTGTGTGTGCACGTATGTCAGTGAGCTTGCTTTGCTGGCTTAGCGTTCATTAGGCTCCAGCGTTGGATATATTTCATAAGAAAAGCAGCCATATGGATGAAGAACATCTCGTGGTCCACGTCGTCTTCACTGCACTGAATCCCCAAAAGTCTTGAGAGAAACGTGGGATTGTATAAATCATTTTTTCTTCTTGGTGGACTGTGCTGTTCTGATGATAGGTTTCACTTTAGTTGCCATGATTCAGTCATTTCATTATAATCACAGAGCATTAACCAAATGGCAAAATGTCCCGGATACACGTTGTGTCCTCTAAAAAGAGAGAGTTTTAACATCATGGACAAGGCAAGAGCCCTCAGCTATAGGTGAATGCAACTTGTGTTGAAAAATTCATACCTCCGTGTGGTGTGCTTTGACAGAAGATGCTGTTTCCATGTGGCAACAGAGATTAAGCACTCATGCAGGGTGCAATGTAAAACGATTTCT
This sequence comes from Trachurus japonicus, assembly GCF_045865225.1. Lineage (NCBI taxonomy): Eukaryota > Metazoa > Chordata > Actinopteri > Carangiformes > Carangidae > Trachurus > Trachurus japonicus. The sequence goes on from NC_140909.1 coordinate 11,673,142, forward strand.
CACCTAACTCATTTGATTTATTGACATTAGCTTTATTAGATTCAACTTCAGATTTATTTTTAAAAATCAGGTTATTTGTGAAATTATCTCCTCAGAGGGAGGAGCCGCCTCGGTGGTGCACAGTCATATCTGTATCTGTCTGTATGCATCATACAGGGAGTGCGTTTCCATCTTACAAAACCAGTCTTCTAAACTGTGAAACTGGATCAGCTTGTTCTGCCATTCATATCATCATTCATTTAGATCAGTGGTTTCCAACCTTTTCTGGCTCGTGACCCCATTTTGACATCACAAATTTCTGGCGACCCCGTCAATCAAGATGCACCAGCTCAGATATTTTTAAATGTTGCATTTTATTTGAACTTGATTTATATTTGAGAAAGTATAGAATACAGTTGTTTAAGATTGAGTGTTGTGTTTTTAATCATAATTTAAAAAGAATAATAATTAGTTAAAAAAATATTTTTTTTTTAATCAATTACTAGACATTTCAGGTGACCCCATTTGAATTCCAGGCGACCCCACGTGGGGTCCCGACCCCAAGGTTGAGAAACACTGATTTAGACTCCATCAAACTAAACATGAAAAACATCAGTAAGAAGATTAAAAACACCCAAAATATTCAACAGGCAGATACACAATATAAATGGTATTACTAAATCTCTGATAAAAGACAATATATTGTCATATATATCTTATATATGTTGTTCTATATTGCTATCTTGTGTTATAACCATGTGCTTTCATGCAGGTTTACCTTATAAGGTCCCCTGACCTTACATCAATAAATATAATAAAGGGGTCACCTTAACCGCACTCCTCTCTTTTTCCTCTCCCGTCTACTGTACAGAAACACTTATCATTCGTTTGCTACTGTCTCTTTATCTCCAGGGCCATTCCACACTTCAGGCATCACAGGACTTCAGCACACTATTAACATGGATGGCAGGGATGAATTCACCGAAGACAGTGAATGCTGCAGCAACAACTCCCAGGAAGTCCACGGGCAGGATAGCATCTCAGGTACAGGATAGAGGGACGGGACAGAGGAGGAGGACCGGACAGACTCTGTAGGAGCATCCTCGGATTGAGGGGTGTTAGTGAGAGTAAGCCCTGCTCTGTGTTTTGTTGTCTGTCTGTATTGATAGGGCTGTGTTTGCCTCCATAGAAGACAGCGATAGTGATCTTGACAACCACGGTGAAGACTCGTCCTCCAACACCTCAGCTGACGACCACATGACCACCAAGAGAACACAGTGCCGCCTACAAGGAGCGGGGGTCAAAGAGGTGAGTGGGCTGGTATGACAAAATACAGGCTGGCCGCTGGAGTAACAGGCGTGTCGATCTCGATTGTGCCACATTGTCTGGTTTATTCATTGTGGTTTGAACAGGAACATACAAACAAAACTCTGCAGAGATAAATTATTGACTAGGATCTGCCCTGTATCTCTGTGCAAGCCCAGTTTCATCTGGATTTATGTGGTGCATAGCATGTTTCAATTTCAACTTAAATGTATTTATTTTTCAGGAGGACAGTGTACAATGTTCAGCATTCCTTTCTAACAAGGAGGAAGGGATGTGGTTGTACCCAATTGCAGCCAGGGCTGGTTTACATTGGTAGTCCCCTTGCCAGATGTTATTAGGCAGAATACCTTAAAAGAAAAAAAAAAGTTATAATAATACAGTCACAGTACAATGTAATGCAAGGCACATAGGCAGTAGACCATTAATATATAAAACTATACAATACAATACAATAAAATTATAATAAGTCACAGTACAATATAACGCAAACCACATAGGCAATATACAATTATTAAAAAGAGAAGAGAAAAAAAAACTGTACATTAGAGCTTGACTATTAATGTTATACATTGTGATAACATAATAATAGAGATTGCATATACCATGTTTCTACCATGTTTCGAAATGTGGTGGTGACAAGTCTTGTGTTGCCTGTAGAAATTATGAACATAAACGGCCAGATGTTTCTTTAAATTGTGATCCACCACCAGTGTGTGAAGCAGCAGTTGATATAAATGTTCATTTGTGGATAGATATTTCCTGTGTATAATATTAGTCATCATTGTGTAGCGTGGTAGTATTTGCTGCAGTTTTAATGGGTGTTACCGTAAAGACCTGCACTGGCCCATTTAACTGTGGTTTCCATAGCTTAATGTGTTGCACACGTTATAGCGGCGAAACTTCTCATAAGATTGTCTTTTAAAAGTGTAAAATGCAAAGTGCTCATGTCTCAAACCACATCCATCGTCATGCTTGGTTATCTCACGTACATTTACTGTAGTTCATGATCCTGACAGATTTTAACACTGTGATGCAACCACGTTGTAAAAATCTCTTCAGACAGTCAGAATATATATCAACACTCAAAAGTCTCAAAAGTAGGTGTCTCCAGTTCCACATTTTGCCATGATGACACACACACACACAGACTCACAGGGTTAAAATACAAAAGTAGCGCTGCTGTCCTAGCTGGTAAATATACTGCCATGCGATTCAGAAAGTCAGAAAATAAAAGTGACAATCGCTTGAATGGACTTGCAGCATATAACCTGCAGAGAACACCCCTGGTAGCAACCAATATGTTTTGTGCTCAGACCTTCTGTTTTAAAAATGCTCAGTATTTCAGTTTGTGTGTGAGTCACATCTGTGGCAGCACACAGCATCATGTCACCGTTAGTGAGTCACCGGGGCCTGTGAGAATTTTGCTCATTCATACACTCACATCTACACATCATCATACAAGACTTGCAGAAATGATTCAGGTAGAAGAAACCTGAAGTAAGTTGTGACTCTACATCACTCTACACAGATTTGTTATTTGTATCACACAGTAAAAACAATCCTTCACACATGGTTTAATCTACCTTTACAAATGAATACAGAAGTGGATATGATATAAGGCCACACTGCTTTGAAGTTGCAGAGATGTTGTGATGTGTTTAGTTTATTGCATACAGTTAAGTTTCTGAATTGTGCTTTAATGGTGCTTGGTTTCTGTCAGGAGAGCGAGGAAGGGGCAGACCACGGCAACTTTGTTTGTCCTCTCTGCACGCTGGACTTCAGCAGCCCGGAGAAACTCATCTCTCATGTCTACCAGGTGAGAACAAATATCTATGTGTCTCATCTAGAACAGAATCACAACATCAAAGCACCTTTCTGTCCTTTACTGCTGTTTGTTTCGACTAAGATGCCTAACACAATAAGTCATCACCTTTAAAGCATCAGTACTTAAGTGAGATGCAGGTGCAGGTTGAGGGTCTGGACTGGGATGATCTTATCTAGTGCTTTTATGATCAAATATTTTGATAATATTTATTTAATTCTTATACAATACAAAATATTTATAATACAAATATTTTAATGATTATTATTATATATTATTTCCAGTTATAAATAATGATGATGGAAATGAAGAAGTCTCTCTTTCAAATGTTACAGTTGCAGCATTTCAGGCTCTCAGTCGTCATTTCCCAGTAATTTACAACCCCCCCATCCCACACACACACACACACACACACACACACACTCTCTCACTATGTCTTGATCTAAATGTCTCACTTAACATTCAGTAGATGATTTATACCATACTTCAGCATTTGCAGAGCTCACAGCATCAACAGTGTACTTTTTCTTTTTCCCCTTTCACAAATGCCATGCAGCTTGAAGGATGACTGTGCATTCTGTCACCGTAATGTTGAGCAATTACTACAGCATCTGCCTTGTTAGCCCCTGTGAACCATAGAGACAATGCTACAAGACACAATAATCAGTCTCCACCGTTACAGTGGTAATTAATTGTTGATGAAGTAATTAAATGCAAGACCAGTTCTGGTACTGAGTAGTCCACATAGCACCAGATTTGAATGTTAATCATTTGTAATATTTCAAAAGTCCTGTCACTCACATTTTATTACATTGCATTAGCAGCAGGCATTAGGATATTTCTCTATTTAATTAGAATTAATTATGCAATAATGATAATCTACAATTTAGAATATGTTGTATTTTTAGATGCTTGTCATCTCTTAACGTCTTTTTTTCCCCCTAGTTTCATGTTCTTATCTCTCCTCTTGTCTTGAACAGCACACGACTATGATGAGCAACAGCAAGAGCTATGTGTGCCCAGTGTGTGGGCGAGCCCTGAGTTCGCCTGGCTCACTTGGACGGCATCTTCTCATCCACTCTGAGGACCGCCTCTCCAACTGCGCTGTCTGTGGCGCACGCTTCACAGACACCAACAACTTTAACAGGTTTGGCTCATTTCTACTGTGGCTCTCATCTCAGGTCATTAATGCATTACAGGAAGATTTACTGCATTAATGATTTTAATTTTAAAGTAAGAAGTATAAGGATATGATACAGATAGATAGATAGATGTTGTCACTTATTATATTTTTGTTATTCATCAAAATGATTTTGGCAGGGGTGAAGTAAATTAATTATTCATTATGAGTCAGAAGTTTCAGGTCACAATGTTTGATCAGGAAAATATCTAGATTGACCAGTTTTTTGTGTGTCTCTAACACATGTGACATGGTGTATTAGATAATAAAGGTGAAAATGTGTGTGTAATGCAGCACAGTGGGGCAGTGGTTCACATGATAATGCCAGATCCAGAACAGGAGGGATGAATAACATTAATCCTGGAATCACAAATTAAATGGAAATAAACTTGCATGTTGCTTAGCAACTAGCATTACATCTCTAATTTAAACAGCACTGACAAGGTCAGAACAAACAGTAGAATGACAAACAGCATGGGAAGCAGTAGTGTTGTTTTCACTGCAGTGAAAGGAAACGCAAAGAAAATACGACGCTGTAGTTGCGTATAAACTAAAATAGAGCAGCCATGTGATGTTGTTATAGCCAGCTATAGTTATGTGTGAACAAAATAACTCGCTGTCATTCCCATCCTGTTCCCATAGTGTTATCAGCTCCCGTACAGCTGTTTAATAGTGTGCAAAACCTCTCTCTCAGTCAACCACAGGTCTCGTGACACAGTATTGCTCATCTCAGAAACAAATACTTGGGGAACTGAGTAAGATGAAATGAGTCATCTTTTCCTTTTTAGACAGAAAGGCTGAAAGTCATGTCAGTCATCCAAAATGATGTGACGGCACAGACGAGCTTGTGGTTACACGCTTTTGGCCAGCGGCTAACAAGAAGACAAGGCTGTAATTGTTTTAAGTATCTTAAACAAGCGTCGTCATGTAACAAACTGATGTATTGAGCCTTGTTACAGTCCAGCAGCAGTAGCTAGGACACCACTGTAGGTGTGGGCAGTATGATCTGATCATTAGTGGTGGAGATGAAAAAAAAAAACATTGTTACATATTGTAAAATAAAGAACGTAGGAGGTGACTGTTGAGGAAACTTTGTCTTGAGAGTTTATAACAAAGAGAAGTGAAATAAAGAGAAAGTGTAGTCAGTAACATTCATGTTCAGGCAGTTCAAATTTAAAATGTTGTCTCACTCAGCTACAGGAGTAAACATTGTTTTTTGCCTTAAAGGGATAGTTCAACATTTTGGCAAATTGGCCCATTGCCATAATCCCTATAGTCATAGCAGTAGGTTCGTTACCTTTAATTGTTGGTGCAAGCTATTTTTAGAACGGCGGAGACAAGCCGCGAGCTGCTCAGAGCTACACTACGGAGGCTAATGGGATTTCTTTACCTCGAAAACAACTCTGTCTCGTAAGGTAACGTTATTATCTCATAGCGTGTGCAGGTCACAACTTGTCCACCAGAGTGTTTTGGAGTTGTTGGATTGTGTATTTGATGAGTTTGATGAGGGAAACCAAGAAATCCCATTAGCCTCCGTAGTGTAGCTCTGAGCAGCTCGCGGCTCTGCTCCTCCGTTCTAAAACTAGCTTACACCGACAATTAAAGGTAACAAACCTACTGCTATGACTATAGGGATTATGGCAATGGGCCAATTTGCCAAAACGTTGAACTATCCCTTTAACAAATCTGATAAATTCTGTATCCTATCACAGGGAGAAGCTTAAAGATGTCCTCGACACAACCAGGATGGATGTTGGCAGTGACAGGGACTGCTCCATGTCCCACTCCCTCTCCAGCAGCCCCATGGACAGCCCCGGGCCCGGCCCCCGCTCCTGCCACGGCCCCGGCCCCAGCCCCAGCTCCTGTCAGGGTCCGCGCCCGTGCCACGCGCCTGACCCCAGCCCCAGCTTATGTCAGGGCCATCGCACCTGCCAGGGCCCCGGTCACATCCCGAGCCAGTGTCACGGCCCCAGACCGTGTCACGGCGCGGGCCCAGGATCTGGACCGTGCTCCGGCCCGGGGTCGTGCGCGGGCTCTGACCAAGGACCCTCGTTCCCTTCACTGCCTGACAGTCTCCTCTCTGAGGGGCCATCGCTCGCGTCCATCCCCGATTCTCTCAACTCCTCTTCCTCAAGCCTCCCTCCCATCCCCGACATCCTAAGCCCCATGCCCGTGTATCCTGCCGGGGTGCTGCTGGTGTGCAACAGCTGCGTGGCCTATCAGCAGCTGGTGGAGGCCCAGTCGCCGATGAGAAAGTGGGCTCTGCGCAGGAAGAACGAACCCTTGGAGGCTCGCATGCATCGGCTGGAGCGCGAGCGCACGGCGAAGAAGAACAAGCGGGCGTGCGAGACGGACGAGGAGAGGGAAATGAGGCGGCTGCGGGACCGCGAGGCCAAACGCATGCAGAGGATGCAGGAGTCGGACGAGCAGCGGGCGCGCAGGCTGCAGAGAGACAGGGAAGCCATGCGAATGAAGAGGGCCAACGAGACGCCCGAGAAGAGGCAGGCCAGGCTGATCCGCGAGAGGGAGGCGAAGAGGATCAAGCGACGGCTGGAGAAGATCGACCCCGCTCTGAGGACACAGATAGAGCACGATCCCGCCGCCATGGCCGCCCTCACAGCAGACATGAGTCTCTTTCAGTTCCCCTGTCCTATGCCTGTCCCCTCCATCGATAACGGCCTGTTCATGAAGCTGCCCTAACTGAACCGGAGGGGGCGGCGGCTGCGGCGACAAACTGGAAACTGGCTCCTGAGCAGCATCGTTAACCTCACAGCGAACCATTCCGAGCTGGTTTCACTCCCAGCATCTTCTGTGTCGGACAGCTTCACACAAACTTTGCTTTGTTAGATACAGCAAAAAAAAAAAAAAAACTACATCGGTTTCTAATTTATTACAGTTTAGAAAAACCTTGGAAACAGGGTTGAGAATGTTTGTTATTGTACGGATGACGATGACATAAAAGCATGTTGTAAAGAGATTTAACACAGTTCATTCTAGTAGGAGCAGTTTTACTTCCTTTGAGGAAAAAAAAAAAGATCTTTTGCACATGGACCTTCAGTGACAGGAGCGGGGACTCTGTAGCCACAGCCCCCCTCCTCTCTGGTCCACTCCGCCAGCCCAGTGACTCGGGTTTACCGGTAGCTACACCTCTCTCTTCAAGCTGCCACCATGGGTCCCTGGGAAGTTCATATTCAGTCAAACTACTACCTCAGCTGGCGCCGTGATGGCGGCCCCTCTGTCCTGTGGCTTACTGCGTTTCCAACTCCAAGCTTCCAAAGCTCTCTATGTACTGTACACTACTGCAGAGGATGCGGGTTGTTCTCCACATGTTGTGTTTGGGTTTATCACTCAGGCTTTTCAATAGGACACAAACACTCACAGGAGGAGCAGGTGAATTACACACACACTGGTACCACGTGTGTTTCTGGCACTTGAAACGGTTGCTTGCAGGTGATCTTTGAGTGTTTTGTCCTATTGAACGCGCCCGGTGTCGAGCAACATTCCCCCTCATCTCCTGAGTTGTGCATCTTAACGCATTCATCTTTGCATTCTTTTCGCCAATATTTAAATCTGTTTTCTTTTCTTTATGCTGTTACACTCCGAATACTTTGCCAATGCCTTTTTTTTTTTTTTTTTTTAACTTTCTGTTACAGAGCGTTTCTTTTTGCTCATGGTAACTCAGTCTGTGCTGCTGTTGTTGTACTGTACAATACATTAGTTACCTCTTATATATTTTGGACTCATCATCACATTATAGAATATTGTGCTAAAAATGTTCAATTAAGTGGTCACAATGAAACAAGTCACATGTCACATTACTTGAATTTTTCCTGCAAAGACTTATTTGTTTCCTGATAATGGGTAAATTGCAACATGAAAGTGGGTTATTATTATTATTATTACTGTTATAATATAGGGCATCCTACACAGATAATGCAACCTCCTCATGCAATTTCTGTAGCATTCACATGCTTTGTAAGGCTGCAGTTCCTCCAAAATGGGTAAAGAGTACCACTTAAATTATTACTATAATTATTGCTTTTGTTATTGTTGTTTTTTTGTTTTCAGAAACAAATGTACTGACTCATACGACAGGTGGAGATAATTTCAAACTCTTTTTGTTTCCCTCATCCGTTACTGAGCACTGGGGCTAACTGCATGACACATACAGCCCACACCGGGAGAGATTCTATTAATCTATATTCATTAACCTCATTCCAGCACATATTTATGCAATATGATGTGAATATATTTTTCTTGTGAAAATGTTTTCTTTGTTTCCATCAGCAGTATAAAAGATAGTTTTAATGTTTAAATTAGAGGCCATGTTTGGATATCCCTTGTTTTAATTTCCTGCCTGTAAGGTTACCTCCAGTTTTTTTCTTGACTTCACTTCTCCAGATGCAACATTTACAGTGTCAAATGAGAAGTTTCTGAAATTTTCTTCAGAGAATATCAGAGACAGGGGCGAGTACTGGTTCTGTTTGAGTCACTCCTAGATGAGAGTCAATCTACCTGGCTGTTTAACACAGCAAATGTAACAAAGAAAAAAAAAAAAAACGTTTTTTTTTTTTTCCTTTTAGTTTCATCCTCAGAGGCTTTTCTAGGAGTGCATCAAACCTCTATGCAACAGATGTGTTATTTATTCCAAGGGAAATCAATTCACTTTTCACTGAAACTATGCAGAATGCAACTTTGATTTAAAAACGGACTTCAATGTAAAGAGTTTAGCTTCTCAGGCAATTTAACTCAGTGAGAGGGCTCAGAGCCAAGATACTACACCCTGGTCCATAAGAATCATTACAGAGCTATCATATGACGTGATAGGGACGGTTTAAGGCAGTTGTGTGACTTTTCCAGGGACAATTTGTCTTCTGAAATGTGTTTTCTCTTCCTAGTTCAGCACATGAAAACAACAGGGTCTCACTGCCATCCTTCTGCTGACACGCTGTACCGAGGGCACATCAGTGCTCTCCACTAAAGGCTTCAGGTGTCATTTCTCTCTTCTCTCAGACTATGAATACTGGGTATTCTCAGAGGTTGCTCTTTGAAATTGCTGTGATCCCCTTTGTCCTACAGTGGAATCACGGGACAGAAAACTTCAGCGTCTGACATAATATTTGCAAAGGAAGTACCATGAACTCTGAGGTGATATTGGTCTTTACGAGCAGTACTTTTCAGTATGGATTAGGTAAGCACTGCATGTCGTGAAACTGCACTTGTCCTAGAATGGTTCAATATGAGCTTGTGTTCTACTGTTAGTTTATGCCTGCCTGTTTTATACAGTTTAATCAAAAGAAAGATGTTAATAACGTTGGCCTTTCTATATTAATTCTATCAGGATTTCCTCTCAATGTCCATGTTTACAAAATACATCTCTCTGAACAAGGCCAAATGAATGAGCTAAACTGCTAATGAGAACATTCATGCTAGCTGTGATATCAATGCATTCTGACTGGATGGCCCTTTGGGGGACACCATCCTCTGTTACTGGATTAACAGATGTACAGACCCGGTGAAGAATGTGGAAATAAACATTGACTTTACTATAACACCAGTGCCCCAGTGTTATTTTCTCATAAAATATTTAAGAATGACAGCATTTGTGTGTGTATTATTATGTCCATAGGCTCATAGCACTCAATTTATCTGCTGCATACTTGTTACTGTAAAAATCAAGATTTTATTTTTGACAGATCTTTTTTTTTTTTTAAGTCTGAGCATGTGGTATGTTGTGCTGCATGTTACTTCTCTCACAATATTGGTGCTTGTGCAGTTTGGATGCACAATTTCAATTAGATTTTTGATAAATTGTGCAACCCTACCAGTATGACCAGTGGTTAAACTACCCAACAGTATATAAAGTAATTAAATTAGCTGCCCTTTAATCAGCTAAATGGTTATTTGGTTAATGGTTATACATCAGTGATAATGAACCAGTCATATAATAGTCATATAGTATAACATGTTTAACAGTACATGTTTATAATGCCTCTGAAGACTTCACACTGAACTGTTGCAGTAACGATCTCAAAACTTCTTCCACCACTTAGAAAAAAAACTAAAATAACACATCAATGCGACTAAAGAAACAGCACACAAGTTGAATAATAGTTTATATTTATATATATTTATATATATATTATATTGTGTTTACTTAACAAACATGATAAATGCAATGTCTCCAAGTTAGCTGTAACAATAAAAATACAATATCTTTGTGTCCTTAAAGTACATAGAATTAAAACAGCAAAACAAAAAAACAAAAACCGCCCTAAGTAGTTCACAGAGAGGTACAAATATACAGTACAAATCTATTTTATTCAAAAAGGGTACAAATAAAAATGCAACAAAATAGAGATATTAATGCTTTGTTAAAGTCAGGTAGGTGTGGGGTATTCTAAGGGAGCACTTTGGGTCGACAACTCTAAGGCTTCTGATAAAGATCAATACATATTGGTACGGCCATACGATATTAAAACTCACTATACAAAGTTCATACAACCTGGATTATACTTGAGGATTGAATGTTACATTTACATCATTGCATATATTTTGCAGATTTAGGCATTTAAAAAAAAAAGATGCTGTTTTTTCTTTTTGTTTTTAGATAGTTACACGTCACATAAAAAGCAGTGTCACCTTGTGCCAAAAAAAGTACAATGTCAAATCTGAAAATACAGACTTCTTTAAAACTTTTTAACCGTTCTGATTCTCCTGATTTAATTCACCATCAGCCAAAAATACAAAATAAAAAAAGCCAAAACCGTCCTAACTTCACCTTTGCAGTTGAATACTGGATCAAACAACAGGAAGCAGATCACAGAGGGAGATCAAATCCCCCCCTGCTAATGTCCCTAAACAAAAGAAACCATTACATTACCACCAACTGAAAGCTATCTGATTTATGCAATCAGTCTGTCTGTCTGTGTCTTTATTTAAAAAAACAAAAAAAAACCACCTCCTGCTGTCCAGAGACTGTAGGACGACACACAAGACACCAAACACAATCCATTAATTCTGGGGATATAAAAAAAAAAACAACTACCGAGCTTGTGCAACAACAATAAAAACAACAGATGTGTGCGAGGTCTTTTTGTGTGTGTATATGTCTAGATGTGTGTATGGAATTAAAAGGCGTGGCCTCTTGTTGCTGACACTCTTGGCAAAAAGTGCAAAGAAGAGCTACCACTTCCTTTACATCCACACATTGGAAAAACTAGAATTAAATGTTTTTAAAAAGTATGTAGAGTGTATTAAAAAAAACATAGCAGAAAACAGAATAGAAAATAGGGGGGAAAAAATCCACACATAAATAAAATGTGGCAGATTTCATGGTTGAAGCAACTGGAGCCCAAAGAGAGATTCACCGTCGCCTCTTTGAGACAGTAAAACATGAATTTCTGCTCATAAGCCTGACAAGAGTGTAAGGATGATTAAGATATTTGTGATGGTTTCAATTCTTGTAAAGCCTGAAAAGGGGAACACCAAGTCTACCAGAAGCATTATTCCGTTATTTCAATTTCACACATTGTACACAGCAGAATTTAAGGCATTATCGACAAGCATCATCAAAACTATCTATACAAAAAAAAATACATCTATCTACAGAAACACACAACCTGTGATTTCTCCTTGACTTTGTGTGCTTTACATTTTTGAAACTCTTCAATTAACCAACAGTTCTCGTTTTAAAACACTGTGAAGGAGGGCGTTTAGTGCAATTACTTACAGCAACAGACTATCAGAGTTGTGAATAATATTCACTGGACATCTTGGTAGAAGTCGAGTTTTCCTGCTCAACGACGGCACACGCTGCTCAAAGCAGAGGGCAGAAGCACGAAAAAAAAAGACTCATGGCTGCACAGGATGGTCTTGCTGTGAGAATCAACAGGAGGTAAAGTCACAGGAGGCACTGCTTGCACCATATAAATCCCACCAAGTGCGTCTTGACCTAAAATACAATATTGAAGTGGCTTGGCAACCGTGCCAAAAATAATGCTGAACAAACACATGAAAACCTGCGCGACACTCGTCTCGAGTGATTTGGCTCCGACTGTGTGGCATCGTAAGAAGACAATAAAACTCCACTGATGTGTCAGTGTGCTACACTCAGGGAGATGGGGACAAGTGCGCAGAAAATAGAAAGTAACAAAGCAAAAAATATTGGTTTATATTCCTATAAAAAAAAAAAAAAACATTGTTTAAAGCAAAAAAATCCTATAACCACACATTAGAGTGAAATGACTGCATCGGCCAACCTGCCCTACAGCTGCAGAGAGCTGTACTTAAGACAATGAAGGGTACAATACTGAGTTTACTTTGTAGAAAATGCCAAGACTACATGAAATGTTTTCAGGTATAATGTATATTGCTTACAGTATGAACTAAAGTACTCTGTTGGGTGAGCTTCTGATGCTAAGATGTGTTTGTACTGTAGTAAAACTAAATTTCTGAATGACACAGCATTTCAAAAGACCTGGTTCACATTTTTTCAAGTCTTTGTCAAACAAATTTCTCACTTGTCCACACATACAAGATGGAGTTATCGTTATAAACGCTCCTCCTTTTCACATGGGCTGTAAAAAAAGGTCATTTCCTCGTGGGATTTTTTAAGTTTAAGTGATGTAATAAAGGGCAAAACCCACAAGTGTAAAAGTGAGTGAGACAAACCACATGGGTGCATCTTCCAGAGGTCGTTACGTTAGTATGAAATTACCTCTCGGTGTCTCTGAGGACAGTGTTTTGCTTGCTGGGCGGCAGCAGAGGAACAGTAGCATAAGGAGTGGAGCTGTGTACCGTGACATCTCTAACTCTGGATGAGACCCACTTGGTTTGTTCAAGTACGACTCATGTTAACTCACACTGCAATAACATGAGGAAGGAATCTTTACATGGCCAGTAACTCTTAATGGACATGTGAGAATCGTTTCGACTGATTTGGAAAAATGTGGAGCCACCTTTTGAAGCTGCTTGTAATAACAGCACCAGAGGGGAAAAAGTCCACTCGGCCCGTCAGGTCAGGTTCTGCTCGACTGATACTTCTCTCACGACCCCTGTGCCTGCTGACTGAGGGTCAGGTCCTACACTCTGACCCGTGAGGGGTTAATGAGACCTGGGGTTGAAGGACAAACTAGTCGAACAGGTTTGCAAGTACGGCACCAAACAAACAAGCCGGACAGCGAAATGACAACCACGAAGAAAACTGGGAGAGGAAATAAAAACGGAAAATGCGACAAATCTTCCAATTTGTTCAAATGTCTTGTTTAGTCCGAAGATATTTGATGGAAAGAAAAGATAACTGGTACTGTGCGATTTGCATTAATGGGAATGTCTGTGTGAGGAATGCCGTCTGATTATAAATCTCTGAATGATTTTATGTGTGGTCTAATTGCACTTATTTTCAGTTTCACCATTTTGGATTTTTCTTGTGACAAGGATAAAAAAATCTGTCAGGAGGAGGAAAACTGCAGCATTCATCTTGGCTAATTTGTAAACAGAGTTAAAAATGCAAGTCAGTTTTTTTTTCTCTCTCTCTCTCTTTACCACAAAACACCAACAACAATACTTCAAACATATTCCCTTCATTAGAAAAACACCTACTGCACTGTGATTCTTATTAACAAGGTCAGTGTGAAATCAGTGAGTGACATTTTCTATGTGCAACACAATCGTCAGATCCACTTGATAAAGTATATCCTAGTACAAAATGAAGGACCATATATGTTAAAACAAAAAAGACAGAAGAAAAGATAACTTGATAATGATCACAACTTAACTAGAGTCGAGCCTCTCTTGGAGATGCGGTTGAATAATCCATACAAAATTAAAGATCATCAGTGAGATGGAGAATCAAAGAGGGTTTTCTGGAGAAATCTATCAGAGGCTTCGTTTTCTTTGCAGATCTACTGAACCAATGGAAATGAATAGTGCATCACCTTGGAAAAGTCTGGGTTAAAAGAGGGTCAAGATCTCACACCTCAGTTGTATAGAGATATAAAAACAACCGTGAAAGATTAGAGAGCATTAAAGCCGCGAGCTGTAAAAAGAACTATTGCTTCAATTTGGTAACTGAGCAAAGAATTAACTCAAGTTGAGGACAAAGAGAAACGCCTCATCACTGACTCACTCGCATGCAGGCTTTTCTCTCCGAGGCAAACTACCGGGCCCTTCCACTCTTGCAGGGGGGGGGCAAGGGGGGGTAAAGTGGCCTGCAGCCAGTGATGTAATGGGGTAAAGTCTCTCTGGTGCATTCTCACATGTGGCTTTGGCGATAACCAGCCGACCAGCCTCCCTTAGTTACGTCGTATAAAATTGCATCAAAAAGTCACCAGTCCGGTTGGGAAAAGCTTTGAGGTATAGTGAGGAGGAGGAGGAGGAGGAGGAGGAGGAGGAGGAGGAGGAGGAGGAGGAGGAAGAGGAGGGAGTCACTCTAAAGGTTAAAACACTAAATGATGGATATTCTCACTGATGATACTGGAATGCAGAATATTTCTAGTTATCACAGAGAACAAATTCCAATCTGCGGCATTTATGCAAACACACACACACACACACTTGTAAAGACCTGAACCAGTGGGCAGGGTGGTGTGTGATGATGAGAGCAACACTTTTTTTTGGAGTGGAAACTGATTGCTGAACAGACCGATTGATTGATTTATCACTATTTTGATTGTAAGACGAGCAGGACACGCCACACTCTGCCTGAGAGAGAATCCCGTTCCTCACCGACCGACCGACCGACCGGCCTCCTGAAAGAGGAAAAGAGGAGAGAAAGTGTCTCTGCTGACAGCAGAGGTTTTAGACTCCTGCCGGAGAAGCGTAATGTAACATACACTGACAGTTAGCATCAACAGTGCCAACATCATGGCAAGAGCAGCTGATGTCAGCAACTCCACTCGTTTTTTTTTTTGGGAGAAGGGGGGAGAGGGGGGGTAAATGCTTTTGAAGGAAACAGGATCCTTGGAATGGAGGAGATAAAAGATCTCAGAAATAGATCAGAACCTGCGGAGTCGGTAGCTTCACCGTGCTACAAACACATTCTTCGTAGTCCGTGGTCTTCCAGAGAGAGAGAGACAGTTTGGTCAGAGAGGAGTGTTCTGAATGCGATGGTAACCTCCAAGCGTGGATATGAGGAAGTGGCAACAAAGGAGGGAGGAAGAGAAATGCAGTGTGTAAGGACTATGGTAGGCATTTCATCAGCTACATACTTTCTACTCAGCTTCTCATGTCCCTGTCAGACCTCAGCTGGCCGAGGAAGCACTGGTTCGAATCCTTTGGCTGAATGACAACTGAACCAAAACCAGAACCAGAACTCTTCACCAGATGGAGAAAGATCTTGTATTTCTGTATATTATAGGTGTGCAAAATCTCAAACATTCTGAGGCTACATTCGCACTCTTTTTTTTTTTTTTTCCTCTTTCTCTCCTTGTCAGACTCATTCTTACTCGTGGCAGTCTCTTCTATAGTTGCTACCAAATGTGATGCTACTTCCCTGCATTAGAGCGCCCCTCGATGGACAGTTTGACCTCCTGGGGGATGAACGAGGGCCTTGTGTGGCCGGAGGTGCTTATCTGAGGGCGCGGCCCTTCGTCTCCCTTCATACTGTATCTTTGGAGGCCCGGTGAGGACCAGCGCCTCTGAGAAGCACCTAGCACTGCATGCATCGCTCCCATCCCCGCCCCCGCGAAAGCAGAGCCCTCTGTGTGCAAGTGGTAACTGCTCTGGCTCCTCGGATGCTCTGCTGAGGTCCTGCTGGGTCTGATGGGCGACTCCACGTGCCCAACGACCCCCAAATGTGTGGCTTCCTCCTTATCGACCGCGTCTTTCTCCCCGTCCCGCTGTCTTTCTCTGTGGATGCGGTCTATTCTGAAATGAGACTGAGACCGTGACTGCTGAGGAGCCGGAGGCCCCATGAGCTGATGACCAGGTCCTGATGTGGCTTTGGTTTTGCTCATAGTCCTGGACAGGTTCTGCTGCTGTTGTTGTTGCTGCTGCTGCTGCGAGTGATGGTGCTGCGGCTGTTTCTGCTGCTGCGGCTGAAGCTGCTGCTGCAGCGTGATGGACACGCACACGTCTCCTACTTGCAGGTGATGGCAGGACAGGCCGTAGAGCTGGGCCGTGCGCTCCGGGCTGCAGGAGGACCAGCCCTGTCCGAACACGAAGAAGGGATGCTCCGGGGGAACGTCGATGGTGACTTTGCTCTGCTGCTCGCCCACGGTGAAGTGAAGCGACACGAGGCCCGGTCTCTGCTGGCTGGCGCGGATGTCCACCACCATGCTGGAGTCGATCTTCAGCCCCCCGCTCACCTCGGCGCTCCGTACGAAGTCCTGAGTCTGCAGGTCCTCCACGCGCTTCAGCTCCCCGGTGGCCAGCTGGATGATCGCCCCCTTCATGAAGTGTGACGGGTTGCAGGAGGCCGGGGCGGGAGCGAGGCTTGAAGCTAAGGCCTGAGTCACCTCCGCTGTGGGCTGGACAGGAGGAGGATGCTGGAGAAGCTGCTGCTGCTGCTGCTGCTGCTGCTGCTGAGCCTCCACTCTTTCGGGGAGGCACACTCTGGCTGACGAATCAGAGGCTTTAAAGCTTGGGTTAATGGAAGTCAAGGTGGTGGAGGGGTGGCCGGCCGAGACGTCGTTCGCCTGTCCTGGGTAGTGTTGCTGCTGCAGCGGCGGCTGGAGCTGATGCTGCGGGTGATACTCCAGGGGAATAAGAACTGGTTGTCCGTTGGCGAGCACGACAGCGTGGCCCGGTTGTCCTGTTTGCTGCTGCTGCTGCTGGACGCCGGTCACTCTGGGGTCACCGTAATTCGCAGGTTGTAGCGCGTACCCAGGCCGGCTTGAAATGACCCCTGTGCTCTCTCCGTGGAGGTCTCTGGCTCTCTGGGCGCTCTGAGAGAGGTTCAGTGGAGCGAAGGAGACCTCTTTCCTCATCCCTGCACCTCCTTGGCTGGAAGAAGCCAAACGACCGACTACCTGCTGCACCTGGAAGTTGATTAAAGGAATGACGTGTAAGTGATTATCTTCCTCGCAATGACGTCGGCCAGCACAAACAAACAAGAGAAACTATTTTACTCATTAAAAGGTACCATCCCAGGCGGCTCATTTTTGGCAAAATTATAAAAAATCTGAGTATATCTGGTAAGTATTAGATAGTAATTGATTACATAAGTGATTTGACATATCAATGACGAAATTTGGTCATCTGTGTTAAGCAGCAGGGGCCAAAACCAATCAAATTAGTCTCAGACAACTTTGGTCAAACTGCCAAGTCATGCAACCGCCGTTTACGTTTACGTTTACGTCGTGGACTCACGGTGCCACAGAGACGAGAGCTGTGACACTGGGTCCGAGGCTCTGATCGCAGGTTTGGTTTCAGCAGCGGTGTGTACGGCAGAGAGCCTCCACTCTCCCACAAGTCATTTATCTAACATCAGAATTAGTGATAATGACGGTAAAAATGAAACATAAAGGTAAATATCCTGCATAGTTCTTCTGCTCTGTGCTACTCCGATCAGCAGCGGTCTATTTAACAGTTTTGGTGATTCCTGATGGACGGAGAGGGTGGGTGCTTATCAGTTGTGCAATTCAAAAAAAAAAGTCCAGCCGCCTGGGATGGTAACTTTAAGGAAACAACAGGAAAACAGGAAACCCCCCTGAAGCACTCTTTAGTGTGCATCTCCATGCAACCACAAATGAGTGGCAACTTTCTGGTTACGAGTCTTTGCCAAGTTACTTTCACAAAGCAGCCTCGCTGTGGGAAACAGGGTCACATCTCCCCCTTCCTGAGTGATAGCCAGAAAGGTTTTTACAGAACTGTGAAGCTGAACTTTGACCAGCTGAGATGTGATGTCATCACTTCAGCCGTTTCCAATCCGTCCATCTAGATTTAGTAAATTCAATATCTCAGTAAGGACTGGAGGGAGTTTCTTCTTATTTGGCACAAACATTAATTCAAACTGTGTGATGATGAGCCATTAACACACTACGACCTCCGAACAAGGATTTAACAGTAGTTTATGTCTAGTGTTGCATTTCCATCACTTTCATTTCTGTCTACATAAATGTTAAAGTTATGTTTCCAACTCATATATATGTATATCACCACTGTCCAAAGTAACAGGAAAACATAGGGTCACTTTAAAAGGTCACGAGTGTGTCTTACCTCCAGGTCACTGTCCGGGGTGCTGCGCTGACCAGGTGAGCTCCGGTCCTCCAGCCGTCGGTTCTGCAGGCCTCTGTCTAGGCTGTGCTCCTGTGTTGCAGAGCCGGGCGCCATATGCGGCAGGCGAGCGTTTCTGGCAGTGAAGACAGAATCTAGTACGGCCTCCCTGGCTGCCTGCTCTTTGTCCCCTCCGTTCATCTCTGGTTCATTCTCCTGCTGGGCGCCGTGGGGGTCTCTGGTGGCAGCGGCGGCCCGGGCGCCCTGCTGAGGGTGGTAGAAGACCGGCATCCCTCGGGAGCTGAGCTCTGCTGCGGGCAGGACTCCCACTGTGCCGAGGTGCTGCTGGGCAGCTTGCTCTGAAGGCAGCATCAGCGGGACGCCGCTGGACGCTGCAACTTTGGCAAAGGTATGAGCAGCTACCTGGGCCTGGGGAGGCGGCGAAACGACCCCCTCCTGGATGACGGATGGATAGGGAACGAGGTGGGATACAGAGTGGGGCTGGGGGATGGTGCCTGAGGGAGAAATTAACGATCCCGGGACGAAGCCAGGGGTCAGAGCATAAGGTACCGCTGCATAAGGGGAACTAACGAACTGGAGAGAGGAGTGAGGGATCTGGGCGTAGCCGAGGGGAGGGTAGGGGAGGCCTGGGTGCTGCAGGAGAGGAGAATGAACGGTGTAGGCCGGAGAGATGTGGCTCAACACTGGGTGCAGACTGGTAGGTGAGTAGGTGACGGATGGAAGAGCCACTTTGTAGAGCATACTGTACTGATCGATGGGCACTGCTGGTATGCCGTCAGAGTTATCCACTCCATAATGAAGTCCTGGCTGAGCTCGCATCCACTCTCCAGATGGCGTCCCTCCCTGAGTGTCACTATTGGCTGCAGAGTTCTGGATGGAAACCACTTCATCTTCTCCAATACCACCTCCACCTCCTCCAGCAGCAGCAGCAGCAGCAGCAGCACTGCCACTGCCCCCACTGCTGCCCCCGCTGCTGCTGCCCACACCTGCAGCCCCTCCTCCTCCACCGGTCGCTCCGGCTCCGCCACTGTTACTGATTGGAAGGTCCCTCTTCTTTGGAGGCAGGCACTCCTGGTTGCGCTCCTGAGCTGGTTTCATGGCAATCCTCTGAACAAGCGAGTAGCTTTACTGCACAGCACAGGAACTGAAACTTGCAAGCCACTCAGCCTGCACAGGAACCAGTTCTGAAATCACCTGGTTGACCTCTTCAAATTCACCTAAAAACAAACAAAAAAACAACGAGACACACTGCCTCATCACAACAGGGCTAACACCATTAAGATGCACATAAAATAGGATGAAAGCAATAAAATCATGCTATCTTTGGCAGCAAAAATACACTGTGCTACTTAATTATATGATCATTATTTTTTAAATAAAACAATGACACAGCAATTTGCCACATCTACTGTAAGAAAATCAAGCACATATTTGGCCTATCTGCTTGAATATGGGCTGAAACAGTAAACTGACTGGGGAAATTTTATCTAGAAATCAATTAATCTGCTAGTCATTGTGGTTCTTCTGCCAATTAGATGTATGATTTCCACCCTTAATTGTCATGTTCATCCAGATTTTCAGCCTGGCTGGTACAGTATGTCTGTAAAAACCACCGTGATCTCCACTGGATCTGAAACCTGTGCTGCCCACAAATACAGAAAGCTGCACAGTACTACATTTCACCATGACTGAAACTGCAGCCGTTTTCATTCTTTTTATGCAGTGTAAGTTACAGGAAGACAGGAAGAGTTAAAGAAACAAACAAAAAAAAAGTTCATCAAGTTGTGCATGCTAATTTACATAACACATGACTTCATGAGTTGAGTCATGAGGCAGTAACGTTAAACAATTCATGCATTCATTCATACACACATATAAATAGGACGATCTAACATGAGTACACAAATGTTACTGACAATTTACACTATCTTTGTTTTAGCTGTGACTATATAATTTGTCATCTAACCACCTGATCCACTACAGTCCTGCTGACCTGGGTTTTTTTTAATGCAGAGGTGCGTGGCTCTGCTGCAAAGATGCTTTAACAGAGGTGAACGGAAACATGCGAGGCTCCTAAACGTGTTCAGTTTGACTCAATTACCATAAATCTAACTTTGAACAGACCTTTCGTTTCCTTTACATCAGCCTACGAACACGACTCGAGTGGGTTCCTGGTTTCACTCAGCACATTTTTTCTCTCTCTTTTTTTTCTTTTTATCCACAGAGACGAGTAACTAATAAACCTGCTTCCTGAATCGTAGCCGTGGAAAAAAAAAAAAACTCTTGTTAGGGGGGGAAAAAAATACTGTTTTAGAAATTTAGTTTGTAGTTATTTTTTCCCAGTTGCCGCCACACTTCACTTCAGAGTCACTGTTTACCGATAGCTTAGTGTCTGACTTGGCTAAAGTTAGCTAGCCTACTTAAAGAGTTGTCATTTTCTCGTCCACGTTAAAAAGTGACAGCGTGACACTTCGTCCGCCAACACTACACGAAGACGACGCGTTCAAATGGTAGCTGCTATCTGTGAATCTGAGCCCGTTTTAACTTATCTCCATTATTATTCCTCCCTCCCTCCCTGGGCAGGTTAGTTAGCTCCCACGGCTAACAACTGGCTAACATCCACTCGACTCACTCACACATCTGCCCACAGCTGACATGGCACTGCGCGTGAAGCCTCCCCGCGAGCGCCCGTGATTTGTCTCGTGACGTGGACGTACCTCCAAATGTCATCGCGGACAGACTTCTCTCTGTAGTGAGAAAAAAGTTGTTGATATGCGGAGGGGGACAATTGGAGAAATCAAGGCTAAGCAGTCGAGCCCATTCCGAAGGCCAGCGGAGGCGCTCACCAATGACGTCACCGCGTTTATTCAATTTCCTGTTTTTTTTTTTCATGCCCAAAAGTCCAACACGTCTTCCTCAAGAAATCAGCCAGTTTCTGTTAAAACAGCAGTTTTTTTTCTCCTTTTCATCATATTAATACAGTGCAAATATAACAAGTCAGCGTGCATCCTTTATTAACATTAACTCACAAATGCAAAACTGAAATGAAAAACAAACATCTCAATTTAATGGAGAGCCCTGCTTCAGTGCTGTTTATTTAAATGGACCAATGGGGAGTTGCATCCAGAAGGGGGCGCTGCAGTCAAGTGCATTGTAAGCTGAGTATTTATTTACTCAGATGCACCACGCCTTCAATTATGCGATTTTGCAATGAAAATATTCAGTTTCTGAAAACTCTGAGGTCTTATAGTGAGTGTATTGTATTGTACATAACTAAGGTGGCCAGACCACAAACCGCTGCCCATGAGAGATAGTGTAAAATGTTGATAGATTCAACACAATTATACCACTAGTGCTTTCATCCTCCAAATGCAAGAATGCATAACAAAGTAGAAAGTTTCCTTGCAGAAATTTGGAGAGTGCCATTGAGGGCATTGACAGGATGTGATCTGTCAACAAGGGAATCAAACATACGACTTTACCATCAGGAGTCACACATTGTACAGACAGAGCTAAATCTTACAGACACTTGAGCATCTCTCTACACTCACATGTAGGAGCTGTCACCCTAGATGCAAAGCAACATGTTGTGAAAATAGTCTACGCCTTGATGAAACACTTGGCTGACATTTTTAGCACTTGGCACAGTAAAGGGGATGTTTCATTTCTGAACGCATTGCGGAACTGTACAATAGTGTTATGCACCATGAGTACAACATATTTTTAAATGATAAAATATTTGCAGTGGTGTTCCTAGTAGTAATAATAATAATGGCAAATTATCAAGTTGAAAATCAGTAAACATGTGGTTTCTGGGGCCTCAGGTGCAAACATTTTTATATTTCATAGCAGAAGGACAGGTGGTTAATTATGTTTCATTACTTTTCATTTAAATGTTCCAGCTCCACAGCTTTGTTATTGTGCCTGTTGCGGTTGTTAATGTGGCCCTAGTAATGTGGAATCCAAAAAGATGACATGATGGTCATTAATATCTTCCCAGTGTCATTGCAGTCCACACAGTGCTTGAATCAGTCCAGCTACTAACATATTATAGTTACCCTCTGCACCAGTGTTACACCCTGTCAGGGATCAGTGTATCTATTGCAATACAACTACACGTTACTGTAAGTTGGCGCAGACATTCGGCTGAAACTGAATGAACTGTGGCTCAGCAGGAGTTTGTGGTGTTGACACTTTGGTGTAGAGTGTGAGTTACATTTTACACTTCATCACTGCTGCTTCCTGCCTGTTGTGATCATTAATTAGAGACGCTCAACTTTTACACAGTATCAAAGGAACAGCCCAGCATTGAGTCTCAGAACAGTCCGTGGACACAACCCTTCCTCTTTTTTTTATTTTTTATTATTGCTTGTTTTTTGAAATTGTAGGTTTCAAAAGATACTAAGATACTAATATTTGCATTCTGATTACTAATCCTTTGGGTGGTGCATCCAATGAGATCACCCAGCCTTACTCATCTCTTCTCGTGTGCACAACATGTCCTTTGTTATGGGAGGTGGAACAATCCTGACTGTAGTGAACTCTTGTTATTGCATGTGTTATTTCCATGAAACTCTGAATCCTGGTGAAATAAAAGCCACAACACAATGTCATTTGGAAAATAATGTAATGATTGGTTACTGGTACACATTTGAGCCTGATTTTCTGTTGGGAAAAACAAGCTTCAGTGCAGTACCTGAATTTAACTAGATTTGCATAATCTATAAAAATCAGCAATTTCAGAAAAAACTGAAATGAGTCAACAGATTTAGAATATAGTTACAAAAATGGTCAATCTTCCCAAAAAAAAGGCACAGGGGATGTACAGTAGCAACTGCAATCCCTTTTAGAGAACGTTTGCATAACTGAATAAATACATCTGCTGGTAATCAATATCAAACTGTGTCGTGGTGGAAGCACGGTCTTCATACAATTACAGCAGAGTGCAACATTGTGAATTAGTGGAAAAACAGCATATAAATATCTCTCCATAAAATATAAAGACTAAATTAAGGATAAAAGTTATTTAGTACCATTAATCAAAAAAATATTAATTGGAAAATTTCAAGCATATACAGTATTTATAATAATATTTGCCAAAATTATATTCAAAAACCACCTTAAAACAAACTATCCTATATATACTATAGAGTAAAATGTGCAATGAATAGCATTTAGGAGAACAGGTTTGCACTCACATTATACACATCTATACTAAAAACACCTGAACTAGTTATTGCCAAAGAATCACGTGTATCTGAATATAACTGGTAACTGGTCAGTCTAGCATCGAAGGATCAACCGCCCTGTGTAATAAATAGTAGGACAGATGTTCAGTCTGTCCTGTGGTGTTGTTTCTAGAATTACACAGAGTGTTAATGATAAATGCTGTGTTGTTATTTTAAGACATTGGGGTATTACACTGCTGGTTTCTTACCAGTTCAAAAATAGGGGCTCTGGATGATGGATCAATTTCAAAAGATGCGTCTCAAACCAGTGACTCGTTCAGTTGCCAGTGAAACTTCCCAGGGAAATATTTTTTAAAAAGGGTCAAAATGCCAACATGTTTGTAGACAACACTCACTGCTATTATCCTGACTGGAAGTGCATTAACTTTACTGCTTGTTTTCTGTTATATTCTTTCTCAATAAAGAATAACATAAACATGAAAAATTAAGAGAACAGGAAGCGATATTATTACAAAAGTATTGTTATAGCCACATACAGTATGTTGAACAGTGTATACAGGCAATGCTGTCATTCTTTCAAGGCAGATTGTAGTGACCCATACTGTAATTTCATGAGTGTAGTTACGACACTTGTTATCTAGGTGATTTAATGCTGAAGTTTTTTCCACACGCAACCTTGAAAATATTCACTACGCACTTAACTAGGAACTGGTTTGAGTCACAGCCCTCATCTGTCCCTTTGCTTTCAAATATTTACCCATTCAGATGTTCATCTGAACTGTTTCTCCTCAGAGCCTTACCAGAAGGCCTCTTGTAAATGTTAATAATAAAAAAAAAAAACTTCAAAAGAGAAAAGGAAATATCTACTACCACAGATTTAAGTCCTCACAGCTCCACCTTCCTCTCAGTATCACCTACATTATGATACTAAAATATAGGCCCTTATTTTTGCTTGAAAAATAGAGTACATCTACAAAGACCCTGAAATAACACTATTTGCTACTTACAGCGAAACCCCAACACAACCATTAAAATATGGGCAACCAGAGCAAACAGCGTTAGATTTGTGCAAAAAAAAAAAAAAAGCACCCCGTTACATTCAACCAGGCCAGATCCTTTTTGTTTTTACCCCAAAGTAGGCTACATATGTGTTAGCAGTGTTATTTTCTGTCCCTCTTTCTGAAAAAAAGACCAGGTAAAACATTACATCTTAAAATTCAATTTCCTGGAAGGCACAAGCTAATGGAGTATTGGGAAATCAGTGTTCATTGAAATGCATCATTGCTGCTGCATTAAAAAGGAGCATTTTCTACTTTCAAGTATCATTAATCCATTACAGTGAAGAAGTCTTACTGTCCAATGAGAATTCAAAGAAAGAACTATTATACACATTTAAATGGTTGACTTTCAATTATTGCTTTACAATGAGCAGTGAATCACAGGTAAGTCTCAGAGAGGGAGTTCTCAACCTCATCAACGCAATATAAAAATCTAAAAAGCAATCCTGGTGTGTGTTGTAAAGTAAGCTCAGCAAAAAAAAAGAGAAGTTGACAAGCGTTGACAAGACAAATGCGTCAATGACAGTAATGATCGTTCACAGTCAGAGGACAGCTCACAGTAACAACTCACTGGTTAATAAGGACGACGTGCTTCAGTGAATCTGAATTCCTCAGCTGTAATGGACAACAGACACTTTGGTTTAACAATTACTACAGATTTTGATGCAGCATCAATGGTGCAAATTCTAGCTTATATATAATTAATAATCAGAAGTCCAAAGTTACATTTCTACTATTTCTCATTTTCCTTCTTGGCATGTAAGAAAGAGGTAACGCAAATATGATTAGTTGTTAAGCAGACCTCTACTAGGCTCAGAAAAGTGAGCCTGAAAGCCCAACGTCCTCACACAGTGTCATTAGCGAGAGTCTCTGTAGAGAGCCAGATCCTTGCTCCATTCAGAAATTTGCTAATGGGCGTCCCGTGGATGGTGCGGCGGCATAGGTTTCCCATCGGGGTGAAAGGAAAGGAGGAGGTTAGGAAGTCTGGAGGTGTAGGGGAGTCATCTGGAGAGGAGGCCTTGAAATACATTCTCCTTTGCTCTAAATGGAGGCCGCTGGGGCTGGGGAGTGGCGTGGTGCCCGGACTGGGTCCCTTATACCGCCTGAGATGGCTCTGCAGTATCTCAATCTCATCGACCAGCTGGGAGAGCTTGTGATAGGCCGTGATGGGGCCTCCTTTGGGAATGCAGGCTTCAGGAACCCAGCGAAGAAAAAAGAGCTTCCAAAGAGCCACGTGCGAGGGCATGAGCAGGGGAATCAGGAGGCCCTGCTGGTCGGCAGGTTGAGAGAACCAGTCCCTGAAGAAGCGCTCTGCTGGGCTTTCGTCTTTCACCGGTGAGAAGTCAGGCCTCAGCTCTGACACCAGGGAGCCCCGCCGTGGCAGTCCATCCTCTCCTCCTTTCAGTCCATTACGCAGAGAGGCCGGAGTTCCTCGCATTGTGGAACTGTAGGTTTTCTGCTGTAGGACGGACACAACATTTGATTATTTTCACTTTCTCTGTGACAAACTGCAGCAGCAAACCTAACTAAGACCTAACCAGAGCTCTCTCATTCAATGTTTTCGTCTTTCCACCTGCATTATCAAACCCTCATGAAGAAACATCGACTAAAGCAAAAAAGGACGATTTATTTTCTGCATGAAACCTCTGTGTGTTTTTTTCTTAAAAGTGCTGATGACTCCAAAAGAAAAAGGGCAGCAGCAATAAACAAAAACTGCTGACTGGATGGACTGTCCATGTTAAACATTTACTCCATCATAAATTCTATGTATTTCAGCAGAAGTCCTGCAGAAATCTTTGATACCTCCAGCCTGTGGTAATAATATGATGGCAGAGGATTAAGGTGACCTACATCAAAAATATCACTCATCATTACTGTGGAGTAGCGAGTACCAAAGGTTCAACAAAACAAAGAGACTGGCATGAAGAGGGAGAATTAGTAAACACCTTTCATTTAACATGGCTAAAAACACTGACATACATTGAATATGTTCGTAAAAAAGGCAAATATATTTCGTGCAGTTACTGCAGTGATGCCCAGTGTGTTATACCTTTGTGCGTCTGAAGGATTTCACTTCCCCGTTCTGAACACAGGCAGCTCCTTTGCCTACGAACATCGGGTTGTTAAAGAGGGTTTGGTTTTTGGTGGAAAACTGCTGTGACCAGTCCCAAACAGGAGGGAAATACACGGCCTGGTCCTCCCCCTGAGGGATGGCTTTATTCTTGGCAAAGTCCTGCAGAGTAAAGACAACATCATTACTTTCCTGACCACAAGCTGAATGTTTCTCCATCCATGTGTTATACACTGCACTCTTTCCTGTCAATTATCTGACACCCACAGAAGGAAATCATAGCCTCCAGCATGAGGTGATACCACAAAAACACGTTACTTTGTTTCATCATGTGAAATTATAACATGTGGTTACTCTTATTCTTCTCTCACAAATAGTTTTACATATGAACACACTCTGACAGGTCTAATATTACAAATTCAACTTTTAAACAAACACAAATCAGATCAAGTTTTTGTTGAGTACAAATCTTTGTTTGCTTTTATTTCATCAACTTACACCATCCTTGCAAAATGTTACTCCCCTTTAAATTAATTAAACACATCCAAGAATGTCATAGATTAATAAATATCCAAGCTTATGATTGAATAAACACATGAATTTAATTAAACAAAATAAATAAGAATACAATCATGTGTTGCTCACCATTAAGTGCTGTGCACGCTGTTTGGAAGAATTGAAGAGGAAAGTACTGAAGAGGGGGATCCACATGCTATCGCTCAGCACTGTCAGATAGGTCTCTGTGAACTCAAATGCTGCAGGGTACTGGTTCATCATTTGCCACACACAGTCCAGGAACAGCATGAACAGTGGAGACTAGTCAGAGAGAACAGACACAAGAAGAAAACAAGATGCATGAGTGACTTCAGGAAATCCCAAAGGTCAGCTCTTCACGGCTGGATTTATTTCACTTTTAGATACCTCCTCTTTGTCGTTCTTCTTTAAGTGGTTGCATCTATCCAAGAAGCGATGGCCAGCCATCACCCACTCCTTCTGCACCAAACTCTGAAAGCCACTGAGGCTGCGATAGTGAGGGTCCAACATGAGCTGCACCAGCGAGGACACTACACAGTTCAGGTCTCTGTCTTCTTCCTCTGTACAAATGTAGAATGAGAAATACCAAAAGCTTGAAAACAGGCTTTGTGCAATTTCAAGGTCACTGAAAAAAAATGTCACTAATACTAATTTGAGTGAAGTATTTTTAGATGTGTTTTGCCAGGTATTCATGATTTGGTTAAAGTCAAAAATTGCTTGAATATCACAGATAATGGAAAAAACAATAAAAAATCCACAATGCACAGTGCAACAGTGAAGAATACTGTGTTGCTTTATTACTGCCTGGCCTTAAACACAATGGGAACCAATGACTGGTGAAAATAACTTGCAAAGAGAGAGTTTTACCTTGGAGAATGACTGAGGCATTTTTTCCATCCAGGCAGTAGACTATCTCAGCTGACTGTTTCAAAACAGCCCTAGGGTCACAAGCAGAACAGACATGTTGAACAACTCTGAAAACAGAGTGTAACCAGCTTTGCCTCCAGAACAATCTATGTAAAGTTAAGAACACTGAAATATTAAGGAAATGTACAACACTTTCACAGTAACAGTATGAATAAATGTAGGTCCAGAATGTGTAAACAATTCTTACACAAATATCTGTCCCATAAAACTTAATCAAAAAATGTTCATCCAGGTATTGTCATGTTCCACACAGAACTACGAGAGCACCAAAGTTAAGTGAAACACTTTAAAATAATCTCTTAAAATGAGACAACTCTGGTAGTTTATAAAGGGCAACCATGCAGTGTCAGGTTGTTTACATACCTGACGTGCTCCAGCCACCGAGAGTTTTCGATGGATGTGAGCCACCTCTCCTCAGACTCCTCAAAGGGATCTGCATAAAGCAAAAACAGGCAAACCATGAGAGGAAACTCCTATTTCCACAGCAAAGAAATGTGAAAAGTGGAATATTCGCAGTAGGTTTTAATTGGTACAAGTAGCTGGGCGGCTCACCGATGACACAGATCTGCCTGACTTTGACGAAGGCGCTCTGGATGTCCTGGATGGTCGGCAGGCACTTGTCCAGGTCATACCTGAAGACGTCACTCCGCTGTGGGTGGCTTTTTGTGATGGCGTTAAAAACCCTACCACAGCAAAGGACACATATTGTTGACTGGGTTAGAGACGTCTTTGACTGCTGTGGCAAGTAAACATTGCTCATTTTATGATGATATAAATTGTTTACTTATTTATAATACATGATCTAAAACTATAGCAGGTAAGAGAGTAAAAGCATGTTTTATTCATTTTGTGAATCTGAAGCTGAGAGCTTTGCATTACTTCTGCTCAATCTTCTTTTGCTGTGCTGGATCACATATGCTGGCCATGCGGACAAGAGCGCTCCCATTGGAGTGATTCCAGCACCAGAGCTATGACAAGGACAGAAAATAAATCAGGCAGTGATCAGTTACAATGCAGAAGAGTTGCTCAGATCAGTCAAATTCGAAGCTTAGATTAGAAATGTCGATGCTGGTGGTCGTTAACATGACATCATGTGGGATAAGGAGTATAAATATAACGATAAATATTTGAAAGGGATCAATGACAGGTTGTTCTATGCAGAGTTTGACAAAAGTCAGACATTTAATGGTTGTAACAGAGCTTTGATACTCACAGGGAAGCGATTATCAGTGAAGAACAGCGAGTGCCGCTTTAGATCTTGATCTGCCAGAGAAACTGGGACCACAGTGTACTCTGGAAGACTGAAAAGGAGAGACTGGTGTTATACAGGATGCAAATTGATTTTATAAAAATTATGATAAAATAAAAAGACATTTGAGAAAATGTTGTCATGTTTCCCGCATCTTCCAACATTACATCTTTGTAAGTGATATCTTAAAAGAAGAAAATGTAATTGAAAGCCCAATATGATGAGCAAAGTTTGGTGCAAGATATCATGATGCTATTTCTCAAGTCTTTTCTCCGATCCCACATGAAACACTGTTCAATCCTCACTGCGAAACCCACCATGATGTCACTGCTGAACTCAGATGAATAGCGTGTATTGTCTAAAATAAACTTGCAGGCTACACTGAGACATTCACAACATTTTTGTCTTGACAAGTAACTCCTGAAATAAGCAAAAAGGGAGCACAGTGCAAACATAGTGTGTTGCCAAAAAATATCAAGTGTGAATAACGAGTGTCCGTGACAACTAAGGCTGACTGCAGGTGCTACAGATATGCCTGCAACACCCATCATAAATCGCCTACAAAAAGAAAATCGAGCTGAAAACCTTTGTGAGATGGCATAATTCTCGTTGATGGAGCACACCCTCCACTCTGAAGCACCCGTTCTCTTGATCTCCCGGTCCCAGTCTGATGGACGATCAAAAATGGGGGTCTGTAATCCTCCTCGAGGGGTGTTGCCGTTGACTCGCTCTTCTGGAAACACAGATGTACTTTGAGATTTCTTGTGCATATTTGAAGATTAATTAAATGGGGATAGTTGACTATGAATGGTTGCAGAGAGACAGACGGTGAAATAATTAAGACAGAGTACCTTTAGATTCATGGTACCGCCGTCCTTGATACTCAAAGCCAAACAGCAGATGTAGATCAGCTGGATGGGAATAGTGGGCGATAGCAAGGCAAACCTAGAGCACAAAGAGGGCAATTTTTATAGGATGTACAGTGCATTTGAATGGCAGAGTCAAACATTATGAGGGCAGATAAGGTTTCATCGCAACCACAATCAGTTCCTTGGCTCTGGTTCACTCAGAGGGCTAAATTAAATTTAAAGCATGTTCTTCAACCATACAGACACAAGAACAAGTGAAACCTGGGAAAGTAAATGTTTGACAGTCTGCTGCTCTGGGTTTACGGGGCTGAATCTCTCTGTGGCCCCACCAGAGTCACACAAAGCAGCCCATTCAGTTGTGAAGCTGTGAATAACACAAGAGGACACTGAAAAAGTGTGTGCCTGTGTGTGTGAGCGTGTGCAGTCGAGGCTGCTCCCAACTCTGTAATTTCCTATGGCAAAATAGGCTATTATAGGCTGGCCTAATTCCATATGTCACAAAGAAAAAAAAAGACCTGAGCCCCATTTAGGTTCACACTGTAATTACATACATAATGTCCATAAATAAACTCAGAAGGAGTGAGAGAGGACAGACGTATTTCTATTCAATGTTCTATATTCTCTTGAAGCCAGTGGGTTACACTAAATATTTTTCACCATTGATTCAAAATAAATGACTCTGTAAATAGAGGCTGGTCAGACTCAAAGCAATGAGACCATATTCAATGCTGTAACGTTGCTTTAAGACAAATGTGCTGTAGGTATGTGCTGTGGAGTTCCTAGTTCTCCAAAAACTACACAAAAATTGCTCCCAGATGACACGAGAGGAGATCAGACATGCAACTGTGTGTATTCACATTGGCTCACTGGCATAGTATAAAGAGATATACAGCTTCCTGACTGTAGAAGGCGGCTACAATAAAAACTCTGTGTTCAAGTCACAAATATAAATTGTAATCCACTCTCTCCCTGAATCCAGATTCCACATTTAAACAGAGAATCCATGTTTACAAAGAATGAAAAAAGCCTGTGGACTTTTTTTTGTTATTGTCAGCTGTGTTTTGAGCTGAAAAAACAGTCACATGCTCGCATGTCTTCCAAAATTACCCAAAAGATCCTTGCAGTCTTGGTACATTCATTGCAAGCCTACTGTTACTTACCACAATTGTCTACTTCAATGACTAATATAAACAAGGAAATGTGCAGCAGCCCCAATTTTTGTAAATGCAAGGTGCTTTTAAATTAATTTATTGTGAAGGATTCTCAATGATCTAATTTCACCTGCATGTAACTGTCTTCTAAAAGTACCACCAGTCCTCTCAAGATATCTTTAAATATCAAAATATAGTGACATTTAAGTATTTGCTGTAAACATTAATGATATTTAATGTCGCCATTCCCCAGCTGTAATTACTAATTACTTCCATAAAATTAATTACATCACATCGGCCTTCCTGGACCCAGAGCAGAATGAAACATCTGTCCCTCTGATCACTCCGAGCAGGAGATGAGTCAGAGTCCCGCGGCCAGTTATGTCCACAATCAGGATCATTCTCAGTTTCCTTTGCCTTGAATGGCATTGTTCACAGTGTCTCCTATTCATTGTTTGGCGAGTGGCCACACTGAAATGCTATTAGACAAATTAGTCACTTCTATTCAGGTGGAGGGTGAGAGGGTAACACATAAAAGTTTGTATGTTATAAATATCCTTGTTACTGAGGAAGCAGCCATAACACCCTGTGTTGCATGTGGATGTAGTGAGCTCACGAAGCCCGGAAAGGAAAAGTTTGGTCAGCAACGACCAGCAGTGAAATGGGCAGAGGAAACTGAGAAAAAGGAACAGTTAATTTTGAGTGAGAGGTGTGAACACAAAGTCACTGCATATAGAATTAGACGATTTAACCATCTTACAATTTACAGCACATGCTAATTGCCTCTCACTTCCTCTTACAGAATAAAAATAAATAAGCAGAGCTAGCTCAGAAACGGACGCTACCATCTTGAGCTGGTGAGGTAATCTGGTGCCAGTTTGCACAGTAGCGATCATTCATTCATAACCCCCCCCCCCTCCTACAGTTGGTGGTACACATTATCCCCATGTCCACACCAAGAGGATACTTTAAAAACCTCTGAAGTCGCCATCCAGTTACTGAAATGGACAGCTTGACCTCAAATAATAAAAGTTTAAGTATCACTCACCTTTTTAGCACTCTCAGGCCCGGCCTCGTCGAAGCAGAACCTAATGATGCGCAGGTCTTTGCAGTACAGGATGAGCTCAGTGGGGTTGAACTTCAGCTTCTGATTTGACCCTAATACTTTCTTCTTCCCCCTTGTATCATTTACTGTGAAGAAGACACAAACTATTAATATAAATCCTTAATTTATGCACATGTTCATACGTATGTATTACATTTCACAAGCTTCACCTTTGAACAGGCAAAACATTCAACATACATCTCTGCTAAGGTCAAGTATATGCTGTATTTACACATAAAATAATACATGACCTTTACCTACACATGCACAATCATAGATCACATTTAATTCAGGGAGTAAGTCAAGCCTTGCAGAGCTGGGAGATACATTCTGTAGGATCTGTATCATTATAATTGTTCAGTTTCAAAATGAAGTAAATTATCATTCAGGATTTGAACTTTTATCGGGGCATTAAGACCATACAACCCAACCATAGCACAGATTGCATACTGTGTGAAGGATAGGGCAATGGTTTTTTATTACTGATCCACCTGTATTTGTGCAAATCCCATAACTGTAATGTTTGTCTTTAGTGGCCAAGTTCTAACAAGGTCAAAAAACAAGCTGCGTAGAACAAAGCCTCATGCTTCATCACTGTAACACAACAACTTTTGCTCTTGGCAGTTGCCCTTGCACTGTCAGCAAACGACAGCAATGAGATATTTAAACAAGGCTAATCCCGGCCAAGCCACACTGCCACTAAACACTGCCTTAGCTGTGACATCACTTGTTATCAGACTGCTGAGCAGGAACTAACGACAAACAGAACCAGTCACCCCAGCTGTCAAATATTAATGAGGAGCAGTCTGACCCCTTCTCACTTTAATTCTGACTGCTCATGTAAAATGAGTGGGTTAGGATGTTTGATGTTAGTGCTGTAAAAGCTGATTGATTTAGTGTTCTGATAACTGCAGCAGCTATTTGATGTGAACGGTGGTTAGATATTATAATATTTGATATTACAACATTGAAGATGTACCTGTAACTACTTGTTCCAGACACGTCAGGGGGATGTCGTGCTCTCCAAGCAGCAGGTGAGACAACTGGGACTTCTGAGATTAAAGAAAACAACAACAACAATGTATATTTAGCACTGCATGTGGTTTTATCACTTCATAAAATATTAACTGAAATGCTGGTTTGGCAGATTGCGTTAATTTCCTCAGGCAGAGCAATGATCAGGTTCCATTTTCTTATCACGACAATCTGCAGCATAGCTGGAAATGACGTCCGTTCTCTCACTTCTTGTGCGATATCACTGACAATGTAGCACAGGAAAGTACACAAGTTTTCCTTCCTCCTTGCCAGATGCACTGCATATACAGTGGAAACACAGTAAGTATTGCGGCTATTCAGCAGTGTGCTGGCGATACCAACGACTTTCACAAACAAGAAAGCTAAAGTCATACCTTCTTCTTTTCAAACTGTCAGCACTGTTCAGAGCCCAAATATTCTGTTACAATATCAGCAGAAACCTCAAACTCACAACATCAAAACAACACTTTGGATTTCAAATACTCCCCTGAATGGTTTAATATTCACGGCAGCACAGTTTAACCACTTACAGAACACACATACCTGTTTCGGTGGGGCATCTTGAGGGATGAAGGAGACCTTAAAGTTGGTGCATATCAACTTCCCCCAAAGGTCATCCTGGCTGCTTTCAGTGCTGATGCATTTCCTCACAAAGTTCACCTCATTAACTACTATCTCCCCTGGTGACAAACAGAACAGAAAAAAGATGTGAGTGTTCAGCTACTGTAAAAAAGGAAGCACATAGAAACTGGGAAATAGCGAGGCAAAGTAAAGAAATCAGGAAGAGTACTTATCTATTCCATTTTCGTTTATGACATTCATATTCATACTTGTTATTCAAATATATTATAATAATGACTGTTCTAATTATGACTGTACATATGCATGCAAGCACTGATAATTAAAATTATATTATTAGAATATAAAGGATTAACTAAACAGGGTGAAACTTAACCAAGTCATCACATTCTTTTAACCTGTTATAATAATATAAACAAGTTAAACTAGTCTAACAGAGATTTGATCCTGTGAGCATGAAACTCTTTGTTGTTTGTTTTATTAACATTTCCTCTTGTTTTAGTGGGCAGGAAGAGAAACGACAGCAGCATTTCATAAGCTCCCAAATGTTGGTCAAGCTTATTGTGCATTAACATAAAGAGCAAAACACACAAGGAAAAGGTATCACTTCTGAACGCAACCGCCCTCTACAAAACATGTCAGTGATACATTTGAACTTCAAAAGCATAGCAGTCAATGCATAAACACAATGTTCTTTTATGTCGTCAGATATGAAGGCTAGCAGGAAGCTGAGGTCGTTTGCACATATCATATTTTGTCATCTTTATGTAGCATGTTTGTGAAAAGCAGTGTTGCAAAACCAAAATGCAATCTTTTTTTAAAGTGTGAACTCCGTTACTGAAGCTGCCCACTGCCTCTTAACACAGTGACACTGCAATTTATGCACGGACCAAATGTGGCTATAAAAAGGTGCCCCAGGCGTTTTTAAAAGATGGGAACTGGGGCAGCAGGGTGGAGTCGTACAGACAGTCACTTCAAAGCTCTGCCTCTGAGCAGCGTGCAACACAAGTGCTGTATGTTAACAACAAGAAATCTGGCCGGCCAGTGGCCACATATTCATGGAACCTGTTTTTCGATCCAGCTCCAAAAAAGCAGGATGGTAATGGAGCAACGACAACCCTTTAGAAGTGAGTGCTGTGTAGAGGACAGTGGGTGGAAAGTTTGTTTTACCAACCACAACCCAGGTAGTCGATTCAAATTCTCATGTGGCCTTGATATGGTTATCTTAAGTGAAACAGGTTTGAAGAGAGAGAAACCTTAATAAGATGTTGTAAAACTGCCAACTAACATCAGTCTCTGCTTCAAGAGTTTCTACCTCTAAGGACATTTCTGCCTAGTTACTCTGAATAACACAAAACATGACACTGTGAAAAGGGTGTGTCAGGGCACTCCCATGAGGTTCCCAAGTCAACGTCTCAGTCATAAACCAAAATAAATCCTTCAAATAAAGACTTTCCTGCTGCTCTACTCGTTTGACTAACTGCGCTTGCTGGAAGACTTTGGCATCAAAACAATAAACTGTGCGTTATTTGGCACAGATTGAAGAAATGATGAACAGTCCTCGTCTTGATTCAACTTTGATAATGAAGCTTTACAGCAGTCGTTTCCCAGAAATACAGGTTATTTCCCATGCATGGTAAAAGTGGAAACCCGATGGCGAAGAGGAACTGTGCTTCAGAGAGCACTTTGCACCAAACTGCTGCTTATGCAAATATCACTGGTATGGGTGAGGTTTCCAAATCTTAATAAGAAGAAGTACTTGCATAGTGAAAAAACAGCAGAGACCACCAAGCAGAAGTCTGTGATTAGAAGCAGACTGGTGACTGACTGACTGACTGACAGACAAATATATTGACAATGATTGGTTCTGTTCCTGCCAATTCATCATTTCAATCTGCCAAAATGCTGATTTCAGTTGAGGTTACAGAACATTTCAGTTTTCACGTACCTACTTGAATTTGCTCAAGTTGAGACAGATTGTCATGTCTTGTGTGAGCTGAAAAGCTCGCTAGACCAGTCTAATTAAACACTAACATCTATGTGAAAATGAAAATGAGATGACCCATTATCGCAGTCCACAAAATGAGTTTCAGTCACTCTTTCTACTCAACACCTTGTTGGACCAGTTTAAAACACACAAATATGTCTTTTGTTTGAAACAATAAGTAACAAGATAAATATGTTTGATAATTAGGCCCAATCGTGACTTTTAGATTGTTCATTTGAATCCCTGAAAACAAAATGGACCGATTCAGAGGTTTCAAAACAAGCTCTTTAGAAGATGAAAACATGAAGGCCATTCAGTGACTGTATACGTTTGGTACCATGGTACCATCTGATACAGTGTAAAAACCAATGCAGTCTTTTGTCTGGGTTTTAATGTACTTAGAACTGACAACTGTATAAAATTTCCTATTTTTAGTATGATAAAATAAACTTACCTGGAAGTAACTTTGGCTCCAACTTTTTGATAGGCGGTTCAATAGTTTCCTTCACATTAGTCTGCAGAAAAAGCAGAAGTCAGATGAGAGTTAGTTAAACTAGACAGATGGTTAATGGACTATGGAAATACGGTGTCATTGCAAGCTTGGAATTATCATTTGCACTTTAAATGGGTTCCCAACAGAGCAAAGATTCAGCTGTGGCTGTCACAAAACCATGTTGAGGTTGTCATGATTTGTTTTGGTGAATCCATGTTGCATAAATAGCTACAGCCTGCAATAAGTGATGTAAGCTCTGTTTACAAAACTGGAACAATCCTGCAGCCAACTACTACTACTTTTAATACAATGTCTCCCAATACTGCAATGTACAATGAATGACATTAGTCAGCAAAAGTATTTGGGCAGTCATGTGTTGTTCACTGTTAACTGTACTACAGCACACCTACTGCAAGTGAATGAATGACTACAAAAAGTGCTGAATTTCAAGTTTAAGAGTGTTTATCACAGATTTTTAACACTAAGATTATGTATTAAAGGGACGACAACCCTTAAAAGCATCAAAATGGTCAAAGTAAATTCTCATACTTTAGCAAAAATGATAGAGCTTCCCAAGGTAGAACAACCCATCTCCTCAAGAAGAGTAAAGTCCTTATAATAATGAATAATGACACTGAGTAATGTCTTCAGTTCACGGTTCAGCTCTGGGTGAAGTGTATCATTGATAAAATGTGAAATGCCTGTTCAACATTTAATCCTAGTTTGAAAGCATACACCTAGACAAAAATACAACTTCACTATAAATAAAACTGACCTGACAACCAAGACCAGAGCGCAGCCGTGACAATATGATGGTCAGAATAAAATAAATTTCAGTGGGGGAAAATATGTTAACTAGACACAAAACACACCAGCACTAGTTTTTAACCTTGCCCATCTGTGAG
Source organism: Trachurus japonicus (assembly GCF_045865225.1). Taxonomy (NCBI): domain Eukaryota; kingdom Metazoa; phylum Chordata; class Actinopteri; order Carangiformes; family Carangidae; genus Trachurus; species Trachurus japonicus. Next base: position 11,710,779 of record NC_140909.1, read on the forward strand.
CAAACCCTTTCCCATGCTGTCTGCAGAAGTACATACACCTGTAAGCAAAACAAATAAAGCCAAATCCACAGAGAAACCCGTCACTGTGTAATTACGCTGTCAGATTTGCCATGCAGTTTAATTTCCAAGATTTACAAGAGCTGGAGGAAAACTTTCACCACCTGACAATGCTTATTTGCCACCCAGTGACATTTTAGCCTACGAGCTTCTGCTTTTTTCCCCTTTCTTTTTTAAAATTGTATCTTTTGCAGCTATAAATTCAATTGTATATTGTATTGCATACTAATATTATTATAATAAGCGTTGTTGTTACTGTTATTGTTATCGATAATAACTGAGTTAGTAAAGGTAGTAACTTCAGGGAAGCATTTAAGTTATTGTACAGGTTGAAGGGGTGGGACTAGATAAGCTTAGACTTCTTCCCACTCCTTTTTGAACATGTGTTGACTTTTTTTTTTTTTATTAATTCTGTTGTTATTGCTTATCTGTTGTAATTTTATTTCATTTTAGGCATGTTCTAAATGTTTTGTTTTTTCAATCAATCACCTGTCGTAATCTCTAAATACTAAACCTGCTTTTATCTCATTATCCAACCACAAACTTACAGCACAACAAAAAAAAAAAAGTCAGTGGCTATTTCTTCATAAAACTTTGATTTTGCCACATGTCAAATATCAACTTTCCTTCCGCGACAGCCCAGTCACAAGTTCAGCAGCAGCCTAAATCTAATTCAAAAAAATGACTTGAGTCGACAGTGTTATTACGCCCCATCCGCATACAACTATAAATAAACACAACCCGTTAGTTACATACATAAACATACCTGTACAGGAGGGAGATAACACTTGAAGGTTGGTTTCATGGGTTTGACAGAGAACATTGTTTATGTCCGCCCTAACGGTGATGTTCCTGGCAAGCGCTCGGCTGCTGCCAGTGAGGAAAGAAGAAAAAGAAGAAAAAAGAAACACCAAAAAGGGGAGAAAAAAAACCTCCGAGAAAGTTGAGGTCAGGCTTTAGCTGAGTAAATCCGAGCTGTGTCTGTGTAAAATATTCATCGAGACAGGCAGGGCGACCGAGGGCACTCCTCCATGTCGACAAGCAGCAGCAGCGGGGTGAAAAAAGTTGACAGACGTGAACGTTGAGACGTCGGCGTTAGCTTCGTTAGCTTCGCTAGTAGTAGCCAGCTTAAAGTACTACATTTAAGTTTATAAACGCCGCTCCCACGCCGAGATACAACACTGTAAATCACTTAAAACTCCCCCGCTGTGTGTCTACATTTTCTTTCCACCTGTTACTGCGTTAGTTACCCTCCGTGACTTCCTCAAAAGTCTTAACTAATTCAGCCAGACGCAGTACCTGATGCTATAAAGGACTTAACGGCCATGTTTATAAAGAGCCGAGCAGCAGGTCCCGCCCTACTTCCGGGCTCCGCTCTTCTTCAGCTCCGATTTTTTTTTTTTTTTGCATGGACACTTTATCAAAGTTTCTTGCAAAGCTGAAACACAGATAACTAATATATACAGTGCTGCATGTAGCTGTTAATATTAATAACCATGTCATTTGAGAGATAAAACAACGAGTATTGTTTTTTTTGTTGCATTCAGCAAGAGTGCATCACCCATGGACTACAACTCCCATGAGACCGTGACACGACAAGAGGCTTGGGGTCGTACGTAATCCCCCCCTCCACCCCCCCTTTTTTTTAACATTTGTTTTATGCAATAACTCAATAGAGTACAAATTGTATTTCTTTGACATTTGGCTGATTTTCTCAATGAAACTTCCAACATAATGGGCTGTAGGCTAGTGGTTCTATGGGGCACAGACCAGCTGGGTCCAAGGCTCCAAGGGGTCTTTGTGCCAGCATGGGCTTCAGTTTGACTATCGAAAGTCAGACACAACAAGCAGCTGTACAACAACCACTGACAAACAAACCACAAGGAGACAACCACAGAGAGATGCACGAGACAACCACAAAGAAACAACCACAGAGAGATGCACAAAAACCACAAGGAGACAACAACATGAATGCGACTTCAAAGCTCTGCCTGAGGCACAGGTGTGCAACAGGTAACCAACATTTACAACTGAGTAACAGCAGATTAGGACTGTATAAAGAAAGGTTAAAAAGTTTATATTGAGAATTTATTTATGCATCTATATTTTTTTCTATTTCTCATCATCCATCATCTGATAAAAAATAATTGAAGCCAAATAAAAAAACATATGGTGACTAATCAAATAAACCAGGATTTTTATTACGCTAATCTCCAGGCCAAAAAAATTCAGATTGTCATTCAAAAACAGGGTATTTTAGGTTTATTTGCAACATATTTTTTTTATGTTATTGATTTTATACACTAGATGGCACTGTTGGTTAATTACCATACAGAATATGTATACAAGTTACTGAAAAACTGTATTATTCCACTATTTAAACACCAGAGCTCTCCACACGTTGAGTCCCAGAGACACCAATTTAAATGCTGAAGTTTATGATAATCAGAGTTATCAGTTTGGTACAGTCCTTGAATTACATTATTCTTTAAACACTGTGAAATACTCATTAGCATCAGTGGTTAATTTGCTCATAAATATTTATCACTTTCTCATTACTTCCACGCAGAATTTCAAGTTCACCTATCATCACTGGACCCAGCGATGCACCTCATGTACACTGGTGATCAAAATGGTAAGACAGTTTTTTTTCTTTTTATGAACTGTGACAAAGTTAACATCATGGTCAGTAAAAAAATATGTTCCAGTCATTTGCCATATAATTAATTCAGTCTAATGTGACAAAAATTGCAAATAAAAGGTAAATCGATATCTATATATTCAGCGAGGAACACACTGAATATATAATATAAAGTTCTCAAATGTACCTTAATGTTTACATAGCCTATAGGAACCTGAGTTTAAGATACCAGCTTTCTTGCACATTTTTCCTCTTTGTGCTGCGTTTAGCATCATATTAGAGAACAGCACACAAAGTAAACACACAAGTCGAGCCAAAAGCTGTCAGGATCAAAATACTGGTGGACTTGACACTTGCTCAAAAACAGTATAGACAGATGAGCCAGCGCAGGAGAAAGACGGTGGCATTTATACTGAGGTCTGATGGGATAATTAGGACCAGGTGTGCAGGTGGGGGCTGGTGCTTGGTGGACAGATGGGGAACAAGGTTTGATAGGTCAGAAAAGATATGAGGCTGTTATTGCACCGGGACAACAGACTAACCTTAAAAACTAATCAGGATTAGTGTGTTCCCTCATACTACTGCTGATGCAAATTAATCAACCTCATTTGTATTCAAAATGATTGAAAAATACATGTTGGAAATCACGTTGCATTACATTACATTACACCAACAACCAAATCATGTTGAAAAGTAATGTTAAAAAATTCTTCCTGAAATCGCCTTTTCAAAACACGAGACAACCTGCTGCACAATGGAAGAATAAAAATGTATCAAAATGAAAAAAAAAAAAGCTTCTTATTGGCATTAATGTCTTCAAGTAATTATGATTTAATGTTTTGTAAACATGTAGATCGTAAAAAGCTCTCATCATCAACATGGGATGGCATGCCAGTGTGTGTGGATGCTGATGATAAACAGAGATTTGAAAAAGAAAAAAAAGATGTGCATTATGTGCCAATAAACACTACTGAACACCTGCACTGATTTTTTTTCTAATGCTCTTGATGCAAAACCACCACTGTGCTGTGACACAAAGTGCTTTCATATAGAAAACTGCCTTGTCCTTCAACGTCCACTGGGTGGGGACATAATAACACAGCATCAACAGTATCACCACCAAATCTCTGTCTTTTATACACATACATTAGAACAGCTGTTTGTCTGCTAGTGCTATAAGTGCCGGTGTTGTATGTGATTGAAAAAAAACTTGCTTACGTCAGCAGCACGCTCTCTCTCACACACACACGCATACATACTGTGTGGGCCTATGTGTCGACTGCATACAGAGGCAGCCTGTTAGACAGGTTACACCCAGAGAGTCGCCTCTCTGCCCAACATCATTTCAAGGAAAGCCTCAGTCTGGCTGGAGACGGGATGTGAGAAGTGCATAGTGGATAGATACCAGTGCCACCCATGCACTCCAGAAGAGAAGTGACTGATTTACAGCGTAGAATTTAGAAACCTTTAACCTTTTAAATTTGCCTGTTAAATTTATGCCCAGCAGTCAGATTTAAGATTAACACTGTTATAAATCAAAGGACATGATCTGGATATAAACCAGTGATACTGAGACACTAAGGCACTTGCGGTCCCTCAACTTTGTATGAAGTTTACATCATTACTCCACAGGCTGCATGTAAAGAGGACATGGCATCATGCAGCTCAGACTCATTTGTATTGTTACATAACCCATTAACTTGACTGTGAGGCACTAAAAGGCATCATTTAACAAAGACGACAAACAAGTTAAACCTTAAAGTTGTTTTTACTAGGCTACATAAGTAGGTGTAGCCTACATAAGTACTTGTTCTCGTTGAGTATTTGAGTATTTCCATTACGGTTGGTTTTACTCCACTCCACTCCAGAGAAAAATATTGTCCACTACATTTATTTTGTAATTTTAGTCACTTGCTACTTTTACAAATCATATTTTGGTCAAGATAAGACATTTTGATGCTATAATTTTGAATGCATGACATTTAGATTCAGTGAATGAGACTTCTGGAGTATGTATATGTCTACTTACTTTCTCCAACACTGACCGTGTGATCATTATCCCTCAGGATGAGCTGCAGCTGACAGCACAGACAGTGAGTAGCCTACTGTATATGAAGTTCATATGTTTTGTTGGTCTGTTTCAAGTGTGTTGTTATAGGAAGTCCCAGACAGAGCCGCGCATGCCCAGTTGTTTTACTCCCAGCCACCTACTGAATATTTAAGCATTTTCCACGCTCGGCGGCCTGTGATTGGACCCTCTGGCCAAGTTTCCTGTGTTATGTTTGAGAGGCGATTTTTGAGGGCACTGCTCGACTCTTGGTGTAAATCACAAAGCAGCTCGCCTCGCTGTGTGGACGCTGCTCCGCCGCTGTCAGAGGGAAAAAGAGTCGCGGGATGGACGGAGGACACCGCTGAGGAGCCGCATCCATGCTGTCGGGACTTTACCGGGAATATTTTCTGTAAACGTGGATTTTCTGTTTTTTTTTTCTTTTTTCTTTTTTCTTGTTGCTCTTCTTGAACAACTCAAGAGTTATTGAAACGCGGTGAACTTCACTGAGTCTCGCACAAAGACTGGATTGCGACCAGAGAGGAAGGACTGCGACTGCTGAAGCGAGAGGATGGTGAGTTGATGTTTACACTTTTATCACACACTTTGTTTTGTACAGTCAATAATAGGCTATAATCCAAATATATAACCCCTACGTTTAATAAATATAGCCTAGATACTGATCAATAAGTTGTCTTTTTTATGTTTGTGAGCTGAATTAGTAGTCATTTATTTATTTTTTGACATATTATCTCTTATTTATCACCAGCCCTGAGTCACAGGCTTGTTATGGATGAAGTGAAGGTTAATTAGAGAAAGCAGTGACTGGCACTTAAGAGAGGTGTCATTTTAAAAACATTAGTCAGGTGCTCTGGGTGCAGTCCTTTCTCAAAAAACCGGTTAGTCCTGGATGGGGAGGCAGCGAGCGTCAGGTGGAGTGTGTCTGCTGTGTGTGTGTGTGTGTGTGTGTATTACATGGAGACAGGTTTTTCCTGGTTACTGGATGCCATTCCTGACACGCCTAGAGCTAAGTTATGGAGGACATTGTGTGGCCTCATCGTTTTGTTTTGGCAACATCTCAGGTCACTGTCAGCATGACGTTTTCACACAGGCTGTTGAACATCATCACACCATAGGCTACAGGTTGATGCTGCACATTTCTTACAGCAAAGATACACCACTTAGCCTAATTAAAGGTGTTGTCATTTACATAAAGTACACAGAGAGAGTATATGTTTGTTTTAGGTTTAAGTCCAGAATATTATACAAAATTCAAGTCATCCCATATCTCTATTGTACATGTTCGTGCATTGCAGCATCTTCAAACCTGTTCACATACATAGGCTACATACTATGAGTATTTGAAACGTGTGAGACTGAAACCTGTGAGCATCCTGCCATCTTAAACGTTGTATGGAAACCTGTAGGTCGAGTTACCCAGAGAGGAAAACCCCGAAGGAGCGATCAGTGTAACAGAGCATACAGTATGTAGGCCTACTTGAGATATAACAGAAAAATGAATAGCAATGTATTCATGAAATAGTCTTGCTTTTATTCTGCTTTTGTAAAGCTGTTATCACTTACACAGTCTGTTGGAGTTGGAATTTTTACTGCAGTGTTTTTTGTGTATTTGCCTGTGAGTGAATGAGCAGGAGCTGATGTTTTCCTCAGGAGCTCAGAAAGTACAACTCCACGGCAATGACTGAAAAGTGAATGTAAAACAGCATTGAGGGAGAAATCGCAAAGGAAAAAAGTTTCAAGGACTGTTTCCAAGATGTGGTCAAAGGTTTTGTCTTCAGAGATTTTCAGAGGAAGTGAAGGACGATGTCTGTTCGTGTAGAAGAGTAGACAAGAGAGAAAACTGTCTGATTGTCATCCTCGCTGTCTGGAACAGCAGACACCAGCATCGCTCACTGGGTCCCTCTCTGCCAGATGCTGAATGCTGAATGTCGGTATGACAGCAGATGGTTTGCATTAGTTTCTCCTACAGGGAGGTGCGTACCGAGCAAACCCCCCCCCTCTCTCTCCCCTTCATTTCAAAGCTGGCGCTCCATTTTCAAACCCATCACTGCTGTAGAGATTTGCTCAGGAATTCAAGCTCCTCTCTCTGAAAACAGGACGAACACCCATTCTGTGGACGCTGGACCTGGGGAACTCGTTAGGCTTGTTGCTGTGGTTCAGTACAACTCACACACTCCTCCTGATCAGTTCCATACGTCTTTGTTACAGAGCTACAACTATGTTTTCACTGCTTTACTGTCTGTGATGACGGACCTCCTGAGTGTTGACTTCTCTTGCTGTTGCACTTGTAAATCATTCTGCATAAGCATATAAAGGGCACACTGTAAATTCAAATTATCATCTACCATCAAGTTTTTCTCTTTGTATTGGTATTCTTTATGCAACTCTGCATAAACTTTTTTTTGTGGAAATGTCACATGTCCACAACTTTTATTATTCATCTTTAAATTTATTGCAAACAAAATTTGCCCCCTCTTCAAGTAATAACTTTTTTATTTGTTTATTGTTGTGCAGTAGCTGTCATTGCTGCCAAATTAAAAATTAGAGGGCCATGGGATGTTGCATAATCTCCACAGAAACCTAAAGCTTCATAAAAGTATATTCCTAATCCTATTTATATTCATGTTTCGCCATTGAGTTATCAAGCGGTGACATGAAGACCTCCAGTGTTGTTGTAACTGTGAAATATTATATTGTGAAGTGGTGAGGATCCCTCGGTTTCCTCCCCCGTGAGCAGTGCGGTGTGTGTTTGTGTGTGCACCAGGCGATGCAGCTGCACAGTGTGGCTCTGTGTGTATCCTTCAACTTTGTTTTCAAAGTGGACGCTTCATAGTATCCTCGCTGAACTCTGCTGTAGTACTGTTTCTAGTAGTCGCTGAAAAGAGGATGCAGACAGCTACTTCAGCTGATCACCAAAGTGTTGAACTGAACTTTATCCTGTTTGGTCAATAATTTACACAGCTGTAATGTTTTATGGAGTTATCCTGGGGTGCAAATTTAAACACATACCGGCTAAAATGTGTTTATTTCTTAGTTTGTGTTTGCTCATGAGGAGCAGATGCAGGAACAGATGACATGATTGTTTTTCTGCAGAACAGACAACTTTTGTTTTATTTTTAAAAGGTAACATAAAGGAAAACCACATGCTGTTGTAAATGCTATTTATGACACAACACAACCACTCCATCATGTAATGTACTCTTCATGTCTGTTTAGTTTGTTTTCCTTGTTCTTAGATCATAGGCCACACAGTGTCCTGGTTTAGCTGCCTATTTGCATGTATGACTTCCCCTCGTCATGGACAGGGAACACGGTCCAGCTCTCACAGCTGTGCTCTGCTTATCTGCTCCAGTAGTTTACCATTGTCACATGCCAGCCAGCGTTTGGCCTCTGACTCAGTGATTGACCTCTCACTCGGTCCAGTGGAAACCTCATTTGTCTTCATGCTATATTCGGATCAGCCTGTAGATTGCTATTGTTCAACCTTTTACTTCCACCTAAAGACACTGTATCAGCACAGAGACTTCATATGAATAAAAAAAAGTGAAGTGTGATTATTACGGTTGAGCAGAGAAGCAACTGAATTCTTACAGCGACATTTAACCTTAAAATGATCCTGCTCTGCTGAATTGAGCACTAGCACCATTAGGTAGTGGAATGCCACCTTTTGGTTTTGATTTTTGAAACCTAGCATTCAAGAGATGTTTCTTTATCTGAAGACAGTTGTAACATATTTAAATTAATAATTTGCACATGTATCACTTTGGCACACACCATCTAAGAAGAAACCACAGAAGCAAAGGCAGTGATTAATGAGGAACTAGAGCTGAGTCAAAGCTTTTTAAAGGTGTTGTATAGAAAGGCATGAATGAATCTGCTGGAAACAAATGTCAGAATTAGCTGGTTTGAATTAGCTTGTCTTTTTCTGGCACATGTCCCATGGCAGGGCTGAGTCAGTGTCTTCCTCACTGTGGAACCACACAGTCACTCAAGCATCAAAATAGTATGAACTTCAACTTGATGTTATTTTCATTCAGAAAAAAAAACTACTGTTTGTTTATTCACTCACCAGGCCAGTGGTGAGTGGACATTAGCACTAGATAGAGAGGACATTATTACACACTCATTTTCATTCAGTTTAATTTTTCCGCCTGTAGCTGAATGACACACAATGAGACCACATGATCTCTTTCCTGAGCTATCTTTATCAGTTGGCTAGTTATGACCCCCTTTTTATGCAGACTTCAGTAGCACAGATAACAATATGGGTCATCACTTAACTGTAATGTTATCATGTAATCACTTAAGTTCTCTGTGTGGAGTTTTCTTTTTGTGAATAATAGTAATAATATCACTAAGAAGCCAAAACAAATGGTTTGGATCTGATCAGCGTTGGGTTTGGCTGCTTCTGTTGGATTCCTCATATCATTGACAGAACCGGTAACTTACAGCAGCTAGGATCACAATAAAATTAATAAAACTGGATACATTTCCAGAATGAAAATAAAATCAAAACATTTTTTTTTTTTTTTGGGTTCGTGGAGCTTTTTATTACCCAGCAGGGTAACATGTTTCCTTAACATCAGCGTTATTTTCTGATGATCTGATTAAAATGTGCTGCCTGTAGTTTTGTAGTTTTCAAACTTTGATGTATTTCTTCTGAAGTCATCACCTATAATTTGATATACAGTCATTCATCAAAGGACACACCTCCTACTCCTCCTCTTTGGACATTCATCATGAGCACATCTGTACACATCTGTACACATCTTTATGGAACACTGCTCTTTAATTAGAAGAATTACAGTATACAGTGTCAACCAGTGCAGAGTGGTGCTGCTATCACCACATACGGGGAAACAGCTCAGTGATTTTGTTTGTGTTGTCAGTGCATGAAACAGCTGAGTCATTCTTTCAGCTGCATTATTACTGCGTTCACTTTGGTGGAGTACAAAATCAACGTCATTAAACTCCCATTTAGCTATCGCATGCAGGCACCACACCCTTTCACGTTTTACATACATAAGGAATGATTAATAACAACACCGTTATCAACCCTCCTGTGTGACAAACGAAGACTTCTGGGAAATAATTGTTATTTACTGAAACCACATCTTAGGTCAAAGCAGAGACCTTGTCTGACCCTCTGCGACCTTTCTCACAGTAACGCGACGTACCTTTGACCAGCCTTGGCCTCTCAGTCTGTAACCGCATTGTACTCAAACTCCAAACTGTTTTGTCCCACAGCAAAAGAAACAAGTCCTCCTGGAGGTTTATCTCTTTTACCAGATATTAGATGTCAACCAAAAATCACAGATGCAGTGTTTTTTGTTCAGAGGGCAGCCACTCTGATTCAGCTGGGAACTCTCTGGGAGATCTTTTGGAGACAATGACTTTTATAATTACAGCTGTGTGAAAACATGAGCTGGTCTCTTAGTGCTGATAATAGAGGATCTTTCTCTTCATGGTACAGAATAAAATAATGGAGTCATTGTTATTGTAACCATAAACAAACAGGGCCTGATATAATATTGTCAGACCTGTGGTTGTTGAATTTTAACAACCCACTTCATAAGATGTTTTGTTTCCTTTAATGCTACGATTTCATCTTTATTCTTTTACTTTTTTTTGGTCCAAATGTAGATTTGTGGAGACTGTGATTCTCCTTTTTCTAGTGAAGGATGTGATGAAATAATTCATGGGCTGCAGAAAACACAGAAAGTCCTGCCAAGTCTAGTGTCATTTTACCAAACCATGTACTGCTTTGTTGTTACGCACAATTTCCTCTGTCAACTTTCTCCTCCATTTCTAAGTGACAGATTAAAGGAGGCAAAATTTATGTCTTAACGTGTATTCAGCCGCTGTAAGAGGAAATACTGATTTTCACTGTTGATGTTTATTTACATTCAACCACTACTTAGGCTGCTTTAAAGGGAAAATACAGCACTCCGTGACATGTTTCTTGTCTAGGATTTCAGCTGAGCTCCACCCAAAACCACATTTTCTTTGATATCATATTTTATTAGCAACCTTACCGCTGTTGTCATCTGTTTAAGAGACCGATTCAGTTTGATGTTTGGAATAAAAGCCTCTCAAGTTTCCACAGTTTTTATACTTGGATAAAGAAAAGTGCTTTTACTGTGAATCTTTGTGTAGTTCAGTCTGAGACATGTTAAAAGTCATCCAGTATCTGTTTACTCATGATCATTATGTTCTCTTTCTCTGGGAGTGAAGGTGTTCAGCCCTGCCCTGCAGGCGCAGCATTGTACTGTAGCATCATCATAGCCACTCAGCTCTCATGTTACCGAATCCTAGCAGATCAATATTTTTCTTTTCATTCCTCCCTTTTATGTGACCTCCAGCAGTTCGGATAACAGCATGACTTGTCTTGTCATGGGCAAGGCCTGCTGACTGCATAATTTATGTTGGTGTCCCAATTACATGCAAGTGACCAAGTCGCCATTCAAATGAACAAAGAACAAAGTTGCAGAGAGAACTGGTGGTCTGTGCTCGACACTGTCCTCTACTGCGTGTGCAGGTGGCGATTATCTACAGGAACTAGTTCAAGTTCATAAATGCCACATTTCCTGTGAATGCACTTTTTATAATTTGGCTTTGGTTCAGTGTCTTTGTATCAGTCGGAAATTATTATAACCAGGATATGGCAATCTACATTTCATTTTCTATGATTGACAAGACAATGCCTCTCAGTGACTGCGTTGTGTGTGTGGAAGTGAGTTGGGAAAGTGCCAGTTACCTTGTTGCTGTGGTTTACACTTGCAGGGGGTTTGTGTGACCCTTTTCACTGAATTGTTATTTCTGTGTCAGTGTGAGTGAATGTTTTACAGGGTACCTTGAGTTAGTTAGAGATAGTGTGATGTCTGAGGCCGTTCCAACCAACTGAGTGTGGAGCTGTTAGGTGCTAAAGTACAGCTGATATGTTTATCTTAACTGTATGAAGCAAAATTTTAAATCAGTCTGGATGTAAGAAATCACACAAAAACGCCGTCTAGATCACTGTCAGATTGTCATGTGTCAGATTTTATATCCCGGTGCCATCATGAAAGTAAAGTTCAGTTTCTAGCTGAGGGTGTTACCATGTTAACAAGCATCATTTTCACTTTCACATGGAAATGTCTAGACTTTGGCCTTAGATACAACAGAAAGTGGCTGTGCCAACTTTTGGCCACACACAAAGAGAGTGACGTTGCAGCAGGTCAGGTTTCTACACCGGTCAGATGCTGCATGTAAGATGCTGGTACTGTTGCATGATTCAGACAGAGCAGTTGATTGCCAGTGATTTCCAAGTGTTTGAATAGACAGCAGTTCATTTGCCATGTTTAATATGTGAGGCTGTTGGTTGGCTGTCCTTATAACCATGACAGACTTTGCAGACATATCATTTCATTCTGCTGGCAGGCAAAGCGACAGGTTGTCTCCTCTCCTCATAGGTGGTGTTGAAACAGGTATCACAAAATGTGTATTGGCCTTTTACAAACAAGCTTTAACTCGGTAGCACCAGTAGATAACAGGTTTTATGTTTTCTTGTAGGTATATATTTAGCTTTACAGTATGATAGTTTAAACCTCATTAACAGTCTGTCAGTCAGTTTATAAGGAGGGTTGTGCAGCAACAGTTTTCTGCTCTGTGTAATTGAGTGTGGATTTTACTCTCTAATCAAGTCCCTGTCTCATCTGTGATGTTTCAGCATCACTTAAAGCAGAAGTAAGCAGAATGTTTGTGTTAATATAAGTCTTAAATAGTTATATCTTCCCGACAGCAATCACTTATTGAGTGTTTGGTCCGAAACACGGGTCTGTCAGTCACTCTGCTCTGCTGTAAGCCGAGGAGAAAACTTTCCTTGTATCCTACAACCTTTATCCAATGAGGAGAGAGAACGGCATAAAGGGGCGGTCCTCTCTGTGTGTGCAGCCAAGGGATGCTCGTGAATGTGGTGACGTAGGGACGAGGGCGGGGACTGCTAACTCCATCGGCTGACAAGAAGTTAGCTTAAACGACCGGATCGCTTACTTCTGCTTTAAAGGAAGAGGCGTGTGCGTGTCTGTGTGTGTGCGTGCATCAGCCTTGATCAGACGGTGTCACGCTGTGGGTCATTGCTGCTCTGTCACACCACACATACACACACACACACTGTGGTTTCTACCCTGTTTCTCGTCATTGTTTATTTTCCTCCTCTACCTTGGAAGAGACAACCAGCACGGTCAGCAGTTTCATCAGCATCTGGCCTGATTATACAAAGTGAGTGATCTTGGACAAAGTGCAAGCGTAAGCATCAGAGACCAGGTGGAAATGCTGTTTAGAGAGCGATGCCCCCTCAAGCTCCTTTCAGCTAAGATCAAACTAAATATGTTTTGGATTCAACCAAGAGGAGGAAAACAAATTTATCAGAATCAACCCACACGTTATTTCTGTGAAAGTGTGTTGGAGCTACTCCCTAATGTCTTTTGGCACACTCCAGGAGTGGACAGTCTCTGGAGCAATTACAGCCTTTTTAGTGATTTACTGACCACTACTTCCCCTGTATCTGTCACCCCGATGACTAACTGTGACCCACTGAGGATGCGCCCCGCCTCCTCTCCTGTGACCCTCGAAGACGAGCAGATATGACTCATAGATGGATAATGGTGGTTTTACTGGACAAAAAGAATGAGTCGTGATACAAATATCCAGTGTCAGTGTTTTTATATATTTATTGCAAATTACAGTCAGTTCTTTGAAGCATGAAGCAGCACAACATAATGTTGCTTCATAGCAGTGAGCTGACATCTGTTTCAGCCTTTATGTGAGATGGGTCATCCATCAAAGCAGACATTTTTGTACCTTTTTTTCCTCAGATACAATAGATACCATATGGCTGTGTCATACCACAGGGACTGTTCTCAAAAGTAGTTGTCCGTGTTGGTGCGTTCAAGGAAGTTCAGAAGCTTTACAGGGTTTCCAGGTTTTAGGATTGTTGGAGGAGGAAAGTGATCTACAACACCAGGATAAGGGTGATGTCGATTTTCTTGTCAGACATTTAAAAAAAGGTTATTCTGAGGTTGGAGCAAGCAAAGTTTCCTCGAAATGAGTGCAGTACTGTGTGACAGCTCTGTAACTTTGTCAAACGCAATAAAGTTGATTAAGTGTTCATTATCATGGACTGTCTATCACAAGTAAGACTTTAGTGTCTGTGCTTTGATTTTTATACTGGACTGAAGTGAGCTGGTGGCTGCAGCTGCCTTGAATGTAGGAAATCGTTTTTAAAAAAAAGAAAAACCTTATGTAAATGTAGCGTAAAGAATACATGATTGGCAGTTAATGGGCTACAACACACAAAACCACTGGTATGGTGCATTAACCCTCAGTGTAGGAGCAGATTTTATTTTACAGTTTAGATGCACAAGCCAGAAAGAAAAGGAGTCCAAATCAGTGAAAAATCACAGATACACTACCGGTATTTTAAATTGACATCCCAGGAGAACATTAATGACCTGTGTATCACTGTAGTATAGTGTTAGACTGTGTAATTATGAGACCTGCTAATCACGTTGGGAGCAATAGCAGATTTCCACTCTGCTGTATTTAATTTAATTTGCTGTTGATTGTGAGGCAACACTTCTCTCTACATCTGGACCACAGACTCCCACAGAAAACCCATTAGAAAAATGACTAAAAGTAGGTATAAATGAGAGCATTTATAAAAATCCCTCCATAGGTTACCAAAACAAAACACAACAAAACAAAACAAAATGAATTTCTCTTTGGAAATTCTTTGGATTTGCTCACTGGAATTATCCTTAAATTGTGCTTTAATTTGTGACACATGTTTACCAAATTTGATTACTTGGGTCTTTGTTCTTGGCTCATTCAGCAGCAGCAGCCTTTTCATCATACAGTCGCCGACAAGTGCTGATAATAATTTGGAAACAGTCGTTAACATCTGAATCACTGCTGCCGGCCAGTTGTTGAGTGTCCTACATCCATGGCCATCTCAGTTATTATTATGACTACCACTTGACTTTTACCTTAGGAAAAAAAGTAGAGCTGAAATTTGTACGTTTAATACGTCAATGGAAAGTGAAAAAACAGCACAATATATTGGTTTATGGGCACCACTGTGATGTGTTTTTTTTTTTCTTTCTTAGATTATTTTTTCCACAACACAATCACAAAAACACATGCTCTATCGTCATGTCTCTCCACGATCAGACGTTTTAACACAGCAACAACTTTAAAAATTAGGTCAAGTCGGTCGTTACATGGTGGCACCACTAATCCAGTACATGAGGGTTTATCAGACTTGGGGTTTCTCTGCTGCTGCTGCTGCTGCTGCTGCTGCTGCTGATCCAGGCCCAAGTCAAAGTCATATACTGCTTGGTTGGGCACTTTCCTGTAGCCACATTAAAGGGATAGTTCAACATTTTGGCAAATTGGCCCATTGCCATAATCGCTATAGTCATAGCAGTAGGTTCATTACCTTTAATTGTAGGTGTAAGCTATTTTCAGTACAGCGGAGCGCAGCAGCAGGCTGCTCAGAGCTACGCTATGGAGGCTAAGGGAATTTCTTGGTTTCCCTCATTAAACTCATCAAATTCAACATCCCAAAACTCCACAGCGCTTTTGTAGACAAGTTGTGACCTGCACAACCACCACGCTATGAGATAATGACGGAACGATACGAAACGGAGCCGTTTTCGAGGTAAATTCATACAAAACCGCTGATGCGCGTTGCGTTCAGGGACAGTTTTTCAGCAAGCAGTCTCCGTATTTACCCTGTATTTACCTCGAAAACGGCTCCGTTTCGTATCGTTCCGTCATTATCTCATAGCGTGGTGGTTGTGCAGGTCACAACTTGTCTACAAAAGCGCTGTGGAGTTTTGGGATGTTGAATTTGATGAGTTTAATGAGGGAAACCAAGAAATTCCGTTAGCCTCCATAGCGTAGCTCTGAGCAGCCAGCTGCTGCGCTCCGCCGTACTGAAAATAGCTTACACCTACAATTAAAGGTAATGAACCTACTGCTATGACTATAGCGATTATGGCAATGGGCCAATTTGCCAAAATGTTGAACTATCCCTTTAAGTACATGACCTTGACCTATTAGTCTGGCTTTTAGCTCTAAAAAGTGTGTTTTTAAACTCTATTCAGCTTCAGAGCCTTCTCCTAATATATTCTGCAGTTAGTACTTGGCTTCATTAAAAATGCCTTTTCTAATCTGACGACAACAAACAGGAGAATTAGTGTGTTTCTGTACTGATACCCAACCTGCTTGTAGGACAGATAAAGGCTCCGTTGTTTAGATATTTGTCCAGAATGTGATGTACTTTCACCACTTGTATGCAAACGGTGCGATTTCTCCAGACTTTCGGTACAGGATGATTAACGACCGTACTTGCTTCTTATTTTAGAAGAGAGGAATTTGTTCTCATGGCTTTTATCCAGATTTGGCTCTGAGGGCAGAGCTGAGACGTAGTCCTATAACACATGGTGGACTGTGTGTCAGATCCATGGTGTGGAAAAGGAGAACGACACAGAAGGGAGAAATGAGGGGAAAAGTGCCGCTTATGATACTGAATCAAACCCAGCCATTTCCTGTACACCGCGCCAGAGCTGCTCAGCACTCTCCATATATGGTAATGGTATTTGCATGAAGGGAAAGCCTGGGCTTATAGATCAGGACTGGTGTTGAAATTCCTTTGTATTAACTTCTGGGAAAAGGTCTGGTCCTGTAGTTCAGTTTTTGGTTTGGTCTGATTGTCTTTGAT
The DNA here is from genome assembly GCF_045865225.1 of Trachurus japonicus. NCBI lineage: Eukaryota > Metazoa > Chordata > Actinopteri > Carangiformes > Carangidae > Trachurus > Trachurus japonicus. Next base: position 11,727,309 of record NC_140909.1, read on the forward strand.
TCACAGAGACAAAACTATTCAACAAAAAAATGTTCTCTCCTTTTTTTTTTCCCTTCATATTTCCGAATCCATAAATATCTGTTGCTATGATACTTTTCAAACTGTCATATATTTAGATCTTATTGTCACTGTCTTCTGGTGATGCTAGATGCTCACTTCTTATCTGTGTCTGTGTGTTGTTAAGTCATGTGGTTCCATGGCGATGGTGTTTCTATGGTCACCATCAGCTGTGCCATATGTCCCCTGTGTATGTGCATGTGCATGTGTGTGTGCGTGTGTGTGTATTTGTGTTTGTCTGCTCTCATGCGCCTCCACCACAGACCTACATTAAGTCAGTGTCCTTTAATCTGAGCCAGAGAGATTTCTTGTCATAACAGACAGTTCAATTAGAGGAAATGCATCCCATGATATCTGAATTAATTTTTGTGGTTGCATATACATGTAAGATGACATTTGTTGGAGGATTTACTGGTTTAAATCTGCTGTATTGTCAGGTGTTGTTTTCCCAAATCAGTGTATTCAATTCCCCTTTTAGACAAAAACAAAGTTGTATGTAGATACTTCACTTAAAGGGATAGTTCAACATTTTGGCAAATTGGCCCATTGCCATAATCCCTATAGTCATAGCAGTAGGTTTGTTACCTTTAATTGCCGGTGCAAGCTATTTTTAGAACGGCAGAGCAGAGCAGCGAGCTGCTCAGAGCTACGCTACGGAGGCTAATGGGATTTCTTGGTTTCCCTCATCAAACTCATAAAATACACAATCCAACAACTCCAAAACGCTCTGGTGGACAAGTTGTGACCTGCACATTTACCACACTGTGAGATAATAACAGAACGTTACGAGACAATGGGCCAATTTGCCAAAATGTTTAACTATCCCTTTAAAAGATAGTGAGCAGCCACTAAAAGTCTTTTCAGCAATTTTATTTGAAAATCCAGTAAAACACTTAGGGAAGGGTTAATGTCTTTACCGTTTTCCACATTCATAAAAGTACATTTTGTTACGATGGTGAAACATCTGATGTTCACAAAATATTACTGTCTGGATTCAAACCAGCACAGCAGTTTGGATCTAATGGCTGTATAGCATTTAATCTCTGTAGGAGAAGTGACCCCTCACCCCGACAACACACTACATTCACTTGTGTAACGACCCCTCAGCCCCTGGCTGCTCTGGTGCGGCTCAGCAGCAGCAGCAGCAGCAGCAGCAGAGGAGTGCGGTTGATCCGGGCACCTCCCAGACGTCTCTGTGTGTTTGTGTGCAGCCGTCTCTCCCTGTGCAGCGATTCCCTCAGTCCACCCCTATAAGTATGAGTATTTTCTTACTCCTCGTGCCTGATTAAACAAGGCCTAAGTCAAAACAGATGAAACAATCCTCTGAATATTTGACATTTACCTCCTACGTCTCCAGCTTATTACCTCTCCCTCCTTGAATCTGCACACTGTCATTCCAGACATAGCAGAGAGAGGTTAAATATAGCATGTTCAATTGTTTTCGCTTGGTGGTTGGGCCAGTATTCTGCAACTGTGTAACAGCAACTGAAGACTTTTACGAAAAAAAAAAGAAAAAAGCTTCTAATAAGTAGGTGGCAGCAAAATGATACCTAGTAATTCCCTGAATAAAAAAGAACATTTGGTGATATAAAGACCAGTAAATGCAGGGTTCTGGTCATGTTGGCTCTGGACGTTGATCGAGGCACAGTCAGCCCCTCAGAGGACGACATGGGCTCAAACAAACACAAAACTGCTCTGATAGATCAGCTTCACCTTGTTGGTGAAAGTTTTACTGTAAATTCTCAGTAGTTTGTGGGCTTTTCTTTAATGAAAATATCGTAAACCCATTCAGAGGGAAGAGCTTTAGGGACTGGAAGTCGCTGGAAGACCAAACCTTTACATCTGGCCTAAAACTTTGGTATTAGATTTGAATTACTCATAATATTCACACACTGTTATTAGCAATGTGTGTAGGCTACACTAAATTTACTGAATATTGTCATTCCTCATTTTGTAATTCTTCTATCGCTGTATAATCAGCGCTTATTGAATCCTGAAAGAGGAATTTCTTCTCTGTGGCTCCTCTTAAAGCTTCTTCCATTTCACACTTCATCTGTATCAAGGGTTTAATAGATTGTCGTGCACTCCAATATAATTTTGGATTTAATAAGTGAGGAAGAAGAGCAGAATTGATTTAAATTCAATACATTTAGATTTTTGGTTCTTCTCTCAGTGTTTTTCTTCCTGGTTCATCTACTTTGTTTACATCATGAAACTGCGTCGTTGACTCCTTGAGACTCCCTGACATCACCCTGTCATCGTTGCTAAGGAAGGAAGGAAGTCAGCATCTCCCTCTGCCGCACCTAAAAAGCTGTAAAACATGTTAATGGGTGTGATCTGGAGAATTAATCAAGCTATAATTTGCTGCTTCCCCCCTGAGGGCAAATACCCACTGAATTAGGCAAAAAAAGCTGTTAACATTCCTCGCCATCTCCCATGCTATGACCGAGTCTGTAAAGTGGTTTTAATTTTGCTGTTGTAAAGAATAAAGTCACCCCTGAGCATATTAAAAGCTCTCTGGCTCCCCTCCTTGATTTAGTAATTTAAAGTTAATTACCGAAAGCACAGTGACTTTCCACTGGTTTATTTTGTGCTGTTGTTACTTTACTGTGGTCTCAGGGTTTTGTCTTTTTTCCACTTTTGTCTTTACTGCTTTTGTAATGTACACTCACACACACACACACACACAAAACACAACATCAGAGCATATAACTGTAAAGCAGGATCACATTATACAACGACCAGCTATTTCCTTAGTGGAACTTTTATACAGTAACGTATATTATTGTCAATAAAAATAAAAATAAATAAAAAAATATCATGAATATCTTTCAGTTTTTGCTGAACTCATTTTCTTCACTCTTTGAGAAAAAGTCGTTTTCTCCATCACAAATATTTCCAGAACTACAGTATATTGAACCACTGTCCACACCTGGGTAGACCTGTATTGAACCAGCTTATGGGCTTCCTCTCAACTGTGAGAAAACGTTTTATGTAAATATCTTCCTTCAGCACGTCTGTCGTTATATTTCCCAGGTGTTTAATTAAATAGTTATACCTCATTCAGTACTGATGTCACTCCATCCAAAGAAATAGAGGAGGTATTTTCAATGACATTTTCTCTATTTATGTTAATCTCTATAATGTTACACACATACATGTATTGTTTCCTTAGAAAGTGTGAGTTGTGCCTGACATTCTGTTGAATTATAAAGTTTAGAAAGTTTTTTTTTCTCAATAATCTTACCAAACATTTTCTTAGTGATGGGTAAAAGTAACACAAATCTTGAAAAGAAAGAAACTTAAGTAATATGTGATGAATTGAAAAATGGAGGGATAAATGATCAGTTGATTTGTTTAATTTAAGCCAAATTTATTCAAATGCCATCATATGATGGTGGCAGTAACATAAAAAAAAACTAATTTGATAAACTTTACTTGACCTCAGTCAGTCAGTTGTCATGGTTTTTGATTGGTAGCCTATTTGGTGAGAGGTGATTGACAGCTCCTGAACAGTGACTAAATAACTTAAAACAAGTGACTGACATTCATATTAATATAAAAACTCACTTGAAAGAAGGAACAAAAATAATATGAGATTATTTAACGAAGCGATGAAATGAAAAACTTGCATCATCCTTTTCAAATCATTTTACAGTATCTTCCTGTAGAAGTATCACCGAAGGAAGGATTTTGTTTGTGCTTTGACAGTATTGTTTAAGCTGCCTCTCAGCTCCTTCCTCTTCCCACACTTCCTCGCTGAGGAGGGAGGAAGTCAAGAGTTAACTCGTGTGTTGACTAATGTTCTCGATGCTTTCTGCGGCTCCGAGTGGTTCTCCGTCCAGGAGAAAGAGACTCACTCCTCAGGGCACATTATGACCCTTGTCCACAGTAGCCAGACAACACTGACTCATAGCACATGATGAATGACCTCAGTTCTCCAGAGTCGCACTCAGCCAGAGCAAAAACTGGAATGCAGGGAGAAACCAAATTGTTAGGATGTGGATAAAGGCTGGCTCAGAGCATCTTTAACACTTGGACAAATAGCACAAAGCACTTCTGGGAATCTGACCTTGCACTATTTCAAAGTAAATAATATGGCTCATCCTGCTGCTGGGATCAGAAAATGTGAACACTTAGAGGTTTTTGCGCTAGTGATAATAACCATTTTCCCCTTGGCTTTCACTTTGTCTCATTATCTCAACAGTGTGATAAAACCACACCACCTCAACCTCTGAGTGAGCTTTTAAAGCTGCGGTTCAGTCATGTCGCTGTGTTACCTTGATGTCAGCTGTCTCATTGTGTCCTTTTTTATTAACAAACTAACATTTGTACGTTGTGTGTGTTTTTTTGTTGTTGCAGGGGAGCCGGGGGCACTACCGGTACCACTGGCAGAGCCACAATGTCAAACACAGCGGCGTGGATGACATGGTGCTGCTCAGCAAGATCAATGAGGACGCCATCGTGGATAACCTCAAGAAGAGATACATGGATGACTACATCTTTGTATCCTTTGCTCACAATCGTAGATCACACCAGAGTGGGAAATATCTGAGCCCCGTCTCACCGCTGCTGTTTCCAGAACAGATGAATGGTCGTTCACAGTGACATAGTAAGAGTGAGTAATAGGTCAGTGTTGGGAGGTAAAGCCCCCTCCCCCCCATGAGCAGGGGGGCAAAGTGGTCTCTCTGTTCGTAGCTCCACCCAGACCTCTGAATCCTGCTCCTTCACCAGCGTCCGATTCTCTCTCACGTTGGTGCAAATGTCAACAAAGCGGTGTGAGCAGAAGAGCAGATTGCATAATGGAGGAATCCTTTTGAATTCGGAGAATTGCTGCTTTCTTTTTCTTTTTTTCAAGCAGCCATCATTTCTTGTTATTGTGGTAGTGACTCAAACTCGTGCTGAAATCACTCATTTTCATGCAGCACATGACTCAAATGCGAGGTTTAGGTTTTTTTAAAGGGATAGTTAAACATTTTGGCAAATTGGCCCATTGCCGTAATCCGTATAGTCATAGCAGTAAGTTCGTTACCTTTAATTGTCGGTGCAAGCTATTTTTAGAACGGCCGAGCCGAGCGGCGAGCTGCTCAGAGCTACGCTACGGAGGCTAATGGGATTTCTTGGTTTCCCTCATCAAACTCATCAAATACACAATTTAACAACTCCAAAACACTCTGGTGGACAAGTTGTGACCTGCACATTCACCACGCTATGAGATAGTAACGGAACGTTACAGACAGAGTTGTTTTAGAGGTAAATTAATGCAAAACTGCTGATGCGCATTGCCTTTAGGGACAGTTTTTCAGCAAGCAGTCTCTGCATTTACCTCTAAAACAACTCTGTCTCGTAACGTTACATTATTATCTCATAGCGTGGTGAATGTGCAGGTCACAACTTGTCCACCAGAGCGCTTTGGAGTTGTTGGATTGTGTAATTTATGAGTTTGATGAGGGAAATCAAGAAATCCCATTAGCCTCCGTAGCGTAGCTCTGAGCAGCTCGCGGCTCTGCTCCGCCATTCTAAAAATAGCTTGCACCGACAATTAAAGGTAACGAACCTACTGCTAAAACTATAGGGATTATGGCAATGGGCCAATTTTCCAAAATATTGAACTATCCCTTTAAGTACCCAAACACGCAGGCAGGTCGTTCATGACGTGAAACGAGCTAATGAATGAACGAGTGAATGAGTGGATGAATGAATAACCCCTTTGAAAAGAGACGCTGGGCTTTCTCAAAGCAGCTCATTACATAAACTTCATCCACGCTCTGGCACCGCTCAGGATTATGAAGTTTAGTAAATGCCGTCAGTTTTTTTTTTTTTTTCGGGGGCCGACAGCTCTGAGGCAGGGCCTTTGATTTGGGTCAATAAATAGCCGTAACTGTGAGGTCTCCCTGCCAAGGCTGTGGGTCGCTGTAGGCCACCCACAATAGCAGCTTTATTTGCCTTGAGCGGCATTTTGGCTCCAGGGCATAAAACCTCACAGTGTTACATGGCCGGTCTATTCTCTGTTATTTAAGCACTGGATACTTATTTAGGCTCAGGCTTGATCACCAGATACTCCGCTGCTGCACTGTTGCTCACTCTGCTGACGTCATGGCAGACTGACATTAAGTCATTTCTTTCCTATACAGTTACATAATCTCTTTGTCGCAATTTCTCACAGTTGATTTGAAACTATAATACAGTATTTGCACTTCCTGTGATGATCCTTAATGCATAACGTCATCAGACATACATCGGCCCGGTGCTCATCTCCGTCAACCCCTTCAAGCAGATGCCGTACTTTGGGGACAAAGAAATCGAGATGTATCAGGGTGCAGTAAGTACAACTATTGTTTCTTTGAATCACCGATGTGTTATTGAAGCGTCAACAGTCAGAAAGGACAAATGAACTGGGTAAGATGCAGTGGGAACTTTCCAGCGGGCTGGCGCAGATGTTGCCGTCAGAAACTCGACTCAACCATTGAGAAGGTCTTGGCAGCACCTTCACAGAACAGCCTGTTCGAGTCTGCCTTCTCTTGGCCGGCCTGAGAGTGGGCCTGTCTGCTAAAGCCAGGAGCACACTCGAAGACTTTTAAAATCCTGACTGACTGTGAAAACACTCAGCGTCACACATGCCAAATTTAACAGTTTGGCACGTTATCATTGTACATAAGTGCACTGGGTTCAGACTCTCGGAGCTCAAAATACAAGGAAAAGTTCAGATTTTTTTCAGAAAAAGTCAAAACATTCAAAAAGGAACTCACATTGTGTTCAGATCTGTGCAAACTTGTCACAGCCTTGGAAATAACTTCTCAACTGGCATTGGTATAGCAATGATTCTACATTTCTGTTGTCCACATAATGAAACGTGTTGATCTATACTTTACCCCAAACAAACTGTGCATTTTTTAGGACTATTTTCAGTGGTGGATTAACATACCTTTGTTGAACTAACAAGTATGTGCATATTATTTTGCTGACAGCAAGGAAAACGTACTGTCCTTCAGTGTGCTTCGGATTTAGATGAACAACCACCACAGAATTTGGGAAAAGGCTGTTTAACCTCTGACTTTAATTAAATCTGTGTTTGTGTTTGTCAACTCTCAGGCTCAGTATGAAAACCCTCCTCACATCTACGCTCTGGCGGACAACATGTACAGAAACATGATGATTGACCGTGAGAACCAGTGTGTCATCATCAGGTAAGAATTCAATCACATCGCATTCTGCGTTCTTGACACATCAGGAACTGATGCCGAGTGACAGCGAAAACATGCAGCAGCACACAAAGAGACATGTATTTAGCCTGCTATTGAATGTTATTACGATCGGTTTGTCACTTGACCACGTGTGTCAGTGAGTGAACTTTCCAAATATGCAGGATGAGACAAAGCCTGGAGATGCCAATCTGTGTGTGCAATGTGATCTGTGAGGTGTTGTGTTGAAGCTGAGCGGCTGCTGAGCCTGTGCACGTTACGGTAATAGTTTGGGAGGGGAACAGCCAGGAGAACAGACCGAACAGGTTCCACCACATCATTTGGCACAGCTGACTGACCCAGAGTGATGTGTGTCTTCTTGTCTTTGGTGGTTTTCCGTCATATCATTTTTCAGATTTGGTTAAATGCAAAGTCAGGAAAAAGGTTGTAATTCCCCATACGCTAAAACAATAAAGAGTCCACAGCTGGATCTGTTAAATCAGGATGTGAGATGGAAACAAGTGGCTATTTTTGAAGAACTTCCTGGTTTAAAAAAACAAAACAAAGAGAACACCTGCATGATCTCTGATCCACAATCACTCACTCTCTATGTACTTGAGTACTTGGGTAACACTTTACTTGACGCCTATCTCTATAACGCATTATAACCATACTTATAATGAGTTATAATGCAGTTATAGCACTGTATAACTATAGTTATAAACACATAATGCTTTATAACAATAATCATAACACACAATAAAGCATTTTATCATGAAGGTCAGGTATTATAATACGTTATAATTGTTAGTAACTTGCTGACAATGCCCACATCAATAATGAATTAAAAATATAGTTATAATGTGTTATAATTGGCTTATAAGCGCGTATAACTATCATTATAAACACTCATAAATTATCATAAGACTTTATAACAATAAGCATAACACATCATAGAGCATTTTATATAAGGTCAAGTATTATAATAGAGTTATAATGCTCTATAATGTGTTATGCTTATTGTTATAAAGACTTATCGTAATTTATGAGTGTTTATAATGATAGTTATGCACGTTTATAAGCCAATTATAACACATTATAACTATATTTATGATGCATTATAGATGTGGGCATTGTCAGCGAGTTACTAACAATTATAACGTATTATAATACCTGACCTTTTAAGTCATGATAAAATGCTTTATAGTGTGTTATGATTATTGTTATAAAGCATTATGATAATTTATGAGTGTTTATAACTGTAGTTATACAGTGCTATAACTGCATTATAACTCATTATAAGTATGGTTATAATGCGTTATAGAGATAGGCGTCAAGTAAAGTGTTACCAGTACTTGCACAGCTTGTTTGAGTTTGTTGGTGAGTGTGTTTTGATCTCCAAAGCTGCACGGGGGAAAGTGTTGTGTCATGATTGGGGCTTTAAGCTATGGTTCAGTCACCTGAGCAGCATGGTAACCATAGTGCTTACCTCATGGCGAATGACCCCTGCTTCAGCACTTTCACCCGTTGTTTGGACAGCACAGCAAATGCTAGGTCAGTTTCCCACATAAAGGCACTGAGGTGGACTTTGTGATTGACTAAATCAGCAAACAAAAGCATGGAAGTGGTTTTATGATGAACCAGGTCTCAGCAAACAAAGGGCAGCTGTGAAGTGCTGGCCACGCAGTGTGGTCAGCGCCGGCCGGCCTGCGCTAGCGCTTTTTCATCGTTTACAAGGAAATGTGTGAATTAATGGTAAGGGGAATTCAGGCTGAGTAGCTGTGACTAGGCTTGCTGGGAAACTGTGGTTTGTTTTTTTGCAGTTTCTGCACAATTTCACCTTGTTTTTGAGTAAGGAGTTGGTTTCAGGTAGACGTTTATCTGCTGCCACCTGCTCACTGCAGCATGTGACTGATGTAACTGTCACTGTGAATCTCCATCAGATATTTAGGAAGGAAGAACAGGAGATGGTATGTGTAGTTGGTGTTATCAGTTTGGCATTACTCGTCAAACTACAGATACAATCAGACCCATGACATCTTTCAGAGAACCAACCAACCAACATGTGCTCTAAATAAGATCAGTGTCCTGTCAGAAAGTCTCTCTGGCTGCATGTCACCCAAACAACTTTTCCTTAATCCTATAAAAAGCAGGTTTATTCAGTGTTGGCTGAACACCTATTTTTTTCTCCTTGTTGGTTTAATGATCGACCATGAGCTCATTTCCAGACATGGCTGTGCCAGAGCTGGGTATGTTAGTTAGACCAGTCTTAAATAAGGACAATGTGTATTGAGAGATTGTCAACATGCTTTTAAACACAGGTTTAGTCCAGGGTGTTATTTATAGTAATCAACACTTATTTAATTGTAGCTAAATTGATCCACCGTATTATCAATCATATCTAAAATGTAAAAACAGCAGTGGTGGATGGCTCCTCTCTCTTCGCTGCAGGACGGAGAGATATAGAAGATCCTTTGTACCTACAGCCATCAGGCTTTTTAATTCTTCTGCAAATGGTAGATTACATGAAAATCATTATACAAGATTATTCTACTAGATAATCCAAATAAATTGCATAATAGATAAACAAACAAAGCACATGTGGAATATCATCCATGTTGCTCTTATAATCTGCTGATTTACCAATTTTCAACCTGAACTATTTCATGTATGTGTAACAAAATAATCTCAGATATGATCTAAAGTCAACAACACACTTACTAGTTTCTGGAGCTTTTACCTACATCTCTCAGCCTAATAACAGTCGGATGTTAATGACCTTTTCGATCTTTCTTCAGCTGCCAACTGACTCTTGGTCGATAGCTTTTATCCCGTACCATTTGAAGTGAATCCATCTCATTTCACAGATGTAATGGTCCCTGCAGCTGCTCTGTGTGACGCTGTTCACCAGTCCACTCGTTTTTCTCCTTCCCCTTCTTCTGAACAAATTAATTATTTCAGGATAAATCAATGATTGCTCTTCTTTGAAATGGCTCAGTCAGCAGTTCAGTGGAAATTGTATCAGTCAGATGTCTGACTCAACCAAACAGAGGAGGAAAAAATATGGCCTGGTCAGCAAACACTGGACTTTAGCATGTATGCAAAACAAAGGAAGGTGAGGATTAACACCTCTACTACCAAACCTGTGTCATCATACAACACTTCTCACAAATCCTTTTATATTCCTTTCATAGTGTCTGCTTCACCCAAGCTCATGCTCGTTTTCTCTTAATACAAGCTTCAAAAGTCTGCACAAACTCATTTCAAGTTTTGTCCAGTAATTTGAATTTGACGAAAGATTTCCAATTCCCCAATGTCATCCTCTTCTTTTGGACTGGAAGACTGAGCCCTAAAACAGATGGACAAAGACTCCTGTAGCTTGAATATAAGGAGAAGTTAATGTTTTCAAGGTGCGAGACAAAATTTTAAGAGTCACGTTCACCTTGGTCTAGTTCTGTGGGAAAGCGGTTTGCCTAAAAGTGTTGACTGTGCATCCATTCCTCATGGCGAGAGCCTCTAATGCCACAGGAAAGTTAATGCTTAAACCTCCAAGCTTCTGCATTGCTTTTTTTTTAAACTGTCTTAGCATGTCCTTGTTTGGTTAATAAATCTCTGCGGAAGTTAACAATGCCTTTCAGCACTTGAGCTCCTTAACAATGAGACTTGCCCTTCTGAGGATTCATAATGGGACTCAAACTCCCAGCAACTTGCGCTGAAAATAGCTCTTCAGAGAATAACTTGCAAGAGTAGGAACAATGCTCTCAGATGGAGCACAGGGTGATTTTCTGGCATTAAAACTTGATATGTTGAAACTCATCATATATTTGCTCCCCCGACTCTTGTTACTTGAGTCTTGTGCAGCGATGAAGCCCAGACAATACTGTGAATTTGGAAGAAACAAGGAGTTATATAGGGGGAGGGGGTTACAACCATATAGAGACTGCTGTGTAATAGAGTGGCTCCCATGACTTCCTCTGGCAGCCTCTAACAGTCTGCAGCTGTGTTTCTCACAGAGGCATTACCAACCTGACCCTACTTTAAGGCACAGAAAGAAAAACAGACTCCACTGTCATGCACTGCCAAACCACATATGTCAAAATAAGTATGACCCTGGCAAAGTGAAAGGCAAGGAGGAAAATAGACAAGTGTAGGGTGAGGGAGGGAGAGATATGGGGGAAAAAATCTGTAAATGTGACAAAACAGAATAAATGTCCTTATTACTGCGGCGTTCATCTGTCCAGATGTGCTGTGGCCAATCTCTCATTGAGCCCGCTGAGTGGAAATTTACTTCTAGCTGCTACTAATGGCACAAAACACACGTTGTTGGTTCCCACAGAAAATGAAGTGTGAACATGTGAAATCGGCAGCGTGGGCCTGTACCTGTTTATACAGTAGACTCACTGTGACTGAAACACAAACACACACTGACACATAGATAAACCGGCAAATTGGTTAAATTGCAATTATCGTCCCAGTTTAAAGTGTGAGCTTTTGCAGTGTGTTACGCTTAATGAATAAGATTAACAGTTGTGACTTGAGTTATACTGTAGGTAGGACCTGGACATCCACATTCAGCAGCTCGTAGTCTCCTATTTGCTGCTGTGTGTTCAGACAAAACGTGTAAATAAAGCAGCTACAATGTGTTTCTGAACATGAATGTGAAGTATGACATATGAAGTGTCATGCACAGATTGTAAATGAATGCTTGAAGTATTGCTCCACAGATCTTATTGTTGGTTATTTCACACACGTCCACAGGTCCACAGGTGACAGTGATACATGGACATGAGACTGATCAAGCGACAAGATAGAAAATACACAATAGCTGCCAAAGACTATAATACCAAAGAATCAGTCAGGTGTACATGCCTCACTTAACTCATGTGTCATTTTCTCTCCTTATCAGTGGCGAGAGCGGAGCAGGGAAGACAGTGGCGGCCAAATATATCATGGGCTACATCTCCAGAGTGTCAGGGGGTGGACCCAGAGTACAGGTGAGACCAGCTTTTCTTTCCCTTTCAGGACGGCATGTAAAAAATGCACAGATGAGTTTATGTGCACAGATTGTTTTGTTAAGCTCCATTTATGTGTAAAAAAGCAAAAATACCAGTAGAAATTAAATCTTATTAAATGTAAAAATGGAAGTATTTATGTTTGTTAAAATTCTGACATATTACTGCTTCATAAATACTTTACTTAAGTTGAGATTCACTGTAATGACAGGAAAAGCATTTGCAAAGTTCATTTATAAGGAAAAAATCTGGTCAGCGACTTTCTTCCAGCATCTATACTTGAAGTCTTTTAATGGTTTTCTCATCATCACTTTCAGTGTAGTTAAAATATATTTGATTATTCAGCACATGCCTTTTCAAATTATATCATTCTAGATCAATCACAAATTTAACTTGATATTTTCACTGCACATTTCTAACAACCTGTTGCTATTCCTCCCTCACACCCTTATATTATCACCCTCATCCTTACAACATTACACCATCCCAGTGTCTGTTATCACCCTGCCCCCCACCCCCTCCCCACTCAGCCACCTGGCAGTCCCCCAAACCGGCAGATGTCCAGTTCCTAAGCTCGATAAAGATCTAAAGTTTGATGAGGAAATGCCTGCACCATGATGGCAGTGGGATTTTTTTATTTTTTTTTATTTAATCCATTCAGAGCCGCTTCCACCGGGGCAACATCAGAAATCATCAACAGGCTTTAAATTTCAATTATACAGTAGAGCTGGTTGGCCTATATATGCTGAATTTGTGGTTTTATTATTGTTTTGGGTGTCTAAAATTGCAAGCTACAGAATAAGTGCACACGTCTGAAGCAAGTTATATAAATAACTCAGTTGTTTGTTGAACCAAATGTGGCCGTTACAGTGGAAAAAGCTCACCTCTCCTCTCCTCTCCTCTCCCTCATCCGGTCCTGCTCAGCATCACTTCTCATTCGATTGGTTCTCTCCAGATTTGCACACACTGTGCTCAGTACAGCACACGCATTCTTGTTCAATGTGTTGATGGTGTGTGTTCACAACGTGTCTGAGAAGAGTTTTGAATAGATAATTATTTCCTCCGTGTCATACATGTTTATGTTTCTGATCATTATCATCCTGACGATCATATTGATTCCTATTCGTGTGTAGTTGATTTTAAAGGTTCACGGTGAGAAAGAATCAAAGTTGTAAAATATTTATATTAACAACCTGAGGTCATGTTGGAAATGTGTTGTTACTTCAGTTGGACTCCAGGTGTTTTTTAAGCTCCATAAATGAAGCAAGTGAGAATTGAAAAGACATCCGTGTTGGGACAAACCTCAGCCAAAAAGAGTAAACCAATAACAGTATGGATGTCTATAAATAGCTGTGAGTGTGAGAGGCAGTTCTTATGTGTTTCCTTTCATATGGGACTAAGTTTAGTAAGGCGAAAATTTCCAAGAAATAATTTCCACTTAACTTCTGTGTACAATAATGGAAGTGGGAGTAGCTGTGTCTGCTGCCCAGATTTAAAACTCATGTGTGTGTGACATGCAGATGGCTCACAGGGAAGATAATGTTCTCCAGACTTTGTGTCTGTCTGTGTGATGTGTATTTGTGTATGAGTGTGTATCCATGTGCACACACACGCTCAGATTTGAGTGGAAAGTTCCAGAGATACACACACACACACCAGCCTGTCAGTAAGGGTGTGAAGTGTGTGGTGTCTGTACCTGCTCCACAGACCATCTGTGACGTACCTAACAGCTCGTTGCTTCTGTCTCCTCGCAGCACGTCAAAGACATCATCCTGCAGTCCAACCCGCTGCTAGAGGCCTTCGGCAACGCCAAGACTGTGAGGAACAACAACTCCAGCAGATTTGTAAGGGTTTTATTTCACTTTTTGTGAATCAGCGTGTAACAACATGGTTCTTGTTAATGAAAGAAAACACATGGAGTTAAAAAAAGGCCACTTCTTTTTTTGTTCTTTCTCAACTCTGCCTCGAGGAAGAAAAGAAGAAATTGTAACGTAGCAAAAAATTGAATAGCCAACTCTGTAAGAAAACCCCGTGTTGCTAAGAGATAGATACAAGCAGAAGGTCCTGCTTACCCCACAATAATTTGAGGACTCGACTTTTTTGTGGCAGACCTCCAGATCCAAGCTGAGTCTTTGAAAAAGCAAAGATTTACAGTATTACAGTACGTCTGATTTCTGTTGCATGGTGCATGAGGCAGCAAACCTCATGTGTGTCTTGGTTAACCAGAGCTCTGCTGTGAGGACACCGTGCACAGAAAGACATACATGCAGAATCACTGAGACACATCCTCTAGTGTTTGTAAAGGAAGTCAGTCAGCAAGGATTTAAAATGAAGGTGAAGCAAGTTGGTTTTTTAAAAGAAATAACCTTTTTCAGCTGAGTTTATTGGTTCAGTGTTCAGGTTTGCACACAAAGCACAATTGTGTCAGAGCTTGGGATATTTTTAGACAAAGTTTTTGGGAAAATGGTTTGTCACTAATGGCCTGAGGACCTTTATTTTTAGGGTTCAGTCTTTGTATAAAAGGTGTCTCTGTTCAGATTTGGGCTTCTGCTCTCAGTTTGACTGGAACAGATATTACATTATGGGCTTGAGAAGAAAGTAGGATCAGAAATGTGCACACACACACATACACACATACACACACCACCAGCAGCAGCAGCAGAAACCCCTGAAACAGTCAGGTGCCAGTGTTTCAGATCTCATAGCTCTGGCTTTAAGCATTATTGCAGCTTGCTCCAATACTGAGAAAAAAAAAAACATGCTTTGATCCATCAGGGGAAATACTTTGAGATCCAGTTCAGCTCCGGTGGCGAACCAGACGGAGGGAAAATCTCCAACTTCCTTCTGGAGAAGTCACGTGTCGTCATGAGGAATCCTGGAGAAAGGAGTTTCCACATATTCTATCAGGTGAGACCTACTTTCTGAGCCGGAGAGCGAACGGGACACATTTGGCTCGCGAGGAGGGTCTGTGAGGGGATTTCAGGACACACTGTGTGCGATGTGCCATTTGGCTGCAGGAGGACGGTCAATCTGTTTTCGTCGTGTATGGCCTGAGGTCTCTGGAAAAGACAGAAGTGTTCAGTTTTGCCATAGCACGGCGTTCTTCACGCACAGATGGAGCACATAAAATGCTTAAAGAAAATGACGTTATCACAGGATTTCTGTAATGTCTATAAGTGTTGCATAAACATGATGTCTCACATGAATCATTTCCTGCTCTGCAGTTGATAGAAGGAGCCAGTGGAGAGCAGAAGAGCAGCCTGGGAATCACAAGCCTGGATTACTACACTTACCTCAACCAGTCTGGTTCCTACAAAGTGGACGACATCAATGACAAGAGTGACTTCCAGGAGACAATGGTACAGAAACGTCTCTTCTGTAGAAGTGGCAACAACTTAACACTGTCACTGTTGTTTTTTGTGTGACTGAATCTCATACCAGTGTTCATGTGGCTCACAGTCTCCTCTTTACATTCCTCTCCCTCCTCACCACTCCTCTTTTGTTTTCTTTTCCAACGACCTCCTCCTGCTTTTGTTTACCAGTCAAACCGCAACAGGAGTAATTAGAGGACATGAGCTAGGTACCGCAGGAGTGTTTAAACCCACGCCACGGCCCTGATTTAGCATGATTTTTTTTTTCTTCCTCCTTTTCTTTCTCAGCATGCCATGAGTGTGATTGGCATCTCAGCGGAAGACCGGTCCATGGTGCTGCAGATTGTGGCCGGCGTCCTACACCTGGGGAATATCAGTTTCAGGGAATCGGGCAACTACGCTGCTGTGGAGAGTGAAGAGTGTAAGTAGCAGGGCTCGTTCACAAGAGAGCGCAACACAACCTCGTTTGGTTAATGTGGTTCACACTAAAACAGGTAGCAACCGAAGATCACATTAAAACTTCAATGGAAACAACAACTTGGGCTGTTTGTAATTTGCTGTTTAGACCTCTTAAAGGTTTATCCTCGCACATTATTTGGTTTTGGCTGTTGGTAACTATTGTCCCTCCATGTTATTAAATGTTCACTTCTCCAATCATGTTTCATTGCCCTTCAAACCTCCTCATCAGACTCTGAGGGAAACATCCTGTGTCACAGACCGGTAGCAACATTCAAGGAAAGACTTAAAATAAATACGTATAAATGTGAACATCATCCAATTGTAATCAAACAAGGTCCAAAGGTCTGTTGTCAAGCTAGTGGCTGATGGTGAGTGTTGACTGGGCTGAACATGCTTATATATTCTCACTATTCAAACATGCAAATATTTGTTCTACTAAATGTCTGTGTTACAACAAGACAGTGTCTACAGCCAGCATTCACTATCTTGTGTAATTGGCACTAACTACACCTACAGCTGCAAATGGGAAGGGATGTCTTTAGCTCTGCAGATACTGGGTCATAAGGAAAAACACTGTACCACTTTAAAGGAATAGATCAACATTTTGGCAAATTGGGCCATTGCCATAATCCCTGTAGTCGTAGGAGTAGGTTCGTTACCTTTAATTGTCGATGCAAGCTATTTTTAGAACAGCGGAGCAGAGCCATGTGCTGCTCAGAGCTACGTAATGTTATGATACAGAGTTGTTTTAGAGGCAAATGCAGAGACTGCTTGCCGAAAAACAGCGGTTTTGCATGAATTTACCTCGAAAACAACTCGGTCTCGTAGCGTTACGTTATTATCTCATAGCGTGGTGAATGTGCAGGTCACAACTTGTCCACCAGAGCGTTTTGGAGTTGTTGGATTGTGTATTTGATTAGTTAGATGAGGGAAACCAAGAAATCCCATTAGCCTCCGTAGCGTAGCTCTGAGCAGCTCGCAGCTCTGCTCCGCCGTTCTAAAAATAGCTTGCACCGACAATTGAAGGTAACAAACCTACTCCTAAAACTATAGGGATTATGGCAATGGGCCAATGTGCCAAAATGTTGAACTATCCCTTTAAACTTTGACCTGATGATGGTGCAGGATAAAAAGCCTCTCTCTCTGCCAGCTTCTTCTGTAGCCACTGAATTGAAACTGGGACCCATGTATTTTTGTATAAAAAATGATAGTTTATCAAGTAGTTGCTTAGATATTTCAGTCTGGACCAAAGTGGTAGACGACCAACAGAGTCAAGTTGCTAGAATGACACAGATAAAGTTGTGTTATTATGACTGAGGCCAAAGACAATGGTGCTGATGTTCAGGGTGAGTTTAAAAGCCGGTGAACCTCTTTGTATTTTTGTGTCCTTGAGTGTCTCTTCTCTCTTCAGTGTCCCGAGCTGCCCTTCTCTGGTTGGTTTTTCCTCTCACCACTTTCAGTCTCTAAAGTTTTATTGTGTTAATGCAGAGCTGCAGCCAACTGTCTGCAGTACTTCACAAGACCATGCTAGATTAGCAGAAAATAAAACGCTATTATAGAAAGTGCATATATCGTCAGAGGCTAAAGTTACCTTGAAAAATCCCCCTCCCTCTCCTTATTCCTCTCCTTTTTCCCTTCCTCCTTCCTTCTCTGTATCTTTTCTATGATGCTGTGTACAAAGCCTTGGTTTGTTCAGTGTAGACGAAACAGCGGCACTTCGTAATCTCTGCCTTTCCTGTTCCTTCCAGTCTCACTTACCATGTGCTTAAACCACTTACCCCCACTCTACATACAAAACGGCACCAGCCAAGTTCACCCTAATATCAGCAACCAACCACTCAACAGAGAGGAGTCACTGAATCATCAGTGGTTGAACTTGAACTATTTGTCTGTTTGGGACATGAAGCAACTTGATCCTGATGTTTTGTACAAATAACTGTTTGAAGAGAAAAAAACATTTTAGACTAAAACATCTCATCTGATATAAACTGATCATCCAGAACAAACTAAACATTGTGACCAGAAACAAATAACATCTTGAGCCCAGTTCCAATGTAAAGTCTAATTGTGTCTAAATGTTCTCTGCAGCACTGTAGCTTTAAAATTATTCAGTTTCTGTGCTTCGAGGTTCAAACCCATCAGTGTGGATTTTAAAAACGACATTCGTATATAATGTTAATTTGTGAGCTTTAGATGTGCAGGTGTAGGTGGAGTCAGGCTAGCCGTTTTCCCTTGTTTCCAGTTTCTATGCTAAGCTAAGCTAACCTGCTGGTGGCTACAGCTTCATATTGTGTGTGCAGACATGAGCGTGTATCCATCCTCTCATCCAACTTTTGAGGGGAAAAAAGCAGTTTCCAAAGACGTCTTACTATTCCTTTTAAAATTAGATGGGTAGAATAAACTTTTAACAAGCAAGGAATATTTGACAGTCGTGTCCATACCCAGAATTTTATTATTCAAACTTTATTTTCAGTGAGAGTTATACAGAGTCAATATTGCACAAGGAAATTGACAGACTTATTGTATGTGTTACATCATGTTGGAATGAAGTGAATCCAGATGCTCGGTAAAACCTCTGTACAGATATCGTACCCCTCTTACTATCCACTGGTGCTTTGACTAACAAATTTCCTGCAGGAGAACTTGTGCATTGTTCCTGAAATTCACATACACGTTGCGTAAGAGCCTCCATATACAAACCATACCTTTCCTGCTGAATACAAAGGATGACTTTTCCTCATGATTTAAGCAGGCGTATGGTCAGTCACACCCTAAAGTCCCAAAAGGGGAGCTACTGCAGTGGTCTGATGCATTCCCAGACACAGTGAGTCTGCAGGCCTGAGAGCTATTTCCTTTTAGGGGAAGTGAGTCACTGTAATAAGGCAGGGAGGGGCTCTCAGGGGACAATATCAACGCCAGGTCAGGGGCAAATGATCTGTGGTGCGCACAACACTTTTTTTTTTTCAAGGGTTAGCTCAGTACTATTCTTCTTTTCTGCATGCGGGCCGTAATTCAAAGCTCATCTGTGCTGGATTTTCTCCAGAGGATGTTTTGTTTCGGCGGTTTCAGTGGGTTCAACCCAGTTCTGTGGCTTTACCCCACAACTGCCTGCAGTGTGATTATCAGCAGGAGCTTTCCTCATCTGTGAGGCGGCCTTATCACCAAACGATAAGAGTAAAGTGGCTGTTGGAGCATTGGATTAGCAGCGTTTCTCTGCTATGAAAAGGTCACACAAGGCCGCCTTTCAAATCTGCAGTATGTGGCCTGCATATTGATTTACATACTGGTTTTTCGAGAAATGTCTCCCTGCAATTTCAGAGCCATTCCCATCAATGCCATGCTGATTCATTTCTCCGCAACAACTTAACGTGCCATCACTGTATGAGCTACAGTAATGATAAATTCATTTCAAATTACTTTCTGGACCAATAATTCAAACTACAAGATTTCTGAATATTGTTAAAAATGCCAACTGCAATTGTTTTGTCCAACACACACAACCCAACAATACCCAACAATAACATTTAACCTTCACATAGACCAAGAAAAACAGCAAATCTTCATATTTTAGAAAGTAAAAAATTGCCAAATGTTGCCAAAAAAAATCTAAATAGTCTTTTTAGGGATTTCCAGGTTGATCAACTGATCAATTAACCAAATAATAATTTCAGCTCTGCAGAAGATGTTTGTGTTTGGCTTTGATTGTGGATGATAACTCTCTTCTTTCTCTTTTCTCCTCTGTGTTTTAACAGTTTTGGCCTTTCCTGCGTTCCTGCTCGGGATCGACCAGAACCGTCTGAAGGAGAAACTGACGAGCCGGAAAATGGACAGCAAGTGGGGAAATGCCGTGGAGTCTATTGACGTGACACTGAACGTGGAGCAGGCGTGTTACACTCGAGACGCCCTCTCCAAAGCCCTGCACTCCCGTGTGTTTGACTTCCTGGTGGAGGTATGATTGCAATGCTTTAATAATAAAAGTCAAGCCTACACAATTTCCATTGGCAAACTTATATTTCAGTAACTAAACTCTTTGATTTCAGTCCATCAACAAAGCCATGGTGAAGGATCATCAGGAGTTAAATATTGGCGTGTTGGACATTTATGGATTTGAAATTTTCCAGGTAGGTGCTTTTGGCTGTTCCCAACACTGACACACGGCTCCTGGAATTCCTCTCTGCAGAAACACATAAATTAGATTAACAGGTATTAACTTTGAGCATTTAAACAGATTAAACACAGGGGATGAGACTAATTTATAAAGCATGTGGATTAAGTCCCATCTTCTGATTGAGGCAGCAGACTTCAACATGCTTTTCTAATCTGATTACTGGTTTGTTTAGTTTGTTTAATGACAAGTCCTGTGACTTGTCCACAGGATTGGACAAACCGAATGGAAGTGTTTTTGTATTATTTTGGTTTACAGGCAGCTCTAGATCCTAATAACAAGGTTGTTAGTGTGTGGCATGACACTACATAACATTATAAACTGTAAAGGCAAAAACTAATCTAATCTCCTCTGCCAGTTTCTCCTTTCAGTCTCAATGTTTTCTCTGTGTAAATACAATGTAAGAAAAGGTCGGCTGCTTTTTCTATCAAACAGGAAGACTCAGGCCACTGCTGCCTAAAGCTCAGGCTCAGGCTCCATTGTATGTTCACAATATGGCCTTTCCTTTAATACCAGGCGGACTGTGTGAGGCTCCCTCTTTAAACAATGCCCAGTGAGGCCAAAGGAGATCCGTTCTCTGCCGAAGATAAAGCTCACTCAGGCTCCATGCATTGTCCTGACCATGTTGTCTTTTCCTTAGAAAAATGGATTTGAGCAGTTCTGCATCAACTTTGTGAATGAGAAGCTGCAGCAGATTTTCATTGAGCTGACTCTAAAGGCCGAGCAGGTAATGTTCCTCTCCTCCACACTCCCCTTCTACTTTGATCTTTTCGTTTTCAGTGTCTTTGTCTCTGACTCTGAACTCTCTTTGTAGGAGGAGTATGTGCAAGAGGGCATCAAGTGGACTCCTATCGAGTACTTCAACAACAAGATTGTCTGCGATCTCATCGAGAGCAAAGTAAATAAACTATAAATAAATAATAATCTTGAAGAATTAACAACTCCCACTCGGCAAGCTCAATACTTTATTCTATTAACTTTTGATAGAAATCCAAAGTGGGTCTGAAATCTCATTCAAAACTTATGAAAATGCATAATAGACAATGGTAGGTGGAGCCTGGTAAAACAATAAATTAATTTATGTCATTTTAAAGTCCAAAAGATTAATTGTTTAACCAAGAAAACAATGATCGCATTAATCAATAATGGAAATTATCATGATTCCCTGCATCAATTTACTATCACAACAAACAGGAATATGAAACTATTTTTTTTCCAATAAATATTTGTCAGTTTTATTGTCCTCATATTGTAAACAGAGTTTCACGAGTTCCTGCCAAGTTTTTTGCTCTGTTGCCGTGACTTGCATCTTAATATCCTCAAACGTGCCGACACGCCTCTTAATTTGATTTATCTGTCCCACTGAGAGGTCTAATCCATGAAATCCACAACAAGGGCTTTAAAACAAGCCTCCATCTGAGAGGAACAGGGGATCAGTATCAGGCCCTGACAGTCCAGCTCTTTACACCAGACCCACTTTAGTTAATCCAGTGACACAGACTTGTGTTCTTTGAGTCGGAGACACTGTTCGCACTGTGCAAACCGAAGGCCACCGACCCAACTTCGGACATAATGGAGCCAAACAGAGCAGAGGGATGTCTGAGAGAGGCCGTACTGAAGCTCCTCTCTTCATTTAGACGCTCATTCAGTATCAAAAATGAAAGATTCTTCATGTTTTTTATGAAACATTTTACACTGATTAACAGTTTGGTAAAAATTTATTTGGGCCCAGTTGTTGGATTGAACTTTATTATGGTATTTCACTATGTCAGAAGGTTTATATTTAAACCTGTAATGTGCTTCATATATTACAGCTGCAGCTGAAAACAACTGTCAACACTGATTAATCAGCATGTTAATTTTGATTGATCATTTAGTCTATTAAATACCAATCTATCTAGAACTTGAGAGGTGACGCCGTGACCTGAACTGTTTTATCCAGCCAAAGGTTTCCTGCCAGAGAATTTTTGAAGTTCATTCATGTTTTGCATTTTTCCATAAATAATTTAAATGAGAGTTGATCAGCTTATTTTTCCACATATCAAACGTTTGAGTTCATATTTTATTTTCAGACTCTCTTAGTCATTACAGCAAATTGGTCGAAAATAAACATGAGGTCATACCATGTGTGAGTGAGCTGGTAACGTCTTGGTGAGTGTCAGAGCCGTGACTCATGATACGAGGGTGACGTGTTTTCCTTGTGTTTTTTTCCAGAATCCCCCAGGCATCATGAGCATCCTGGACGATGTGTGCGCCACCATGCACGCGGTGGGCGAAGGGGCCGACCAGACCATGCTGCAGAAGCTCCGCATGCAGATCAACACTCACGAACACTTCAACAGCTGGAACCAGGGCTTCATCATCCACCACTATGCTGGCAAGGTCAGCTGGAGTGCACTGCAGATGTTTGCGAGGGAGATCTTTATCTCCCTTACAGAGTAATGGCTTTAATAGCTTTCAATATGAGGTTTGGAGCAGCTCTTTGCTGTGGTATCAACTGTAAATGAATATTTTATACATGCAGTCTGCAGCAGGCTGCTGATGGTAACTTCTGCAAATAGAAGCTTATTAAAATGTCATTTTTCATGGTGTTGGTGTGGGAGCCGATCCTGTCGCTCGCCGCTTGCATGATCTGTCATAAATAGCAGTTATACAGCTGGTCCTTTAATTCTGGAGTTTGTGTCGTCATCTCTGAGCTTTTAAGTTTTCCAGCTCTAAACTAAACGCCCCTCTGTCCTGCAACTCCCTTCTCTCCCTTTTAACTTTTTATGGCTGCAGTCGCATCTCCGTGTGCACTGATTTATATCGGTGTCATCCATTTTAATCAGCTTTATTTCACTTAAGGCTCGTTAGACGTCTTTGTTTTGCTCTCATTCTCATTTTGGTGGTCTGGGCCTAAGTTGTCTCATGTCATTCACCAGATGTGTGGTGGCCACAGCCTGGCACACATGCCGCAGGCCTAATGAGCCGTGCCATAAAGACGTGAGGGGCTCCCATGACCGGGCTCAAAACATTCCCCCAGTCTCAGCTGACAGTATAGCAGGAATAACATGCTTTAATTTATACACCTTTAAACCACTGCTGGTTTTATAAGGACGCTAATCCTGAGGGGGTGTAAAGCTCGGCTCTGTAACCCTTCATTTTCTTTCCCCCGTAAAACTGAAGCCACCAGTTCTGGTCCGAATATCAGTTTCCATTTTTAATTTCACACAGGTGTCGCCTTTCATTTGCTGGAGGATTTCATTTATGACTCTTTGGAAATCTTCCTTTATGTGTCTCCTCCAGGTGTCCTACGACGCAGAAGGTTTCTGCGAGAGGAACCGAGACGTCCTTTTTACTGACCTCATTGAGCTGATGCAGAGCAGTGAAATGTAAGTAACTCCTATTAACTCGCCGCACAAACAGGTGGTGAGGATTTCTGTGGCGCGCACTTGAAGGGAGTTTTCTATTGTGACGCATGTGGCTATAATTGAACACATCTGAATGAGAGTTTCAGACGTTCCAGTGCATCTGGAAGCCGGCGGGACGTAGAAAGAAGTGTGTGCGGCCGGGGGCTCGGTTACGTCTCGCCCTCTGCCCTCGATCACGTCTGGTCTCTGTCGCGATATACAAGCTTTTTGGGGGTCCGCTCAGTCTGGTCTTAAAATGTGCAGCCTCCTCCCTGGGGGCGACGCATTGTGGAGTGTGGTCCCACTGTGTTTTAGTTTCTTGGCCTTTCTTTGTGTCAAAGTGGCCATCTGTGCAAACAGCCTGCATTGTCTGTGTAACCCCCGCGGGCCTCAGCCGCCGCACACCCCCTTTGTGGGCACGTTTTGTGAGGCGTGAAAGGAGCTTAAACCAAAATCCCATTCAGACACGTGCTGGAAAATACATAACATGAATTTCACATATGTACAAACATATATATATATACACGCATAGATAAAAGACTTTGGCACAGTCGCACATAGAGGAAGCACGAGAAGGAAGGAAGCGGCCTCGTCCCCTGGAGCAGCGGGTCTGAACGGAGAAGAAAGGAGTGACCGGTATTGTCAGCTGGACAATATTAGCAGACCTCTGATCTGTTTGTACACACAACCTGCTGATCCTTTCTTCTGTGTCCATAACCTCCAGTCTGAAGTTTAAAATCAAACAAATACCAATGTGGGAGAAAGGCTTTGGATTTAAGAAAACACAAACAACAACATCAAAAAGCACTTTGAAATAATAAAATAATAAACACCAAAGGCAGCGACAGAAGCGAGTTGAATTAAGTTGAATGTTAAGCAGCTGTACGTGTCAGCTTTAGACCAGGCCTGACTGTAAACCATCTTTTCTGATGCTTTCCAAACACTTTCCAAAAGAGTTCAAAAGCACAGTACAGTTTTACTTGCATCAGATTATCTATAGTGGCCTTTTAAATGGAAGAACTTCACACAAGATTTTAAATGAATCGAAAATTTACAGCAAAACGGAAACTGAGAGACATTGTTTATTCTTAAACTTTCACTGTCTGTATTTAGCCGTGTGTCCTCAGCTGAGAGAAGCATGAAGATGGAAACTTCACGAATATCTGCTACATTCTGACCTGCAGCAACATCATAGTGTTGTGACGCCTCTTCTATAAATCATCCACAAATTGAAGTGTATTTATTATATTCAGATAATATATGATATAATACATATGCATACAGAAAGTTAAGTGTTTGAGGAGAGAATGGAGACTTTTATATCAAGAATACTGTATTTTAGTGATGATTTAGTGCGCTACCAAATGCTGCACAAAGCAAACGGTCGAAGTTCAATGTCAAGTTATAAATTGTTTGACTTATGTGAGTGTGTTGTAAATAATAGCAGCATAAACTTTGTTCCTATGTACAGCTGTGACCCTCAGGAGATTTGCAGCACACAGAGGTGTTTATACAAATACCTCTCTCTCTCTCTCTCTCATACACACACACACACACACAAACACACATCCCCAATTTTCCCACCACCTCCCAGCTCGGACCTTCTCAAGCGATTCAGGAATTTAAACCAGTGACCTTCGTCAGAAGGCCGTGGGTCTTTAATCATTAACTTTGGCTCTGCATGCTTTTTTAAGGCCTACCACGCTCTGTTTTTGTTGATCGGGGATGATACCAAATCGTCTGCATCAGCACTTATTCAGTCTCCTCCCTTCTTCCTCCGACAGCGCCTTCATCAGAGCACTGTTTCACGAGAACCTCAACGCTGAGAAGAAGGGTCGACCCACAACTGCAGGCAGCAAAATAAAGGTGTGTGTTAGTCTAGGAACGGCCTTCGCATAAAAGAAAATGTGTGTGTCTGCTCAATCAGCTGATATTTCTTCTAATTACATTGTAGAGACAAGCCAACGATCTGGTGAGCACACTGATGAAATGTACCCCACACTACATCCGCTGCATTAAACCCAATGAAACCAAGAAGCCCAGGGACTGGGAGGAGAGTCGGTAAGTGACTGATCCACTGGGTCTGATCACATCGAAACTGTTTGTAAACGTCAATGCATCACATGTAAGACAGCTCTGAAGAACCAAAGTAGTTATTGTTAATCAGTCCTAACTCCTAATTGATCACATGCATGAACAGGAACAACCAGCCAGGGACAGTGATTCATCCTCCATCTGCCATATTGCTCAGTCTGTGCAGTTCTTTCAAGTTATATGTTATTTAAGCTATTTTAACACTAGTGGCCATCACACACTAGTAGCAATTAAAACATTATCAACAATCGAATATGTTTCCGATGTATAGAATAGATGAAATTATTAAAAATTGACTAAAATTGACAGATTTTGCCCCTGAAAGTGCAGTAATGTCAGACAAAAACTTTAATAATAACCATACTTGGGGAAAGACTGAAAATAACATAAATTCAACCTTAATTCTTGTAAGTTGTGACATCATATCCACAGCTGTTCTCACTCAGAGCGTAAACATGGGGTGATTGTTCCGATTTGTTTTTCACCCTTTTTGTTTTTTGCTCCTTTTTTTATGTTTTCTGTCCGTCTGAAGACTTAGTCATGTGAGACATGTTTGGGACGACCCCCACCCCCTTAATCCCTTTGTTTCAGTTTCCCGCTCTTTCCTCTCTGCTCGCAGGCTCTGGTCGCTACATGTTCAGATGTAGAGTATTGTTCAGCGCCTATGACCTTCCTGTTGTGAGTCCAGCACAGGGTGGCTCATTAATTAGCACCGGAACCAGTGTTTTCCCAGGAAGTCTGAGTGTACTAAGTAGCAGTTAAAGCTCTTTGTTTGAGGAAAAAGTCGGCAAAATGCAGCTGTTTTACATACAATGACCTGTGATAGACACTTTCTTCCGTCAGTGGAGTTGGAGCTTCTTGTAAAAGATGTTGTCGAGTGTGAGTTGATATCTCTAACCATCTGTGGTAATATGCAAACTAGTTGTCATGAATACAAAAATATCACAATGTGTAATGGATAACACAAAAGATATTAAAATGAGGGAGGATATGAAAAGGGAAGGAAACTTAACATCAATACAATACCACAGTCAGAGGCGTCAGTGTCCTGTATGAGTATTTTGTGTTTTTCCCATTCGAGGCTGGAAGGATTAGTCAGTATAAAATTCATGGGAAAGATGTTGATAATTCATTAATGATTCAGGGATTTGCCACAACAGAGAGGAGCTTTTTAATACCATCCTTATGTTGATCGTTATGTTTGCTCTCTCACCCTCAGAGTGAAACATCAGGTGGAGTATCTGGGTCTGAAGGAAAACATCAGGGTGAGGCGTGCTGGTTACGCCTACCGCCGAATCTTCAGAAAGTTCCTCAACAGGTAACACACACCTGCGATTCACACTCATGCTTTCTTTTGACTGTTACGGTATTTGGTTTAGTAGTAATGCTGTGTCTGATTAGTGTCCATGCTGACGCTGCTTTTTTCACTATCCCCCCTCAGTATTTCCACTACCATTTACAGTCAGTCATATTTCTGTGGCACCCTTGGCCTCATGTTAGCTTTTACATAACATGTTTCCAATAAGTTCCACACACCAAGACGTACAGACGTTTACCCTGAGTTTGGGTATTGGAGAGAAAATGTTGGATTTGTTGAACTCCAACATTAGAAATGTGTCCATTTGAGACTTCCTAGGGTGTTTTGTTTTGTTTTGTTTTGTTTTGTGATCTATGTTTTGTGTTGTAGGTCTGGCTTGCTTTGTACATTATTGCTGGACTGCATTTCTTTTTTATTGTTTTTCTTACTGTTTGTAAGAAAGAAAGAAAAAAAAAAGTCTGGACAGATACTGATAAATGCATACAAGATGTTTATCTTATTCATGTAACTGCAACAAGGTAACATGTATTTGTCTGTCATAAACATCAATAAAAAAAAGAAACAAATGTGTCCATTTGGCACACGTGTGATATTATGTAAATCATCCTCCCTCCAAACCTGAACAACCAACCCTCGTTATGCAAAACCCATTGTCTGTTCTTCAGGTACGCCATTCTGACCAAAGAGTCCTGGCCGACGTGGCGAGGAGACGAGAAACAAGGCGTCCTACATCTCTTACGCTCCGTTAACATGGACCAGGATCAGTTCCAGCTTGGTCGCACCAAGATCTTCGTCAAAGCCCCCGAGTCGGTGAGTTAAGTTTGTCATGTATCTCACATCCTCCTTTGTTTGGTTTCTTTATAAGAGAGCGTTTCCAGGAAAATATACTGCAGAGCTACAGTAAGAACTTGCAGGCCAACTTTTTTTGCTCCTGTATAGATGCAAAATTCAAATCATATGTCAAAATGTCTGCTGGCATGCAAAGGTCTGTTTGTATGCAGGGAGAAAAAAAAACAAAAACGGATCTCACCATTTTTACTCTAAACACCATAAAAGGGCACTAATGTCCCAAATTGTACTCGAATCCTTGTCGGAGGGGAGGAGATTGAACCCGACCCTGGTACCACGTCAGCACTGAGTCAACACCACTTTGGAACTAAAACACAAGCACAGGCTGTGGTTGCAGTGTTTGGAGGGGGGGGGGGGTACATCATAAAGGCTTGTCTTTTTCCACCATAACTGCTTTTTTCATGATTCCTATGAAAGCAGCATTTGTGTGACGCCTGTGCTGTCACTTATTAACATTTATACACATCGTGCACGGACGCGCTCACACACACAGATGTATGTTTAGAAGCTTGCACACAGACATCTTAGTCTTAATTCAGGCCTTACAGCTGATCCTGAATGCCTTTACTTATTCATTGCAGCCATGCGGTGCCAAGAGCTTCTCCTCTCCTCCCCTCCCCCCGCTCTGCCAGACCCAGAGTCCGAGTCACTGAGGTGTGCTTATGAAAACGCAAATATCACAGAGGGCGGACCGCTGAAATGAGCTGCCAGGCTTCTCAAAACAAGCCTCTCTGTCTGATAAGACACTGACACCAGCTCATTAGATGTGTGACTGAAGCTTTTTTTCTCTGCCGGATGGAATGAGAAGTTTAGTTTGTTTGACACCAGGCCAGATGTTGGAGAAGAGCTTCTCCCCCACAGTGGTGATGATGGATGAGCTGGTGGTTTACTGTCCGTCAGAGGTCTCGCAAGTGCTGCATCGAGGCAGAGGCCAGACTAAAGACAGTTGTTAATTGTGAATACATGTTTGCCAGGAGTTTAATACTGATTTTAAATGTTTGGTTGTTGCTTGTGGTTCTGTTCCTGTGTCGTCACACCGCGGCGTGGCCTGTGGCAGTCCGTGTCGATGCCAGGCCCGTTAGCGAGGCAGTGGGCAGGATGTTTAGTCTGGGACGGGGAGAGGACAGAGAGTGTGATTGCATGTCTAGAGGCCAATCAGGAAGAAGACTGGTGGTCTTCTGGCTCAGAGTCAGCTCCTTCTGCAGGAAGTGGCCAAATTCATTTACAGCCAAAGACGAAAAGTAAATATTTTTTTTAAATTAATACAGAACAACACAGTGCAATGTGCTGCAAATACTGTAGAGGACAAGGACAAAAAATCAGGATACATTAAAGCATATAAAAGTATTTCACTAAACCTGGGTATTATTAATAAGTTATCCTAGTGAAAATCAAAAGTCATCTCAAGTCTGTCCATCATTTTTCTTTCTGTTCGATAAAAATATGTTTGTAACATATTTCCAGTAAATTCCAGCATTTATCTGAAGTTATGATGAGGCTTCACTCGTCTGAATTAATCAAATCAAGTGAATGTGTTTTGATTGTGTTTCTTTTGTCTTCAATCACTTACACTGAAACCTCATCCTCATGTAATGGAAGGCTGATTACTGTTGTAAAGACCTGCTTTAGTATTTAGTGTATGGGCGTTTCCCTTGAACATTATTTATTATGTTGTATATCAGAGATTTTGTTCCTATTTCTAGTTTTATTCAAATTTATTTTAGCTCCACACATTCAAATTAGCAGTGGGATTGAAATGTATTGGTCATTGTAAAAAGAGATTCAATAAATAACCTTCCCAAACTGTCACAGATACAGTGATGAAGATCATTTAAAGTTCAGATCGAACTCTAACTGTAACGTGGACTAAGCAGCGTTGTCTTGATCCTTTTTTTTAATCTGTGTTAGTAACCAGTGATTATAATAAGCCTGTATAATTTAAAGGCAGGAATCATTTGTTTTGGAAACAGCAGATGAGTGAACTAGTTTTTTACTGACCACAGGAACAGGGAATGGATGTTGGAGCTTGTTGACGACACGGTCTGTCTGGGTCACAGTGTTGATCTCCACATTTCACATGCACCAGTTTGTACATTGTTGCTCTACAGCTCAGCAGAGACCAGCATGACAACAGTGATTTGACTATTAAACCATGTGATATAACAGAGCTGCTGGATACTGAGCCAGACTGGACATGAGACTGGAGTAAAACCTTCGTTCTTACACTGACAAGAATCTTTTTTTTCTTTCAAATGCTCACAAGTTTGTGTGTATTCAGTCTGTTCAGGTGTTCCTGTGTTTGGGTTTTGTCCGTCTTTACTATGTTGTACTGAGTCTCTATTTGTCTTCACAGCTCTTTCTGCTGGAGGAGACGAGGGAGCGCAAGTTTGACGGCTACGCCAGGACCATCCAGAAAGCCTGGAGGAAATACGTCGCCTGCAAGAAATACGTCCAGATGCGAGAAGAAGGTGAGCGAAGTGTAACACCTCACAGCTTCTGTCTCCATCTCCCCTTTCTCTTCCTCACTCTCTCTCCTGTCTGTCTTGGTTTATCCAGCCTCTGACCTGCTGCTGAACCGGAAGGAGAGGCGGCGACACAGCCTCAACAGGAACTTTGTAGGCGACTACCTGGGCATGGACGACCGGCCCGAGCTCCGACAGTTCCTGGCAAAGCGGGAAAAGATCGACTTTGCGGACAAAGTCACGAAATATGACCGACGCTTCAAGGTTGGTTTTCTTCCTACAGGCTCGCCGTGTGCTGCCGGTTTTCTTTGGCTCAACAGAGAATGATACATTTATCCATCTGTTTTTGTGTTAATTTATTTTTTTCTTCCATGTTTAGGGAATCAAGAGAGACTTGATCCTGACACCGAAGTCTGTGTACCTGATTGGAAGAGAAAAGGTGAAGCAGGGGCCAGAGAAAGGGCAGGTGACGGAGGTGCTGAAGCGGCGGATTGATGTGGAGAAGATCTTGGCGGTGTCACTGAGGTATGAACAGTCAAATGTTGTTCTGTCTAATCATATATCACCACGTCGGGCAAATATAATCCTTCCATATAAACAAATTTGGCGCTCACTCTATCTACATAAGCCAATTTTAAGCACTGCTTCCTTCTCTTCCACCACTTACTGTACTGCTCTGAGCTAAATATAACCACATAGTACGTGACCACATCATTGACTGAATTGAATTGAATTTTATTTTATTTATGGGTCTTACACCATTTAAGGTGCCCAGCCTATAAGGGCTTACAAGACACAGATTTCATACTCATAGCCAGCAAACATAATCAGCAGAGTACAAACAAGCACTTTTTATGAAAGTAGATATAGTAAATACCTCTCCTCTGAAAAACCATTCCAACCTAACCTCATCATCAGTCCAAAACAACTCAGGCTTCACATTTTCTGAAATAAAAGCTGCCTGGCTTCGTCATATAAACGACAATGAAACAAGAAATTAAGTTCATTCTCAATCACATTTAGACTGCATACAGTACAGAGTCTTACCTCCTCACTAATATTTTCCTGTACCACTTCATTGCTTGCACCCCGGTTCACATGAAAATTACATAAAAATGCAAGTGGAACAGAGTGAAACCTGTCCATGTCTTTATCTAAAAGCTGACATACACAGAGCTCTGCAGAGGAATCATGGGTCTTCATGGCAAATTGAGTTTGAACTTCTATTCGCTCATATGAACATGAAGAGAAAAAAAAAGAGTTAGTGCAAGACCAGTCGGTAATGATTTGTTTCCAAAACAAAGACGATGGCTGCTCTACATGCAGCAGAGGCAGAGGGCAGTGACCCAACATATATCCTGTGGACACTGTGTACTGCAGAAAAACATGAATCTGCTTAAAGGCCACAGCCTGGATTTCCAATCACACGAGCTCCCATGTTGCTGTAAATATCACACAAGGGACAGTGAAGACATGTGGAGTATATTAAGACTACAGTACCTCCTGTATATAGCTACAGTGTGCCTGTCCCTTTGCATGTGCTCGGTCCGTATCTCGGAAATGTTGCAGAGATAATACGCGGTCAAAAACACTCTCATGAAAGAACGCAGACTGGTTTACTACAAAGAAAAGGGAAAAAATAAAAGAGCAGACAGACTTGCAGGCCCTTTGTTGTTGATGGGAACGCCGTGTAACTTGTTTCAGAGGTAGAAATCACAGAGCTGTTGGTGCGAGCATGTGGCTTTTGAGTCACTGGCGTAATGTGGACCAGGTGGCGCAATGAACGAAAGCAGGAGTTGTAAAAAGCTCATCAGAGAAAAACTCCACTTCACTGGAAGGAACAAAGTATCTTTGTGTGGGTTACGGGCACAAGCTGTCTTCTTCCCTCTTCAGATGTGAGCAGCTTTGTGAGGCTCCCTCTGTGTCTATGCAAATGTGAAAGATGATCCCGACTCTCCATCTTAGCTTTTTTATCAAAGCTGAGCAGAGAGAAGGACAAAGCCAACACAACACAACACAACTGTATGAACGTCATCTTTCTCGACGTGTTTCAGTTAAATGTGTCCATGATCACATACGTATAATATCAGGGTTTTAAATTTAGCATCAGACACGAGCCCTTTGACTGAGAAGTCTGTTCATGTTTTTCAGCACGATGCAGGACGACTTCATGATCCTGCACGAGCAGGAGTACGACAGCCTGCTGGATTGTGTCTTTAAGACGGAGTTCATCAGTTTACTGGCTCGTAGGTTTGAGGAAAAAACCCAGAGGAAGCTACCACTCAAGTTTAATAACACGTAAGTAAACACATGCAACATAACCCAAACCAGCGTGGGAGTTGAAACAACACAAATCAACCACAATGAATGATCAGATACATCTTCAAGTTCCTCAAATTTTAAGTTCAATTTTATCTTATTGTTGTTGTAAAGGTAACGTCTTCTTAGTGATGCTGTCCCCGCTTCCCAGACTAGTGGCAAATCTTGAGTAATGACAAAAAAGAGTTTTCTGAGGTCACTGAGACCTTAATCAGTCCACATTCTTGAGTTGTGAAGGTATTGTTTTCACATTGCCAATATCAAGTTTTGTGAGGTTAGTCTGACCTTGACCTGTGAACTTTAGGCTTTAGACCTTTAGCCTCCAAATTCCAGTCAGATGGTCTTTGAGTCCAGGTGAACATTTTTTTTTACCAAATCCAAAGAGATTCCCTCATGAGGTTACAGAGATATTACATTCACAGCCAAAAACCCTGGACAAACATACGTATTGTATGACTGTACATACAGACTCAAACATTTATTTGCCCCGATGAAAATTAGCCCAATGTAAAAAAAAAACTGTACTGTGGTATGAAACTGAAATTCATGTGATTCTTAGACTGTGGTATGAAACTGAAATCCATGTCATTCTCAGACTGGAGATGAAGCTGAAGAAGGAGAACTGGGGCTTCTTGAGCGGCGGCGGCTCCAGGCAGGTGGTGTTTGTCCAGGGACAGGGAGACATGCCCGTCCTGAAGCCCTCCAGCAAATCCCTGCAGGTCAGCATCGGCCCCGGGCTCCCCAAGAACACACGTGAGTATCCAGACCTGTTTGTTCAGTCAGCCACGATAAGGTTACAGACGTCTGTGGTGTGAACAAGAGTCACATGGTGTCGTGAATGTCCGACTTCAACACATCTCTACCACATGCACAGGAAACTTCACAGACTCCAGGTTCACCAGTCAGTTTGAGCTGCTTTCTACAAGTGTTTCATTGAATCAGTAATAACCAGGTTATTACTGATTCAATGAAACACTTGAAACACATGCTGGACAGTGAACAAACCAGGCTGATATATTGAAGGTTATTCTAACCTTCAACATGTCAGCCTGGTTTGGTTCACTGTCCAACATCCGTCACAGTCCACTAAACAAAATCATAACAAAG
The DNA here is from genome assembly GCF_045865225.1 of Trachurus japonicus. Classification (NCBI taxonomy): domain Eukaryota; kingdom Metazoa; phylum Chordata; class Actinopteri; order Carangiformes; family Carangidae; genus Trachurus; species Trachurus japonicus. The sequence goes on from NC_140909.1 coordinate 11,761,092, forward strand.
AGCAGTAAAATAATAACAAAGTAAAATAATAATAACAAAGGTCCTCAGACAACTTCAGACACCACTCACACTTTGCACAGCGACTACATCCTCCTACTTTCAGGTCTGAGATACAGATCTCTTACTTTTAAAACCAAGCTTTGTACCCTCATCCATCAGATCATTGAACAGCTGATCTGATCTGGTATGTGTGTGCTTTTAGGTGTGTGTGCGGTTTTTTTCTCTCTTTTTAACATTTTAACATTTGAATTTATCCATTTGTATTTATTTAGTTTAATATGCACTGTCGCGCTCCGCAGATGAAGTTCCTTACGGAAAAATACAATTCTTTGAATTGAATTGAATTGAATTGAATTGAATTGAATTGATTTCAGATAATACTGTAGGTTAGAAATTATGGTGGCTTATTTATTATTTATTTTATTTATTTATTAGCACATGAGAAATATATATGTAAAACAGCATATTAAAGAGTGGAACAAAAACAACAACAAAAAATCATACAATGCAAATGTGCAGGAGAAACCTAAAAAACCCCTAAGGGCTTGTCAAGTGGTCCTCATAAAGATAAACATTCAACATAAAAATAAGATTTACAGTAATGTGAAGAACAACATGAAACAGTTAGAAAAGAGAGAGAGAGAGAGAGAGAGAAAAGCAAAGTTTCTAACGTTAACCTGAAGTTTTTACTGTTTCTGTGTCATGCTAATGTGCTGAATATCTCATCTTCAGGCCCCACCAGGAAGGGAATCACTCAGGGTCGCTCTACGTCCAGAACCCACCACAACATCCCGTCACGGGCTGCACCAGGACCTCCAGGTACGGCGGTCACATCTCACAGCTTGTCTTGGACCGTTTTTACACTGCATAAGCATTTACCGGTATATCTTTTCATTTCCTCTTCTTCTTCTACTTCTTCTCCTCTGCAGTTGCTCACCAGAACGGTGGCCTGAAAAACACCAACCACGCAGCCAATCAGAGGAACTCACAGCACCACAACCAGAGACACAACCCCTCGCCCCACAGTGCAGCGCGCCCCTTCCTGCCCAGCAACATCAACCAGGTGAAGGAGCGAGGCGGCAGCCGGCCGCAGCCAAACCTGGACTGTCTGAAAGTGCCAGAACAAGGAGCTGCAGGGTGAGAAACAGGAAACCCACACAGAACATACAGGAGTAGACTAAATAAAACACTCATACGCACACACACACACACAAAAAAAAACGTGTCAGGAAAAAAAGCTACTGCTACACGGATGGGTCATATTAGGTAGAATGGAGATTTGTCAGTCCTCCATACTTTATCATATCTCTGTCAGTGCCATCTTGTGACAGCCCTTCCTGTTTATCTCTGTCTGGCTTACAGTTTGTTGTTGTGATTTCTGAGGCTTCTCCCCGTCACGCACTAAACAGTGTTACAGTTTTATTATAGCGCAGCTACTCTGGGAGCTCTGTTGTGTAACTTTGTGTTACTCAGCTGCTGCTGCATCTGTCAAGTTTGATAAGACACACACATTTCTGTTGACTCCCCACAGCTCCGGGGGAACAATCTCCCCCATGTCGAACTAAAAACTGATACTATGAAGCATGTGTTGTTTGTGATAAAATGCTGGTCAGTCACATCAAGTTGTGTTTCCATTGGCGCAAAGTAGCAATTTGTTGCATCGTTGGTGTTTGCAGTTCAACACCGAGGTGAAAACTTGATGACACTTGATGATGTAACTTAACAGTCGATTGTCATTTCCCCATCAGACCAGACCCACTTTTCTGTTTCCATTACGATTAAGTTAAAGTGTTGAACTCATACATCGACTAATTAGTATCAGTTAAAAGTAATCAGGTGCTGGTAATTGTCTTTAAACCTAATAAGGCCCAACGTTGTAGGAGTGTGATTCAGTTCAGGTGTTTCCATGATTGTGTATTGTAAATTCACATTTTCACACATGTATCTGTCAACAATACAGTGACTGGCATTCCTTTATAAAAGTGTATAGTTTGACACCGGACGTCACATCCCATGCACAACTGTTGAATGTAAATAGTCACCATAGACACACACTAATAACCAAATCTGTGTTTCTGTAATTTGACATAATTTGGATAATTTATTCTTTTGTAGTCATGGAGACAGAGGACCAACTTCAAATGGAGGAATGTGAGTTTGAGTGTTTGCAGTGTTTGGGTGGTGGTTCAGGTCGAGCAAAAGCTTTTAGCAGCAGGACATGTTGATGCTTCTTCTTTTGAATATTTTATTTGGTTTTATTTTTTTTACCTGCAAAGTTGAGCCTCGTTAAAGGAGCCGACTGTAGTACGCAACTAATATTTCATCTTCTGCTGCTGCTCAATTTCACTGATATCAAAGGGGGATTCTTTTCCAGTTCACCTGAGTGTGGTTGATCTTTCATTTCTGTGATGAAAGATGCTTGAAGGGTTTCTTCTCAGTGAAAGAATCCCTGCCGTGCATCGCCTCTGGTGGCTCGTTTGTAGTCGGAGCTCCTCTTTATCAACGAAATGAATTGAAAGGATGAAAGTTACACAGGCGTCACTGAAGCCATTTTTTTTCTTTATATTCAGTAAATGCATATTTTGTATAAACTTACTACTTCACTGCTCCATGGGGAGTTAGTCGAGTTAAAAGTTGTTCCTTGTCACACAGTCTTTTGTATTGTATTTGTCATTGTGTTAAATAATAATTTGAAAAGATAATATACTTAATAAACAGCATTCATTCAGAGTTTTGTCTGTACACAGCCAGTAAACAGAATAAAACACTTGCATCACTGAGGCCGGATCAACACACTCTCGCTCTGAGAAGCTTCAGTTTTTTTAGTCTCACTTCTTCTGCATAGGCAAAAGACATAGCATGCACTAGATCGCCATCTTGTGGCTGGTTTGGGAACAGCTTCATTATGTTGAATGAAGCATCATTTATAACTATTTATAACTTTAATGCTCTTTCTCCTTTTATGTGTCTGACACATTTATCCAGGAGGACTTAGAGTTTGTTACGTGAACATAAAAAACTTGATTACAGTGTTGTTCAATCCAACAAGATGGTGATTATGCATGCACTTGTATTTTGGGATGTAACATTGTGATGTCGTCTCATATATTAAAACTCCTCTGAGTCACCCTCACAGCCTCTGCAGCACAGTGAACTGAATCTCTCATTGGGTGTCTTCCTTTGGGGGGCAGAGCGTCCTGACGGCTGTGTGGTTTTCTCTCTCTGTTTTATGGTGCGTCAGGGCCCACAGACCGTCGGCCACGAGGCCCGCGCCGGGAGGAGGACGCCCCAAACCTGCACCCAAACCCAAACCCCAGGTGCCGCAGTGCAAAGCTTTGTACGCCTACGACGCCCAGGACACAGACGAGCTCAGCTTCAACGCCGACGACGTCATCGACATCATCAAAGAAGGTAGGAAACACAACACAACACAAGACAATGTGGTTTATGGTGATGTTTTCAGCGAGAACCAGGGAGACTAATTCAGTTTTGTCTGTCTGGGGGGATCAGATGCGTCCGGATGGTGGACAGGACGACTGCGTGGAAAGCAGGGACTTTTCCCCAACAACTACGTCGCCAAGATCTAGTAGCTGCCGGTTTCCAGCACGATGAGCCTCCTGGCTGCGTCCCCCTGACGCTGACCCTCACAGAGGCCGGGACGGAGCGGACAGTCAGAGTGAGAAGCGCTGTGAGATTTCCTGAGGAGAAAAACTCACACTTCCTCCACCTCTGCCTTGTGGTAAATGAACGTAACTCTCGGTTACACCACCAAACCAAAAAAAAGACCCGTCAGGCTTGAAATGAGGCTCTGTTTTAAAGACAAGAAGACTGTTTGACTCCGGGGCCTGTTTTTTTTTTTTTTTGTCCCCCTCCACAGGCCCTTTGAGTACTGAACAAAACTATTTATTGTATTTATAGCTTTCTGTGTTCTCCTCACTGTCATTTATATCTTGCTGAGGATTTTAGCTCAAACGCTTTGAAGCGTTGGAATGAAGTTATGCTTTAATCTGTGGGACCAGGCTGTGATTTTTACTTTCAACATGTTGTCTTTGGATGAAGGTTTGAATGCTGAAGCAAAGGTGGTCGACTTGTCGTGTCAGTGTCAAAACAGAGGAGACTGCTGTTTTTACCAGGTATATTTATTTTGGTGCAAAACTGTAACTACTTCTCGGGAACGGACATTCAGTAAAATCATCACACTGTGATTAATTTAATGATTTTAAATACCAAAGCAATGTAAATTTTAACACATGGCATCACAGCCGAGTGGTGAATCACCTGGAAAACCACCTTCATCTTTGTTTTTTTTTTGTTTTTTATCACACCAGTATATGTTAGACACAGAGTAGAGGCCATGTATACTGTAACCTGAGCATGCTGTCTGTGGTGTATTAGCACTTTATTGGTACAGGTACTACCTTGGACACAGACACCGTCACTCGTTCATGCCACAGCCAGTAAGTCAAGTGTATGAAGGACAGATTGCCAAGCTCGCAATAAGCCTAGTTCCTGAGGAGAAGACATTGTTTACATGAAATGATTTTAAAAAAAGAAAAAAAAACAGGCATTTTAGATCTGATTCTGTATATGTGTTCATATTTAGCAGTACGCCTGTTGTTGGTTAGTTTTTAAATTAATTTTTTTTTTTTTTTTTTTGTATTTTCTCTGAAGGATCATAGTATTGTATATTTTCTCACAGGGCTGCTTTATTTCCAGTTCAGTTACAAATAGATAAAAAAACGGTTATCACAGACTCGGGTGAATGGATTTTTGTTTTGTCAAGTGCAAGAGTTGTTTTAAGGTGAATGAATTTTGTTATCATTTTTTCGTGGCACTACAAAGAATTCCTTTTGCTTGCGCTCGACTGTTTTGTTCCTGCACATCTTTTGCACTGTTGTTGCATTACTTACACATTCCTTAGTAATTTGTTATTTCTTTAAATAACCACATTATGCTCTCGTCAGTAAAAAAAAAAAAGCAGCAAAAAAAAAAAAAACAACCCGCTGGAACTTCTGTCGTAGATCTTCTGCATCATCAAATATAGTTTGATCTTGGATGGTTGAAAACGTCCTTGTGCAATACAAGACAGTAGACGAGTCATTCAATAAAGCATGTCATATTGTATATTTAACTGCTTTTTTTGTTTTATTAAAGAGAACCCATTAAATGAACAATAATCAATCTGAGGTTTACGTTTATTATCATATCCTGGACACATGAAGATCATTTATTCAGGCCGGTGTAGACACATGTAAACCCAGACTCTTCTAAATCTGTAGGTTTTTGCTGAGCTATTACCATAACTGATTAATGGGGGTGAAAATCTTGACCTACTACTATTGTTTAGATTCATATGACACATTTAACTCAGCTGATGGAGTCATTTTTGTTTCCAATTTCTGAGACTGGCCTTTTTCATGGACCTGTTACAGTTGGGAAAAATAACGATGCTACACTGTCATGACTTATTGGGCCACTTGAAGAGATCAGAGCCATTAATGTTATTAGCAACAACTGTGTCTTTCCTATCAGAGGAATCTCAGTGTCTCCTGTGAAAATGATCTATTTTAGAGCATCAGTGTGTCATGCTATTAATCTGGGGTGAGCACCTCTATTTGGAGTTACATTTGTGTATTATTATTATTTAATCACTTGTAGGTAATCAAGTAGGTTTGCAATCAGAAACAAATATGAGAGCAAAAGTATCAATATAGCAAACAAAAAATGTTTTATTACTAGTAAAAAAAAAAAGGAGATTAGTTATGATTTAAAAAAGAAGAAAATACATTTTTGAAAAAGAAAAAAAAAGAAATGTCTCTAGAGAAACTCCACCTGGATGCAAATCAATCTATTTCTGATGGAGGTGGACATGGACAGCAGGTTCCTTCACTGCCATCCAAACACTTACGTAATTGAGTCCCACTCCTTTAGTATATGGACATGATGCAGTATAGAGTGGAGCTGAGCACAAACTTAATTAACCCCGGTGTTCACCTGCTTCTGCTGAGGTGCTAGAAAATCTTTCATTCATTTATCATTTGCCACTGATGCCATGAGTGGGCCCTATAGCACTCACTGTGTAACGAACAACTAATCAGATTAGAGGCCGTGCAGACTCAGAGCATCTATGTGTGCTTTTTGCAGCTCGTCTGATTCATACACACAGGTATTTCCATCCTGCAAATGTACAGCTACATTATTGCTGCATGTTTAGCATCACTTGAGTTGGGTTAAAAACGTTACTCCCTTTATAGTTTATCCAGTGTCACATATCCAATTTGTTGCAGCTCCTTTAGTCCTGTTTCTCTGAGACCTTCATGCTCCACTAACACACAGAGCTTCATGTCCTCCCTGTGGCCGCAGCAGGTACTGACTCATCTGTCACAGCTCCAGCTGACTTGAAGTCAGATTGTCAGTTTGTTTTAACAGAAAATACAACATTCATGCTGTCACAGATGGAAACACTGCATGACTTTAAACTAAATTATAACACTCACTAAGTTTGGTGACTTTGTGCTACTGTTACACAACAGGCCAGCTTTTGTCACTGCTTTCTATTTGCTGCCATGAAGGTAAATTAGCTCTAAACTTCAGACTGCAGTGAAATTCCTTAATTAAATTGACAGTTGAATCCCACTAACCTACTCCCTGTTTCCATCCCACAACCTCTCTACTTTTATTTTGTAATTCTCTTTGAACATGAATGAAAATAACATTAATAAAAGTCTGAACTCCTGAACCCCCCATACACACACACACACACACACACACACATTTATTACATCTGAGGAAGCTGAATTAATTGAGCCTCTTTTATTTCTGTTGACTTGATTCATCTCCGAAGCAGCAGTGCTCAGTGCAGCAACAGCCCGACTGAGGTTTCTCAACATGTTCAGTTAATCATCACCCAGCCTTGTTATAACCACATCCTGTTTTGTTTTTTTTTTATCCTAAAGGCCAGAATAGTGAATCACTTCTATTTCTGTATGGGCAGCTCTTCTCTTTGCATTGAAAGTAAAGGATTATGTTGATTTATTAAACAAGATCATCTCTTCCACCTGCTACATAATCCAGGTGCTTACACAAGGCTAATCTTCTTCTTCTCTTCTCTAGAGGCCAGAAACAACAGGGGTGGAGGCTCTTAGAAATACACAAATTCTAGACCATGGAATCAATTTATATTTATTATAAATATCATTTAGTTTAGATTTTATGGGGAGAACATAAATCTAATTTTTGTACTAAATTTGTAAATAGTGAAAAGGGGAATATTAGGTTTAATCAGGACATACTGTAACTGGAATTGTTGAATAAAGGAAGCATGACTACACTGCTTATTAAAATGTGCATAATTCCTCATTTTCCCACTTTACAGCCACGCTTCCTTACCTGTGTAAATGAAGCAATAACCTATAGAACAAAAAACACTTTTTGGTTGAATTGGTCACTTAAAACCATTCAGAGACAAAAAACATGGACTGTGAAAACAAAAACTTTTACTGAAAGAGGAATTTCTCCTACAAAATAAATGCACTATGCACATGCTGCTTATCCTTGTAAGACCCTGGTGCCAATCCCAGCTGCCATTGGCTGAGGTGGAGTTCACCTTGGACGGGTCACCAGTGTATCACAGAGCCGACAGATACAAACAACCACTCACACTCACTCAGACCTGCATGTCTTGTGGGATGAAGCCGGAGGAAGCCCAAGCAGAAAATGTAAAAAAACAAACATGCAAACTCCACACAGAGAGACCCCAAAGACTTCTCTTTCTTCTGTTTTCAGTATTTCATAAAACCGCTTTTTAATCGACAATCCCACATTCACACAATCGTCTGATTTTCAAAGAGGACAGCAAGGAAAAGACTCGATTAAGAGTTATCCAAGTTTATTAATATTATTTTTTAAAACTAATATAAATCCCACAGAATATGATCCTGGTGCCTTTAAGTCAATGAATGCATGGATACCTGCTTAAAGTACTGCATTTCAACACTCCATTCAAAATATCTTTTTTTTTTTCATTCTTTTTTCATATTCTTCAGAGTGGAAATACATGGCCTCAGCGCACTGTCATATTTACTACTATTCTCCTACCTTTTTCTCTCTTGTGCAAGTCTATGCGAGTGAGTTAGTCAACAGTATTAGTGTTTTTCTTTCCGCAGCAGCCAAAATGGACGCTGCTGCTCAACTACAGAGAGACAAAAGGGAGGGTGGATAAAATGGTTTTGAAGTGTGAGAACAAACAGTAAATATTAATCCCAAATTGAGCTGTGTATTTCCCTCTGAACACACACACTGGAAATGAAAAGTCCACACCACTGCCAGTTTCAAATTGGCAAAAATGATCCCAGGTTGCAGGCTCGTGCAAAATTTTTCCTACACATACATGTAGACCTGAGATCTCATCTTACAGAAACCTAATATATTTAACTGTCACAGGCCTGTCTGCCGGAGAGCAACCCCAACAAAATGAAGAAAAGATTCACAGCAGATTTTCCAACAATCGTTCAGTTTAGATAGAAAGAACAGTCAAGAGAGGGACGTGACATTCTTTTTCTTGTTCTCTAAAATACATCGGATGGTGGTGATAACGGTGTTTTTTAGTCAAATGAAGGTGCTGGAGGGAGGTGTATAATCGTAGCAAAGCATGTGCATATTCTGGGAGTGAGGTGAACATTGGAGTTTATTTCCACTCTAGAAATACTGGGTGTGCACTAATACAGCAGCTGATCTGTTAACATATTTCCCTAGTTAGGAATGTCTTGATTTACTTAAAAAACATCTTTCACTAACAATCCACATCTTCTAAACATAAACTAATCAATACAATGATTGGTAAAATGAATCCTGCAATGTTTTGTTTTTTTAAACCGGAGGTTGACATTCTATTCTAGTAAAGCAAGGCATTAGGTTTTACAGAAATGCGTCTTTACTAGAGCAGCTATCCTCACCTGCAAATTGTTAGGCTGTGTTAAGCCCACGTTATATGTGCAAAGAAATGCATTGCAAGGAAACATGCAGAGAAACAAAAACAAATATGACACTTGAGGAAACAATCAAAAGCTACATAAAAGCTTTATAAATACAATAAAATCTTAAACCCTTAATGGAGAATTCTAGCTGTTGTAGTAATATGTGATAGCTGGCACTCTAGGCTCAATGCTTTTTTGTCAGATATTTTTTATTTTCTCGTAGTGGAGCTGCACAGGTAATTCATGCCATCTTTGGTTGACTGCAGTACTGAAGAGAAAAGTAATATGATCTCAAAATAAACTTTCAACAAAAGTGTTGTTAGAAAAACAGCATCAACTCTCAGCAGACAACTGCGCCTCAATGTCCACTCTGCAGATGGGGCACTTCTTATTGGTGAGGAGCCACTGATCCACACACAGCTGATGGAAGAGGTGCATACATGGTAGGCGTCTGCAGGGGAAACACAAAGTCAGTAAAAGAAAACAACCCTGCACTTTGGAAGCTACATCTGTAATTAAATACACTTGGTTTTTTCTTTTTTATCAACCCACATGTTTGGTGTGCCTCACTTTTATGGTTGGGCTGTTTTAGCCCACTTACTTCTCTAATGTACTTCCTGATTATCCCCGTTTGTTTAAACTGGTGTCATGTTTTATTATCATTATCATCATCATCAAATCCCACGAAAAGACAATAAATTCATCACACTAAACAAATGTTGTTTGCTGTGGCCAGATCCTGATACAGCTTATTCCTCTTGTGCCAAAGAGTTTCATTGTTTTCCACAGAGCACTAAAAACACTTGATTACACTGTGTGACCTCTTCCTTCATTATTTCAAACATTGACACTGTGGTTCATTTCCATCTGTCCCAAATGCACCATCCAACTCTCTAGAGCATGTTCCCAATTTATAAGCAACATTTCCACAGAAGGACTTTAACATGTTAGTTTTGGTCTTTTCGTGGGATATGTTGACACTGATACACTGCAAAAACTCAAATATCTTACCAAGAATATTTGTCTTATATCTAGTCAAAATGTCATTTCTAGTCAAACAAATCTCATTATACTTAAAATAAGACTCATCACATTAAAAAGTAGCTTGTTTTTAGACACTTTTTACTTCTTTCAAGCATATTTTCACTTGAAATAAGTAGAAAAATCTGATGGTGGAGCAAATTTTTCTTCCTGATTACAAACACAAAAAACTTGCTTTCACTGGCAGATTTTTCTACTTATATCAAGTGAAAATCTGTTTGAAACAAGGGGAAATTATCTAAAAACAAGTTAATTTTTAGGTGATGAGTCTTATTTTAAGTGGAAAGAGATTAGTTTTGACTAGAAATGAGATATTTTGACAAGAAATAAGACAAATATTCTTGGAAAGATTTTGAGTTGCAGTGTATCGTCTGCCTTCTCCTGTAAAAATACAGACGAGTGACCTGAGAAACAACGAGGCTTCAAACTGTGAAGAACATCTGACTGGATCAGACATCGGTGGTGTTTGACCAGAAACATTTCATGCAGGCACACACTCAAAAATCTCTACAATCCTTAGAGCTCATGACCGTGAATAATGTAGTAATAAAAAAAGCTAAATTTCTTTTAAAGAAATGGGGGGGTGAAACTGAAATGTGGCGGTCATCATCTCCTTTCATACCAACAGAGGGCAGAAAATCCGCTTCAAAAAACCTGAGCGAGTGCCAAAACCAATTCCTTGAGGCCGGTAATTTTAAGGCACTCTGGGGTTTTCTGCTGATTACTGAGACCTTTGGGTTTTTAAAAATGATACCTCGAGAGACGGTGGCAAAATGGAACAAATACACCTGCCATCCCACAAGTCTGTGTTTAAGGGCTCACAGACACGCCCTCCTGAAAGCATAATTGAACACGCTCAAAACTGTGACAACAGGCGGAGCAAACACCCAGGAGGGGAAACCATTTACCTGACGTCCTCCCCCTCCTCCAGTATTGAGAGACAGATGGTGCATTTTTCTTCCGTGTCTTCATCTGCCCCCTCGTCTTCGTCTTGCTTACCATGCAGCTTTCTCTGTTTGTGAGAAACGTTTGGACACGAGACTTTTGATATGCAGAATCGATCGGTGAAGCAACCACAACAACAGTCATTGCATATGGTTAATAATCATAATAATTAATCCACTCTCTATTAAATAAAAATGTTACACTGCTCTACTAAAAACCCTGTGGTAACATTACAAATACATGTATTAGGTGTATAAAAAATATAATAATGCCTTTGAAGAGGTAACTATACTCAGAACAAACATTTCAACAAAAACGTTAAATTCCTTTGGGGACAGAGAGAATGGTCATTTTGTCCTGAAAACAGAAAAAGAAAACTTTTCTATCTGTTCACTCTATACTAAACAATTCAAAGTTATTCAAATCATAGTCGTTAGCCGAATTCCCTGGCCCCCAAGACTAAAACTAACATCTACTGTACATGTGAGCAGAGACATGTTTCCAAATTGATTTGTTCATTATTTCTCACCGATTCTGGGGTTGCGTGCATATTTTTCCCAATAGATGCCCAAGCTTCAGGGGTTAACTGTTGGTCAATGTCTCTCTCCAACACCTTCTGTATTGGGTGGCAGGGTGTTAGATTGCTTATTTAGATACATTTGGAAACCTCTAAGGAAACCCCCCCCCACCTCACCAATATCTTCACAGCTGCAATCTCTGGTAAAAGACACTACAGTATTTTATACTAACATCAGACGTTTGAAATGAGCACAAAAGACCACTGCCCACTCTGTCCCAGAATGCACTGCAACAGAACATGCACAACTATATACAGTATCTACAAAAAACCCATTGAACACCATATACAGTACATAGCTACACACACATACACTCTCACAGGTCCTCACCTTCTTGTACTTGTGTGGGTAAGTGCACCTCTCTATGGTTCCCTGAGAGGCTCCTCGGTTCACAGTCCCCAATCTTTCCTCTAAATGCAGCAGGTCCTGATGGGAGGCAGCACAAATAAACTGCTTTAAGAGACTGACTGACACATGCACAGAGGGGAGGGGAGGGGGGGGGTTGTTCTCTTTTGTGCAGGAAACTGGGGCACACTTTGCCAGGTAGTTTTTTTTTTGTGGGAGTGCTCTTAAAATCGGTTGTTCATTCAGTAACCCACATCAATCTGGTGGCAACTCAAAGAGCTTGCCAGTTAGTGATGTCTTTACGAGCTTTAATGATCACATTATGACCCGATCACAGCCTCTCACAATAACTGCTGCATACAGGTGACAATGTGCCGGAAAATCGATCGAATGGCAAAAGTTGTAAATTACCGTCTGTGTAGTAAAGGACATGAAAGTAACGTTAAATTATATTCACTTGGCCAACTCCTTTTGTCGAGGTTCAGCATTTCGCTCTAAGACATCTACATCTACATGCAGGGCAGAGCTCTGGTATCAAACCACCAGCCTTATAAGTTCTGGTTGCCCCGAGTTTTCTAACACATCAAACCGCCCACAAGTGTGAGTTGGGGTTCGAAATCCCCATAAACAGCCACAAAGTTTAGATGTTTGAGTTCAGATTTTGTGTTTTGTTATGATGTGAAACATTTTCCTTGTGTAAACGTCCACCAGAGCTCTAAATCTTTTACTCTCTCCTTTTCTTCTCCCCTCGCTGCGACAGCTGTGTTTATCCAGTGTCAGTGTGTATTCTGAATACAACGAGACTAAACACTGGATGGTGATGCAGTGATAACGTTTTTTTTTTTTGCCTTATTTGTACTCGGGCTTATAGAAACACACTCACCATCAGTGGCGATCAACAAACAGACAGTCCTCACCTCGTAGGTTCTTCCAAAGCCAGTCATTCTAGATGAGATGTACCGAATGTGTGGGTAGGTCACTTCAGATATGCCAGTGTGCTGTGAAGGAGAGAGCGAAACATGCGCAACACGTTAGACTTAGCCCTGGGAAAATGCTGTGTTACATAAATAAACGTGGTCCTTCTAAACCACAAGGTTACGGTACTTTACCACGTACACTTTTTGCAGACCTGATTTCATATCACAGGCTCCTAAGCTTCACTGGGGTTCAAAAATAATCTGTGCTGCCATATTAGTGCAGTGTATTTGGGTAAATAGCTGCACCTAGACCGGTTTAGACTCTTCCTGCATGTGAACATTGTTCCCACAGAGCAACATTTGCTTTACACGCATCTTATAAAAAGAGAAAATTGTATATTCCTATTTCTAAGAACCTCTTGTTCTGAAAATGTATATAGGTGCTTTAAAAATTAGAGGGGCACATGTTCACGTGGCTCATATGTTATGATGAAGGTACATAAATTTAAACTAATGAACTCTGCAGAGACTGTTCATCAAAATTCCCTTGTTGATCCTCTGGTTCCTCTTCTCTACCCTCTAATTCTGAGCTCGCGAGCTATGATTAACTGGATTCACTCAAAACATTAGGGAAACTTTCAACCGTGCCTCGACTTCATGTGCACCTGCATTGATACCACACAAGAGAACTGATTTGAGGTTGACGAAGGCAAAAAAAAGAAACGGTAACATTGTGAAAATGTGGACTATATTTTCACAGGATCTGACTTGAGGCTTCTGGATTTGTTGAGTGTGCATTTGAAATGCCTGATGAGCCACTATTAATTGCTAATGCATAATTCATGCAGTTCACCAAACCATCCTTGAAATAACTGATGTTACAAATAAGGAGCCAGCACCATTAATCTCAGCCAGACTTCATATAAAAGTGATTCTTTTCTCATTTATGCTAATGTATGCATGTGTGCTGAGGGCTTCTCTCACCATGAAGGGAATGGGGAAGTGGTGCAGTCTGGGGGGAGGGTGGTAGTGGGGCAAGTGGGAGTGCAGGTGCCCTGAAGGGTACGGTGCCACGGTCACTCCAGCCTCGATGCCAAGCTCCCTGTTGACAAACACACAAACAGCCGTTAGTCCGGTTCGCTAGAACTGAACTTAAAACCATTAAACATTTGTAATATTTGATGAGCCGACGTTAAAACTTGAGCTAAATTCGGATTAAAACCACCGGCTGGGCCTCGCTGCCTCTGATACTGACCATGCTGTTCTCTGCTCAGGCTGGCGAGGGTGGGAAGACATAGTTTGCGGCACATGTATGTGGTGTCCATGGCCGTAGTTGGGGTGCATTCTGTGGGGGTGAGGAGGAGGACGCTCGTGTGCTCGTCTGCAAGGAAAGGACAAAGTAGGGATGCACGATTAGTCATATTTTCATCGCCATCACGATGTCAACATGCACGATAAACACATGACCTGAAATGCGATGAGGATGTTTTATTTACAGGTGCACCTTCTACCTGTAACCTGAGCTACACCGCTAGATGTAACGCAACAACAACACAGTTCTATTGTATACCGCATCCTCAAACGCGTCCACGCGGCATCAATCTGCATATTTGTACTGGCATGACTTCTCACGTTTAGTCGACTTAAGGCAGGTTTGGTGTCACGTGATGCGGCCGTTGACCATTCAAAGTTATGCATCAAGGGAACGCGTTGCTCTGCAATTCACCACCATGCCACTAGGCGGGTGTGGCTGTGTGTTTGTGTGGTTTCAGATGTCCAGGAGGTATTTGCCTTATCACGATCTTTTATCTATAGAGCAATAACTGACCAACTGTGGAATAATCTACCTCACTACCTCTGTTGTACTGAAAGTAAACAGGTATTTAAAAAGAAATTGAAATCCTATTTTATACGAGCTGTACACGAGTAAGAGAGTGGTTCCATTTTGCTGTCTAAGAAAAACTCTGTTGAAGATTTGTGGAAATTTTCAAATGTTTGTTTTAACTTTTTAACATTTGGTATATTGTGATTGACTGTAAATGTAAATGTATGATATGTTGAGGATGTGACGTTCTTGTGTATATTCTGTGTTGTTCCTTGTGGAGACACAGGAACCGTGTGGTCAATATGCACCTGAATATTTGCTTACTTATTGCAAGTCATACCGTCATTGCGATATTGAACTGTGTCATCGCACATCGGACATTTTGCTGGTATCGTGCAGGTCTAGGACAAAGCAGGTTTGACGTGGAGGTGGTTCCCAGCTGTAATTTCTTTTGCAAGAAATCTGATGCGCAGATTACTCACGTGGGGTGTTGCATCATCCTGCGCCTCTGGACCTCCATCCGCTGCAGCATCTCGTGTTGATGGAGCCTCTGTACAGAAGCCCCCAGTGCCGGCATATGGTGTGGCAGGGCCTGGTGGTCTGTGGGCAGGTGCTGGGCCAGTGGGGCACTTGAACTGGTGAGATGGTGGGTAGCGAGCTGGGGGGGAGGGGCAGGAGGCACGGCGTGGCCTGAAGGGTGTGATGGCAGTGGGGGATGAAAGGTGACAGTGTGGGGAATGACATAATCGCCTTGTGGAGCAGGCTGAGGTGTAAGTTGGGGGTTCCCGTGGGAGTGAGGGCAGGCGGAGGAGGGCTGATGGTGCAGTGAGCGTGCTAGAGAACCATCTGGATTAGAAGGGAGAGAAAAGAAAAGAAAAAAAGTCAAACATCTTTAAACACCAATGGTTGAAGCTGGAAATATTGTATTATTGAGAATAATTCCCCATAAGAAGGGTCAAATCCAACAATGCTGGTCATTTAAAAACATTGACTCATTGTTTTTATCTTTGGTTGAGCATTCATTTTATATTATTATATATATTCCAGGTAACAGAGGCACTCTGTGTTGCACACGGTATCAAGCTATATCAGACTTTGGCTACACAGGAAATACAGTATTTGTTTGTGGGATCAATTTGCTTTTGGTGTTATTTGTGAGATTTGTTGACAGTAAAGTAAACATGAAATGTCACCTGGCTAATTCTCTAAAGAGAAAAAACAAAAATTTTGTCATTTCTGACATAATGCAACAGCCAAAATGTGAATGCAAGAACCCTACACTTACACCTAATGCATGGCGAAAAACATCTTGGCTCAACGTGTTACAGATGATGCATTTGTGGCACAATATTTTTGTTGTTTTTCGGAACAAACCTTCTGCTAATATCATTACAGCCTTCTGGCAAAAACAAAATGATTTGAGTGGACTGCTGTGAGTCATCCATTGATTAAATATTCACTTTTGTATTTTAGTTCTTTTCGGTGCAGACATCCCTGCTATTTGTCTAAGCAGGAGTGAAATGAAGAGAAGTGAGGCAGAGAGTCAGGTAAGCGAGAGGTGAACTGAACACAGGCACCGGCAGCAACTGACTCTCTTACTACATCCCCACGAGAAAGCCTCGTCACTCGGCTTCACTTTCCATACTGAGCTATTCTGAGTAGAACGAGCAATTAACTACCTCTGCCTGGTACAGTTCCCACAGCACTTGGCACATAAACCATCAGCCTCTGTTAATTACTATTAGCATTAGGTTTTAGGAGTGCAGCTTTCTGCCAATTTTCCTAAGTACAGCACTGCAGATGAGTGATTTTTTTTTTTTCAAATGCAGCAGCAGAAGCTTGACTTTCTTCATTTGAAAAATTCGGAGAAAAATCAAGCCAGTGGTGAATGTCGTGTGTTTCTTGAGCTGCGTAAAGGCAGCGTACTCACAGGAGGGGTGGATGTAATGTCTGCAGGGCTGGGGTTGTGTTTGCGGCTGGGGCTGAGCCACCATGGAGGAGCTGAACGAGTCCACCACGGCTGGCTGGCTGGGCCCTGGGGTGGCCTGGGAAACAAAAGCAGGAGGCCGCGAGGTGGAGCCTGGGCAGCATGGGTCGAAGGCTGAGGTACTGCCATGAAAACTAGCCCCACCGTTTCCACCACTTCGAACGCCGCTGTTGCTCAGGTCCACCGGCAGAGTTTGCTGTGGGATGAAAACGAGGATTATTAAAGGAACAAGAGGAGCAAACATCTCCTGTGGAAAATTAATGGTTATGTTTAAGGGATAGTTTAACATTTTGGCAAATTGGCCCATTGCCATAATCCCTAGAGTTATAGCAGTAGGTTTGTTACCTTTAATTGTCGGTGCAAGCTGTTTTTAGAACGGCGGAGCAGAGCCGCGAGCTGCTCAGAGCTACGCTACAGAGGTTCATGGGATTTCTTGGTTTCCCTCATCAAACTCATCAAATACACAATCCAACAACTCCAAAACGCTCTCGTGGACAAGTTGTGACCTGCACATTCACCACGCTATGAGATAATAACAGAATGTTACGAGAAGGAGTTGTTTTCGAGGTAAATTCATGCAAAACCGCTGATGTGCGTTCCTGTTGGGGGCAGTTTTTCATCAAGCAGTCTCTGCACTTGCCTCGAAAACAACTTTGTCTCATAACGTTCCGTTATTATCTCATAGCGTGGTGAATGTGCAGGTCACAACTTGTCCACGAGAGCGTTTTGGAGTTGTTGGATTGTGTATTTGATGAGTTTGATGAGGGAAACCAAGAAATCCTATTAGCCTCCGTAGTGTAGCTCTGAGCAGCTTGCGGCTCTGCTCCACCGTTCTAAAAATAGCTTGCACCGACAATTAAAGATAACGAACCTACTCCTAAAAATAAAGGGATTATGGCAATGGGCTAATTTGCCAAAATGTTGAACTATCCCTTTAAATGATTATTATCTTACTTTAAATGCAGTCCAACACAGCTGACACACAAATAATACCATGTGCAGTGTGCAATGAAATCTAAGAAATCAGAAATACTATTGGACAACTGCAGTATGTTGGTCGTGTTGAAAGCAGCTTTGCCCTACCTGGTCGTGGTAGTGGGCTGTGTTGCCGCTGCTACTACTACTATTGCTGCTGCTAACTCCAGCGCAGGGTGCGGGCAGAGCGCTGGGACGCTCCACGGGGCAACTGGACTCTTGAAAAGGCAGGGTGCCCGGAGGCTGCGGTGCTGGGTGATGGACGTGGTGGAGGAAGTGGTGAGCGTTGCCGTGACCGTGGCTGTGACCGTGGCCGTGCTGCTGAGAGCCGCCGGTCTGCTGAGCGGATGACGCCTGCAAGCAGCTTGAGTGGGAGTGGCTCAGGGACAGGTGACCAGGAGAGGGGCCCCCACACGGAGAGTGCTGCTGACAGCAGGATGGGAGTCTGGGCATGGCCGTGCCCGTGTTTTCTCCTGTTGTACCTCCTGACAACCCTGGTCTGCTGTCATCTACGACGGTAACAGTATATGATTAGGAAAACATAGGCAGCAGAGATTTAAATGGCAGAAGAGGGAGAGAAATGCAATTGACTTATGGTGACATCTGACTGAAGTTCACACATTTAACTGGGAAATGGCCCAACCATTTTGCAGTTTAAAGAGGAACTATGCCGGATTTGTAGCTTAACTATGCTACATTTTACCTTAATTAAACAGCTTTGGAGTAATTGTGATGGTTTAATAAATGGCTTAATTTGTTACGAGGGAGATTGGAGGCTCTCTGCCTTCAGTGCGTGTCACTTATTGTGTCTCTTGGCTGAAAACCAGCCTTGCAAGATCGAGGCCACCGCCCCGGCGTCCCAGCTCTCGTGCACAACGCGACACAAACCCCCTAACCTGTAATCTCTTGTTTATGACAGATAAGACTACACGAACATAAACATCGTACTGCTCATTTGATTTTTCGCCGGCGATGAGGCAATCAGTGGAGCAGATGTTTATGGAGGAAGGTAACATTAACAAGAGATTAGTGATTAGTGACGTAAAGAAGTCCATGTTTCTCACAAGATGAGATCTGGGACAACGGGTTGGAGGCGCTGATCTTGAAAGGCTGGTTTTCGGCTAAAGAGACGCTAGGTGGAAAGCAGAGAGCCTCCATTCTCCCCGTAACAAATCATTTAACCATCACAATTAGTCCGAAGCTGTTTAATCAAGGTGCAAATCTTGCATAGTTCCTCTTAAAATGTGTGAACAGCTAACAGGAAGTTGGGCCAAAGCTACATGTGAGTAAAAGAACTGAACTGAACTGGTCTAGAGCAGCTGGTTTCAACATGCTGTGTCCTGTCTTACCCTCTGTGGCTGTACGAGAAGAGCCACTTGGCCTGTGTGCGTGCATACTTTCAGGTATTGAGCCTGGGCAGCTAGTGGAAGGGCCTGGGGCATCATTGAGCTCTGAGGTAGAGGCATGATGGGAAGATGACGACGAGGACGACCTGACTGTTTGAGGGTGAATGCTGCTAGAGGTTGTTGGCACAACTGAGAGATCTGGGGAGAAAGAAATCAAGTGTTCATTTCAAGAGGAGGAGGAAGAAAAGAGGATTAATGGCAATTGTGCTCTAAGGGAAAAATACAGGTATCACTTAACTAGAGTGTCTGCATTAACTAGAATTACAGCCATGCAGTTGTGCGACTCCACCCACCAGCGAAGTTGCAGGAAATATAGTCACAATCTCAGTTACAACGTTGAGTAATGGCTACAAGTGTTTTTGCAGCACATAAGCTGCCAAATCTGAAGGAATTCACACAATGCATTCTACAGATTTCCTATTTCACGAGGCCAAAAATGTGTGTTTGAGGGCCCAGTTACTTTGACCTTTGCCCTCCCAAATCAAATCAATTTGTCTTTGAAGTGAACATTTGAAGAAACTGGATGAATGGATGAACCGACAACCTAAAAACATTAACACCTCTCCCGTGTCGCCAGCGTTGAGCCATAAAACAGAGGAGAAATTAAAAAGCAAAATAATTGTTTGCTTGAATTTCTGTTACTGTCAGAAATAAGAATTATAGATCCTTAAAATGTTGTAAATATTTCATCATGATTAAAATCAAACATATAAAGTGGTCTGGGACTATTATGTCATGTTATGTTAGTTTTCAAACAGATGTACTCTAATTCCAAACATGTCAACATGTATACGGGCCAGTTGTTACTTGTAGATTATAAAGCATGATCTTCACAGTTCATACGACCAGTTAAAATCCGTCTTGACACTGTGGAAAAGAAGAATCCATGTGTGGACTGCAACATGTGTGTACTTGTCTGCAGAGGCTCAGCAGCCGCGGAGAGGAGCAGACCCTATTAGCATTCCAGTGTGTGAACTCCATCTGCTTTTCATATTCACAAATTAATTTCCCCTCTTTCGCCAAAGAAATGCAAATACACTAATACTCAGCGCTCTACAGTTTTTCTACTCCATCATGGGCGTGGGCTGATAAAGACGACTGACATTGAACTTAAGTCACAAAGGTCACAAGCAGCCTGCTTTTACATGATATTCAGTGTACTGTGGAAAAGAAATTCAAATGCACATAAATATGATATTGCTTGGGGTTAGTAATATTAAGGGTTAATGAACATTAACAAAACACTTTTTATTCTCATGACTGTCTGGTTGTATTATTCATATTTAAGCCATGACATTTTAGTTGATCTTATAAACTGAAGGAAGAAGGAACATCATCTATAAAGATTTCATCCCATATCAACACTGAAAACCTGCATCTCCTTGACCTGACCTCTTGAAATTGACTACATACATAACCACAGTCACATTTGAGACAGATGTGAATCATGTGGGAATGAGGATGCTTTATAGATTCATTGTTATGTCAAAGGTCAGGGAGCACACAACAAAACAGGAAAAGGAAGTGGGCAGATAACTAGAAAAGTGAGACCTAAATTAAATCAAGCGTGGTTACAATGGAGCTCATTATGGCGCAGGATGGAGGCCTTTTCAGGGGTCATTCTTACCGTCTTCATCAACAGTGAGGTCCACCACCTCCCCGGCATTCTGACGCAGTGGTTGGATGACAGTGGAGAGCCTGTGACGTCCACGAGGCTCCTGGAGGCGACTCTGGGAGCAGCTATTAGCCCAAATTCTGCTAAGACCCCCCACCGAGCGTGACCTGTAGACATACAGACAATAAAAAAAAGAAAACATCTATTACACCACACAGCATAGCACAAGACTACTAGGAATATCCTCAAAGCTCAATGAAGCATTTGTTTCACCATTCAGAGGCAACTGGATTTTATGGAGGTCTTTGATTATGTATCAATTAGGTCATCTGACTTTTACCCTTTGTGACTGAGAGATTCTTTAGTTTAACATAACACATACCCCTAAAACTGAAATGGAGACCCAACCTTAGCTTACATTTAATTAATTATGAAGAACACATGTATGATAGTGATATATAATATCTCTTGTATCAAGACTGATCACATAAGAAACCAGAGACAGTAGTGGCTCTGTCAGAAGCTACACACGCTGTGTCATCACTCACAGCCCGCAACAACTTCCATCTAAATCTTACAGTTTTTTTCCACATGCTTTGATTTTTTTTTTTTTCCTCTTCTCACTTGAATGCTCTGTACCTCTCCAGCCCTGCCTGCCCCTTTTCTTCCTTTTAATTTTCTCTCTCAGGGGCTCCTGTCGCTCTACCCCTTGCTCTCTGAGACTGGAATGAGAGGCTGGGGAATAGTCACATTTCCCCCCACAGTGCCGTAAAGCCAGGTGATCAGAGGGAGGAGGGATGAGCCCGAGGGAGACGGATAGGAGTATGGGAGTGCCGTAAAGCTGGATACCATGGAGCTTTGTGGCTAGGGGATTTCACTGCTGCTCCCTGAAGGATTTTTAAAACGCACCAGAGCAGAGGGGAAAGGCTGTATATCTAAGTGCCAACAGCACTGCCTTGTTAACCACAGCTTCTGATGTGTAAAACTAAATTATAGACCAACTCAGCAATTTTTACTGATTAAATCATAGACACATTAGAGATTATCAAGCAATTCAATAAAATCCTTACTAGAATAGTTCTTAAATCTTTGTGTTTGCATGGATTTCTTGCAGACCAGAGTCAGATGGGGAAGATGATTAAGTAAATTAAAAGTGGTTGTTGGTCTCGATGTATATGTGATGTAATGTTTTTCTTTGAGTTAGCCTTGTGACAAACTAGCAACCTGCTTGGGTATTACCCTGCTGGACTGTGAAGAATACATGAGAATAATAATAATAAAAAGTAATAATTGTGTTGATGATCTGTTTTTTAATTCTGTCTATGTAGCATTAGCTCTAAATTAGACATCAATTTAAAATTGGGGTCTTTTTTGTGAATGGTGCTTTTATGTGAAAGCTGTAGTGAAACAAGTAACTTTACAAAAAAGTAAAATATATTTCCACAGATCAAAGGTGTGTGCAGGAGTTTAATTACATTATCCTAAACGTGTTAATGCATAAATGATAGGATGTAATCTTATAGACTTGTTAAATTATTGATATCTTCTCCATTATGCAGAATGCTCAATTAAGAGTTTGGCTTTGATCACATTCCTCAGATGCGTCTCAACTCAGGAAATGCTGTTTATGATGAGGGGGGACTCACATTTACTCACATTGTTTGAGTCCAATTCAATTTCCTGTGAGACAGGCTGCACAACAATGAAAATAGAATTAATGAGGAAGCTGATTAACTTTTTTGAGTCACACAGAAAAGTAGAGGTGGGAATTGATAAAAATTTAGCGATTCTGATTCCATTATGGATATTGCTTATCGATCCAATTCCTTATTGATTCTCTTATCAATTCTCATCGGGTGAGGGAATAAAAGAGAAATGAGTTTGCATTAATGGCTCTAACACTAAAAAAGGAGACAGGACCGACCTGCCTGGAGAGTTTACCACTATAGACCACTGTGGCCTGTGGGGCAGCTGTGCTAACAGGAGTTATCACAATGTTTCCATTTCATGATTTTCACGCATTGGTCCTATTTTTCTCACTAGTTATATTTCACGTGGCTACGAACAAAAAATCTCTTGTTCAGTCCGGTAATGTCGGGTCACTGTGGGTGTGTAACCACATCATCTCCAGGTAGAACAACTGTACAACACCTGGAGCTGATAAACTAAAGGCTTGCATAAATAACAATTGAGTAAACAGCAACAGCATCGACTTGACGTGAGAGCAGCCCACACGTGTGTCGAGTTGCGCACACACACTACAGGTGTGTGTGTGCTGTAGGTGGGACAGACGCTGCAGTCACATCACTCAATCTACCCACACACCTTACAGGCTTCTGCCTCACACCATGATGGCTTTGTTCTGACCAAAACACAGTGTGTTCACGCGCAATTGCAAAAAAAAAAAGGGGGGGGGGGAGAAAAGCGGGATCGATAAGCAGACACACACACGATCCCAAGGAATTGATCCAAGTTGGAACCGGTTCTGAAGAGGAGTTCTCGATTCCCACCCCTAACTAACTTTGTGCATGGATACACAAACAGACTCCAATTGTGATTGGCAGCAAAACACACAAGGGCTGGTACGCAGAGGGGGGGGGGGCACATGGTGGTTGTGTTGGGGTCTAATTGGCCAGGCTCCTCACCTCTGGTCCCAGGGAACAGGTCTACCCACCAGGGAGGAGTTTCTAATTAAGTAGACCTGGGATTATTTTGTAAATATACGTTTGCCACCGCGACCCGCATGGAGTGTAAAAGTGGGGGTAGGTGGGGGTAGGTGGGTGGTGGGTGGGTGGGGGGGCAGCCTAGAGGAAAACAAAGTACATTGTAAACATGAGCACTATGGGAATGGGTGGCAAGGCAAAGCTGAGGCTGTGCCAAGCCAACATGCTCCAGGGAGCGGAGCAGCGCTGAGCACTGTGGTAATGTAGAGTAAACTGCTGGGACCGACGCTGCCGACAGCCAAGGCTGGGAGTTTGGGAGTTGAAGGGGAGGAGATCATACAAGGCAGGAATAGCTCGGTGCAAGAGTGGTAAACAATTTGAGACATCAAGTTTGCACAGCTGAAAGTGTTGAGTATGCCTCAACAATCGAGGATACCACGGCATCACTTTTCTAACTGAGTAGAGAACTTCAGATACTTAATAACCGGGAGCACTGACCTGGCCTTTTATCAAACACAAAGAAAATACAGAGCAACATGAAAGCTCTTCATGCTGATACTGCTTATTTTAATATTTTAGCAACAATTTAAAAATGTATATCAAAGTTAAAGGGTTCAAAAATGTCAAGGAGGGAGAGAAGGAAGGAAAATATGAGAGGAGAAGACAGCAGCAGTCTCATTTGGGAAAGTGGGGTTTATGCCACCACAAACATGACAATTAACATTCAACACATGATATAATATACTGCACATTGGATTCCTGATGACAGTGTGTGCTGTGGTGAAAGAAAGTTCAGTGACATTCAAAAAGTTCTGTGCTCCTACTGTTATGCATGTCCTGAGCTGAGCTGCAGAACCAGGGCAGAGACTGATCAAGGTCTTTTTAAATTGATCCATATCAGCTATGTAATCCTTGTTTATTGTATCTCGCTGCGCTCTGGGTGAAGCAGCTGCCAAACATGCCCCACAGTGCACTGTTAACACACGAGAATGTTCCCCTAATGCACTGCTGCGCAAGTCTGGAGTGGCATGAACAAATAAATAACAGCCAGCAGTTCACATTAGAACATTTTTAACACTGGTGGTGTGTCACAGAGCAACATGAGAGGAGCAGGTCTGGATGTTGAAAATGATGGTCTTGCTCTGACTTCAGTAACATTTTTGAACCGTGTAGCACAGACACTGCAGCATTTGAAAACTTCATTTGAACTTCCACATTTTTAAAAAGCTGTGAAGGAAGAGAGACTGCCCACATCATGCCCAGTTACAACAGTAACTGACGGCCACTCTTCTGTCCAGACATTAAAATAATTACTCATAGACACTGTACACAGCACTACAGCAAACCATTAAAAGAAAAGCTTAAAGTCCATGTGAATGTTGGAGGGAATGTTATTTAATAAAAAAATAAGAGATCACAAGTGCACTGTGAAGCTGGTTTGAACAGCTGAATGTAAATATTGTGTTATTTGGACTTAGTCAAAATTAAATGAATGGGATCAGAGGGAACTGACCAACCCAACCAAGTAACCAGTAAAGGGGAACTACTTGATGAAGACATCCTTAACCACTACAGATAAACCAGCCAGGCCCATGACACAGCATGTAGATGTGTTCTACTGATGCCCTCCGGAAATCTAGTTAGACCTGCCACCGTCTTTTTATGAATCCTAATCACATTCAGTTTACATGACACTTGAATAAACTGAATTACTGCCTTAATCCGACTATAACTGGACAACTGAAGTGCATGTAAATGCGTTAGTCTGACTAATATCAGAGTTCTCCAGCTCCGATTAAGACACCCAGATAATGCGATTGGAAATCGATTTTCTTCAGCAATGTATGAGCCTTAGTCGGACTGAAACTGGACAATGCATGACATGAAGTCAGATTAGACGCCAACATCGAATTTTGAGCATAGCTCGATTAAACTGTGCATACTTTAACATTTCAAGTGCCTAAAACCTTATTTCCTTCTTATGGTTAAACTTATTTCATTGTGCAATGATTCACTCGGCCCCTCCCTGCCCGATAACTCTGCTTTCCCTCTCTCAAACACATCGACAACAAGATGTTTATTTGCAGACAAAGCGAGTTAAGTGAGATCCAATCACAAGTGGTCAATCCAGACTCATGTGGAGATGCATTATAATGCCAGGTGTGTGTGGAGCTGTCCACTTGTGATCAGATCAACCTGAGGTGCATGTTAATGCCAGGTCTGAACAGAGCCCACGTTGACATTAAACAACACACAAACTCAAGCTCACATTCACAAACTGCCCCACCGGCAGTATAAATAAAGATTTCAATGCTCATTCTGTTGGCCTTTGATTCTCCGCCCTCCCACTCCCCTGCTGCCCATCCCCCCTTTAGACGAGGCTCATCTCTGCATTCTCTGGCGAGCCAGAACATCTCTGGAAGTCAGGAAAACAGGCAGATTACACAGGCTATGGCATCTCAAGCCTGGTGGAATAATTTCTGGGGAATATTTTCAGATATTACTGATAGATTAATATGAAGTGGACAAAGAGGAATACTGTTATATGAGTGTTTCAAAAAGGGGAGACAAAAAAAGGTTAACACCGAAGCAGAGGTTTGTGAATTGAGCTGCATAATCACCTTCATAGGGAATGAGTGGTGTATTGAGATAGTATTATGTGGAGATAAAATTCTCAATGGGGTGAGAGAAAAATGGAGGTAGATGGTGGGAGGATGTCTCTTTTGTAAATGTATTACTCTCATGCTGTAAATATTTGGCAGTTACTCTGAGAAACAGGGAACTATGCTCCGATTCATCGACTCATTTTCTGAAAGCCAAGGAAGAATACCCTTCATACCAGTAACATGTGGCTAACATGTGGCTTTAAATAGCTTAAAAGATTTGGGCTATTTGTTCTGCTGAAGAATTGATATTAAAGCAGATATCAGTGGCACGGCCGTTTCGGCTAATGCTGTGTTCAAGGCAGGCTTTTGAAACCGTAAGTTACAGCTTCAAGTCACAACTACGACTTGGTAGCGTTCCAGGTAACCCGTAGCTCGTGTTTTTACCGTCCTGTTGTCTGTGAAAGTTCCCTATAACGGCCACTCGTAACTTCCGACCCGTGAACTCGTACCAGATCGAACTGGTATGACTTCACAGGAAGGAAAAACACAAAGTACGAGTTTCCTTGAACGCACCATGAGTTAGCAGCCCCCGCCCTTGTCAGGCATCAATTGGTCCTCGTGCTACGTCACCACATTCACGCGCATCCCTTGGCTGCACACACAGCCCTTCATGCCGTTCTCTCTCCTCATTGGATAACACTTGTATCCCACAAGGAAATTTTTCTCCTCGGGTTACAGCAGAGCAGAGTGACGGAGAGACTCGTGTTTAGGCTGAAATACTTCATGTAAGTGATTGCTGACGGAAAATAGGACTATTTAGGACTTATATTAACAAAAACATTCCACTGATATCTGCTTTAATTGTATTCAATCAAAAGGTTTTTTCTGTGCAGTGTGCAGTGACTGAGAGAGAGAGAGAGAGAGAGAGAGAAACCTGGGCTCCACAGTAAGTTGTATGCAGGTGAATCAGCTGGGTGCTCCACACAGAAACAACAGTTTAACTAACTTTAAACGTAATAGACTGTTACAGCAGCAGTTACTCACATGATCTAATCAGACACAATCAATAAATGTGTGATGATGATACTAGGAAGAGATAAATAACAGCAGCACTGTGCACGGCTCCCTTCAGTGGTTTCTCTGCTGTAGAGAACTTGGCATGTAGCTCTACAATGTCGCAGAGCTATGGGATCCACATGCAAAGCAGCCCCAGTAGAGACACACCACACTCCATACCAACCTCACTATACATCAACACCCGACCTGCATTTACTCCTTTTCCTACTTGTATCAAAATGGTGGAACCTGCATGCGCAGACGATCACACCCAATGGCCATACTTAGGTTAAATCCACAGTGGAGTATCCATTTGGCCATTAATATAAGGAATGTTGAGCTACCCTGACAATAAAGAGTCTATATACAGACTTCACAGTGTACAATCAAATCACAAGGTCCACAGAAACCTTGAGAGCTCTCTTGCAGCATCATCCACTTCTCCATTATTTGTTCCAAACACTCATGAGTTTGCCTGAACGTTGCTACACACACACACACACACAGCTTCCGTTTATTGCTTGCTCACGAGTGCAATCAAAAGTGCAATAACTCACAAGTATGCTAAACCCACACTGCCCACTCCAACCGCTGTATTTCTCCAAATCAGCCCTCTGCCCCGGTGCCTGGAGCACACAAGGCACCGAACCAAAAGCAGACATTAGCAGCAGCAAAACATTTCAATTTACTGTGATATGAAATCAAAAATGACTTTAAGACTACCCTGATAAATAAATAACACATACAATGACACAACCATTATGGATTTACAGTATACTCTAAAGAAAGCAGAACAACACAACATGATCAGTCATGCAAAAGTCACAGATGAGAAGCTTGTCCCCGGTCCCAGGCTGCAGCAGACCTGATTACACACAAGTGTAAATTTTAGTGAAATCAAAAGATCAAGTGATATTTTTACTACACCATGTGAGTTTAGAATAGATCCTCCTTTGCAAATAACACCTCATGGGGCCAACAGTAGGTACTATTCTTTTCAGTCCATAATCAAGAAAACTACTATTACTTCTGCTACTGAGAGAACATAAGATAATTGTCCCTGAATGTGAAAATCCTATTCCCATTAAAAAGGGATTCCCACACAAAAGTGTTTATGTGATCTGCAGTTAAGGCATGATACAATGGTAGAGAAATAGTTGTTTAATCTTGTTCGCTGAATAATTTTCACCTCCTGTTGAGTGGGAAAAGATAATCTCTGCCTATTGTGTCTTGCTTACACTTGTTCAAGATTCCTTTTCTGTTGTGCATACTGTCTAAAACATTTTGCAAGTTGCTTCAGAAAGAAAAAGAACGGTCTAAATAGAGGTGGTTAGTCTAAAAAAATAAAATAAAGAGAAAATTAAAAAGCTGTCAATGCACCACATTACAGTCTAACCTTACTTAGGTAGCCTACATCAAGAAGAAAAAAGATATGTGCAGTATAAAATAAAAAAGGATATTATGTTACACCGCATAGATCTATGAGAAAGTCAAACCACCAAATATAATTTCACAACCTCGCTGATGGTGCCTACCTGAACCCATCTCCGACCGTGACGATCTCCACCTCGCTGTCTGTCGAGGTGACGTTGATCTCCTCGCTTGCAGGGACAGCGGGGGCTGGAGCCGGAGTTGCCTCAATCACCACCACATCCTCATCGAGAGCACCTGAACGCATCAGGGGAAGTTAGTACGGTTTTTGACACCCATCGTGCAATATGACAAAGACAGGGAGTTCAATCAAATTCACACAAATGTACATACGTGAAATGAAAACATACGTATTTGGCTACAACACTTTGATCAGATGGAAATATTTTGTTAGTGATACATAACATATTTAAATCTTTGTATGCAGTCATATGAATTTACTTTTGCACAGCTCATTATCCTCCTTTTATTTCTAGTCTCTCCTATAACTACTGTGTCCTGGCCAGACTAGTAGTGCACTACTACTCCAGTTCCATCGTGCTAACAGTAACATCGTCAGGCTAAGAGTTCAATTCTTGGCAGAGGAGAAATGTGGGTCAGCAGTGCTAAACTTTGCACCAACACTGGCTTTTCTTCCTTCACCCTTCGCAAATCTCTCCTGCGAATGGTTACCTATGCAACAGATCCTGCTCCGTCCTAAAAGAACTGAATGAAGAAAGTCTGTTTTTCTCAATTGTTTGTTCATATGTAGTTACCAGTAAAATTATGACCACAACGCTTTCAAAAACTACTTTTAAGAACTGAGATATGCCATCTTATGTACAGTATCTTCAGAACAAGGCATCCTGTAACAGATGCCTTGATCTCAACATCATTTGTTCTGTCCAGGATTACAGTACACGAGGAGACAGAGGACATTGAGAAGCTCTGCATCAATCTGCTTGCTGTTCAAATATGAAAACCTATTCATATTATTTCCAAAAGCTTCCTCACTTTTCTTTCAGTGCCTGAAACTTTTACCCTGGGCTTAATGAAGGTCACTATCAATACCTCATCTCCATGAGTCTTGCATGTGTATTAATGTCATCCAAATCATAAACAAAGAGACCCAGTTCATCACAGGCACGGCTCAAACAAGTTAGTCATAGCAAACTAATCTGAGACAAATGAATCATTCTTCTCAGCCTTGTGAATGGAGACACTGCCTCTTCCAGAAGCAGGCGATGCCTCCCGAATATATCCGAACGCATTGCTCAATCCATATATTTATTTAAGGCTGAAGCAGAGATCTATCCATCTAGAACTGCAGTCCTCACCAGCGATGAACATAATGTATGACATATCGTCACCGAAAATATGTTTATTTGTGCTCACAGTCACACGTCTGCTTCTAATTATTGTCACAATTTCTCAGTGTAAGTGAGAGTTGCTGACTCATGCATTTGGTATATGAGTCAAAATTACATTCTTAAGCCCTCCACGTGAATCTCACACAAAACCCTTTCTGGTAGATTGTTAATAATGTAATGTAAACTATATCACTGTTGATCTGAACTCTTTTTGTCAACCTATAAGAATTGACACATTAGGATTCACTTGATTATTTATACAGTGAAAATTCATCTGACAGAACATTTCTCCTTCACTAGGGGAGAGTGTGTTTTCGTGAACATGACTAAGTGACTTGTTGTATTAATGTCCATAAACTCCCTGTGTGATTTCTATTCCGGTGTCTCCTGAGAGCTGCTGCTTAGCACCCTCAGCAAGTCTAGCTGCCTGGCACTCAGGTGAAGCCTTCGTGTAGTCTTCAAAAACAACAACACCTTTCAAGTTGGTAGAGAAGAACTGTAGCCAATAATGTGCCGTGTTTTGTTAGGTGAACAACACAGACTAACTACTACTCTTCTTCATATGACTGTACAACAGAAGCTGGAGCAAATATCATATGTTGTCACTCAAGCAAGCAAGCTGACAAGTTGGGAACAGGGTGTGTTACATTTGACATTGAACAAACTCATACAATCTTAATGTGTTATAATATTAGAAATCCAGCTGTGACCTGCATCGAAGCATATTGTGTTTTCGCATTTTAATATCTTCTGTTGAACTTAAGTTAACGGTAGGATTGACTTATCACACATCTACGTGATGAAGGCAGGTTTCATCACTTGTTTCCTCGCTTTCCACCCTGCTGTAAACACATGCCTCGTTTCCCCTGCGAGACCTGCTGTTTCTATGCAGAAGCCACCGCTCAACGGTGTCTGAGATTTCTCCCAACTGCCTCCCACCATGGAGGCACAACAACTAACTTTCCATTCTCCCCTAGGGCCACAGCAGCAGAAATATACCGCTAAGGCTAAATGGCTACATGAGGAAAACAACGGGCTAAACTAACAGGTAGGGCTTTACACAGTATATATACTGTCTCCTTTTGTTAAAAGATGTCAGATCGAAAGGATAAAGGTGGCCTTCATAATATGTACACTGGGCTTTGCTACTTCACTGAGAAGAAGAGCACAAAGTGATGGTTTAGATTTAGGAGCTGCATAAAGCCGCTGTTCCAACAGGTACAGAGGACAACACTTTCCATTACAGCCTGCCAGGTGTGGGGCCCTGAAAAAACCCAGGGGAGTAGCTATTCTTTAATCAGTGATGCAAACACACTGAAAAAAAAACATGCAGACAATATTCTGATGCACGTTGTAACATTTATCATGTTTATGGAACACTCGAAAGCTGTAATATAGTTTATTACATTTTTCACAGAGTTGTGGGTTTTTTTTACGTGTTAAAGTGGAGGGCAAGAGGCATTAGTGAGTGAATTTCCACTCCACTCCTGCCAAACACTACACAAGGTGGGTCTCCTCTGTTTATAAGGGTGGGAATGATTTTGATTCAGAATCAGTTCTCAAATCAAAAGGATTTGTGTGATAATAAAAAAGAAAAGTTCGGAACTCTAACGATTTTTACTCCATCGTACCAGGCACCAAAACATTGACACTGCCCACTCAGCTCCAAGTGAAAGTGTAACGCTAACTACCGGTAATATTGAGAGTCAATGTCTGACTGACGGACGTGTGTGAGGGTATGCAGCTTTTTTTTATCGAAGTTATTTAATCCAGGTTGTCTGAGTTAACTGCATCAACCTGGAAGCATCTTAGGCTCCCTGTGTAATGACATTAGAGTGTAATTTATTGAGCAGCATCACTGGTTAGTTCAGAAGTTCAAAAGAAGTTCATGTTTCTGTTTTGGACCAATGTGGGGATGAGTAAAGGAAAAACTGAGCTTGTTATGGAGGATGGAGCTAAAAAGCAGAGTGCTCCATCGTGCTGTTAACATGACGTCTTCAAAAGAGGAGAACAGCCTCTCTGTCTGATCTTAGATCATAATCCTAAATGCTATGCAGGTGCTATAGGCTACTGCTTGCCGTTTAAAAAAAAAAAAAGAAGAACTCCTGTACCCTCACTGTTTAAGCATTACTGTTCTGTTTTTAACTCATGTACTTAAAAAATAATTATGTTATTTGTGAACTGAATTGCATGAGATAAGAATCTTAATTCTCAAAATAATCATTTTTCTGTTTACTTCCCCTTCACTTCAGTTTCTCTGAGCCAGAATAAAATCGCCTAGAGTAGAACCAGTAAATAGCCATGAAGTGAAAAGGTTTCCAAACATCACACATCTGCTATAACCAGTTAATCCCTTCTTGTACAGTGGAGAAAACTGAAAGTATAAGGTAAGATAAATGGTGACAATACATACATATTGATTTTCTTTTTATATATTAAATATATCTCACTATCAAATGCTTTTCCGGATGTAAAACATAACACTCTCATACTTGCAAGTGTGGACTTGTTGTCAAGCAGCAGCCATTCTGATTTCCTTCCCTGTTTCTCAGTGCATAAGAATTCACATTGCATGAATGTACTTCAATTAAAATAAGTAAACTAATGCTGGAAAGTGTTTTTCTTCCCACATGAGATATTTATGTGCCTCTGAGTTTTATAATGTTTCAACTGTGATGGTTCCACACCCTTTGCCAATTTTTTTTTGACAAATGGTACAAACAAATCTATCCATATTGTGTGTGTGTGTGTGTGCCATAATACCTGGTGATATTTATGAAGGCTATGTTGTCAAATAACTGTCCTGCCTCTGATATATGGTATAAACCCTCTAAGTTTTTTCTTATTGACTACTTATCAATAAAAGAAGTTGTGCAAATAAATTGCAGCCCATTATACAAACACAAAATCACATGATCACACTGCAAAGTCATAGTATCTTTTGCAAATCTTTCCTGTTGGTCTACAATGCTTTTACTTCTATGAAAGAGCCTAAAACATATTATACTTTATGTTGTAAAAAGACATGTTAGAAGCAATACAGAGCTCCCAATGCAACACAGAGTACTAGAGTCGGGGTTTGTAATTACCTGTAGGTACAGTGGCACTGTTGGGCTGGCTGCTGGTGCTGCTGACATCTACATACAGCTCGTCTTCTGCTTCAGTAGAAGAGGGGGAGGACGAGTCGCTGCTCAGCTCCTCACTGGAACTACTGGTGCTGTGGAGTAGAGCATACTTCCTACGTGCAATCACTTCACGTTTCTTCCTCTGCAGTAATAGTCGCTCCTTCTGCTTCTGAGTCCGCTGACCCCCTCCAGGAGTTGTTTTCACAAAGCGTTTCCTATGCAGAGGCCGTCGGCTGCTAAGACACTGCCGCTTCAGAATCACAGGCTCAGCCTCAGACCGCACCCATTTAGTATGTGAGCGATTCCCCCGAGTTCGACCCAGAACAGGGCGCGGGCCGTGTCCAGTGGCTCCTCCTGTTGTCAAGGCAGGAGCTTTGTGTTGGCCCCCCGTTGCTCCGGCCTCCCCTTCCTCCTCTGAGCTAAGAGTGTCCGAGTCCCCAAATCTCAGACTAGAGGATGGGGAGGAAGCACAGTCACTAAAAGAGGACTCGTGATTATGTTCGTCCTCACTGGGGTGCTGCAAAAGTTCTACCCTTGGACGCTGAGGGGTCAGTGAACTCTCACTGATTTGGTCCTCCTTCAGCGAGCAGTCCGACGGCCCTGCCTGTTGGCCTTTTCTCTTCCTGCGTCCAGGAATATTTCGCTCCGAGTCTCTGTGCGCGCCCATGTCCCGCAGCGACCGATGCCTGGACTCACACAGGGTTTCAAATTCACTGCCTGCCTTTCCAATCACCTCCATGTTATTAGGGAAGCTCTTGGCTGCCTCCACTGGCTCTGGGTTAACCAGCGGCTCCTTCAGATGCTCCTGTCTGCTGGGGGCCTCAGATGGCACCTCACTCTTCATGGTGGCAGGTCTATCCTCGCAAAGGACACAGAACAGATTAATGTCAGTGACAGAACGAACAACGTTCAAGGGTTTTTGAAATAATCAACACCAAACTCAAAAAGCAAATGTTCATGTTCATCAGTACTAGTGATTAATTCAGGCAACTTATCAAGATCAAATCAGACAATCAAACCAAATTTATTTGATCAGAGGACAGAGTTGGTCAACAGCTTCACTGTCTGTGCTACTAAATCTTTAAAAAAATATGGACTCAATCATCAGCTCATTACAAACCATATTAGACAACAAACTGGAGACAAAGCTTTTCCACCAGTGTTTTTTTTCTTTCTTATTTTGCTTAGCAATGGTTCCATCTGAATTTAAACAATTCAGTCAGTCCCCTTGTTGTCGCAATTATTAGAAAATTTTAGTTTATTGTAAGACAACTTGATTGAATTAGGAAAGCAAATGCAAAAGCTCGGTGAGGAACACATACACTATGCCTATGAGAGATGAGATAAAGATGATGATGAAAAGATGAGATAATAACCAGTTAGTGAATGATTACATGAAAAAAATCTATGAAAATGTGTCATCTATCTTTACATTCCCAGGCCCACATTATTTTTTCATCATGCAGATAATGAGAAAATTGTAGGTCTCATTATGCCATCTGTGCTGATTCATTCAACCTTTCAGATGATACTAACCCTAACCCGAACAACAGCACACACAAAAAACTAAAAATAAACATGAATACCTTTGAACACTGTTACAATACTCTTTTGAATGTACATGAAATACATTCATTCAGTGATATTC
Source organism: Trachurus japonicus (assembly GCF_045865225.1). Lineage (NCBI taxonomy): Eukaryota > Metazoa > Chordata > Actinopteri > Carangiformes > Carangidae > Trachurus > Trachurus japonicus. The sequence goes on from NC_140909.1 coordinate 11,795,579, forward strand.
TGTTTGTGAGTACAAATTAACAGAGCATGACCCAAGGCTGAGTAAAGACAGAAAATAAATAGCCATAGGCTGACTCAAAAGTAAAGGTTGAGTCAATACTGAGGCTTTATTGTTGATTCCAGGCAATGCATGAATCAGACTGAACTAAAACGGGATCCCACAGGGAATATCCACCATGAAGGGATTCTCACGTTTATGTCATGACACTGGGGCAGCTGTCTCTATATTTGTGTGCAGCAGTTAGTGGCTAACTAGAGAAAGTGGCTCTTTAAACAGATTTCAGTTGGAGATTTTACATCCCAGAATTGCCCAAACTTATTTTATTTTGTCATTATGAAACAAAAACGTTTGTATCCATGTTGAGACTTGTGTGTATTTTTGAGAAAGTACAAGGCTGATTGCACCCTTTGCCAGTAATCAGGGGCGTTAACATTGACATTGGTTACAATACAAAGGAGCTGGTATTTCTAAATTGACAAAAAATAATACAAGTCTCCGTGCCCTCAACTGTCAATAAAACTGGAAGAACCTTTGATGCAGTCCTGATTCAGTGATTACTGATTGCTGCTTTACGAAACAGTGTGGTTTCGTTTCATGTACTCCTCAGTTACACTGGTATCCAAATGTAAAAGTAGATGGATTTCCTACAATATGTCACATATCCTACTAATTTGGGCAGGAAATTAACTAAAGGGGGACTGTTTTTAAGGGTCACAGTATCTCAAAGATCTACAAATAATAGCCTAATGCATTAAAAGGTTCTTTGAAAAGATGTGCCCCAACACCGATCCAGAAGATCATTTATTACGTATTAGTTGTGTGTTTTGTATGAAATAAATGCAGTGTTCATTGAGGTGCAAAGAGTACATTCGGTTTTTTTTAAATTCCAAATAGACATTAAACTTGATTGCTCCTAGATGAGGTTTTGCAGATAACATTGTGTCTTTAATCACAGCAAAAAGCCGACCATGTTTCTTGTTATGGTGTAATCTGAAAACAAAATCATGGTAGTACTACTTCAGCAGCTGATTTAGGAACATATTGTACCGGGGCCCATTCTATACAGCCATCTGGAAGTACATGTGATGTAACACAACAAAAGAAAGTAAAAAACCAAGGTTTTGCTTGAAGCACCCAAGTTGGTTGCTGAAAATACACAATTAACAAACAAGACACATGAAGAATTTGGATGTTTTGCTTTCCAGTTCTGCTTTTTAAAAACATCCCGAAAGGTAATGAGTGTCAAAATCTACATGTAATTTTATCTGCATCAAAATAAGAATAACTACCAAACATGGTGAAAACTTGAACACTGTGCTGAAGACATTTGAAGACATTGTGTTGGCACATTCAAGACTCACAGCTTTCCCACCTCTAACTGTCTCAGTAAAAATGTAGCACAACAACATTCCCAGTGGTGTTAATGGCAGGTTAACCATAATGGACTATATTGGATTGCACAGGTGTGAATGAAGCTGCTGTATGTTGCAATACATTTAATTTGATTGCACAATGGAAAAACACATAAAGCTATGCCATTGCATTGATCCTCCACAACTTATTCAATGATAAGAAGCTAGTTTTCCCTAACTGCAGTGAACTAGGGCAGATGATGTTGTCAGGGGTTGCTTTTTAAAAAGAAAATTGTAAAACTAACTTTAGTGAGTAAGCTATGAATAACACTTGTCAAAATGCTGTATCTGTTTTTACATACAACTCACTGGTGGGAGTGTGTTTCAGATGCCACAGAGAAAGCTGCGCAATGACATATATGAAGACAGGGGCCTCAGAGGACAGCCCTGAGAGAAAGAAATCCTCTTACATCAAGAAAAGAATAATACATATTTCTCATAAAGGAAGCCGAATTGGGTTAAAACATATATAATGCATCTTAAAACCAGATGAACCCATCTCTGTATGACTGGAAAATATATGGTGTAACTGAAATGGCAACAGTGAACCCATTTAAGATGTACGACTGAGCCAGCACTGCTGAGCTGCTGCTAACGATGCCCACTGTGCTTTCTGTGCTGTGAAACGGCAACCAACCAGTCTGATTAGGCCAGCAAAAAAACAGAGCTTCATAGATTTATTTACCTTGACAGAATCGAGGCTGAAACTGAGGCTAAGCATAGTTTCTACAACGCTAAACAATTACAATAAGCTGCTGCCTGTCTGTCTGTCTATCTGTCTGTCTGTCTCTGTGTGCGTGTGTGTGTCCCACAAACGCTGCTGCTGTTGTGGCTAAGACCAGATAAAACTCGCTGAAGCACTCAAATGTAAACACCCAAATGTTACAAACTTGTTGTTAGGATTATTTCGATGAATGATAAAGAGAAAGCAAAGTGGACGGCTAGCCAACTAGCCTGACACATATAGTCCAGACAGAAGACAACAAAAGACAACACGTACCTGGGTCTAAGTCCTTTTTTCAAAAAAATGTGTCACCGTCCTTTTTCAAACATGTGAGGTTAAATCCTGTGGGGAGGAAACAATGACAGGCGTTTGAAATCGAGCACAGTAATCCTAATGTTAAACCCTAGCAGCAACTAGACAGGCCTGTACAGAAATCGCAGTCCCGAGGACGTTAGTGGCTGGGAGTGTGTGTGAAAACTGACAACACAGTCCCGAGCTGAGCTGAGAGGCAAAATCGACGGCAACGGGCCCTGCTGGGTAGCAACGAGCTAAGCTAACGCAGAGGCTACTAGCTCCACTTCACTCCTCAAATACCCGATTATAACTCAGCCATTTTGACTCGCTCGGGGATCGTGTCGACTCCCAAAAAGCACCGCGACTTCGCTATCATGTTTGTATTTTGACAAGGTAGAAATGCCTCACTATTTGCCCCTCGACGAAGTTCCCATTCCTGCCTTCCGAGGCATCCGCTGTTGTTTACTCAGCAGGTCGTCTGTTCGCTGGCTGCTACAGCTCTCACACACAGCAGCAGCTAGTGGGGGAAAACAGCGCCGTTACGCCGAGTGCCGAAGGGGGCGCTACCGTACGCCGTTGCCCAGCCAACCATACGACCTGCTACTTTACGACACTTTGCAACAGCTCGGCTTTTTTTTTTTTTATATATTGAGCAATTGAAAATACAAACTCTCAAAGAGGATAATACAGGTGAAAATTAAGTGCAATCTAAAAGTGCAGAAAACAAAACATTAGGGTGCTAATAAAGGAAAGAAAAAAACAAAACAAAAGCAAAACAATATCAAATGGTAACAGATAATGTGCGGGGGGGAAATGCATTATATCAGGCGTTGTAATTCAACATAAAACGGAGCAGTGAAATAATAATAATGATTTATAAATTATAATAACAAAAGACGGGCGACGTTCAATTGTTTTCTGTCTTTTTAAGAGAGAAAAAATAACTTAAAGTCGTTCAAAAAACAAGGGAAGGAAGGCTTACAGTTCCTCCATTTTGTCTGCTCGGTTTAGTTCCCCCTCAAAGCAAAAATATATTTGGACATGTTCTATGATCTGTTTTCGTCCTCATGTTAGATGTCACAGTGTGATTATAGCTATGTGCACCTGTGTATTGAGGATGTTGATGCATCATTGTTTTGCATGTAGCCTATGAGACTGACTCACTGCTTATAGCCTACCTGATTTCATATCAAATACAAGCGCGCCCACTAGTGGATGCAAATTGAAGATAAACACATGGGAAATAAAAGTAAAGCCTCAGATAAACCCCATACTGTATAACCCACATATTCAGCCTCTCGAGAAATGTGTGATCACCAGTGGTGGGTCGAAGAAGTGCTCATCCCTTAGGCATGAAGAAAAAGCACTGGTGCAAAAATATATATATATATTGCATTTACAGCAAGGATTGCATTCAAAACCCCTATTAAGTAATTTATGTACTTAAAATAAATGTAAAACTACAATGTCTCCTGTAATTGAAATCTGGTTTTCTCATTTCACTGTTGTAGCTGGGTGAACCAAGTTGAAGACTACTTTGTATTCACACAGCCTATAGTGCAGGCCAATGGTTCCCAGCCAAGGGGTTGGGCCCCTTAAGGGTCACCAGATAAATCTGAGAGGTCGTGAGATAATTAGAGGGGGACGACAGACGGAAAAAAGAGATCTGTTTTTAATTTTGGAGACTTAACTCTAATCTTTAGATCACTAAATGAAACCATATAAGAAATTTATAGAAGAAATCATTATTTTGTGGAACTAATACAAAAGAGTTATAGCTACAACTGACAGTCTGAATTAGGTAATGTTTAAATTACATGTGTTTTCATAATCAAAATCTTAATCTGAGAAGTAACCAGTACCTATTGCTGTCAGATAAATGTTGTGGAGTAAAATACATGCTATGTTCCTCTGAAATGTTACAGAGTAGATGTATAAAGTAGCAGAGAATAGAACTAGTCAATAGGCTACCTCAAAATGATACTTGAAACAGTTACTGCATTATTGTCTCAGCAAGAATGGATGCATGACAGCACAAATGGAGGCAGGAATCAAATAATCTCTAAACACACTTGACACTCTGTCAGTGAGAGACATGAATAAAGTATGAATTATTCATGTAATGCATACACAGACAACCCCTATCCAGACTGCAAGGAACTTATGTTACTGAAAGGTCTGTCACTTTATACTGACTTTTTCCCTCCACCACAAATATTCACATAAGACAGAAATAAGCAGGCTATATTCAGATGGAATAGAACATTAACACACCTTGACAAATACAGATTAAGTCACAGAGAAGTAATTAGTGATGGAGTCAAATACAATGTCTTGACAAGGTCACTGTAACCCCTCAAGTTTGAGTGTTTTTTAATTCTTGAATTATTTAAGACTATGAATCTCTGCAGTGTTTCAGAAAAAGGAAACAAAACATATTCTTAGTATTTTGGTATTTAGAGAAATTACCTCAGTGATTATCTTGTGAACCCATGCAGACATGAATCAGAAGGATAGGGAAGACAAGTGTTTATGTCATGAGATACTCAGCCAAACATGCTGAGCAAATCACACAGACGCTCCACTCAGATAGGAAAGGAAAGACAATGCCTTGAGTTTAGAGAAGGTGCAGCCCTTGACAAGAGTCATCTTTGGATACCATCGTCACAGATTACACAAATACTATTTTAATTGTTGGAATTAAAATGTAAAGATGACATATAATTTGCACATTAATTGACAGAAACAATGCCTGATGATGTCATGCTTTCTAAAAATTAAAATGGCTGGTAATGTTTCCGTATGGTTATCTGAATACAATTCATGTTCAGTAACAACTCAGATGATCATCCCCTCCCCTCCCCTCACTGCAAGAACTGTACAGTTCCCGCTGCCTTAAAAAAAGCCAGGAACATACTGGTTAGCGTTTGAGCTGCTGCCATCAGGCAGGAGATGCAGGGATCTTAAATCAAGACCACTAGAAACAGCTTTTACCCAAGAGCCATTACTTCCCTGAATGTATATATAGCCTAGCTTTATTTCACAGACTCCAAGTCCAATAATTAACAGGCAGACAGACAAATAAACAGATAAACAAAGAAACATAAACAAACAATATAGACAGCACACAGTCTGTCCACACACAAGCTAAAAACGGTAGCCTACAGTTGTTCAAACCAGTATTTCCAAAACATGGAAGTGTATTTTGAATGCTCCTTAAACCAATGTGCATGTGTGTGTGATATCTAGCTACCTATTAAAATATATTAGGCCTATTCATTCTTGTTGTATGCGTATTATTTCCTGCACCTATGGGAAAGCGACCAATTTCTTTTTGTGCAATGACAATAATAAAGTAGTTTAATGCTGCATACATTGCTGATTTTTTTTTCTTTTTGACTGCAACATGCTGAGCGACACCGATTTGTTTGTTTTTATTTTATTCATTCATTCATTCATCCATTCCTCCACAACGGTAGGAGGCGGTGACGTGGCATTAGTTGACTTCGTTGACCAATAAAAACGACGAAGAGAAGACGAACTGATCTGAGCACGCGCACGCGCACTGTTCAGTAAGCTTTGAGGTAAAATGGCGTCGGGTGCCATTTCCACGGAGTCCAAGAAAATATCAGAATTAAGAGTTGTTGATCTAAAATCCGAGCTCAAACAGAGGAATTTGGACACGTCGGGTGTGAAGAGTGTTCTTCTAGCGAGGCTGAGACAGGTAGCGACAACACGGAGCCGTTTTTACACGTTGATAAATGAATGCGACGCGACGAGTCGCCGTCGTTAGCTTAGTGTTGTTGCAGCCCCGGTTTGCTAAACCTACTTAACGTGAGCCAACAACACAACCGTTGGATTAATTCATACTCGTTTTATATGTCCGATTGTTCAACTAACACTTCCATGTTTTTAAATAATTGTCGATAAAACTGGCGGTGAATTGGTGTGTATCGATTACCGGGAGAGAATGAGGACGACGACGACGACTTGCATTACTGAAGATGTAACGTAACTTAAAGCTAACGTAAATAAGCGAGGGTTGTTCACAACAGACACGAAGGGCCGCGACAATACACCTGTATATTGATAATATTACTATTATTTTATCAATGTGACCGTCGATGCTGCTGCTACATAGTTGGTGGTCGTAATTGAATTCAGATGGCGTGCAGCGTGCCGTCTCATTAAATGCGTGGTGATACATACGATACACATTATCATTATTGAAGTGTAACTTAGTAGATTTGTGTTTGTTTTTTCGATCGATTGCGATTACCTTCGTTACATTTGTTCAGAGTGAGGATGGCTCATGTATGTATGTTCTATGGAAGATTTGAATTGTTCTTTTTTTTTTTTTAAATGAAATTAATTGTTATGTTTCAAGGCTATTGAGGATGAAGGCGGTGACCCGGAAAACTTTAAAATCCAGCTATCGAGTGATACACCTCGAAAAGGTGGAAAAGCCAAAGGTAATTTTGCATTTTATTTTGTCGGAGAGAAACTGTTGTGAATTAAGTACGATTTTTAATGATTTTATTTAATTTTTAATTCATTTTTCAGGAAAAAAGATGGATTCAGACGCGGATACCACAGTGGAAGAAGATGCCTTTTCCAAGGTGATTGTTGCATTGTTTAAAATCTTTACCTCCTTCACCTTAGCAAACACAATGATTAGATAAAATTGCAAGAATTTCCCACTGTGATCATCTCAAGCTATTTTGGGTTATGAGGAGAGTTCATGCAAACACTCACTCTATTTTCTATAAATTAGTAGAAAAGTGGTCTTAACGTGGTTAAAATTGAATTAGTAGAATACATTAGACTAGCACTGTTTAGATGTCTTAAACATGTAATACCACCTCTCCTCAATTACATTTAGCACAGAATAACTGAATGTAAGGTCACAACTTTAGCTCCACAGAACTAGTGGGAAAAGCAGTAACCTATCTATTTGTCTGCACTTTGTTGCATCATGGAGTTATAAGTGGCAGCATATGCTTTTTTATATTGGAATATTTAACCTTTACAGTTAGAACTATAGTTTATTGCTGTGTTTATTGCAATGCAGTGAACGATTTCTGTGGTCTCTTTTTAGGAAACTGAAGAGTACGAATCAGAGAAAGGTATGTATGCTGGCACACTAATGCCCAGTGTTAACATAAAGGTCCCTCTTTACAGCTAATATCTTATGATCATTTAGTGGTATTTCATGCATCTACTAGCTGCTGCACGATTTAGGTTTCAATACGCTAACGGGATCAAACGACATCCTTAATGAAGACGCTTCTGAAGACCACCCGCAATATTTTTTTCATAATTGGTACACACATGAATCACTGGATGTGGGTTGCCTCGACTAAGGTACCCAAAATCCTCAGATTACTGAAAACATATATTTGCATCTGTGGGTTTCCATAGACCTGTGGTGTTAAAGTTCCCACATTCCCCATGGAAACAAATGGTGAAGGCTCACAAACAACATGACATTTTATGATATCCAATGAATAGGAGGACACAACAAGTTGTAGAACCGGAGAATAATTGCACCTTCCTGTTGACATTTTGATGGACAACATTGGACAGACTTGTGACCAGAGCACCGGGTATGTCTGAATGCCCCAACTCCCTTCACCACAGGAGTCAACGCCCTGAATTACCACAGGTCCTGCCAGGTGAGACAGCCTGTGAAAGAGGCGGGGGATTTGGGTATTGCAATGGCCACCGCTTGTAAAGGCCATGTTAAGGCCGTGTGTGAGCAGACTTCATCCACTCATCGCTGACATCCATCCAAATTCACGCATGAACCAGCCAACTGATGCTCCAGCATGATGTGTGCAGTGAAGTAATCTGGCATATGGCATTGCCTAGGACTGCTAAGGACAGACTGTCGGTACCAAAGCAACACATTGTACAGTTTTGTACACTTGACGGGACACATTACAGCAGGTTGGATGCGATGATGAACAGGCATTTTTCCTTATTCCGAGATGTGATAAGACTGATGACATGGATTATTGAAGAAATTCTGCACGATGCTCAAGGTTTCTCCAAAACCCAGATAACTGTACGTGGACTGACCTGCTGGGGAGGCACTTTGTGTAACCGAGCCACTGGAAGGATGAACTGATGAGTTTTCCCTCCTTATGTGAACTGTCCAAGATTTCTACCTGAAGAATTGCCACACATCATGGGAAACATCTGGAACTGCACGTTCAACGTGCACTGAAAATGAATTGGTACTATACATGTGTCAAGAGATGAAGAGCTCTGAATCACCTCCCATTTTCAGTGAAGATTGTGTGTTTTGTGTCTTCCTGTGGTGTCTACGCCCTCGATGACCATTAACACTAAATGTGCTTTCTATTCTACTTTTTAGGTCAAGTTAATGCGACATGTGAATGTTAAAAGTTGTGTTTTGCCATGTTTATCCTTATTAAATCCCTCAGATGTAACTGATACAGATGATGGTACTCGTGACAATTCTAAGACTGCACCCAGTGAGGACAGCCTCGCTCAGCCTGAGGCTGAGGCCGAGGCCGAGGCCGAACCGGAGTCAGAAGCTGTGGCGGCTGAGGCTGATTCAGAGCCTGAGCCAGAGGTGGATGCAGAGGCTGAACCAGAGCCGGAGCCTGAGCCGGAGGCCGAGCCAGAGGTCGACGCTGAGGCTGATGCCGATGTCGATGCCGATGCCGATGACGATGCCGATGGTGATGGTGATGGTGAGCCGGAGGTGGATGAGGACGCAGACCCAGACCCAGACCCTGACCCAGAGGTGGATGGGGAGACTGAGCCAGAGATGGAGGCTGAGCTGGCTGAGCTGGACGCTGAAGCCATGAATTCCTCTAAAGAAGCCGAGGACGATCACCTGTCCGTCTCAATCCCAAATGAAGACGCCATCACCCTAGATGTCGATGGCGATGATCTCCTGGAAACAGGTAAACATGTGAAACTTCCAGATCCAGATGCCGAGAAGGGCACTGATGAGCCAGAGGCCTCTGCCGAGACGAGCCCCGATGATGACTTGAAGGAGGAAGAGACAGAGGCCCACAAAGGCGGTAAGAAAGACGATGGATCCAGGTGTGAGGCCATGAAGAAGGACAGCAGAGACTCCTTGAAGAAAGCTGAAACGGGAGACAAAGAAAAGGATTCTGGGAAGAAAGGCCCCTCCACTACTGGGGCATCAGGTCAAGCAAAGAGGTTTGTCTTTCTATGTCAGTTCTTTGATACTACTACCAAGTCCAGCTCACTAAGAACGCAACATTGTGGGTAGCCTCAAGATTTTTTTTTTTTGCCATAAGGGAAATGTTCACTGATGTACCTAATCCTGCCATTTACTACTTTTTGATTTATTTTTCTGAAGTTGGTTAAATTGTGAACCAGGAGCTGAGAAAACGCCTCTTATTTTGTTACTTTGACCCATCCAGAAGTTTTAAAGCCTTTTCCAGTTTCCACACAAGGCATTATAAAAGAGCATTAGTCTCCGTGATGGCAGTTTTTTTTTTTCTTTTTCTTTTTGGTCAAATGATTCGCTGTGAAGTTGAACAAACCTCCGAAGATTTCATTGGTCCAGGGAATAAATTGGCTGACAACCTGACCCATCTCACCACTGGAAAAGCAATGAAGCCTTTGAGACATTGGCTCAGATCCACGTCTTGCCTACAGGATTTTTTTTTTCTTGAAAAGTACAAAATATGTTGGGTTTATTTTTGTTCCACTAGATGTATACCACTTTTCACCAGAGTTTAGTTACCATGACTCATTATCATCTGTTTGTTGTTGCAACATTTGCTTTATAGCTCTTCAAGAGACAGAGATGGGAAAGCTGCAAAGGATGAAAAGGGTAAGATACTGTCCAAATGTCAACCCAGGGAATCATTTTATGTTTATTTTTATTGCTTATTATGAATTCTGACTGTTGCTGAATATGTTTTGGGAACATCTTTATCAGGAGTTGTCAGCAGCAACAGCAGCTCTTCTCGCAACATATGGGTGAGCGGCCTGTCCTCAAACACCAAAGCAGCTGATCTAAAGAACCTCTTTGGGAAATACGGGAAGGTAAATAACCTGAATTTACTGCATAGTTGTTGTTATTGAACATGTTTTAAAATATCATTCATTTCATGTTCATTGTTACCAAAAAATATTAAAAATGAATTTGTTGCTAACAGGTCACTAGTGCCAAGGTGGTTACAAATGCCCGCAGTCCTGGTTCAAAATGTTACGGCCTGGTGACTATGTCTTCGAGTACAGAAGTGACGCGCTGTGTCTCCCACCTCGACTGCACAGAGCTCCATGGACAGCAGATTTATGTTGAAAGGGTAAGCTAGGAAGCAAATGAGATTTGTTTTCAAACAAACTTTAATTGCTCTCATAATGACATCTATAATAATTGAACATTTTTGGACCTGTGATGCATTTATATTTGACTGACACTGCATTTCAGGCCAAAACGGATCCATTTAAGAAAGAGCCATCAAAGAAAGAAGCAGACGACAAATCACCCGGCAAGTCGGGTGACAAGCGCAATTCCACAGGGTTAAAATGGACTAACAAGTGAGTGAGAGAATTGGCTGAAAAGTTGAACATGTCTAGATTGAGAGCACATTTAACCTCTTGTTCTCCTCACACACAGAAAAGAAGACAAGAAATCAGATAAACTTTCGGATAAGGACAAAGATTTATGCAAGAAGCAGGATGCCAGAAGTGGAAAATCTGACTCTGTTTCATCAAATTTGGGACAAGATTCTTCAAAGAAAGATGACAGAAAGCACGGGCGTAAGTTTTTTTTTTTTTCCCCTCTTCCCCATCACTAATGTAGGTAACCCAATCCAGTCCGACTCTGTTCTCACTGATGATCATTTCCTTCTTCTCTAGGTGCAAAGAGCCCGGGCATGATGATCGATCATAACAAAGGCAAATCTAATTTTGGTAAAATGCAACCTTTCAGGAGAGGGCGATATTTTGATAGAGTAAGACCTTTTATTTGTTTTGATTAAATTGTATTTTCACTGATGTTTCAAATTGTATTTCTATTTTAACTGTTTAAAAGTTTCAGATGTTAAATTACATTTTGTTTGAAACTTTTTTTCAGCCCTTTGTCAACATGAATATTCAAAGGCGGCCGAAATGGTTGATTCCTCCTGAAGAGGTATAAGGCTCTTCATACTATGGGCACATGATTTAGCATTTTCTTGCTTTAGCCTTGAGCTTTGTCTCTAAACTTTACTTTTTGATTTGCCCTTCCAGTTGGAGATGATGAAAGACAGACCGCGACCTTTCATCAACAAGGGGGAAGACAGAGTCATTCTGCCTTTTGAGAAGATAAAGGAGCAGAGGATGCGTGAACGGATGTCGCGTCTGGAGCGTGCTCGTAGAGCCGTAGAGTTGCGCAGGTATCCACTGTTCATATATATTTTAGATTTAAAGTGACTGCATGCTTTATTGCTGCGTTGTTCTAAGACGAGGGATGTCTTCCTGTTTGTAGGCGCAGAGAAATTGCTGAACAAGAACGACGGGAGCGCGAGCGTGTCCGCCTGTTGCGGGAGCGTGAAGAACGGGAGAACCTCCTCAGGGAGCGGCAGAGAGTCGAGATGGAGAGACAAAAACTTGAAAGGGAGCGCTTGGAGAGGGAGAGGCTGGAGAGAGAAAGAATCCGTATCGAGCAGGTAACCTCCAGGTTTCTCTGGAAACATTATGGTTATGTTTAACAGCTGCAGTTCAGGATTTTAGCTGTAAAGGGGAAATAAAAAAGCAATGTCCATTATCAAACTGTTAGACATTTTTCAAGATACTAGTTTTAATTAGGGCACTTTAATATTTCCTTTTTCAGGAACGCCGCAAAGAGGCAGAACGCATGGCACGTGAGCGCGAGGAGCTGCGCAGGCAGCAGGAGCAGCTCCGCTACGAGCAAGAAAAAAGAAACAACCTGAAAAGAGGCCGTGAAGTGGAACACGGGTATGTACGCTTTGAATGTCTGTACCTCGGCCGTTTCATAGCGGCTTTGTGCCTATGACCAAAGAGTTGAAACTTGCACAGCGGTGGTTCACAAGCTTCAATACACTCCAGCTCTCTGTCTTGTGCATTTTGCATTTTATCTGAAATGTGGCCAGTGGCCTGTCAAACAGTGTTAACCATCGGGGATTTGTTTAGAACTGAAGGACAAACAAATTCAAGTACATAGGCTTATAGAAAAGGAGATGGAGAAAGCTGCATGGTACGGTGCAAAACAATTGGCATGGGACAAACTGGTTAAAACTGGACAAAGCTAACTTTCGGTCAAAGTCAAACTAACTTTTCATCATTTTGAATTGTGTCTTAACCAATCTGGGGTTTGACAACGGCTCATGCGTTATGTTGTGTGTCTATTTTTTAATCTCGCAGTCGGAGAGATGAACCCTATTGGAACGGCAATAAGAAGATGCAGTCTGAATCTGATGTCCGCTTGAATCAAGGCTCAAACTATAATCGGCAGCCGAACCGCTTTTCAAACTTCAATCCCAGAGAGAGGGGTCGCTTTCCGGAGGCCGCCGCTGAGCAGCCCAACACGTATGACAGGTAAGATTGTTGAAACTGAGGTAAGCCACGGTGGCAACATTATCAATCAGTGGCAGTCAGTCCCAGACCCAGTGAGTTTCTTGATTTTTGTCATCTTCGAGGAAGTTAACAGCACTTAACTAACAAATATATATTATAGGAATTGTTTTGTTTGTTGGATATTTTAACTACAAGATCATCCAGAATTATCTGTTTGACACTAAGTAAGATGGTAACATGTGTGGACTTGCAAAGCTCTGAGAATATTCACTTAACCTTTTGTAAACTGGTAAATCATGTGTTGTTCTTTGTCCTGTTAGACGTAACCGCTTTGATGGTGAGCCAGAGGTGAAGAAGAATCGTCCTGCGCCTCACAGAGAGAGCTCTGGCTTTGAGCGCTACCCCAAGAACTTTGAAACGGTTCGCAGAGCCGAGCCGCCTCCGCCTCAACGCGCTGAAATCCGGGACACCGACCGCAGGGACAGAGACGAGAGACGGCAGGTGCCCATGCACGATCACCCCATGGGAGCCAGAGCTACAATACCTGGCATGTCACACAACCGCGCACCCAGGGACGGAGGCCACGGCTGGAAGAATGATGGGGGGATGAACTCCAACAAAGGAGATATGCGGTAAAAATGAATACACTTTGAAAAAGATCCATGCTGTGAAAGATAATTTATGAAATACGTGTTTTTAACCACTGGCCTGATGTAATGCTGTTTCGATCAGAGGGCCTATGCGTATGCGTGCTGAAAGATCCGGCAGAGACGGTCCGGGCCCGGCACTCAGAGGAGGCTCTTCAGCCAACCGTGGAAGGAGCAGCTTCAACGACAGAGATGGAGGAAGACCCATGGTGATGAATGACCAGGTCAGCTGAGGTTATGATAGAGAAGTCATCTGAAATAGGGCTGAACGATTTTAGGAAAAGATCCAATTGCGATTTTTCTGGCAGATATTACGATTTCGATTTGAGTCGCAATTTTCTTCAAATCAAGCTTCAGTGTGATATTCATAATGTACAGTAACATTTACAAACATGACAGAAAATGACATCATACCATTAAAACATTAAATGCCATTGCTCTAATGCAATGTTGCGGTAATTTCAACACTGTACAATTAGCGCGATATTGCGCATTTACCATTTATTAGCGGTCAACCGCAACCTATCCATGGGCCCGTGTCCCGTGTCTGTATGTATACGTGTGTGTGTGTGTGTACACTTGCACACATGCGAGAGAGACGGCAGGTGGACGGGCTGACTGACAGAGATGAGAGATGGTGAAACACTTTTTTTTCCTGTTAATTAATGGGGTGTAGTGGAAAAGAGCCAAGACTGTCTTGACAACAGATCCTGGGTCGGTCAGGAGCATTGCAAAAAATCGCCGCTTTTGCGATCACATGATCGCATTGTCTAAAATCGCAATTTCGATCAGAAAATGATAAATCGTTCAGCCCTAATCTGAAATGATGTCGTCAGTGCAGTTTAAGATCAAGTCAAATGACAGAATAAGAATGAACTGCAGGCTTGATCTTTGATTGCCATTCATCATCCACACGCCTCACTTCAAAATCTCCTCCGTCTCTGCAGCCGTTCAGCTCCGGCCGCCAGGTCGTGGTGGAGCGCCACAGCCGGGAGCAGGGGCTGAGGAAGGAGTGGCACGGCGGGTCGAGCTCTCAGGGCGGAGGCTTCCCTGACAACCGCAGGATGGGAGACACGCGAGGCAGCATGATGTCACCTTCCAGGTATAGCAGACAATAATCAGTGAATGAGCGCCAAAGTGAAACTCTCATTCCAGCCATCTGAAACTTGAACTCTGTCCTTCTGCAGTCACTCGTCCTCTGGAATGAATCGAATTGTACAGATCACCAGCAACTCCATTCCCAGTGGTGGAAACGTGGGTGGATTCAAGCCCTTCAAAGGAACGCAGCGGCAGTTCTAACCATGGCCAAATGCTGCCACTTGAAAGCACCTGACAAATTTCTGAACTCTTTATTTTTAGACTATCAACTATTTTAGGTGGCACATTTGTAGCCATGAGGTTGATAACACTATTTTATTTTGTATAGAGATGTGTTTACCTCAGTGTAGGGTTTTTCCTGACAGTTCTCTGCTGTTACTGTTAAACAACAATGTGCATATGTTTTACTTATGTTTAGGAAGCTCCTGTACAGTCATAGGTCTTTGTAAGTAAAGTTTTCAAGTGATGTAACCAACTTCTCTAATTGAGTGTTGTATGTACATTTTCAATAGCCCTGTGTCACACTCAGTTTTCCTGTGTACCATGTCTTATTTTAGTGTAGCTCATGAAGTGACATTCATTCATTTGGCTATTAACTCTGTGAGGAGGCAGATGACATAGAAGTACTTCTCTCTTTTTTTTTAAAGGTCCTATTTGGTGTTGCTGTTTTTGAAAGACTAGCTGAAATGACTAAAACATCAAGCTTCACAACAGCCTGCGTTGTAGCAAAGTACGTCTCATAGGCCATGAGCTGAATAACATACAGGCCTGTGTCTTTTGAAATAAAAATTCACTCTAAAGTCTGTTCCTGAAGGGCATTCAGTGGTGTTACCCTCTGTGAAAGGACCAGATTTTTTTAGTATGTTTATTTATTTTTATTTTTATTCCAGTAATTCTGGAAATTTGACTTAATTTGTCAAATGACCAAAATTCTGGCGGTTTGGATTTTTCTGTCAGTTCTCGGCCAACAGGGATTTTGTAAGATGCATTGTGATTGGGACCCATGTGCTTCATTTAACCTCATGACACAATAGGAACTACTTTGGTGGCTGCATTAAAATGTTTGATTCAGAAAAAACGGCCAATCTTTACTTTTTAAAGGACTCCAGATGTTGATACCGCAGTGGATTGCAGGTGATTATTAGGTCTGTTAACGGGAAAACCCAGGTTTCAGCATCCTTTTTTATAGCTGGAGCAGAACTGTACATGCAGCGCTGCTCACTCACAACAGACACGCTTTACCTGCACACTTGTTGTAATTGGTTGATAAAGGCTGATTAAACTACAGAATGGTGAGAAGCAGGTAGACTCGTACTGATTTAGTCATGGATGTTTCTCTACCTCTTCCCTTCTCTCACCTTATATTTGTTCCCTGTCATCTCAAAATTAACATTGGCCCGATAACATTGTTTTTCCAAAGAGTCAAAACACCAGTACTCCTTTGTCTCTGAATGGTACTTCAGGTAAATTGATAAAATATCTATATTAGGACCTATAATTAATGTCTGTATGAGAGGGAAGTTTCATTGCCATCCCTCACTCAAGGTAGAATATTATTGAAAAGTTAATTTATGTCAGTAATGTTAGTCAATTCAAAATGTGAAAGTAATACATAATATAATTATATAGATCCATTACACACCGAATGAAACTTCATATCTTTATTTAATTTATTTTAATCGTAATGATTATGGCTTGCATTTAATGAAGTGAATATTACAAAGACCAATTAAAATGGAAATGTAGGCCTTCTGAAAAGTATGTCCATCTATATTCGCTCAATACTTGGTTGGAGCTATTTGACTTGAACTACTGGAAATTGACTTTTCCATGATAGTCTAATTTATTGAGATGCACCTGTACAGCATAATCTCTTTTGATAAACTCTTCTGCCAGGTGAGTAAATGGCATGTAAATCTGACAACAGAAGATTATGTGCACATGGCAGGATCCACTATGATAACCAAATATTAAATGATGGATCAGAAGTTAGCCAAGAGGAAGTGAGCTGACCTGTCAAATGATTGGCATAAAAAAAATATTGAAAGTTTTACACTAATAGGCTATATGTTGCTTACATATATAGTTGAAAGTGCTTTGTGTTAGTAATCAACAGCCGTAAAGGCCCTTAAATTGTCAGGACTTCAAATGGTGATCTCTTCATTTATATTGAATCATACATATTGGATAACCTCATCTCAGACCTGCTGTCATTATATGATGTTGTCAGTCCTCAAGGGAAATTAAACAATCTCCAAAAGCATCCTGGGAACAATTAGGATCCAGGCACTGTGATAGCCCAGCAGCAGCAGCTATCTCAAAAACACTTTGAGCAGGTTTCAGGGGACTTTATGGGCTTTAGCGAAGCCTCTCTGGCACTTCCCGACTTCACACACCCTTCTTTCTCTCTTATATGTCACAGCTCAGATACTGTATCATACACAACACAGACCGAGTTAATGGTCCCAGAGGTTTCTCCTTTTTGCTATTTCAGTTTGTGTGCCTGTGCAGGTGGTTAATCTAAATTACTCTGACATGTGGCACCTCAAACACATACTGTAATTTGTTATTAAAATAAAAATGTGGTATCAGTTGAACCAGCCACAGATGATCATTAGTTCAGGCATTCAGATTGAACTCTCAAAGTTACAAAACTGCTGTGCTGTTGTCTTTGTGTGTATCAACACAATACAACAGTGACTTTAAATGAAAAAATAGAGTAAAATTGATGAGGTTGTATCCTGTCAAAGCAGCAAAAAAAAAAAAAACTGACTTTGTGAAACTGGTCCTTGCAGGATAAATAGGGCTCATTACAAACAATGACAACAAACCAACTATTGATCTTAGTCTTTTATTATCCTGGTAACTTCTAATCAGGTTGAATGTCCCTCGTCTATAAGGCATTTTGTTATATATATTTATATATATATCACCATATACAATATGTGACTGTAATGTGAAAGGCTACATACATTATTTGGTCATTTATGTAAATAGATGAACATTGAAATCAACACAAATGAGTTTCCTTCCATATTCACAAACACGTTCCTTTTGCTTGTACGTTTTATGTGAAATATAAACATAATGAGCCGCACAGTGGAAATGATGTTCTCGGGGTAGTTAATAATAAAATTGAACTCTGCCTAACGTTTCAGTCCTCACTATACAATGCGCCGCAAAGTAAAAATCCGGGAGTCTGATAACTGCATTAAAGAAATTGTCTGTGAGATTGTTCAGCACTCTGGATGTGTTATCTCATACAAGGATGAACATTTCCCTCTGCTACATAGATGACAACACTCAAGCCTTATAAAGCAGCCTTTTTCCTTCTCTGTATGTTAACATTAGGGCACATCGCCCTCGTTTTTGTGAACATTGTGTGGTTTAAATGATAGAAAAATAATCACCTGCATTAGGGGTGCACCTACACCATTTTTTTTTTGCTGATTTGAATGGATACCAGTGTTGTCTACATATATATCTACCGTGCTTTGTAGAAAACCTGCTTCTATTGAGCAATTGGAATAACATCCATCTTCGACCTCTTGTTGTAATTCACTTCCTCATCATCTGTGAGCTGTGTGCTGGTACTCTGGCCTTCGCACTGGTAGCCTTGTATCTGGTATAGGTGTACCACTAACCTGAATATACTATCAAATTGCAGCAAGTTCTGTTGAAGTGGCACTATCTTTTATCATTTCAAACCCAAACATTTAAACAGCCCTTTCATACTTTAACAAATTTATATTATTCACCTGGCTTAAGAGCAAACCGCTTGAGAGAAATCTTTTGGCCATTATTCAGTTGTTTTTTTTTAAAAGGTACCCAAAGAACAATAGCACTCGTTCACAATTTATGTTCTGTATAAAATGAGGTATGTTTCTCTTCTGTTAGTGCATATCAATGTAACAGTGCAAAACCAATTACAACGATTAAATGTTCAACAACCACCTTGTCAAAATACTCAGTTTACAGCATTTACCCCACCATCACTTTTACAAGGCATACAAGAAACCACTTTGAGACACTAAACACACAATATCCTTCCGATCGATTCATCATAGGAACTAGGGTGAAACAAACACATTACAACAAAAATATCAAACTCTGGTATTAATGACTGGGGAGTGGGGAGCAAGCTAATGCACAGTAGTAAATCTGAAATTATAGTAATAATAATAATAATGATATAAATGTGTGGCATGTGTCGCTCTGCGCTCTTTTCACTCTGACAAACATCAAACCAACATAAAATCTTCCAAATCAATTCAAAATATGTTAAGTGAAGTTTCATTTTTTTAAGCTTCTGCTGGAATGTGTAATCAGCATGTTCACTTAATGGGCGAAAACATAAACATAAATGAGGTGAAACTTGTTTAAGACAGACATAAAAAACAAACAAAAAAAAACACAATATTGCCACAAAGTCTCCCCTCTGCCTTCCTGCGTTCACCTTATGATTAAATGTGTTACTTAGTGAAGCTGCATGAGAAAAAAAAACTGCTAAGGAGTCAATGAAGAAGTGTTCATAGTTAATAACGTTCCTCAACCCTGTCCAAGGGGGGTTTATTTTTTATTTTGTAACATATAATCCATGTTAACACAAAAGGAGCAGCTTAAGTCATTGTTTTTTTTTATCTAGTGTGAAGTTCGACAATGAGGGCCTTAAATAATATAGTGTTAAGTCCTTCAAAATGTCAGAATATTTGTTGTGAGTGTACATAAATAGATACATAAAGGTGTGATGGAGAAAGTGACTACAGGCCAAGGAACTGTGTCGTTACAAAGCAGAAAAAGACACTCGAGGATATGTCCCTTGAATAAAAGGCCTGAGAGTATTGTTGATGTCCATGTGTGTGTGTGTGTGTGTGTAAAATGCATGGATTGTCTCATTCTGGTAATACGCCTGTTGCCCTATAAAATATGCTGAAATGTTGTAAGGCGTCATATATATATGTACAAAACATAGCCTCATCAGGGCCAAACACACTGTAACTCCAGCCAACACACAAAGCCCATAATGAAAGGGTTTCCACACAGTAGGTAGCCCGCTGCCTCCATGTAACTGCCCTGTCCTGACACTGCATTGTATCGATGGAGACCACTTCACGAGCACTGCAAAGCCCCTCCTGCAACAACTGTCTCCCTCAGTCTGTGATCGAAGGCTTGAGTCAAGGCATCCAATTGGAATGTATAGAGAAAAGTTTCTCAGGAGGCAGTCCCATGGTACAATAATGGCACAAACCGCTAGCTAAATCCATCATAAGAACGCAGCAGGTAAATATGTACATCATGTGTTTTGCACACTCAATGCTGCAGTGAAATGCACATTACTTAAAAAGGTCATACCACAGAATTTCACCCTTCAGAGTGTGTTCCCACGACCAGGGCTGCTCAGTTTGTAAACAGTCAGTATTCACTGGGCCATATTTTCCATATGTAACAGATTAATGTAGCTCTTTTTTTTGTATTTGACACTTTAAACACACCAAATATCTAAGAAGGAGATTAACTGTGGAGAATGAGGAGGAAAATATCCACCTCATTGAACCAAGAGTGTGACAGGAGTTGAAATACAACTTGTGAGTTTGATGTCTCCGATTTTGAGTTTGGGTTCCAGTTTTTGGAAAATAAACACGCACATGTTCACATATATCAAACAAACTTCTCCTGGTTTAGAGGAATATAACAAACTAACGACTGAATTCTATGGTATTTCTTTTCAAAACCAGCCTGCAGTGGAACTTTTACATCCAAAACCTAACAGAGGAGAACAAGATAGTGCCTGCACACACACAGACGCATACACACACACGCACGCATACACACACACACACAGCATCTCTTCAGGAAGCTGCCAGAAGAGACTGTGAGAAAGAAAAGGGCCTTTCAGAATTACCAAACACTCTAAACTGGGTGCGATCTAGTACAAATCTAATTTGCCAAAAGCTAGCTGCGTCTCACACAGAAACATCAGATCCAGAAAAAAAAGTGTCAGTTAAAATCTGTAATGCTCTCTTAAGTCCCAAATGTAGTTTTTGTTTCTGTGAAATAGAATCACAAAATAAAAGACGAGAAGAGAAGAGAAATCTCCCAAATGTGTGGCTCAACTAAATACAGCATAGATGATTTGGCCTTTTCCAATTAGAAACTTGTCACATCTTCTAACACGTACACGACCACACGCCATCACACCACATAGCACTAGTGTACTGTACATACCATACACATGAAGACAAACACACAGTCACATTCAAACAGAGCAGAATACAACACTGCCATTCTTAAGGCAAATCTGAGCAGGGCAAGCTGTGATGAGTATTGTTACGAAGCTACAGTATCTGGCAGCTATCTGGCATGAAGTAACCCTTAGGTATAGTGATTCAGAGGGGACACAAATAGTGTTACATTGGTTTCCAACAGGCAATATTATGAGAAAATCCCTTTCATCTTACAGAAAAAAAACACATAAAACTGTCTCAAAAGCTACCTGTTATACTGACATAAATAAAATGTGAATCTTGGCATCGACAGCTAACATAAAAAAAAAAAACTCAACTAAAACCAAAAAAAAGGTGTGTTTGTCTAAAATGTTCTGTAAATATTGATAAGTACAAAAAAGCTTATAAGCTGCAAAAATGAAAAATGAGTGAAATGAATGATGTTTTTGGAAAAGAACGTGTGACATTTTGTTTCTTCAGATTATGTCTTTTGCTATAAAATATACCACCCCAGATAAACTTGACCCCACATCACAAATATAGTGCACTGTGCAACTTGTAACAAAGTTTGGCTGACTCTATGAAAGATAAGGGGTAGTTGTTGTTGTAGTGTCCCTTCCTCTGATGTCTAAGTTTAGAGGATAGCAGGCACCAGTGGTTTGGGAACAGCAGATCCTCTGTTAGTCTTGTTGCGTCTCCCCTCCATCGTCTCCTTCCCTTTTTTGTTTTTCTGTTTGTCATCAAGTGGGGGCTCCGCGTTGTGTGTCCAGTCCATGGAGAAACAAATGCTGTCCCCGTGCTCACAGATAAGCAAATGCACAAAACACACTCACACACACACACACACACACACACACACAAACGCACGCACATACACACACTCACCCAGACACGCTGTATGTTACAAAATAACACATTTGTCTTTATCCTTCGATTCTTTCTTGGCTTTCCGTTCCCCGCTCGAGGACTGTTTTCCCGGGCTGGGTGTGGCTCCGGCTGCTGCTGCCGTCACAGCTCCGGCTGCTGCTGCACCTGCTCCTGCGCCTCCTCTGTCCGCCTCATCTCCTTCGACAGGCTCCTGCTGGCCCTGCTGCACAAACACAACCGGGGGGGCAAAGGAGCAAGAGAAATATAAATAAAAACCTACTCATTGATCTGAACTGGAAGAATAAGCGTTCCTCCAAAAACATAAATAAATATGCTACAGTGCGTCTTAAAATGTGGTCAGATCTTTATCACAGTTACAATTATGTAGAAACACAATCTATTTTAACTAATAAAACACCAATTGCTGTGTTGTTCTTGTAGTCACACAACATCATTCAAACATTCACAGTTTAGGTTGGAAACAGTTTGAAATCCTTTTGTACCAACATGAAAACACATGGGGGCCGGCTGCTTTCCTGCCTCTGGGCTGAGACATCATCGAGGGGAAAATTAATTGCCAAATTTATCGCAAAGATGTTTTACAGGTTAATGTCAGGCTCAATGTGAAGACAGTCACTCACACCAGGCATCATGAAAATGTGGCTGAGCTGAAGCAGCTCTGTAAAGAACAAAAAGTCCAAATGTCCTTGTGAACGGTGTGTAGGTGGATTTTTTTTACCTGAGGTTACTGGTGCCAAGAGAGGGGAAGAATTAAATGATTCCACCAGCACTGTATTTAAAGAGATAGTTCAACATTTTGGCAAATTCGCCTATTGCCATAAACCCTATAGTCATAGGAGTAGGTTCATTACCTTTAATTACTGGTGCATGTTGTTTTGAGATCCGCGGGGCAGAGACGTGAGCTGCTCAGTGACACAATGGAGGTGAATGGTACAGGTCCCCTGTCCCTCATCAAACTCATCAAATAGATAATCCAACAACGACAAAACGCGCTCATGGACAAGTTGTGACCTGCACATTCACCACGCTATGAGATAATAATAACATTACGAGACAGAGTTGTTTTCGAGGCAAATCCGTAGCCTGAACTACATTCCAGACACGGCTGCTGGGTGGAGTGACTTCAAAAGCGCATGTAGTTCAGAGTATTTGCTTCATGTGTCGTAATGTTACAGATGATTATCTCATAGCGTGGTGAATGTGCAGGTCACAACTTGTCCACCAGAGCGTTTTGGAGTTGTTGGATTGTGTATTTGATGAGTTTTGTACCGTTCATCTACATTGTGTTCGCTGAGCAGCTCGCGTCTCTGCCCCACGGATCTCAAAATAACATGCACCGATAATTAAAGGTAATGAAACTACTCCTATGACTATAGGGATTATGGCCATAGGCAAATTTGCCAAACGTTTAACTATCCCTTTAAAACTGTATTCAGTAACATAACATAAGGTTCATGTGGGCACATTGTGTCTGTTCACATTATGATCAATTGATACAGGTAATCATACCAAAGGGCTCAATGAACTGGGTACTTTTTCTTGCCACTGTGTATCAGGTATGTGTGGTGACTGTCCTGAGCTCCTGCTCTACTCTACAGACGAAGCTTCTGTCTCGACCCCACGGTAAAAGGGTGGCAGCATTACAAGAAAAAAAAAGAACATCACTGTGTCTTTTCATCTTCACTACCTCCTTTACAGCTCTGACTCTCGTACTCAGACATCCATCTGTTTCCAGAAGCAAACATCTTCCCTCTATGTCACGTTTGCCTCGCATTTGTTCCAAGACCTGCTTCTCCTCCCTCTCCCACCTGCCTGTACCTCCTCCAGTCCCTCCCTCCCTCCCTCCCTCCCTCCCTCCCCACCTGTGCCTGTGCTGCTGCCGCCGCCGCCTGCTCCTGCTCCTGCTCCTGGTAGTACTGCGAGGCTCGTCGGTCCTCCTCCTCCTGAAGCTTTTTCGCCAGCTCCAGGTCACTGATGCCCTCGGGGAGCTGCTCCCACTGCAGGTCCTGGCTTTGCTGCTCCTGCTGCAGCGACAGCGCCATCAGATAGTCCTGATAACACATGTGAACGCGCACAGAGAGAGAAAGAGAGAGAGAGAGAGAAAGAGACAGAGAAAGAGAGAGACATGTGTGATGATTTATGCAGAAAGTTGCCATTGTGACGTTTGCGTGTGTACACTGTGTTTCTCAACATGCAACGGCTGAGCTGGGACGCTCCATGTTATAGACCAATCCACCATCCACAACCACTGTTCTTTACTTATCAACTGAGCCATATTCATTTGTTGTGTTGTCTTCATTGTATTATTTTTTGTGGTATAATTAGTTGGACTTATCCGTTCTATTATATCATGTTCTATTCTCCTCAATGTTATATCCCTTTGTCAATGTGAAGACCTAATTTCCCAACTGGGAATTACAAGTTTTCTCCAATCTAACTGAATTGATTTTGAGCACATAAATTGCCTGAATAGATTTTTCTCACCAAGTTCTATCTAGCAGATAAGGGGGGTCTGGGCAATGAGAGAGCAATAAAAAGTAATAGCCCCCATGTTCAGGTCTAGTATGTGTGTGTGGGAACAGGCAGACAGTTTGTCAGCAAGCTCTGTGTTTGGCCCTTTCTGCCCAACCAATGAGCAAACAACTGTGAATTACAGTCACAAGGCATAGGAGACATAAACTCAATGCATTGTTACACTGGTACAATGAAGCACGGAGGAGAAGTGAGGGGGGGCACCGTGCAGCCGTGCTTGTGTGATGTTCAGGCTGCCATCTGATGCATCTCATAGATTAGTGTGGGGCCATAACACATCTATTATTTAAGAACTTTCCCTCACATTTTTTTTTAGCCCACAGTGCACAGTGGATTGTTTTCAACTTTTTCATTAATAACTCGGTGCCATTCAGGTGTTTCCGGGAATTTGATGGAGTGTGTGTCGTTTTTTTGTTTTTGTCTTTCTTTTTCCCTGAGTGTTTAAATCATGATGCTAGAGGCAAGAACAGCAAGAAGCATTATGCCACTACTGGTCCATTAATCTGTCTCGGCTTTCCTGATACATAAATGGTGTGAAAAGCACATCGTGGTTAAGCATTTCTAGACGTGGTGGTAGATATATGCTGGTTCCGCTAGTCTTGCCTGCATCAGTGCTCAGACCTGGTCTATCTGATCCTGCTGGCCTCGGTACACGGTCTCTGGATCAGAGGGAGGCCGCAACCGGAACTCTGAATCACAGAAGTTGCCATCTCCGTCGACGTTGTGCAGACTCTCCCAGACGACCTTCTCCTCCGTCAGGAAACCTTGATCTGTAACCAGAAGGTACAGCTGGCCCTAGGAAATAACCACACACACACATACACATCAGCCATTATCAGTGTTATACACACAAACACGATGTCACACATTGTACTGTTAGTAGACGCTCACACAGCCTGCACATGTGTGACTAGGTGCATGTGTTTTTGAGCTGCTGGTGAGCGATTACAAGGGCCGTGATGCTTTGTCTGGTGTTAAAGGTGACACACACACACATAGCTCTGCTTATATTGGCAGTGATACTGTGCTATTCAAAATAAGAGTACGCAAACTTCACTTCCCCTCCTGTGGACAACAGGAAAGGTCTGTCCCAGCTACACTGATATGGGGAGCCAGATGTGGACATGGACAGGGCTGTTGCAGATGGGATGCAGGCAAATGGGATCATTGTGATTGATCTAATATTGTGTTACACATCAATATGCATCCGTCATTAGCTTGAAGAATGAGCTCTATCGGAGAGTGCACAGCAGCTTTAACAGAGGAGGGGTCCCAAATCTACTGGCTGGGAGGTTTAAACTCTTAACTAGAAACTTCTTCTTCTGCAAATAATAATCTCAACAAACAATTACATTTGTCTTTAAGGCTTTTCTGTAAAATAAAAAATGTTTATCGCTTCAATCAAATTGAACTATTTCTTATTAAATAGCCCGCAGAGAAACATTTAATTAAAGCGCCTTTATTCTGTTTAGCTCACAGACAAAACATAGAGCTGACTGTTTGAGACTGCAAAGGTAGTTTGCTGATATTTTGTAATATCATCTGGAGAGAAGCAGAAATCCAGGTTTACCTGGGGGTAATATACAGTACTGTATATATACACACATGAAACATATCAACACGTGGTAATTTATTGTCAATAAGGTGAAGGAGAGATGAAACCATGATGCAAAGTCTACAGAAAGCTTCACATATGGATCTCAGTTTGACTAATGCAAACAACAACTGACAGTTACAGTGACAGCGCTGTTTGTAGTCTTTAGTGAAGTTACCTTGTATTTGATCATAGTGCTGAAGTGGTTATTCCTGAAAAAGACACAGAGCTCTCCCTCCTGTACAGTGGATGTGAGCTCACACAAGCCATGGTACGTCAGCTGAGTGGCTGTGCTGCTCAGAAACTGCTCTGCTACGATGCCTGAGAGGAGACAAAGGAAGGGGAGACGGAGAAAAAAACATGGGAGGTTGTGAATTAGTGATTGATTAGCAAAGGCAGAAACTTGGTCACATCATGAGCGTTGCTTGAATTATTTATCGTATCTCGGTTGAATGATTTTACTGCCTGGATGCTGTAGATTAAAGACAGCTTTAAAACTGATTGATTGAAAGTTAATTATACTGTGTCTCTCTTAATTGTGTTAAGTGAAATACTTTTAAATTTGATATAATTTCATAATTCTGAAGATAACCAATCGTCTAAATTATGAAGGTGGAAAAATAACTTTCATTTGTTACTTGTAAATTCTTTTCATTCATTTCATGTATCATTAGACCATAGACACTGAGACACATGAGTCATCTACGTGACAATCAATCCCCGCTCATTCATGAGCAGAGGTCAGTATTTGGAAGGCTTACTGGAAACCCTGTTGTAATGTCTGTCGTTGATATTTGAACACTGAGACTCTCTGCTGCTGGAACTGCTCACAGTTAATACAGTGAACTCAATATAGGCTGAGTAGCAGATGGCGAGCAACATCTGTAAGACAGGACGGCACCCAATGTATAACGAATACACAAAGACACATTCAAAGAGACAGGGAAGCGGTCCACGATGGTGGAAACAGAAAGTAACTAATGGACACGGAAGCGTTTTTAACCACAGCAGCAAATTTCAGAGATGCTTCATTTTCTTTCAGCTATCTCAGCTCATCTAAAGCGGATGCAAAATCCAGCTCCTCAAGCAGTGACGGGCAGCGTCGGCAGCAAACCACTTAAATCCAAGACTATGCTGCAAGTGTAGAAACACAACAAACAGGAGTGAATCTCCCACATCAATATCATCATCGACTAAGGCCATGAGTTGTTGGGCTTGGCAGCAGCCCAGCTGACAAGTGCTCAGGAAAGTCAGCGTTGAACGAGCAAATATTTAGTTGAGAAGTTACTGACAGCTGGTGAGAAAACTGGGAGCTGTGGAAGTAGGTCATTTGATGAGCAGCCACATATGTGTCCTGGTTTTATTTGAGCTCGGTCCGTGCTTTTGTGCAAGAGTACGCTTGCACTGGACGGTCCAGTAAACATATCTCATGTAATGAAGGTGCCACTGACTCAATGTTACACTGCGCACACACACTGCCGTTTCTCTGCACGGTTGGACTTGTGCCACTACCGCACAAAGAAGCTGGTGATGGTTGACTTCAACATGTAGCGTTGAATCAATAGAAAGAGGATGTTTATCAAAATGTAGCGCTGAAGATCTAAATTTGAACGTTTTCATCTATCGAAACGCATAACTTCCTCTCTTTTTCTGCACCTTAGGGCGAGTACACAGGGCTGACAGGGAACAGACGGGGGTGGAGGGTGCAGGTGGGGGCGGGAGGGGAGTGAGGCCGGTCAGAGGGAGTGAGGAGAAAGCAGCACCCACCTTCACCTGCCAGCTCGCTGTTGTCCGACTGTTTGCAGGATATTATCTTCTCCACCAGCTGGTTGTAGCTGCAGTTGCCCACTGCCTTGACAATGTCATGCATCTGCAAACAAAGATAAAAAAATAAAAAAAACTGTGGGAGAGAGCATTCACCGAGCTTTGGAGCCGTTTCACTAAAAGCCACAGCAGATTTATACAAAATTTATAACAGAGAGAAAGATTCTGGCGACAAGAGGTTTATACTGGAGACCGTTATCACTGTGTAAACCTGATTCTCCTTTCTGCGACGGTTCAACTGAACACATAACAGGTACATTCACCTGACAGCTTTCTGTAGTGCAAGTGTGAACACTGTCATTTGAACTCAGGCCACAGGGCTGAACACACAGACCACCTGAAAAGACGGCAGTCTGGTCCCAAGAGACCTCTGGAGCTGTGAGGGAGTGGCTTGTGGAGTAGTACAGTAGCTCTCCAATAGTTTCAATTCAATGAACTAAACTTATCAAAACAGATTTAGACTGAGGAAGCCATCAAGGAAAATCCATATCTATCTATTGATCTAATTATCAAAACCCAAATTCCTCCAAATTTGTGTAAAATGGAGAAAAATAAACAACCACATAGTAATTTACAGAAACCCCAGTATCCATCCCACATGCTACAAGATGCCACATTTCTGTCCTGTTTCCAGCTGTGTTTTTCTCATTGACCATGAGAACATTTTATGCTGCTACTTTAATAGCTACTCTGCTATTTTAATGCGAAAAAAAGATAAATACGTCATTAAAATCAAACCAAATACTACACATGTTTACGCCTCGCTCATTTTTTTTGAGATAAATGAGGATGCTTTCACATCTGAAAGTCATAGTCTTGATGAAGGTACATCGTTGCCTTAGTTATATTTCATATTGAGTGTGTGAGCTATAAGCATGAACTGCTATGGATGAACATATTGACTGAACAGTTTTACCCTGCGTCATGGACCCATGTGGAGAAATCCAATAGCAAGTCGTGCTGGACTGATGAGTTTATTAATGGTCTTATGAGCATTATCACCTGAGACTGAAACCAGACGTAATATATCATCCATTATGTACACTGCAGCGAAAACTTGGACTAAGATAACATCGTTTTCATTGCAGTACTGCAGGAATGAGTGGTCACTACACATTACATACACAAAGCAGGACACAAGCACAGTGTGCCTCGTACTTTTAACTCCCACTGACTTTCTGACCTTCTGACCAAGTGATATGAGATGAATATAAAAACACGTATAAGACTGCTCTCATTAAAATTCAGGATTAACAGAATTCATGTCATTTTGCTGTCATAAGACGCTGTGGTTGGGCTGCTTTGTTTTAACACCATCAATGACCCACAGCAGTTTCCAGGTGAGTTACCTGTCAGCCCATTAGACTGCATGTTTACTGGTTTTGGTGTCTTTGCAATATGACAGCGTGAATACACAGACAAGAACTGAAAGACAACATTTTTTTCCCTTTGTCTGGTTCAACTCAATTTCACTTCAGATGTGAAAGCAGCCACTGATTTCAGTATTACACTATTCACAAAACAAAGACATATGTTGAGGGAACACAATAAAACACGTAAAGAATCACATTAGTGATGATAAGTAAGGTCCATCTCACCTGGGGGTCAACTAGCCAGCCATGGTAAAGGGGGATGTCCAGCAGATCAAACACAATGCATTCTGGGGTGTACTCAAAGACTCGCACCCCTGTGAACTTAACATTCACATCCAGGCCCGTCTGCAGCTTATGCAACACGGCCATGGCATCACTCATGTTCTAGGAAACAAGGAGAAAAAGGACACGGTCTTGTTAAAAACAATGCAGCAGAAGGATTTCATGATGTGAACTTACAAAAACAAATCTTAGATGGTAAAGAGGACATGTATGTTTCTGTATTATAAACATTATACAGAACCAAGAGCTGTGTCCAGTCCAGCTGCTGCTGTCAGCTGTCTTCATCAGTTACAATATTCTTGGTTGTCTGCACAGACAGCAGAGCTGGGGCTATTAACAATTGATTTTTTTCTCTCTTTTTTTCTACCGTTACAAGAAACCATTAACTGCCATTTACGCCTGCACAAAGTAAAAAACACAACTTTTACACACTTAATCCCTTATCTGGTTTTGTCAAGTCTGGCTGTTTTACAATCATTTCTTTGCAGCTAAGTTTTCATATTTACTGCTCTCATTAAGTTTTACTTTGTTTACTATCAATCAACCTACAACCACAGGCAGAACTGGAGGTCTCTGCCAGGAAACCATATGATATTAAATTTCTGTGTCGGCTTTCAGACTCATCACCATGAGACATGATATTTCCCTTTGATAATATTAATAAAATTAGAGAAGTGAACGAAGAAACAGGAACACAAGATGATATAAGACGATGTAATGCAGCCCAACAAAAGCTCTGCAATAAATACAACCTTTCATTGATTTTCATGGCAGAGAGAGTGAGAGTGAGAGTGAGAGCGAGAGAGCGAGAGTGAGAGCGAGATAGAGAGAGTGAGAGCGAGAGCAAGATAGAGAGAGAGAGAGAAATGACACACAACCAAGGTCCTTGGCTGGACTTGAAAAGGGAGACACTGAGACCTAAACCTCTATCTCACCAGGTCGCCTCTGCAATGTTCAAAATTGAATACAGCCACTTCAGACAGATGGTTGAGTTCAGCTCTGTGGCCATTTCAAGTTTGTAATCTGTTAACGTGGACTACAGTATATCATACTGTAAATTGCTCCCATTTTATATTTTCGTATTTTCAACACTCAAACATCAAGTTGCACAATGAGGGTTCATCCTGTCACTCAGATCTCACTACAAGCTCTGTTAAAGGTTATAATTAGTTAAGAAGATTAAAATGAATAGGTAACACAAGTTAGAATATATATCAACTTTAAATGACTTTGGTAACTTGTCAATGATGAAGGGAGGGTCACTTTCATTAACTTCAATTTTTCCACATAATTACCCTATCAGTCCATCAGAATCCTACCAGACAGTAAAATGTGAGCTTCCTGATGTGCAGAATACTATGTAATTTGTTTACATACCATTTCATCTAGATATATTTACTCAGTCAAACCCAGAACACCCTTAGACACAGGACACAAACAACATTTGGGCTTAATTAAGCAAAAATATTTGAGGTGGCTTCAAATAACCTTCTGTTCGTCTGTGAATATGAATATGTTTGTAAATATATTTTATAACTTCTTCTTGTTCATCTTTAGCGGTCTGTAAAACCCTCTCCAGTCAGTTCCTTAATAGTTTTTTTTTTACCATCAAATCAGCATTTTCTGCATGTTTTACCCACATGACCGTTGCTATTGTGATTTCCCTAAACTGTTATGGGTGTTAACAAGTTTCCTTAAAATAAATCTATCACTAGGTTCCTGTGAGGTTTTAAAGCAGATATCAGTGGAATGTTTTTGTTAATATAAGTCCTAAATAGTCCCATTTTCCGTCAGCAATCACTTACATGAAGTATTTCAGCCTAAACACGAGTCTCTCCGTCACTCTGCTCTGCTGTAACCCGAGGAGAAAATTTTCCTTGTGGGATACAAGTGTTATCCAATGAGGGGAGAGAACGGCATGAAGGGCTGTGTGTGCAGCCAAGGGATGCGCGTGAATGTGGTGACGTAGCACGAGGACCAATTGATGCCTGACAAGGGCGGGGGCTGCTAACTCATGGTGCGTTCAAGGAAACTCGTACTTTGTGTTTTTCCTTCCTGTGAAGTCATACCAGTTCGATCTGGTACGAGTTCACGGGTCGGAAGTTACGAGTGGCCGTTATAGGGAACTTTCACAGACAACAGGACGGTAAAAACACGAGCTACGGGTTACCTGGAACGCTACCAAGTCGTAGTTGTGACTTGAAGCTGTAACTTACGGTTTCAAAAGCCTGCCTTGAACACAGCATTAGCCGAAACGGCCGTGCCGCTGTTATCTGCTTTAACTGGATGTGTTCATGAGGCCTGAACAAAACTGAGAAAAATACCACTCCACGCTGCTTTTTGCTTTAAAGCCTGATTAAAAAACATCAGAACTTTATTTTGGAACGAGGGAACGTTG
This sequence comes from Trachurus japonicus, assembly GCF_045865225.1. Classification (NCBI taxonomy): domain Eukaryota; kingdom Metazoa; phylum Chordata; class Actinopteri; order Carangiformes; family Carangidae; genus Trachurus; species Trachurus japonicus. Next base: position 11,827,405 of record NC_140909.1, read on the forward strand.
AGCTTGCCATTAATTGTAAGGTTGGTGGTTTGATGTTTTTCTGTCCACATACTTTTACTGTGTGTGCATGGTGGAGAGAAATGTCTTATAAATGGCTCCGGAGAAAATACTTTTTATTTAGTAATTTGAATTAATGAGACATAGTCAATATTTAACCGTAGGTATTGGTTATACAAATCAGCACAATTTGCTTTGTCACAGTTCCTCTTCTGTTGCACCTCCTGTTTGCTTTGCTGAACAATTGAGCTCATTTTGACATTAATGTGCTTGCATAAGAACTGAGCTGTGTTTATCTCTGATGGTAGAAAAGTTTTTAAATGCTGCTAAAAATATACATATATATATTTTTTAAATCCTTTATTTCAAATCAGTGACTGTAGGGATGAACAACATAAAGTTTATATTATATACACTGTACATACGTCCTAAATATGCCACATGTTTGCACCACACACCTGAGAACCCAACCAAACAGACTAATTCTTGTGTTCTGCCTCAGAGCCATGTTTCCCAGCTGGCTCTGAACCTCTGCTGCCATTTAACTCTGAGATCAAGATAAACCTTGCAGCTGAGCCCAACAACACTATTATAAGTGTGTAGTTGCAAGCAATTTCCATTTGATTTCAGGCATTTTGCAATACACTACTAGAGACTGTAGCAATACAAGGAAAATTACTCATAAGATTTGTTTTTGCAAATACCAGAACAATAATTCAATATCAGTATTTACTTTCAGTGTTACTACATAATAAAAATGATCATCATTTCCATATTGCAAGACATTTAATTATCCAAAACTAATTATTAAAAATTCTAACAAATGACTGAGAACTGATTTTGTATAAAATTTCCATCTCGATATCAATATGATAGACCTATTCTTATCAATACTGTGATGCGTATTTCCACTGCTTCACTTGCATCATTATTGTGAATATGTTTCTTTGATTTATTTACTGAGTATAATGATTCCAAATGTGGAAACACTGACAGTGCAGCGTGGACTAGATACTGTACATCCCAAAAGCAGAGAGCTTCTCCAGCTCTGGAGCACAGAGATGAGGTGAAAAGCCTTCAGCTGGCCCATTTGAGCGTGCGGATTAGGATGTTTATGAGCAGCAGTGATGGCAGGATTAGCAGGCCAGTGTAATGGACCACATCTCTTCACTTTAGGGCAAAGGGCTCTGACAGCAGATGAGCGCTAAGAGATCAGATGATCAGATGATTAGCACTGCATCTTTTAGATTCATCTGTACTTGGGTTGGGTGCATTTTCACAGTGTAACATTAGCACAGGACTCTGCTGTGGCCTTTCTGTGTTTTTGCTCTCACTCTTCAGCTGAAATGTTTTTGGGAAGATTGACTGGTAGTTCACAGAACAGGCTTTTATTTTGCCATTTACCCGATAACATAATGCAGTTCCCACAATAAAACATGGTGCAGCCCAGAAACACAACTATAATCAAGTCCAACACTAAATAAACGTATGAAAGAGAAAGAGGTATTGCTTCTAAAGCTGTAGGAGGGAGCTGCTTTCCCCGTGTTACTTTAAAACCAATGTTTCTGCCAGGCAACACAATTGAGCAATAGTTTTCGGTTAAGAAATGAATACTAAGGTTGACAGTGCCACAAAAAACTGTCATTACTCAATGAAAATGAGATTTTAGACAATGCCACAGTCCGACATTTGGTGTACGTGTGCATGTTTTATGACTTTCTGAATTCATATAAAATCTCTGAAAATACACAAAGCAGATCTATGAAGCTAAAGCAACATATCAGCCACCGGAGAACATGTAAACCATTACATAATGCAACGGCCAATCAGAGGGAGCTTTTAAATAATGAACAGTTTACAAGACTGTAATGTCCCACATTTTGGATCAGACTTGAAACACAGCAGCTGCTGCTGCTCTACATTTTTGTTTGATGCATCATCAAAATAACTTTATATTTCTAATATTAATAATGTTATCTGGTACTATTTAGATAAAAAAAAAAAGAAGACAGAGCACTTCTCAATACAACCCCAGTTTAGCAACATTACTAACCATGGCCTTAAAAGTAACGGCAGAGGTCGATCAGAGACTGTCTCTACTGTGTGTGCATGGTGGGCGGAAATGTAGCCTAACTTGTGAAGGATTGAATTAAAATGAACATGTGTACCTCACACATTGATAAACCTGTGTGTATAGCTTTATCTCCGATCTTATAATTAGATGGATCCTGCTTGAATTAAATCAGTGTCCAGCCTCACAAGATGCACAACTGAAGCCACAGCCTCTGCCATGTTCGCTCATTCAAAGCGTTGCTCTCCATACAGAGCTAATAAACTGAGCTGTATTTCTTCTTATGGGCTTTTATGATTGTGGCCTGGACACAAATCATCTTCTTTGTCTCTGACATCACCATCAGGAATTTCTAATCACATTTCATCGATGTTAATATACAGCCTTTAATTTGATTAGCAGGGCGTAAACCAAACAGACATGTGTGACAAATTTTGCGTTGGTTCATCATCTAACAGGCTACATGGGGGTTGAGGGTGCATCATGCGAACGATCAGACAAACGATGCGTTTTGAAACCCACACTGGGATTTTGTTTGCTTCTCTCAGGACAAAGAAAGGGTTAAGAAACATTGGCGAACACTACCCATTACTGCGAATAATGTCAAATTAAAATCAGACTCCTCTTTAGCACGATAACCCATTTCCTCCAATGGCTGAACACTCATCATGGATGAATTGCCGTGTAAAGCGGTGTTGAGCTGGGTCCACTTACACAAAAGCAAAACTAGCCTCTCACTTCACTTCTCCGCAGCTCCTCCGAGTAAATATTTAACAATAGCTAAAGAGCAGCCGTGCAAATGCTATTTAAAGCCTCATATGCTCTTGTGACAGATGATGTTTTTTTGAGCTAAATTTATAAATAGAACTACTTCTGTTATGAACTCCTACAGCTCCTTTCAAAGTCTGGCCTGCTTCAGTTGCATTTCAGAACAGGCCAATAAGCAGTGAAAACACATTTCTTTAAGATGCACAGAGGAGAAAACCTTTTGTTTGATGTGTACATAAATAAATCTCACAGACTTGCTGTCTTTTAAATCCCAGAGTCCAGCAACCCGGAGCGCTGCCCACGGTAGTCTCCACATACTGTGTCTAACCACACCACATGGACATGAGGACACCCACATGCAACACAGCTCCCAGGCCAATGTCTAGGATTAGACCGCCATAATAACTATGCACAAACTACCAACCACTCCCTTACTCTAACTCCACATGCTGAGGACGCTGCTGATTTATTTAAGAGGTTGTATTTTGGCTCAAGGTAAATTTAGAAAACCATTCAGTGAGGAGACTGCACGTTATTATAATTTTTTTCTCCTCTCTAAATGAGGGACAAGTGTGGCTTCAAATGATTCACAGATGTGCTGGTGCTCTGCCATGCAAGAGGAGGAGAGGCAGGGCCCCTCCCACACCGTAGGCAGGCAGCGGAGACAGGAGGAAGCAGGGGAGCCGGAGCTGGAGCTCCATCTCCAAGTGCCTCTCATGGTGAGCAACACACACACACAGCCTCAGTAATAGCTGGGAGCTGAACCCAGCCATGCGTCTCTAAGCATTCACCGCCATGTGAAACAACATAATCTGACACTCCTGACCCCTGTTGTTCCCTGGGCCTTGCAAGACGCGTCTTATGTAACCTATAGAGCAGTGTGGAGGGAAAAAAAGGAAAAGACGCTAAACTGCAGTGGTTCACATTCACACTCAACCTGACGCTTATTTCCATATTACGGAAGATCCGCTGACCTTCTCTGTTGCCTTAATGCAAATGTGCCAACCTGCTTTTTTAGCATGCAGCTAATACTGATCCTGTGTGTGTGTGTGTGTGTGGTACTGGTCCATCACAGAAGAGGGCATATCACTTTCTAATCCATGGTGGGAATTTATCAATAACAGCCACAGAGAAATATTGAGTGTGTCAGTGAGAGCTAATGTTAAACTTTTACAGTTACGGGTTCAACACAGAGAGAGAGTAGAGAAAGAGACAGAGAGAGAGAGGAGACAAATAGCAAGTTCAATCCAAAAACCATGCACTGCTCAAGTACCATTAACAGTCAGCACACACATAAGCATAAACACATGTCTGTTTAATGATAATATTCCAGATTAGGCAGCCCTTACCTGCTCATAGTTTAGCCGCTGAGCCTCCGATATTTCTTTAGGCTTGGTTTCCAGAATGTAGTCTCCTACAGACGGACAGGAAGAGAGATGTGTCACCAGTTGATGATTAGTTCAACGGTACTAAAAGAGCGAAAACCATTTGCTCTGCACTGATTGCTGCTACGGACTCCTATGGCTTAAGCAATTGTAGAGAAATACTCTTTTTTAGAAAGGGCTGTGCCAAATATACTATGTAGGATCCTTTGAGTCATGTCCACTGTGGTGTCAGCTGAGATCTCAGTCGACACGGCTCTGTGGCAGAGAGCACAGCCTGGCAGATGTCTGGCTCCTGCTCTGTTCAGCACTACAAAACACGCTGCAACATTTAAAAGCGTTTCACACACTTTGAAGGGCCAGAAAAGGGCCATGAAAATACATTCTTTGCTATTGCTGTGAAAGTTTTATTGCGGTCTAACTCCTGACTTTTGAAACTGCGGTGTATGTGTTTTCCAGAGTGTTTCACAGACAATCATTTATGTATTAGGACCTGGCGGGAGTAGCGTGCTGCACTGTCAACACATATTTTTCCTGAGACTTACTCGGTGGAATGCCATGAACTTTGTGTCATCAACAGCCACATAAAGTGAAAACAGCTTCACGTGTAGATTAAATAAATGCTCTCATGTGTATTTTTCTATAGCAGTCAAAATGAATGGAGTATCTCAAGGAGAAAAGTACACTTCTCTTGTAATTAGGTCTTTCTTATTACTTTTTTTTTTTAAATAATTGTGATGGTTGACCTAGAAAAAAAGGCATGACGATTCCTTCATGTGTATGCTGTGAGCCCTTTACAATCTTAACCGAGCCCATCAAAGCACAGAATATAGCTAATGTTATGATGAGCAAGTTTTTCTGGATTCTGTGCAGCACACGCATGTTTTTTTAAACTGAAAAGTTATTTTCGTTGACTCTGTAGCCGTGTTCTGGCACATATGTCAAATGTTAACTTTAATGAGACGTTTGGACTGACCTACAGACAAGCCGCTGGGTGTAGTAAAAAAAAAAAAAAAACAACCCTTCCAACTTGACTGTTATGCTGTCACTCAATATGAAGACTGTAGTGCAAGTCAAGATGTTTTCCAGCAGAGGGCCGGCCAGCTGAGTGGTTTTACTACAGTATGTCCATGGTGAGGAAACCCCCTCGCTGTTCTGCTCACCACTGGACTGAGAACTCCTCCCTTAATGTCTGCGTCCGTCAGCCTCTGGGCTTCTGGATCATGCCCGATGCTCACGCTCTGTAATTTCCGAGCCGCCGAGTGACCGCCACCACCCACTTTAAACACCACATTTGAACTTCATTACCCATTGTCACCCCTGCCGTTTGTGTCTGTGTGTTACGACAAACAGCTCTGGGTTTAGAAGTCATCCAGCATCCCCTGGACATTACACAAGATTAGCTCTGTGGGCTGTAACTGAACTCAAGGTGAACTCGTGCTCCCATGCGCCATGCAAATGGACAATTTTGGTAATGATCAAAGTGATGACAATAACATTATTTACCATTTAATTGTGATTTTTATTTGAGCCTTTACAGCAAACAGGCACAATTACGGTCCACAATCACAATGAGGAAAGAATACCATTAAAAAGTTGATCACATATGTGGAGCATTTTAGTCCTCTAATGCCAGTGGATAGTGACTCTCCTGAAAGAGGCGGCATGAGACTGTGAGGACTGACTCTACCTCTGAAGAGCCCCTGCTGTAATCAGACCTCTCTGCTTTGATATTGTAGAGTAATTTTAGTTATGGAGGGAAGGAGGCAGCCAAAGAGAGGAGATGTCTCTTGTATGCTTTGCAACAGCAGGGGATCGTTCATGGGGTTTTCCCCTGCTCTGGTCTCTTCCTCTAAATATATATAAGCATGTACAAATGTGCAACACAAACTATATATATACACTCTAAGCATGTATCCTCTCATTTGAGGGAATGTGAAACACAAGAATGTTTACTGGGTTGCTGAAACTCTACTACTCTGCGCCAGTGGCTTTAAGGGTTAGTATGTTTACAAGTGTGGACTTGTGGGCAACACTTATTCAAGGTGCTGTGGCTCTATAAACACTGAGGCACATCGTATTATAGCTTATTTATTATACTTATGACATTTGTTATTTTTTGCATTTTCATATTAGGTGCTGCTGGGTTACCATTGTAAATCTTAGGCCAACGAGCAGAAGTGGACCAGATTTAATACGATAACATGGCTTTAAAAGCTCAGTGCATTTCTGCCCCTAGATTGACGATGTGGAATCAACATGGTCTTGTGTAACAGGTTTAACAGCAACAAACACTCACCAAGATACTCCATGAGTTGCTCAGCAGTGATGATTTCCATCATGGGTGGCATCTTAACCTGCAACAGACACACATGGACACTCGTTGTTTATTCATTTATCTGTTGTTTATCAGACAAAGCACTGCAACAAAACTTAACCATACCAGATAAGAAACCATTTACTGTAGAGTTGAGTTTATAAAACACCTCACATCTCTCTTCAGCATTCAACATGCACTGACAGGATTGAATTAATCCACATATCATATGTTAACATGTCTTGACTGATTATTTTTGACAGGAATTATTAGGGCATAGAGAGGAAACAAGCTGACGTATATGTTGATGCTTAGCAATGTAATCTAAATGCTGAATTACACAAATGTCCCCTGGTAATTACATAAAATAACTGATAATAGAGCTCAGATCTCAGAGCTACCTAGTGAAACACGCCTATCTGTATCAAGTTAGAATCAAGTTTCTATTGATCCTCGCTTATCTCGGAGCATTTACCTTCCATGCAAGGAGAAGGACATTCATAATTGCCAGTAATGGACAGGGGCCGTTCTCGTTCTGAGTGATGATCGGCGTATTCTCCTCCCTCCACTTGATCCACTTGATGTGGTATATGGACTGGCCGGCGGCCCGGTCCTTAGCACACTGGGAAGCCTTTGTCCCATCAGCCCCATACTCGCTCTGCAAGGCCAGGGCTAGCCCTCTGTCCTCCAGTCCCTCACTGTTGAGGTCGGAGCTGGGGCATGAGTTCAGGTTGGAGAAGGACTCCAGTGAATCTATGCTTCGGGATTCTCCACCAAGGCTGGGATCGGGGTCACTCCCACTCGGCAATCCCTCCGATAAGCTGCGATCACCGGACAGCCCCGACTTGACGCTTGCCGTGATTGCATTGTCCGGACACAGATGAGTCGGCTTGGCAAGTTTTGTCGGTTCATTATCTCCACATACCGAAACCTCGCCCGACACATCTGTGCTCTCCTTGGCTGGAGGTGAGGACGGGCCGTCGGTTTTGTTGTTTACTAACTTTGATGATGAGGCACCACCCTCTCTATCTCCTGCAGCCAGCACCGACTCATGCCCCATCCCGTTGCTGATCCGATCCCCGGACCCCAACCACGATCCGCTCCCCTCGACGTCCTTCTTCTTACCCTCGGGTACAGAGAGGACTTCAGCCGCTTCTGGCACGTCGGACTTCCCGGCACTGGACGTGTCATTAACGGCGCTGGGAGCACCGACGTTTGTGGTGGTGCTGTCATTACAACTAACGTTAACCAAAGTACTGAGAGCAGCCTCACTATTCTTGCATTTCTCGGCTGCTCCTTTCACTCCGCCGACAACCGCAACGTCGCCCATCTCTGCCGCAATCGTGGCACACAAAGAGCTTCCGTCAGTGTCTCGATGCAGGTTTGCATTTTTCTCCATTTCGATTTTACAGACTGTCGACAGATTTTAGCTAAATTGCAACAGCAGCAGCTTCGGTCCCAAAGACGCCATGACAACTCTGCAAGTGACGTCACCAGAGTGAATTGCCTTCAGGCCGAGCAAGGGGGCGGTAGAAAACCAACGGCCGGGCGGTGCTGCGTTTGGGTGCGCTCGTATTCTGTACTGTCATCCACTTTTGTTAAGAATTAAGACGGTTTGACCCATCCGAGGTATCTTTAAATGTCATTATACAACATAAATATATCAGAAAATGATTTAGTGACGAGACTAACAAGACTACACGTCAAAGGTTTGGTATTTAACTCAATATTATTGTTAATTCTTGTAATACAAACTAATTCTGTGCGGTTACCTTCAATAGAGTTGTGTTTCCAACTGACAGTTCCCACTTTTATTAGTTTTAGACGCTTTTCACAAGTTGAAACCGGTTGAAACCGTTGTCGAAACTGTAACTGGCTACATTGCTACATTTTTAAACCGCTACAAGGTAAAGTTGTCCTTTTTACGAGGACTCCTGAATCTACGATGAAAAAGAACCTCCCGTGCCCGTGACAGTCTTGCGTATGCGTGAACGTGCATTAGTGAGAGCAGTATGATCTCGCGGAGCTTTACAAGACAAACGAGACTTTGGAAATGATGAGACGGTCGCTGTGAATTTGAACCCGAGTTGAACCCAATTTCTCATGACCAATAAACTTTTCTTATGTTTCTAAAATAAGAGGGGCTGAGTTCCTCCAGACCTTCAAGCCACATATGCAAATTGGGTTATTTAGACAGGTCTGTAAATCCACATGCAGTAACTCTGTAGAGTCACTGGGCGGCAGCAATTCCTCGACTTGCCCGAGTTGAACAGGTACATCACGCATCAGACTGAATAAAAACACAACAGCCCATAAACTTCAGCATACAATAGTCTCTCCCCCACCCCCATTATTTATCTTGTAAATGATTGTTGAATTGCAGTGTGATAGGCTATGGATAATACTTGAAAGAAAAATGTGTGTTACACTGTTGTATTACCCATTCTAAACAATAATCAGAGCTGTAAGTGAGTATGGTAATTGTGATCTGTTATATCTATTTTAAATATGAAATGCAGATTTTGCTTCAGATTGGTGAGTCTCAACTACATATATGAACAGGATCAATGTTAGTGATGTGTATTAACTGTCTGTGACTAAAATCTGAAAAGTTTAATTTTATCTGCTGGCGTCAAAGAGTAGCTGCATACGTAACTTTGTGTGGCTATGCAGGAAATTCGACAGGAAGTCAACATTTAAGTTGTGTTTTGTTGTGGTTTTGCTGTCTCTCAACTGCTGACAGCAAGATATCAGTGGTACATTTTATGGTATTGCCTTTAGTAATGGTGCCTATAAGGCCAAAACATCCCCATTTATATATAGGCTAAATATGTAGGCTATATAGAAATGCATCTTATTACAGACAATAAAAACAGTAAAATGCATTTAAATAAAGAATTTAAATATGAGATATGAGATTAGGTGTGAATCATTTCATGAAACAACACAGGTGAGTTTTGCGTTGATGTGTTGCAATTATAGTTAATAAAGTATAAATTACTGGGGGAAAAAAAATCATCGTTGAAGATTCTGTAGTGAGTGCATTCTTTTAGGCTATTTGCAAATGTAAATTTAAAAAAAAAAGCCTCACGCAGGATGACTTGTAGTTATCTTGATGTCTTTACCTTGAATCGTTCATTCTTTTAAATGCGGAAGTCCTGATCTAAGGAAGTAAACAACTTGTAGATTGATTGATTGATTGAACGCAGTTTTGGTACATGTTTGCAGACTGATTGCAGAAAAGTTCCCCCACCGAAAGGACAACACCTGTTAGTGTGTGAATATGAACGGCTGGTCTAGTCTAGAGGTGGTAGCCTATATGGCTATTATTATTTTTCTTTTCACTCTCGACCACCACCTACAACCACAATAGTACACTTGTGATAATGGGTGTGTCCTTGGTCTCTGTTGGCAAGCTACAGCGGAAGGGAGGAGGGCCAATCTGTCTGTCTGTCGGCCTGTCTCTCTCTCTCTGATCTGTCTGACGTCGCTGCTGCTGAGACAGGCGGGGGGAGTCGGTGTTTGTGATGGGAGCCAGCTAACGAGGAAGGAAGGAAGGACGACGGTCGGCTCGGCTGCACCTTTAAGTGAACGAAAACGAAACAAGAGGCAATCAGCGTTACCCGCCGCCTGCCTCGGTCGCTCTTTGCTGACTTTACTGGGCTTACTTACGTTACACGGCTGCTGGGGGATTTTTTTCGATATGATATTTGCCAGTTTAATTTTAATTTTTTGCCTCCTACAAGATATTACAGGTAAGTTTGACACACAGCGACGGAGAAGAAAGTGTTGAGTGACCGTCAGCGGAGCTTGGCGCTTATCGGATCAGGCAGTTGTAGCTACTCCTGTTGTTGGCTGCCTGTAACTTGCTAGCTAGGTGGCTAATGACATAACTCTGGTGTTTACGGGTTAACGATGTGTAAGTTACACACAGGCTGGGGTAGACAGGCCGGGGGACGTCGGTTAACATTATTTATCTTCCCCCTTGGGAGACACAGGTGAACCGCCCGTATGTGTGTGTGTGTTTTAATGACAGTTAACTGACTGTTGAACTAACGTAACGACGCTAACCGTCTTCAAACAAAACGTCACAGACAGCCGCGCGAGGATGAAGCCAACAGACTCGGTTCACCTGTGTGTGTTACCTTTTAACACCATTTCCGAGGTCTTGTCTCGGTCTCTGTCGAGCTAGACTCGGGCTTTTTTCTCAAGACCAGTGGTGTAGTAGTCTCTATGATACTCAGGTATATCCACTAAAATGGCGTTAATAGTTAATATTTTAGTATTTATTTTCCCCCTACAACAAAACTATCTAACTAGTGATACAGTGTAGCCACCTACCCACTACAAACAATGCAGGCCACACCACTTGTCAAGACCACAGCTGCAGTCAGTGTGCCCCCCCTTTTTTTGTTAACCACAAATGTCTCTCTCTCTGTCACTCGCTCACTTTGATTTATTAGATATAATTCAATAACTTTCAGATAATTAAAATTGTTCTACAAAAGTATAGGCTCGTGTAACTTGGTTGCACTAGTATCGAAAGTGGGAAAGGCATTTAGCAGGTTGTGTACTGTGTTGCTCTGTTCAGTCTAAACTTTGTTTCTATTAAAATATGGTATAGATTTTATATAAAATGATCTTTTCTTTTGAGCTGAGGAATAATTTTTAATATCCAGCCAATTGATTATTATGAATACTGGCACTGAATACAGTAATGGTCTTGAAAATGGTCTTGCATTGGTTTGGTCTCGTTCTCGGGCTGGGTCTCGACCTCCTCATGCCTCCTGTCCTAGTTTTGCTGGTCTTGGTCTTGACTACAACACTAGTTACGTCTGTTCGCCCCGGAAAAGACAGTGAGTGTGGATAAGGCTGGTTCCTATGCAGATACAGGATATGATCCGCTGCTGTGACGTTTGACAGCTACTCTATCTATCTGCAGTAGGCTATGTAAGCTAAAAATACTGTAAAAAATATAGCAACTCCGCTGAGCTCAGCTGTAACACACCCTTACTGGAAGTTGCTGCTGTACATTTATGTTATGCGAAACGCGCCCAATTTCTAGCTGCTGGTCAACTGTTTCCTACTTTCTACGAGGGATGAGTAATAAAATGCGTTTATTGCAGTAATTGTTGTCGAAGTTCAGATCGTAGGATCCCTTGAAGTTTATCATAGTTTCCGGGCCTCAGTAGGTCAATATGAGTCATAAAGCCGAGCACAGGTTCATTGTTGTGTAATTATGAATATGCAAGTAAATCAGTTCAACTTGAATATAGCTAGTGGCTGTCTTGTCAGATGTTGAGAATATAATGCTTATTGCTGAGGAATTGTTATGGTCTAATAGTGGAGTCATCTACTATGGGGCTGATGTAAACTGTATCCAGAAACAGATTTGGGCAAATACAAGGAAATGGCTTGAATAAAAGATAGTAATTAAAGGCAGCAATTCATTATGCTCCCACATCCTCTTATAAACCTTGAAACAACTGCAGTATTGTGGAAATAACTATACTAGTTCTACTGCACTACTACATAACTAATCTTCTTCAGTTACCACTATGCTCCTCTTTATGATCCTTGGTGATCACTGGTGCATGTAAATTTGACTGCTTTTCATAAAAAAGTCAAAATATTTTTTTTCTTTTTACCCCAGTTTCCTGTTGCTTACCCTTTTGTGTGTTCATCCACAAAGTAACATGGAGTGTTTAAACCCTTCCTTGTACAAGCCTTGATTGAAACAGATCAGCAACCTGAGCAAGTTCTACTGCCGTACTTTGTGAACTTTGAGTAAGCCTTCCTTTACTCTACTTTTACGGTACATCTTTGATTTGAAGTGTGTCAGACGCACCCACAGGGCTGAGTGCATGAAAACAGAGAGAAATTGTTTCTAGTCTCTCAAGAGATAGGACAGCTGGGACAATAGATGTCCTGATCTCAGCCAAAATGGCTTCAAAGGCTTTTTACTCCTTCCATGAAACTAAACGCTGCTCTAAAAATGTGATTAAGATGACAAGACTATTAGAGAAATATGTGTGTGCTTAGACTGGAAAGTATGTCTGAGGAAGTTGGTGTTTCTGTGAAAGGTTATCAATGACTGCTGTTACTTGGTCTGTTTACAGGTCACAGCCAACCCCTTATTGTACGTGTTATTTTCCGATGCTGTAAGATAGAAGAGACATTTAGGTTGCGGTGAGCTGCGGGGTTTCTGATGCATGACTTGTTTGTTAGCCTGCTATCACCCAGCATGTATGGTAATACCCCTCAAGGCTCAGATCAGTTGTGATCCATGCTGTTACCACCTCCTCTGTTCCTGTCAGCGATTTCCTCTCTGTCAAGAATTGCACTTCACGCTTCACTGGGGCACTCCTGGCTGAAACAGATTGCTCTGAAATCATGATGACAATGCCTTTATGGCGAAATTGACTGCCAGATTTTTCTCAGTTTTGCTGTCTACCCAGGAATTTCAGCTACTACCCTTTGATGAGGTAATCTAGGACCAAACAAAGGAGGATTGATGTGTTGCTGTCAATGATAAGGTTTATTTGAGGTCCAGGGCCTGCAGTGGTGGCCACTCTGCGTAAATGCTGCCTCTCAATCCGGTGAGAAATATAACACCAACTGAACCATATAGTTGAGAGGTAGAGTATGAAAGATCCAGGGTCTCCATGAGTTCATAATATAGTTTGTTTCTCAGTTTGAGTTAATAACGTAAAGTGGTCATCAGAGCCCAGTGGTGGACTTTGTGGTTCATGGTCAGCATCTCAACCTCTCAGCCACCTGGATGCTGTCGTTGCTTCCCAGAGTTTAGACTTAACTGGCCTCGTTAACCTCGCAGTCATCTTATCAATAATTCAGGTTTTGTTGTTGTCTTAAATCTGCCTCTGTATTAACGGATGTGTCAGTCAACTGTGTGACAGCTGTTTTTTTTTATGTCTATAATAGCTGTGGGCAAATAAATGTTTTTTTTGTTGTTGTTGGTTTGCGTGTGTAGCTACCTGTCTTTATAAGCATATTTTATGTTGTAGTTTTGATCATATTCAGGGTGTGACATTTCCACGGGAAGAGTATGAACTAGTTTGCATAGCTCATTGATGATTCTATCACTCCAGGTGTCTGATTGTCAAGGTGTGTCATCTGATTAAGTCTCCATCACTTCACAGCCGGTGGTATTGCCCCACATACTGCTCTTGTAGAAGAGATGACTCTGTAGGGTGTTTTGGCACATTCAAGGATATTGACATTTCTAAAAACTGAGACCAAGGCTTATTCAGGTATCTGAAACCAGAATATGATATTTAAATTTCCAAACAAAGTGCTCACGCACACACATACATATGTTTAAAGGCACTTAAAGTGAGCAGCAAATTAAACTGTGGCTACTTTCTTTTATATGATATATTTGTTTCTTTATTTTTTTAATGTGAGCTGAAATATTATAGCATCCTAAAAATGTCAGATGTGGTGCCAAGTTATTATGCAAATAACCAGCTGTTTATAATTTAGCCTTGTGCTGTCAAATTATGTATATTAATGGAGTTGCCACGGTCCACTGAGAAGTGAGACGGCATATCAGGGCAGTCTGAGCTGCCAGTGTTTGCTTTTGTACAAAATCAACCTATTCGATGATTAATTACTCCCTCACTTCCTACCTGCTCTACTAAACCGCGAAACAACTTCTGTGTTTTTGCCAAGCTCGTTGTTTGTCCAGTTTTATTTTGCTGTCATTATTCTCATTGACAAAGAAAGGCTCAAGAAGCCGATTGTTGGAATATTTTCTCCGTACATTCACGGACAAGTTGCTACTAGCCTGGTACAGCCTCTCCCTTCTGAGGAGTCATGACTCCCACCACATGGAGCCCTACAGTGATGAAGAGTGCAGTGTAAGAATTCAGGGAAGCACCCATATTATCCCTCTTTGGCCTGTGGGAGTCTCTGTATGGTCTCTCACTACTAGAGCTTAGAGCTCAGTGCTAGTCCTAGCTTTTGAAGTTGAGTCCTTGTTAGAGAACCAAAGGCTCATTTTGTTGGTTGACTAGCCATTTTTCTTTTTATAACCCAAAACTGCAGACTGATATTTTGCTAGCACCGTTCTGCCTTGTCTTGGAATGTAGATTAGCATTTGAACAGCCTGCAGCGAACTCAGCCAGTGAGCTCACACAATGACATACAGTACTACTGAAACAGAACCTCAGTCACCTGATGGTCATCACATGCTCCTCACTTGTGCTTTAAACGGACCGCTTTCTTTGTCTTTGTGAAAAGAACAAAGAAAATGGTCAGTATAAAAAGCCGGCAGGATTACCTCTGTGGGGTCACCCCAGAAAGCTGAGTAAGCCTGTTAAGCATATCTAGTGAGTGACAGGTTGTACTATAGCTGGCCACGGTCGAGGAGAGTCATCACTTGTTTCTCGACCTTGCTCCGTAAGACATCACCATGAGGACACTCTGATATCTCAGTGGTTAATGAAATATATGATGTTTAGATTGCACCTTAGGATGCTGGTACTGTTCTTGTCCATGTTTGAATACATTATGAATCAGAGCCATCATTAATGTTATTAGTAACACATTTTTTAACACTTTGACTCATTAAAATGACTGTTGCATTTGTGGATATTTATTTAGGTCTATAGGTGTGACACAACTCACTCCATCGATTAAGACATGAAGTGATTCATTCATTGTTTTACCATTAAGATACCACTTTCTTTGTAATATCGATCCATTGTGTCTGTCATATTCTATGTAAGAATCATTAAAATACCAACACAAAATGTGGCTTTTCTGCCTTTCTGCCAAATATTGATGAGCAACTTATTTGTCTTTCAGGTCAGTTTGAGAACCGCTTGAACAAATATATTCGCCATTATGAGGGTTTGTCATATGACACAGAAGCCTTGCACAACAGTCACCAGAGAGCCAAGAGAGCTCTCTCTCCGCACGACAGGACTGTGCACCTGGACTTCCATGCGCATGGAAGGTGAGTTTGAGTGCAAACACACAAAATCCACTTATCCACTTATCGTTCTCTTTCTGTCCTCCAATGTAACTTCACAGTGTGCCACGCCACCCACATTTTTTGTTTCACACTTTGTCCTTCTCCATGCACTCTGGTTGTTAACACAGAATCCTGCAGTAGTTTTACAGAAAACAGAAATAAAGCACCTGCTTATTCTGAATCTTTATTCTGTTAATTATTTTCCAATAATTTAATGGAGGATTATCTTGTCATGTTTGTTTTTACCTTGACCTATGGTGGGCTGGGCTTGTTGTGTTTACTATAGTTACTATGCCATCAACACAAGATTACATTATATTCCTTTTACATTAATGATTAGCAGGCAATGAAACTGAATGAATGGTTATTGAGTTCCTCCAATGCCATTCGATAAGGCATTGGAGGAATTTATGGCTCAGTTGTGCTATTTCCTCATTGAACCATCTGGTTATAAAAGAACAGTTTGAAAGGCAAAATTAATAAAATAATAATAATACATTTTATTTGTAAGCACTTTTACAAATGCTCAAAGACACTTTACACTTAAAAAATCATAAAATAGAGCGAAGTCAGTGAAATACAATTTAAAAACAGCAATAAAACAATATAAAACACACAAAATTATATATTAAAAGCAAATTTAAAAAGGTGAGTTTTGAGCATGGTCTTGCATGTTGTACATATGTTGAATATTATTGTACATAAAACCTCAGCACAAAATCACCAATTCTGAGAAAGTATATATCATTGTCTTTGCATTACACAAGAAGTGTGAAAGCTGATTTAACCACAGACGTGTAAAGGTGTCCCCATGTGCTCTTTCTGAGCTCTTCCTGTCTCTTCTCAACAGTTTGTCACGACATGTCATTTTTAAATGATCTGTCTCTAGTCAGAGGCCAGGTTGTCTGAGCACAGCGGTGCCACGCATGTTTTGGAAACAGACGACTCCAAGCCCAGTTGAAATATTTTCAGATTTGGATCAGCTGAGTTCTTGTCACTTGGTAATAACGACAGCTGGCTGCAGCAGAGCGTGTGTGAGAAAAAACAATTGCACATAAATTACTTGCAATGCCGAACCAAGTAAATAAATGCAGGCAGTGTGTAAACTTCCTATTCTGTCACATTGCTCTTCCACACCTGTGCATTTTGCAGATGCTGTGTAACAGTCATCGTATGATTCTATTCATTAAAACGATGACATTGAATGCAACAGCTGATTTGCAGTTTCATTTTTACCATGTAAAGGGGAAGAAGACTTTTTATTCATAGCACTGTAAATGCTTCAAGGAATGAAAGGCAGAGTTCAAAATATGATATGAACTCCAGGGAAACACTGAGTCATACTTGTCTTTCCCTCACTAGACCCCAGCTTAGGGCTGCACAGTGCTTCAACACATGACATAGAAAATGTTGACAAGCTGGCTTGCCGTAACTCAGAAACAATAGAAGTTTCCTTTGTGCTACCTTCAATTTACACACACACACACACACACACACACAAACACAAACACTTATTTATGTTTACAGTCCAGTTCACGGGAAACCTCTATGATTTCCCCACTTCCTTTTTCTTTTTTTGCCAAATTGAAGAGTGCAACAATAATTTACCTCAGAAATACTGTTTTCTCAGCCAGCTCCCCTTGTTTTCCTCTTCACAAAGCGTGTCTGTTGCGAGTTATCTGTCCAACAGATCCCTTTCCTGTGCTTTCTTGCTTTTTCCTGCCATTGCTGGCCTTTGAGAAACAGCTGGCCCTGCCTGGAAATGTGAGGTAATCACAGAGTCATAGAGCATGGCCATTCTCAGTGTGTGGACAGGTTGAATCGGAGATGGACCTGCAGCATGTTTGCTGTCAATAAACTCTAAACGATGCCCAAGCAGAGTAAGAAAGTAGCAGCAATGCACAGATAATAAGATGCAGGGACACGGGTAAGGCAGTGTAGAATAAGTCCAGTTCATTTAAAAGATAAATTGTGCACAGTGCGAGATCTAGGAACAGTTAAAACATTGTTTAAGGAAATGCTGCCTCACTTTTGCTAGTTACTTATTAACGTAACAGTCCCTGTGGCTGTAATGTAGCATGACTGCTACTTTTGTCTTCTGTGAATTTTCATTAATATGAGTTTATGTTGTTGTAGACTAAGGATGTTTAGCTTCACATTATTAGCTCCTAGTTGTAAACGATCCAGTTGTCTGCAGCATCATGGGTGGACTCAGTATATTCCTTCATACAAGCTAACTGTGCTGCTTACGTGATTTCATTCATTTACCTTTGTTGTCCCAAGGCGTTTGCCTTTTTTGTGTTGTTACTGAGATTATACTGTACATTAGCAACTGTGTTTTCAATAATTAGTTTTAAGAGAAACAGAAGCCAGTGGTCATAAAGCTTGTGTTTTATTCTGTTTATCTTCCACTGAATCCATCATGTTTACATGTGTGTGTGCAGTCTGTGCAAACACAGTCTGTTCTGTGAGAGCAGGGCTGTGTGTTACTGTGGAGGTTTGTTGTAACAAGAGAAAAGCTTACTTGTGTATGCCCACTCACATATTTGTGGCTGGATCAGGTGACAGAACGAGGCAGGGCAGGCAGTTGTCTCTGTGGAGGGCTTCTTTACGGAAAGAGGTGCCAAAAAAGTAGTCAGCCATTGGCTTAATCCACTGCTGGTGGAAGTGACACAATTCACAGTTCATTTTAGTGTCAGGCTTTCCAGACACTTCTGGATAAATCTTTAGGGCTCATCCTTGTTCACAAGCAAATATGCCCTCCCTTGAGATAAAGTCTGTTTACAGTATGTTGTATCTGGGCTCGATAGCGATCTATGTTGTCTGTAAAAACTCCTAATACCAAACATACATTAGCCGCTTATGAATGTGTGATTTCTATCTTCTTGTCTGGAGCATGTGGAGCTTCTAGTGCTTCATAATTAAACAGGAACAAGAATTATGGCCTTATGATTTACAGCCCTGCCAACCAGCCAGATCGCAATTTATATCCATGTCTGTCCAGGGTCATGATAGTGAAGACTGTGAGGGGATTTTATAAAAGGTTGTAAGTTATTTCATTAAATTTTTTTATGTATGTATTTGAATAAATAACACTAATGCAACTTGTTTTCTCTGTCCTGCTAGATGTCTACTGTATTAGTGTGTAAAACGACTGACAGAAACAAGAAACAGAGTCAGATTTCTTTTACGTATGTGTTGATAGTGAAGTGAAGAATAGACAGTGCAGTTGTTGCTGCAGATAAGCGACTCATTCTAAACCATGGATGCTTCACTCATGTTTTTAAACTGACAGGACAGACTAGAGCATCTGTACAATCACAACAGTCTTTCAAGGTCAATACCAAGATTAGTGTCTCCTCCAGACGGTTCAGTATCTGACCGAATGTGAAGCATGCTCACAGTCTAACCTCCTGTCTCTGAGTTCCAGCTGTGAGTAATGGCTTGCAAAGTCACAGTAATGTTGACCATTGACCTTTTGAATAAAATGTTATCAATTAATCATTTCCCTTTTCCTGTCCCATCATGAGGCATTTGTGTTTACATTTAGTTATAATTAAATTCTGAATTCTTGAATCATGGCCATAATGTTTTTTTGTAACATCATTGTCCTTGACATCTGGATGTTTTTCTGTGATATAAAACATTAAATATTTTATACATATAATGTAGGATATATTGCCTCCTTTGTAGTCATACCATTACTGTGGACACAACTTGATATCGCTGTCTTTCTTTGAGCTAGCCTGCTTACCCAGCAAAGTGTATGACTGTCAGATGCTTGAGTTACTATGTTCAGCATTTGAGATATGTCTGAATAATTTAATAGTCAGCTGCTTCGCTGAGATGAGTAGTACAGACTTGATCCCCAGACTTCTCTCCTCCTGTCTGTTGTTGTTGAAAGTTTGTCAGCAACTTTATTTTTGTCTGGGACATGATACAGTGTTTTTCTTTATTTATTTCGTGATTCTTATTTTTTAGATGCAAGCAAGATGATGTTTGAAGGATTGGGGATATGTTGGTGTATCTATGGTTTTCAGTTATATGCACATGTTGTGGACAAGGAAGCTGGTGGTTAAACATGACAAAGTTGCACCATAACGTTTTAAATCAAATACTGTAAATGTGTGTCTTTCCCAGTCTGAAATCATTCTCTGTCCAAAATATGTATTGAAATACCTTTGAGGACAGTGCAAAATCAATCATGGGTGCTATCAAAATGCTCTGCAAATCATTGACAATACAGACGCTGAAGGGTAACTGGAATATCCATTTATGGATTCATATTCAGCAGAGACCAGCATGGCATCATGGGTTGACTGAGCTTTTCATGAGGCATAGATGAAGTCATAGGATCATACTGGTTATTGTAGAGGCCGTGGGAATAGGCCAGTATGAGCTGTAGTGAGTGTACTAGAGTGAATAATAAGCAGAAGAAAATTAAGTGACCATAGTCTCTTCTCCACAGTTCACCGTTCATTTTTGTGTTCAACCCATAGACTGTAAAAAACATGGACGTAGCATCCGTGACGTCACCCATTGGTTTTCAAATATGGCGGCCTGAACAGCGCCATGTTGGATTTTGGTGGGCGTCTACCTTACATATTTGGAGGAGAGGCGGTAACTCAACGGGTCAACCGGCCGAGAACCCGCCCACTGGCCTCGAAGCAACCAACCAAAGCTTTAGCAAAGGAGCTAACTGCCGGTAGCTGTCTCCGGACTTGTCACTCAACTTTTCCACGCCCTAATTTATGCGAGAATTTTAACCTAATAATAGTAAAACGGTAGAGTTCAAAAAAGTTCACCCCTCTCAGAGTGTGTGCGGGGGGAGAAAATATCGGTTGAGACCAATAAACGTGATGACACCAGGCTTTGATCATGTTTATTGAGGATGTAAAATCGGCGATTTTAACATGGGGGTCTATGGAGAATGCTGCTTTCTGACACCAGCCCCCAGTGGCAGCCGAGAGGATTGCAGTTTTTTGAACGCGGAAGTGAGCTTCACTTCTCAGACCGACAACTGCCCCTTGGTTCAACCCCCTTTCCTTCTTCTTTTTCTTTCCCATGGCTTGATTTGAAATGGCCCATCCACTTGATTCTGTGTGTGTGGAAAACAGAGGGCTGGTGCAGGACAAGGAGTCATCCTGGAGAAGGAAATCCTGGTCTGTGTTTGACCTTCACAACGTCATTTGCTTATCTCATCCTCCCAAAACTTTTTCCAAGCACAAACTCTATTCCCCCACCCCACACTTACCTGTGTCTCTCCTGTGCTCATGTTTCTCATTGTTTTGCTCTTCTAATGTTTTGAAGTAGTGTAATTCTCCCTGTTCATCCTCAGTGTTTTTTCATCCTCCAGGACACACCTGCCCATACATCACATCAGATTAGTTAATAATTTGAAGTGTGCCTGAGTTTCATAGGGGAGAAACATCTGTCAATTTTTTCTGGGTCTGTCCAAAACAACAACAGATGGTTTAAAATGGCATTTTTCAGATTTCACACACATTTAAGTCAACTACTCACCCCCTTTAAAAAACATTTGTATTAAATCCTCCGTGGGTGTGACACATGTTTTCCAAAGTCTGAGAAAATAACCTCACTGATGCCATCAGATTGACTCATTTTGAGCTTGGAGACCAAAACCTCAGTTACAGGCTGAGGTATTTTGAAAAACATAGCCACAACAAATGAATTGATGTTGTGTTCAGGGCACTGGATGATCTCGTGCCTTTGGAGCTTAACCCAAATGATTAGAACTCAGGGGCACAGACTAGACTTGATATATGCTTATTACACATGCTAATCCCTGCCTGAAACTGTCTTATCTTAGAAAACAAGAGGGCTACAATTCAGTAAGATAATAATGTGAGCATTTGAGTCATCTGGCAGAGCCTTCCCACCTTGAGACCAAGCCATGTGATCATGTTGGGGGAGTTCTCCTCTGAAGTACCCACTGCATCACTGCATGGGTTTCTCGGGTGCAAGTGGCTCATGTGCAGCTCATGTGATGCATTTTTGTCTTAGGCATCTTGTTAAAGTGAAAGCAAGGATTACAAAAAAAATGTTCTATGGGTGTGCGCAAGTATTCATGTGGTTTTCCTCATGACATAATTCTTCTGACTCACCGAGCACAGCAGCACCGAGCACCAAGCAGCACAACAGCACTGAAAATGTGTAAATGCTGCTTTTCCTGCCAAGCCTCCTCCGTGCTGTTCTTTACACCGAAGCTCTGTGTTGAGTGTGCGATATTAACAGCGTCATGGTTTAGAGTTTAAGCGTCGATCTGTCAGTGGGAGTTTGTATCATGTTGCCTACATCAGCGTATCAAAGTAGCTACAACCTTGATGATATTTTGCTAACAACACATTTTCTCATTTTCTTCTCTTTTAGACATTTTAACTTGCGGATGAAGAGGGATACAACTCTGTTTTCTCCAGATCTCATAATTGAAGTGTCGGGAGAAGAGACGCCGACTGATACGTCACATATTTATAGTGGAGAGCTCTTTGGTAAGTTGCAATGCAGAGCACATCCTGGAAAGAGGTGCATTTTCAAAACGGGAAACATGTTTAATCCAATTATGGGGTTCATTTTTCAATTACGTTGACTGTCAGTGCCACCACCTCACATTCAATCATTCATACATTATGCCCTACATCATCTCTGCAACTCAGAGAGAGAGCGAGAGAGAGAGAAAAACCTTTCTCCCTGTTCTTCTTTCTGCTCACTGCCCTCCCTTCCGGCATGTCTTCCTGCTGCCTGTGTCCTGCAGAGTTCAAATGGACGAGAGAAAAAAACAACCATGTTTTCCTTGTTGTGAAAAGTGTGTGTGTGTGTGTGGGGGTGGATGAAACAGCAAGACTAGAGACGGATTTATGTTTCTTTTTTTATCAAGGGTGGGGCCTTGATAATAAATTTCCTTAATCTCTTCTCACAGATTTCCAAGCTGAAAAAAGCATAGCTGTGGAGTGGAGACCCATACGAAGCCCTTAAACTAATTAAACGTGATTTATATTCAGCGTTTAGTTTTTTCAACATCGATTTTATGATATCTTGTGTGTGCTTGATTGTTTGTCATGCTGCATTGTTTACATTTTATAGATTTCCAGAAATTTTGGAAGCTACACTTCTTATTAATTTTGCTGCAAGAAATTGTCTTTATTGTAATATCAGAGAATGTTTGGATTGAGCGCTTGCATTCAGTGTTTTTCGTCTAAATCGTTTCTGTGCCTGAAGAAGCTTATTGAACAGATCACATCAGTCTTTAAGCTGCTTGGATATTCAGACCGGATGTGTTTCTTTGTAAAGTCAGCATAGAACAAGGTTACTTTGGCCTTTAGCTGAAAAAATGAGCTCATCCTCTCTGTTGTGTCTTTCAGGTGAAAAGGGCACACTGACCCATGGCTCTGTGGTCAATGGACGCTTTGAGGGCTTCATCAAGACACACCAAGGAACATACTATGTTGAACCCTCAGAGAGGTATCTACAGGACAAGGATGTGCCCTACCACTCCGTCATCTATCATGAGGATGACATCAGTAAGTAAAATGAATCAGCTTTTATGTTGAAAGCTATTAAAACAGAAACTGAATACTTAGAAAATATCATTTTGGGAGGAAATGCTGCTTGTTGCATTATGAGTAATAGGGCTCATGTGTTGGTGTGAGAAATGTTTTGAGGTAAAGAGCTGGTGGTTAGACTAGCATGACAAGATTGGAGAAGAGGTTACATCTAACAGACTGTCAGCAGCAGGATTTGGCTCTGGGTCGTGGGTCACAGACAAGATGGTCAGTATTTATACTGACGACAGGATTGCTGCACGACACAGCAGAGGCGTGACTCATAGCCATTGCTAAAGGTCAGACTACAACCAACAGAGAAGTTCTCAGCAAGCCAACATGGCACAAGTGAAAACTCAAACCAGAGACTTGAGACTCACTATTTCAAACAAATGCATTTAGTTCACAGGCAGTGGGTCTGATATGAACCCCACCC
This sequence comes from Trachurus japonicus, assembly GCF_045865225.1. Lineage (NCBI taxonomy): Eukaryota > Metazoa > Chordata > Actinopteri > Carangiformes > Carangidae > Trachurus > Trachurus japonicus. The sequence continues at coordinate 11,850,933 of NC_140909.1, forward strand.
TGGATCTGGATCCTAATATTCACTGCAGTTTGTTCTGCTGGGTGTTGGAGGAGAAATGTGAGAAATAAAGGGAGAGGAACATGGCAAAGTTTCATCTAACACTACACCCACTACTGTGAACTGCTGCTTTTTCATACATTTAAATGAGTTTTAAGATATCAAATGTAATAGTTTTGTGGACAGTGTGAGCTTCCTGGGTTTTCTTTGAACTTTTTTTTTCTACTTCTGTCCAAATTGTAAGAGCCTTTTGATCAGCTGTTGAATCAGATGGCATTCACTAGGAGACAAAGCTGGCTTTCTCTGTAAAGATTGGAAACACATTGTCAGAGGTTGAATGCGTTGTTTCAGTGTGTGTCCTCCCGTCAGTTTAGTAAGCAGCATCGGCCTGTTCTCTTTAATGAATGAACCATCAGTGGCTGAGAGACATTCGGCCTGATGCCCTGCACTGCTCTCAATGGGATCACGGGTTTTGCAAATACAAGTTGCTCAGAGGCAAGTCATCCATCGATCGAAACTAACATCATAAGGACACATTGATTTGCAGGCCTTGCTAAATTTTTAAACTCATTTTGTTCATCAGCCCTTTTAAATTTATTTAAAACACTTGGTCATTATTGTTCAAGTGATTTGGCTCTTTGGCTGCAGTGCTGACTCTTATCAGGCTTATAAAGACACAATACTAAATAGGGATGTGCACGGTTACCCGGGTACTCGAGTACTCGAGTAGCAATCTGCTACTCGGTTATGAATTTATTACTCGGGTACCCGAGGATTAAAAAAAACGGCACGTCAGAGCGCAATCTAGTGTCGGATCAGACTACATTATCATGCCCTGGTTCGGCTTTTTGTAGTGTTAAACAGTTTCGGATCAAGCAACGTGATTTTCTGCTGTGTAAAAGCGTTTTTGGATCGAGCCTTGGACTTTCAAACCTTTTACAATAATTCTCCCTCCCTCCCTCGGCGACGTACGCCGTCGGGAGGGAGACGACAGGTCTCAAGTCTGGTAGAAAATATACTTTCACTTTACAAACACTCTGAAACCTTCCCTGTTATTTCCTGAAACGATGCGAGGCAGAGAGGACCGAAGGCACCAACATGTGTAGTGTGGACTAATAAATAAGCACCGCTAATGATTTAAAAAAGAAAAGAAAAAAAAAGTTTTCTCCTCCGTAGCAGCCGCGGCATAAATGCGCTGCACTCAGCGCTGCACTCAGCGCTCAGAGCGCATGCAGCGCATTTATTCCCCGGCATAAAGATGCACATCTGCCCCGTATGTGCATCTTAAACTCCATCTCTACTCTTATTATCCACCTGACATTGTGCGTGACGACGCTGTGTGTCAGTAATGCGGACTGTCTGACGGACAGAGCGCATTTATGCACCGGCTGCGCTCTGTCCGTCAGACATGACGTCATTTTATTTTTTATTACAGTAATCGGTTACCCGGGTAACACCAGGTTAGGTTACTCGGTTAGAAAATTAGTCGAAATGCCCATCCCTAATACTAAATGACACTTAGTCATTATTGTTCAGGTGATTAGGCATTTTGGCTGCTGGTAAATCTTACTTTTCTTAATAAATATGTAGCAGCAGGTTGCATCGGCTGGTTGCCTTACACAATTAGGGATATAAAACTCTGTTTTCTTAAATTAATAAGCCCAAATATTGTTGATTCATCGCCACCTGTCTGTTCATTGATTCCTTCTGTCCCTGAAACTGCTTTTTCAATGATGTTGGGAAACGGTGAGTCACACATTATTTGATGTGGCGTTGCTGTGTGGGTGTGGCCAGTGCTGAACTGAGATTGTGGATTGTAACTGGCTAATCCCTTTTTGTTTTTGTGATACTACAAAGGCTGCTGCCGAAGCACACAGACTGTACTGTAGTGGGAGACAGACAGATTCAAATGTTGCTGATTTATGTAATATTAATGTGAAAACAAGAATGGAGTCCTTCTGTACGCAGTGCTCTGTCTAGATATGAAAGTAATGGAGATTGTGATTGAAAATACTGTGAGAAAGGAGGAGAGGGAAGATGAAAAACACTTGATTTGCTGGTTAGTCATTTTCTTCCTAGAAATCCTATTGCTCATCCAGCTTCTCCTGCCACTGGACCCACCCTGATTCACCTCCTTCAGCCCACCACAAACATGACCCTAAAGAGATCCATGATGCAGTGTAAGCCGTTCACGATCACTCCCTTATCTCTCTCCGTATCTGACAGATTATCCCCATAAGTATGGCTCAGAGGGCGGCTGTGCTGACCACTCAGTGTTTGAGAGGATGAGGAAGTTACAGACATCAGCAACAGAAGAGCCGGCTAAAGTAAGTGCCAACAAAAAAACCCTCCCCCTCCTCGCAGCTCGTAATTAAAGACACTGATGATGAACAAGGCTTATGAGATTAGAAAGACCTGATGTCATATCCAAACTTCCTTACAATAACAGTATGGGCATGTGTGTGTCTTCATACCACTGTGGTGGTGACAGCCAGTGATGTCTGTTCCCTCTTGTAAACCAGATATATGTTTAATTATCACATAATGCCACACAAATTAACAAGATAAATGATGAAGCAATGATAGTTCACACTCAAAAGGTCAAAGATGGATGATTATTGCATCATAATCTAAAAAAAACTCTTCTGATAATTAGCGTTATTAAGTACTTAGACTCAGGAAGGGATGGCTGTGACCATAATTCCTGCAATTGAGCAGGTTGGCACAGGCATACAACTTAAGGTGGTATTTCTAGTTAGAATAGATGCAGCAGTTTATTAGAGATTGTTAGAGATGTTGAGGCCTCGCCCAGCCTGTTTAAATATGGCAGTAGATTGTTGTTGTGTAAAGCGTAATACAATACAAAACCCTTTTCTGTCTGTGCAGAGTCATCAGAGCAGAAAGTCTTTTCTTCTCCACGCTGAAAATTCATCAGACACTATTTAACCACACTGTAATGCCTCGCATAATAAGAGCCATCTATCGTAAGAGAAAATGACTCGCTGTATTCATCCAGGGATAGGATTAACCTTCTTTTTTACTCCACTCAGTGTTTGACTACTTCACCTTCACTCCAACTTTTTCCTGTGTGGTCTTGACCATTGTTGGGTGTTTTTGTACAGGGTGTAAGCAGTGTGGTGGATGAGGACGGCTCCCATGGTCCTGTCATTCTGAGGAGGAAGAGGGCGGCTGGGAAAGAGAAAAACACCTGCCAGCTATTCATCCAGACGGACCACCTGTTCTTCAAATACTACGGCTCAAGAGAAGCGGTCATTGCCCAGGTATGCAGCCTCACAGTAACATGACTTGAGTTTAGAGGCTCTTTCGCCTCCTTCTGCTCTACTTTAATTATTACCAGTTGCTCAATTATTTATCTGCCCAGGCTCTGTTTTCTCCCTCAAAGAATCGCTCAGAAAATACTGAGCTGATTTTTTTTTTAACTGTCAGTAGTTATTAGTCAGCAATGTTGTTAATGTTAATATCTTCAGTGAATTGGAAATAACAGAAGCAAGAGCTACCATGAATTGTCGTTTCTCACATTCCAAGTAATCTTTACCTCTTTGCTTTCTCCTCAGATCTCAAGTCATGTAAGAGCCATCGACTCCATTTACCAGGCCACAGACTTCTTGGGCATCCGAACCATCAGCTTCATGGTGAAAAGGATCAGGGTGAGCTGCGAATATTTCGAGTGGAGCGGTGTCTGTTCACCACCACATTTCTGGTGTAGATGTGTTTTCCTCAGTGTGAATACTTGTCACCAAAGACCTTTTAGATTCTTGAAGCTCAATCCACTACTCCATCTGATTATTCCCTCCTGGCCCTTTCAGATAAATACCACTATTGATGAGAAGGACAGAAGCAATCCTTTCCGCTTTGCCAACATCGGAGTGGAGAAGTTTCTAGAGCTCAACTCTGAGCAGAACCACGATGAGTACTGCCTGGCGTACGTCTTCACCGACAGGGACTTTGATGATGGTGTTCTTGGCTTGGCTTGGGTTGGAGCCCCTTCAGGTCTGTGCAACACACACACATGCACACACATGCACACAGCCCTAGAGGTGATCCTATGTGGCATTTATAAACCAGTTTGGCTGCTTTGTAGCACAGGGACTTCCTTCAGGTTGTCCCCCAGAGTGTGAAGACATGTATGACAAAATACACGACTCATGAATTTACATGCTAATTATCACAATTTAACACGGATGTCTGATAGGATAAAATAATGAGGTGATGACATTTTACTTTGATTGGAGGTTCAACTTCACGGTGACCTTTACAGTGACCTTATATTCAACAAAAACACTTCTGGCTATTTTTCTGTGATGTAACTCGGGTGGGGGAGGTTGTAGCCGAATGTCCTGTAAATTGACCGGTTGGTGGAGGCATGCAATCGTGAGGTGTCTTCAACTTTTGCTGCTCAGTTTAGATCAGTTTTTCACTGAAATCCCTGATCTCAGCATCCTCAGCAGTATTGTTGTGGTGAGCAGAATGAACGAACAGAATGAACACAGGCTGAAATGTCAGTAGGTCAAACCTTCCTCTGTTATCGCGTTATTGATGTTCCTTTAAATAATGAACAAATCTCAGATAGGACTGTGTCTCTGTTAACCCCAGCAGACCCTGATAAGCCTTACACCATCTCTTGTCATTGCATTACCAATGTGGTACCACACACACACACACACACACATTCCTAAATAATTGAAAGCACAGCTAACGGTAAACGTTTTAAAGTTGTTAGGTTATGTCAGCAATTTTTCTTTGTGTTGTTCATCAGGATCTCTAGTTTTTTCTCGAGAGATCATGGCCTTGCTTTAAAAATTCACAAAGTAATATTGTTATTTTTGTTGTTTGGTGTTATCCATGGTATGAACCTAAATATAAGCTTTCAGACAGAGGTTCCAGGGGTGATATGTATCACACCACAAACATCTATGGCATCTATGTAAGAGTAAAAAGAGAGCTTTAATAGCCTTGTGCTGCTGCAATAATCAGCTGGAGTGCATGGAAGTGGCAAACTTCTGCACATATCTCATGTTGACAGTTGGTCATAAAACAAATCAAGGTGGAAATGGGGCACAGAGGATGCTTCATTATCAGTAGTGTGCGTCCTAGAGTATAGAGCATGCAAACTGTTTAGTAGTATTAAAGGGGTATTTCAACATTTTGGCAAATTTGCCCATTGCCATAATCCCTATAGTCACAGCAGTAGGTTTGTTACCTTTAATTGTCGGTGCAAGCTGTTTTTCGATCGGAGGGGCAGATATTCACGACGCAACAGCGGCATATGGTATTTCCGGGTTTCCTCCATCAAACTCATCAAATACACAATCCAACAACTTCAAAATGCTCTCGTGGACAAGTTGTGACCTGCACATTCACCACGCTATGAGATAATAACGTATAATCATCTAACATTACGACACATGAAGCAAATACTTGGAACTACTTGCGCTTTTGAAATCACTCTGCCGAGCAGCCGTGTTAGGAATGTAGTTCCGGTTATGTATTTACGAACATAACTGTCTCGTAATGTTACATTATTATCTCATAGCGTGGTGAATGTGCAGGTCCCAACTTGTCCATGAGAGCGTTTTGGAGTTGTTGGATTGTGTATTTGATGAGTTTGATGAGTGAAACCGAGAAATACCATATGCCTCCATCGCACTTGCACTGACAATTAAAGGTAATGAACCTACTGCTGAGACTATAAGAATTATGGCAATGGGTGAATTTGCCAAAATGTTGAAATATCCCTCTAATGTATTTGAGGAGGTAAATTTGTTGTGAACGACATAGTTGTGTTATTATGACTTTGATATTTGGTCATACAGTATATGCCCGGAATCTGTTTATAATGATTCCTGAGAATCTTATATAAAGTGACTCTCACAAACACAGCATGTATGAATTATGGCTGTGATGGGCTCTCCTTCCCGTTCCTCTGCCTACATCCAGCCGCCACCATCTCAGCCTGAAGAATACAGCCACAAACTCACACAATCAATACTGGCAAATTAGAAAAGCTGTAAGCTGGAAGAATCGATCGAGGGTAAGAGATGGGTTGCAGCGAGCTGTGGGGTGAATATTTGAACAAAGAGAGTCAAGAACAAAAAGCCATCAGGGATACTAGTGAAGCACAACTAATGCGTGTCTTATTTGATTTGGCCAGCTACATAAACAGAACATGTACAACTGTGAAAGAACAAACACACATACAAACATAAAAATGCATGGTCATGCTCATTCACAGTTGCACATAATTGATGCATTGTTTATTGTTTTAAGTGCCTCGATCTCGTGCTGCTTTGTGGCTAGAAAGCTGCCTCTGAAGTTGCTAATCACTGTGTGTATGGATCATGGGAAAAGCAGCAACACTGCAGGAATGTGTATTGTTGACTGTGAGCAAGTGGATTATTTGAATCTTATTTTGTTCTCAGCCTTGTGATTTCAAATAATTCATAGTGTAGAAAAAGTAACAAGTGGTTAGACGATTTCAAACAAAATATTCTGCAGCATCGGAGTCGTTGACACTGACCGGTGTTCTGTCTAACAGGACAGGTTTTATAGCTCTGTAAAAACATACATTCACTTCAAATCCTCATGCATGAAGAACACTGTGGTTTAAGTTAACTGACACCACAGAGACTTGAGTGATAACTCGTTCCATCAATTGAACTTAGTAGTTGTAGTTTGTGATTCGGTGATTTTTATCTTGTGTGTAGGAGTTCATTAACTTTGTTCTCTGTGAACCGTGGAACAGTGACACCTGCTGTTGTCCTCGTCAGGAGCAGCTACCGGCACCGGCAGGTCGCTCTGTCTCCCTGCCCTGTGTGCAGTTGTGATGTGTTGTATATTGTGCATAATCGTGTTCATGTTTACCCTGATACGGCATCTGGCAGCAGGTTTCAAATGCTCAAGCCGCCTACGTGTTGACATCTTACAACACAGCAAAAAATCTGCGACTGTGAATTTACTTCTTGTTATAATAAAAAATAACTTGCCTTGTTTGATAATATTTTCATATTTTTTGTCACAGGAAGCTCTGGGGGCATCTGTGAGAAGAACAAATTGTATTCTGATGGAAAGAAGAAGTCTCTGAACACTGGTATCATCACTGTGCAGAACTACGCCTCCCATGTCCCTCCCAAAGTCTCACACATCACCTTTGCTCATGAGGTTGGGCACAACTTTGGCTCTCCTGTAAGTACTATGACTTTAACCACTTCCTGTCGAGCCATGCAGCATATTGTGTGTAGCTCTGTCTCAAGTCTCTCTCTCCCATCTCTCCTTGACTTTGCCCAGCATGACTCTGGCAGCGAATGCACCCCAGGAGAGTCAAAGGTACAGGACATGAAAGAAAAGGGCAACTACATCATGTACGCCAGAGCCACATCTGGGGACAAGCAAAACAATAACAAGTTCTCCATCTGCAGCATCCGCAATATAAGTGCGGTTCTGCTGAAGAAGAGAGACGACTGCTTTGTTGGTAATTTCTCTTTTATAAAGTTATTTGTTTCTGTTTGTGTGAAATGGAGAGATTCTGTTCTAATGCTATTGTGTCTGGTCTGTGTGTACAGAGTCTGGTCAGCCTATCTGCGGCAATGCATTAGTGGAACCTGGAGAAGAGTGCGACTGCGGCTACAGTGACCAGTGTCAGGACACCTGCTGCTACAGTGCCAATGAAGAGCAGGGCAAGAAGTGCAAACTCAAACCAGGCAAAATCTGCAGGTCAGATGTGATTAGCAGTTCTTTGTACGGTCCTGTGGTTTGTGAAAGAATTACTCATCCCTATTTTTCAGTTCCACATACTAGTAAATCAACCGGTAGAAAAGCATTTATTTTAAAGGACCAAATGATTGGAATCACTTTCCTGTGTGTATTAGATCTTCTCCATCTCTAAACTGCTCTAATCTAACCCTGTCTTCCAATCTTGAAACAACTTGTTCATGCTTTTGTTGACTCTGTCACCATATCTTATTGAACATCCGTTCAAACTTTGGTTGCAACTTGTCTTTTATTGTATTGTTTTGTTTCCTTTTATTGTATTGTGCTGAGTTGTGTTATATCTTGATATGATGTGTGTAGGACCCCCTCGAAAATGAGTTGTGACAACTCAAGGGGGTTTTATCCTACGAATAATAATAAACAACTTCTAATAAGCACAAATAAGTGCTGTTAAAACTGTAGCGTTATTGATTGTTTGATTGTATATTTGTCTATTTTTTTTCCACAGTCCCACTCAAGGCCCATGTTGCTCAGCACAGTGCACTTTCAAGGGCACAGACGTGTGCAGACCTGAGTCAGAGTGTGCCTTTGAGGGCACATGCAATGGAGCCACTGCTCAGTGTCCTACCTCAGCACCAAAGGAAAACTTCACCTCCTGCCATTCAGAAACACAAGTCTGCATCAACGGGGTACGTTAGTTTTAGTTTCCCAACTTTCTGATCAGTATCTATTTGCAGCTTTTAAGATTGTGTTTTTGAAATGTTATTTCCCACTCTCTGCTTCTTTGGACCAGGTGTGCTCTGGTTCCATTTGTTCAAAGTATGGTCTTGAGGTTTGCACCTGTGCCAGCGAAGAGGGCAAGGATGAGGCAGCTGAGCTCTGCCATGTGTGCTGCATGGAAAAAAGTAAGTGGCTGCCTGAAAGTCATGAATCAATATTCTGAGTCACAGGAGTAAAATTCATCTGGAAAATACATTAGTGACTGTACTATTTAAGATAAAGAACTGACAGTATATTAAAGATCATCCCCTCTCGTCCTCCCCTCAGTGAACCCCAGCACCTGCAGCAGCACCGGTTCAGAGGGATGGGCCAAATTCTTCAACAAGAAGGTGACGACACTGCAGCCCGGCTCACCTTGCAACGACTTTAAGGGCTACTGCGATGTGTTCATGAGGTGTCGCCTGGTGGACGCCGATGGCCCTCTGGCAAGGCTAAAGAAAGCCATCTTCAACGCAGAGCTCTATGAGAATATTGCAGAGTGGATAGTGGTGAGTGTGAGCTGTACAGTGAAAGCAGTAACTCTCTCCTGTCTGGTGACCACAGTGACATAAAAAACATGTACGTAACATAAGATGTTTGTATAGTGCTTTAGTGGGATATCATTTAATCTGTCATGTGTTATCCAGGATCACTGGTGGGCAGTGCTGCTGATGGGCATCGCTCTTATTATGCTAATGGCGGGCTTCATCAAGATCTGCAGCGTCCACACCCCCAGCAGCAACCCCAAACTGCCCCCACCAAAGCCCCTGCCAGGTACAGGATGTCATATATGCTTAATACATGCATTTGGTTTAATAGGTACATTGAGTGAAATATTTTAGTATGTGTTGTCCCCAATTTTGACCCTAACTGCGGTGTTGATGTCCCGTAGGTACACTGAAACGGAGAAGACAGCAGGGACACCAGCAGGCGCAGGGCCAGCGTCAGCAGCGTCAGTACAGAGAGAACTATCAGATGGGACAGATGAGACGCTGAGACTCTGCTCTGCTCTTTGCCTTGGTTCTTCCTAGTGCCTACAATGGGAGCACTTCACTCCAAAGAGTTACCTTTAATACCACATATTGCAAAATTCAAAGAACTTGCAACTGAAACAATTTCACTGGACAAAGCCTGGACGTTGTCCCAGGCCTAACAAACTCACTCAGCACCTCTGCTCTAAGAGCCAGTTTAGCAGCGGTTCACACAGCTTTTATAGGAAATAAATAACTTTTCCAAGGAGGGACAGGAGGAGAAATTCACTGATCTCTGGTATGTGGTCTTAATCTGTTTTCTTTCTTTGATAGCTTTTTTTTCTATTCAAAGAGTAGAGGAGAGAGAAGCAGCCTTGTATTTGAGTTGCCCTCCTCTGTCCTTCATCTGTGCAACCTTTTTATTTCCTGTTCTTCCTCCTAGTGCTGCCATCACCAGCACAATAGCAGGACTGCAGTTCACATGGGTTTTTGCTGCCAATCAAAAACAAACACAGACTTTGTCTTGGGAGAAAACTCTTGTTTTTGCCAATTTAATTAGATCATTTTAAATAAAAAAAACATCAAACCTGAAGCTTTTTATTTCTGAAGCTGAAGCTTTTTAGTGTGTAGTTGTACAGATGCTTCAGATGCTTTCTTTTCTGTTTCAAATTAAATTGATTTTCTTTACGATGAAGATGATTTACTGTTCACTTTCTCAGGATTACTAAAACAACAGCAAACAAGTGTATTAGGTGGGGGTAAAAAAAATGGCTGCATGTATATTTCAGGGTAAAGTCCCTCCTGGCTGATGTGTGTAGAGAAGAGTTCGCGTTAGCTGCTGTGGGACGCCGAGTGCAGATTGTATGAAGAGAATGTAGATAAATTATCCTAATCAGATTATAGTATCATCTATTATTAGATGGAGGGCTTTGGAGGAGAAATTGTTTTGTTTTTTTTGGACATATATATATCTATATATATTTCCTATTGTGGTATTATTTTGCAGCTACGTTTACATAATGGTCTATAGTCTGGGGCTGAAATAAATGGTGAGATAATAGCTTTCTATAAACCTGATTGTATCACACCTTTTTGGATTTTCACACACTTGTGCAGTTGTTAGAGGAAATGATTACAGCCTGTTAAAACCACTGAAAAGCAGTTAGATCCTCTCGGCCTCTGTAGCCAGATGAATGAACCCGTCTGGTTGTAATGTGATTGTGGATTTTTGCTTTTTATAGATTTTTATTTGCAGTTCAGGTTATTTGTATATTTGGAAGATTGAATCAACCGGGGGTGGGGAGGGAACTAAAGATCCTTATTTTATTGTTGCGTTGCTGCTGTTGTTGTTAACAGACATTTACCAGAGCGAACAATCACTATGTCTCAGCCATCCACCGCTCTTCTTCTCTTCTGTTTCGTCCTTTCTTTTCCTACTGATTAGGATTTTCTCAAGGAACTTTGTCATCCTTGTTTCATCATGTTGGTTTATGTTGTTGCATTAAATATGTGCCTACTCAGAACAGCGTGACTGAAATTAGTGGAATATAGTCAGTGATCTTTACATTGGCTAGAGCGATGCATGAGTTGGCAGCGTTTGCAGTCCAGTGATGATGGGACTTTAGGGCATGGCAGTGTATGATACTCATGTGAAATGTCAGGGTGTGATTGACAAACGCACAGAATATTGTATAACTAAACACAAGTTTTCTTATATTTCTTTCTTATATGACACAAATTTGTTTCCAGATTGTCTTTCTATTAATGATATATCCCTGTCCAGCTCTGCTTCGGGTTAGTTTGACTTTCTCACTTGTCTTCTGCCTGATGAAACCAAGGTCAACTTCGCTGACAGAAGCATGAGAGAGCAGACTATCAAGAGTTACTGTCAAATATAGAAATGTATGTGTACAGTTTATTGAAGTTCTTTTGAGAGGGAACAACTTGGTGGTGCAAAGATGGAGCAGATAGATGATTTTTTTTTCTTTTTTGCCCTTGAAGAAGAGTTGTATCGAGCACAGCCGCGGCTCTGCAGTGTTTTTCTGTGTGAAGTGCGAGGATGTCGATCAGATAGATTCTATGCAGAGTGTAACAGCGCTCAACAGCAAACAGCTTTCCTCCCTGACAGTGAAATGCCTTCATCCTTTTCTCCTAAACGGGAACATGCAGAGCTTATGTTGTGTTCCCCTCAACCAAACTAGTAATTTGTGTGTTTGCTACTGAACAATCCTCTGTTGCTTGTGTTGCTGATTTTGTTTGTCTTTTCGGTGCTACTGGTAGAGCTTTCTCTTTTCTTTCATTGCAAATTTAAAAGCTTTTTCTTTGTGTGTGTGCGCGTGTGTGTGTGTGCGTGTTTGTGCAGCTTTGCTGAATCTTTGTTATGCTTGTTGTTGCTGTAGTATGATGTGGACAGTGGTGAGTGTTTTGCATTGATACTCTCTGGGAAAATGTACTTTCTTTCATTTTTCTGTGATGTTGAGAAAATGTGCACTGACGTGTAAGTCGTGAACTGAGAATCCAAAATGACAGATTCAGTACTGCTGTCTGATTTTAATGTTTCCTCTGTGTGTGTGTTTTTTTTGTTTTTGTTTTGTTTACTTTTTTTTTGTTCTGTTTCCGACTCTGCTTACTTTGGAAATTTTACTAAATTTGCAAAGGTTCTGTGCAAAAATATAATTTCTATTGAACTACTTGAAATACATTAATAAACAAGAATTGATCAGATGTTTGTTTTTCCTGTTTGGTCATAATAGCGAAAGGAAGTGTCATTCACATTAATAACTGTTAAAGTACAGGAAGTTTCTGAGACATGAATCCACCTTCCAACAGGAGTAGGAAAAAACACATCACAAGGTAGAATAGAAAAGAATAGAGTATATTTATTGCTCTGGTTTGAGTGTGATTAACAAGTGAATTTGTATTTCTTATTGGCAAAACTAATGTTGGTCTTTAAATGAGATTTATCATGTTTACACAGTGCACACACTTAAAAAATACATTTACAGTCTTTGTAAATAACATCATCAAAATGTTGTTGAACTTCTGACTCTGTGATTACTGTGTGGATAATATTTTAAACTCGTCACTGTTTATATTTGGAAGTCGCCAGCATTGTAAATCTGGGCTTGAGATCACAAACAATACTTATTGATAATTTTTATTACATAATCAATCTTAAATATTTCTGTAAATTGTAAACACAGTTCACTTCAGTTTTCAATTCTCCCATTATACTGTTAACACCATTGTTTAGTGCCACATCTGTCAGACAGTTAAGGATTTCTAATGTGCTGCCTAAACCTGCACAACCTCACTTTCAGGAGAAAACAGATTTTCATCCAGACCGTTTATCAGACGTCTTCTGTCCTTTGAGCAGATTAAAGAGACGACCCCAGTCCACTAGTTGGGTCTTTTCCTTCGCTGCCTTGGTGAGTCTTCCTCACAGCGCACAAACATTTTATCTTGCGACACCTCGACATGTTGTCCTTCGTCCGTCATGGCACAAAAGGATGTCCTAGGAAACGGGGACAGTGTTGTTGGACAGTGATGTTGACGTAGTGCAAGTTTCACAGAGTTTAACAGTGGAGTACAGCAGAGAGTGAGCGCTGTGGTTGGGGAAACAGACCACTAGGTGGCATTAGAAGTCTGCGTTGGTGAAGATATAGGAGACATTATTGTGTCTCATAGCAGTTTTATAGCAAGATACTGTATATAACCAGTCTAAATACACTCCAAAGTAATACTCTTCTTTGAACTTGAGTGTCAGGGTGTTTACTCTTTGTTTTTACTTAACTATTTAACTATTCCATTTTATGTGAAGAATCTCAAAGGTGTAGGGGCGAAATTCATGTTAATGTTGCTTATATGTGGTGTTTGTAGTATGAGAAACTGCAGCCTGCTAATAGGCCAAAGAGATGACTATGTTGTGGAAGACTTGGTCTGCATTTTAAAAAAGAGAAACTACTGAATTTAACTGAATTTAACTGAATTAAACAGTATAAAGCTTTAAAATGTTGCTGCTTGTGTTGTGGTGGAGTACCTGTCCTGCGTCTCGCCTGCTTTGACGCTGATCTTGCCCACAGTCAGCAGTGGATTTGTTCTCTGGCCGCCCCAGGGGATGATGGTCTGCACCTGGTTCCACACGTTCTTCCACAGGGCAGGTCGCTCCCAGTGCAGCTTGAGCATCATCAGATCCCCCAGGTCTTGGTCCAGGGTGAACAGGAAGGTGTACGTCTTATTGGCGATGATCTTTTCAGGGCTAGTGGGAAGTGTAATTCACAAAACAAGTAAGACAGGGTTGAGTTTTTAGAGCAGGTTACATTACATCCTGTAACAGGCTGCTATGCTCTTTCATTGGCAAAGCAAAGCTGTTGTGATTGTCTACAACTGAGACCAGCAGAAGAGCACATGAGATCTCCTCTGCTCACACTGGTTTGCCTGAGGCTCTTTGATGCACACTTGTCAGGGAGTAGTGTCTTTAGTAAATTATTTACTCCATCATCCACATTTATAGTTCTCTTTCATGCAGGGGGCTCCGAGTTGTTTCCATGTGTGTCAGCTGCTCTTCTTAACTTGCCTTCTTTCTTTTATAGAGTTGAGAGCCCAGCTGCATATTGCATGTGTCAAAGGCTGTGCACGCCGAGCAGAGATGTGATGTAATGTAAGCCTGATGGGCGGCGGTGGTGGTGGTACAGTACTCACAAGGAAATGTGGAGGTTTCCACTCTCCTCCTTTGTTCCAGTGAGAGAGATGGTGAGAGAGGGCTCGATCCGCTCCATCTGGTTGACAAACTGGATCCTGAACTGGTAATGATAGACTTCAGAGAGCAAAACCAGAAACAGAGGAAGAGGAAGAAGAAGTAGTGGTGATAATGTGAGAAGCTGAATCCCATTCAGTTTTTAATGTTTAGTAACACAGAGTGCCCAGTGAGAACCAACACATTTTCTTTCCCTCTCTGCGGTTTTTTTATATCACAGATATTCAGTTTAAATCCTTATTAATTACCTTAAGGCTTGACATTTGAACATCACTCAAACAAACTATGCACTTTTTGCAAACTATTTTCGCAGCAGAATAATACACATTTGCTGCTCTAGCTGTGAGTTTTTATGATTATTGAGGAAAGTATCAGGTGGATTAATTTAAACATACTTTTTGAAAACAATGGAGCTCTATCACACTGAATAATAATCCATATCAGGCTCTGGCTACATGGTAAATATAGAAAAAGAGTCCCAGTTTTGGTCTTGATTTGTTGTATAGAGCATCATCTAAATGATAAAAATATGTGTTTGATATTGCTAAGATATGTTATCTATATTGATCAGGGCCAGTCTAGCCTATATATCAGTAGAATTAGGCCTATTGAATGTCCAAGGAAGACATGAAGAACAGGTGGTCAATAAACTGATGATAGAGTAATTGGAGATATACAGTACATGTTAGTGTTCAGATGTTGGGAATAACCACATACGTTTGTAAGGCATCCGAGAGCGTGTTTTCAGGAAGAGCCTCTTGCTCCTGCTACCGCGAACCTTCTTGATGTAGTAGCCCAGCGTGTTGCAGCGGTTCTTGCGACAGTCCAGACACATGCCTTTGTCGAAGGCGCTGTTGTCACCACACCTGTAGGCCATGCTCTGCATGTCTTTATTCAGCAGAGAGTCGATGAAGAGATGGACGGATCGCTCATGAGCACATTTCACCGTCTGCTCGAAGCCTTTGAGAGAGAAGAGGGGAAAACATGGTGAAAATTAAAACGTGAGCTTTTAAACAAAGATTGATTGGCTGGGGAGAACCTGAATCAAAATGCCTCCCTATTATTTGTGGAATGAGTTAATTATCACCAAATCCTGACATCAATCTGTCCTGTCTGGGAAAAGTGTCATTACGCCTGAAGCTGCTCTGAGGGTCTTTTCTCTGAGTCGACTCCAGTAGCCTGGAGGCAGCTCAGCTCAGAGGGATGGACGGAGCAGAGGAAGGCACATGTTGCTAATTAACTCCTGAGGATGACAGATGCTTTAATGTGGATCTCAATGTCATATTATGCGGATGTGTTTTGGATTGAGAAGCACCATAAATCCCAGAGCCACTTGTGTTCGACTGGAGGGAATTAAACGCATCTGCTTGAACACAGAGCTGGAGGAACTGTCAGCAAGCAAAAGATGAACCGGGGCCCAAGATATGTCTTCTAAACCACTGTCTTGAGGTGGCCAGACCAATTAAGAAAAAAAAATATTATGATAGAGCAGAGGAAGAGGCAAACCAATGAGCAGTTAAAGCAGCAGAAGATGCTGCTCTGATGTACAGCTCCCCTCTCTCTTCATCCTTGCAGACCACAAAACTCAAAATGCATGAGATGAATGGGATGAAAGATTGTTTTCCTCTGCTGGTAGATGGCCTCCGCTAAAGGAAGCATGGTTGAACTCTGACTATATTGGTACTTGTGGACCTTTCTTACACCAGTATCAGGCCCAAATCTCTTTATACAAGTAATGTTGAAGTCCAGTGTCTTGGGATTTAGTCATGAAATTAACTGAGTAAATTCATTCTCCCCAGAGGATGGATCCTTTCTCCATACGCTGCTCTGCTTTAGTACAAATGCTCATGATTTGGCTCTGACTTTTCCACCATTCAACCCTAGTGAATGTATTACCATGATTCTTTTCTTGAGCATGGTCGGGGTTATCGGAGGATAAACCTTTTTCTTGATCTAATTCCCATTCTCCAAAGGTTAGTATCATGTATCAGTTTTCTAAGGTGTTACAGCGTGTGTCCAGATCGTACCAAGGAGGCCGTACTGAGCTATGTGCTCGTAAATGTTGTGCAGGTCACATCCGGGCTGGAAGTCTCCTCCGTTGGGGTAAAAGTCATAATGTGCCACAGCTTGTTTGATGCCCACGCTGAGGCCCATGCGCTCGTGGGTGAAGGTGTGGATGGCATCCACAAATTCAGCATCGTCAGGAGACAGTCTGTCTGTGGGAGACATGCCTTCAAACAGCGGCCCCGCTGGATCAAGGCCTGGAAAAAAACACACACAATATGCAATCAAGAGCAGGTTTGTTTTAGAATACAGGATAAATAAATAAGTTCATTATCCAAACTTTAGCTTTGCAAATGATGTTTATTTTGGACAGGGGATCTAAAACGTGTACCTGATGTAAGATAGCAAAGCTGATACAACTCTCAATGTGGAAAAACTCACCAGTAATTCTTCCAATCTTCTCCCGACCTTGTAGATAGCTTCCAGCAAAGCCAGAGATGTGAGCGCCGAGGCTGTAGCCAATCAAATGAGCTTTTCTAACTGGGTATTGGTACTCCTCCTGTTAGGGGATTTATGACATGTAGGTGATTGTGGCAGCTTGCAACATAAAGGTACAGCTTTATATTGTTTCTATGTTGTGATTTACTTAAAGTGGCCTTCAGTGGAAAGATGTCTCCTGACCTGAAGTGACTGCAGCAGGTGAGCGATGTCTTTTCCCACAGTGCGTGTGCTCTGCGCTGCTATTGGGTAGTGTTCATGAGCCAGGGACAGCCAGTCGGTGATGACCACGTTGACGTCAATCAGATGTGCCTTTAGGGTTGAGGCTAACCTGAGCACCCAGTTCTCCATCAAACCATCCACCTTCGGAAGAGAAGCCCATTAGAAATGTGTTTTTATCAAAGAATATGTGCACAGTATTACTCCTATTTACAATGATCTAAACCTTATCCAGATTTAAAAGTGGAAAGAAACTAAATAAACCCAAAAAAGTCCATGTTTTTAATATGTAGTTGAATTTATCTCTGTTTCATGTGCAGATTGTCCCTCAACTCAGTGTGTTACGGGCTTTTGAACATGTTTCTTTTCCCCGTAGTTAAGTTCCATGTTTTGTATGCAGTGGTTCAAGTCAGTGAAGCGTGAGAAAAGCGGGAGTTGACCTTACCGACCACCCGTGAGTGATGATGATGAGGGGATTACTGCTGTTGAAGCCACAGGAGGTGAGAGTGTGCAGCTGCAGAGGGTCCAGTGTGCAGGTGTCCTCACCTTCTAAAAACAGCCCGAAGACTGAGCTGCTGACATACTGATTTCTCTCTGTCAGGACTCTCTTCTGCTCTGTGTCCACTGCACCTCCAAAATCAAACAGCAGAGAAGTTATATCCCTGCCAGAACATACTGAGGTACTGGACGTGTTTATTTTGAGGTGAATAATTACAAATAATACATGTAAAGTCACTTTATTCTGTCCACCGGAGAGCCGAGGAAATGTTTAAATTCATGCTTTGATACAATTATCTGAAGGTAAACAGGAACAAATCCCTTTCTATCGAGGCCAATTTGGACTAATGCCCTTTCAGAGGTATTTCTCTGTGTTTTCAGGTCATGCAGACCTTTTTTTGGCAGATGCACAATTCACAGAATGTCCCATCATGTGAAACTCTGCCAGACTCTTCTCATAATTTCTTATCTAAACTCCTCCTCCCTCAACATGTTGGAAACCACAGCCCAGAAACCCCAGAAATCCCACTCGCAAACTTCATAGATCCTCCTCCAAGAAAATCGGTCATTACATTTCCTTTATAGTTTGTAATTGATTTCAATCCAGCGTCTTTATTATTCTAAGTTTTTAATGTTAATAATGCCAGAACCCCAGGCGCCTGTGACACAGTCGCCATCAGATGAGCTCTGGTTGCTCACTTGAGGCCTATGATGAAAACATCTCAACAGTGAAAGTAATTATTCATTCATCAATCAACATCAGTCCCTCTGCTAATTCAATCCCACATTTTCTTTGGTGTGTCTCCTCCCTGTTATGACTGTTTATCCACGAACATGGAGAGTAATTAGAAACAGTCTGAGCAAAAGTCGGAGTGCAAACACACTCTAATCCAGAAATTTGTACTGACAGAGTGCTAGGTGTATTTTACAAATCATGCACTGACGTTAGTGCAATTCAGTCTTAATGTGAAAAAAATAAATTGAATGTTATGTGCAGCGAGCGTGTTCTCCAGAATGTTTCTAGATGTAGTTGAATATTTTACTTTACTTTCTTTACACTAGAAAACTGCATTATTAAAATGTCATGAAAATTTCAGTGACACTTTCAAAGTTAAAAAAACAAACAAAAAAACATCTATAACAAATTTAAACAGTTCAGCAGATTTCTGAAAAACCTGAATTGGTTTATAATAGGGCCTTTAATAGAATAAAATATACATCACAGTACAACTAATTAGTTGTTGTTTTTTAACAATGATGAAATTTTAAGAAATTTGGAGACACTATCTTAATTCTGAGCGTTATGTTGTTCGGTGGATTATAAATTAACATTCATAATATATTTCATATCAAGAAACTTAATCTGAACATTCAAATAAGATAGAACAAGTGAATTGAAAGTTTTCATAAAAAGAAATGTGGTAGAATTAGAATAGAAAGTTATTTTTGGGCCTTTACTTGACAGGACAGTGGAGATTTACAGGAAATGTGGTACATGGAGCTTGAGAATAAATTTTTGATCTGCAGCTTGGTGCCCAGCTTCAAATCAGGAGCTTTGTATTAGTTAATTAATTTATAAATTACTAATATGACATGGCCTTGGATATAATGTTAACAATCAATCACATCTCACATGGGAAGTTTTTTTTTTTTTTTTTTACCGGTCTGAAACAAATCAGCCTGCTAATCCAGTCCCAGACTGTCAGTGAGGCAGCTGTTTTCTGAATCACTTGCTGATTTGTAGATTTCATTCATGCATCCATATTTATTCATTCATTCTTGAAATCTGTTAAATATGCAACACATGTCTTTTGGGATTTTTTTTTTTTTTTTTTTTTTTTAAAACACTCACCTGCTCTGCTTCCTTTGATTCTCTTCCCCTCACTGAGGTGCCATGTTATCAGCAAACAGCACAGGAGTTTGACCACAGACATGGCGTCTCACAGACTCTACTTCCTTTGAACCAACACTTCAGTCGGAGGTGAGGAGCACACGCTTAAAATCTTTAGTGTAAGGGAGGGGGTTGCAGGTAATGTAGAGTCTGAAGGTGAAATCCTTTTGTCTGCAGGTGTAGAAGCTCTTTCAAACAGGCCTCATCACTGTCCCGAGGCTTGAACAGAGTGGGAGAGGGAAACACATCATCCTGTACGGTAAAGAAAGAGAGAGAGGGGACACCAGGAGTAATGGTTTATGGATCAGGAGGATTTAGTCTTATCCTGATTGGCTGGGAACCTGGACTGTGTAGATCGAACACATTGTGAAAGAGCGGAGGTATGAGCAGGGAGGGGATGTGGTACAATGTGCTGACAGGTTGAAATGACACCACATCTGTGTGTACCTTCCTTATGCAGTTTAAATGAACCCAAAATAGTACAGCACAGCTTGAACTGCCTTTGTAAATGGATCAATGGATGAAAAGTCCAACAAACCTGCAGAAGAATCAGTTTCGGGCTAAAATGTAATCACTGGATCAAACACTGATGAGTAAATCCCTCTAAGAGTAAGTGGTGAATTTACCTGCATTGTGTTTGGACAGTTACATAAGAAAAATAGCACTTCATGAGCAGAAGCAACCAGATTGTATTCAGATATGACGTTCAGTGAAATCAATGATTTCTCTCAGGTATGTACTGTCACCATCTCACTGGAATATTTTCAAGGATAAGTTTGCAGAGGGTAAATGCTGTGAGTAAGCACAGTAAACAAACAAGGTTAATGGTCAGACAGTGGTCACGGAGAGCCTTAAACACTGATAGTCTGAAGTCTGGTCCTTTTCTTTTTAACTCTTGGGCAATCCTGAAAAAAAGAGGTTCAGATTATGAAATGACAGAAATATTTAAACGGCCACTGGTGAATTACTGCACTATTTATTAGTGGATGCATTTATAGAATATGAATATTACAGCAGGGAACTGTCGGCTAAGGCCAAAATCAGGCCAATATTCACACATATACAAACATGCACAGACACATAGTTCCTATAGATATTTCAAGCTTCAGTGAGTGTCCACCTCTTATTTGCTACATTAAGCATGAACAGCCTGTAAACACATGATACTATGTAAAGGCTCATTTCAGTCCAGCAGCACAGGAGTTAAAATCACCGTTTGTCTAATGTGTGATGTCACATCTGCAGCAAACACATTGAACCTTTGCTTTTCCAAGTATTGAGTGTGTGAGTGTGTGTGTCTGCGTGTCTGCTTCTGTGTCTATGTGTCTGGACACTGCATTTTTGCAGCCAATTGATCGCTGTTATGAAAACATATCCACAAATACAGCAGCGTATCCAGTCCAAGAAAAAGAAAATACAATACTATGATAATTAAAAGAATAAAATAAAATAAAATGCACAATTCCTTTTCAGATTAAAAGCAGAGGGAGTATTTTCTGAAATGAACCAAAGTCTTTGGTACGGTAGCTGCTGTGGTCCATCAAAAGCTGTTATTATTGAAGTCAAAGAGAGAACACAGTGTGGGGGAAGAGCACTGAAAGCACTGAACTGTAAGACGTACACTCTTCATCTCTTCATCCATTCTCCATGAAGTTATGTAAGCTTTTCCAGTTGTCTTCTGTTTAAATTTTTATGTATTACTGCCATACTTGCTACTCCCATTGATGATTCACGGCTGTGTGTAATTACTTGGATGACTGATTCCTCTGGAGCAGAGTTATGATTGAAAGCTTTAAGATTTTTATTTGTAGGATTAATATTTGCACCTGGTCTATAACTGTGTGTGTGTGTGTGTGTGTGTGTGTGTGTGTGTGTGTGTGTGTGTGTGTGTGTGTGTGTGTGTGTGTGTGTGTGTGTGTGTGTGTGTGTGTGTGTGTGTGTGTGTGTGTGTGTGTGTGTGTGTGTGTGTTGGCCGATCATCAGTTCCAACAAATGTCTGTCCGAGAGCAAGAAATCAACATCATTAATTTTATAGCCACATGAATCGTTAAAATATTACAGAATACAGATTTATATCTGGCAAAATTTTTAATTCAAATAAAAAGCAAATGTCTGAACCGATTGGACAATAAAAATCTCCCTGGAAAATGCATTTATCTTCACAGAAAGTGATTTTAATTTTCTGGCTGGTATATCACTTGGAAAATATTTCCTGATATTAAAAAATTATCAGGGAATTTTTCCAAGAGAGTTTTGCAATATATTTATTTTTCACTCTTTAAAAATCTTTTCCAAATGAAAATAAACCACAGATGCCTCTGAGAAAGCATTGTGATATTGATATTACAAAATAATATCCATTAAATATAGTCACATCTATAGTCAGTATAGTCAGTCATGTATAGAACAAGCGTAAACAGTTAAATCATTGTAACAAACTTTATTCAGTGACAGGCTGCCACTCAGGACAGAAGCACTAACGTGAGACAGGGAGCTAAAGGTTCAGTGACACAAACACCTGAAACAGCTTCTTAAACATGCACACTGTGGTTTCTCTGATTCAAACGTAGGCCACATACAGGGTTTGAAGTGTGATGGACATTTTCATATATATTCATATATATTTTTTCTGTTTTATAAAAGTAAAACAGACAAATGAAAAAGAATAGAACTCTTAATCTATGTGATTGTCATGTTGCCAAACAAGTGCCTTGTACATTTCACAAACACTGTGTTGCTGTAAAATGACATTCGATACAATACAATACGATATAATCTCATAATGAATTCATGTATAAATGCCTGTGTAACCGTCAACAGCTCTGCACATTAACATAAGCATACAGTGGATCTATGTGCATCTTTTTATCTGACAGTATTTTATCCATTGTTACAGGCTCAATTACAAGTCATAGTGCTCTACAGTGACGTCTGTTGACAGTAGATTGTCTTTGCAAAGTCGCATATCTGTGCTCACAGGATACAAACATCATGAATGACACAAACAAAATGAATAAAGGAAAATCCAGTGTTTTTACAACTTCAGTTTACTTTTCCGAGCGGTGCTGTTTGTGTCTCGTTAATACCTGTAATAATGTCTTTAGTTTTTCAGTGCCGAACCCACACATTGGTGTTCGATTACACATTCGACCTCAGCTCGGAAGAGATTTTAATGTAAACAGTTACAGTCGGTGTTTGTATTGACCCTGATACAAAGTGTGCACACTGCCTCCAACGCAATTCATCAAGGAGTTCAGTGAGTTTTGAAAAAGTTTCTGCTGGAAACAATTTTTTTTTTCCCCCTACAGAAAGCAGACACTGAAATGTCTTATGTTAAATTATGGCTTTATGATATCAAAGGGTCTTAGTAAGAAGTAAATCTGTAATCCAGCTATAGGACACAAGTTTGCGTGTCACAGGATTATGACATAACTGAAAAAAGTAAGCAACACCAGAGTAATCTTTTAAGGCTGGATTTTCTATATAAACGTGGTATAAAGCTACAATGCTGTCAGCAAGATAAAGCATATCAAACACGTTTTTTCTTTTACACACATGCAATGGTTGAACAGAAACAGAACAAATGAAACACTCAAAAAGCACATATTACTGTAACACATTAAAAAATAGTATAAATTACTACACTTCCACATGAAACCAGTTCTTCCTAAGTGCTACGCACAGTATAATGTAATAATATAATGCCCATGTTTGTAATATAGACGGAAATAAAAATAATACAAATGCTGTACAGAAACTTGGCAAATATTTCTAATGAAAAGGGTTGATCCTGGTAAAGACAAAGGAGAATATAAAGAATACTGCACAATTAAAGCAGAAACTTTCCATATAAGTTTATCATATGATGGATTTAAGAAAACGTCCAATGTCTGATTATAATATATTTTATAAGCAAGTTTAATATTCTAATAAATGAAGGAGCCCCTGGAACTTATTTAAATAGACAAGACTTCATACAAAAAGAGACAAAAAGACTTCATACATCTATATTTTACAAAAGACTATGAAACTGTAAAGTTGGATGAGAGAGTTATTAAACCAGTAACCGCAAAGTTATTGTAGAAATGTATAAAACGGCTTCATCAAGAAGAACATTTTTAATTTTTGCCATCTGAGAGAGAGAGAGAGAGATAAATCAGCAGCTTGGTTATTTTGCTCTGTGGCTTTTGCTCTACATTTTAACTCATAGTTACGATTTCGTATTTGTCTTGGATGTTGTTCTCCTCCTGTTTTTCAGGCTCAGGGTGGTGCAACTCAATGAAGAGGAAGTAAATGCCCGCTCCAACTGCTCCGCCCACCATGGGCCCGGCCACAGGGATCCACCACCAGCAGCCTCCAGCTCTGCAGTAAGGAAAGGACACACACACACAGAAATAATTAAGACAAAATACAGTTTAACTGTGTAGTTGCTGCATGAATAAAACCTTTAAAATCTTTAACTTTTGCCTTAATCAGGTCCACTATCGGCTTTGCAATCATACCTATGACATGTAATGACGTGAACTTTCACCTTAACCCAAACCACTGACAAAAAAAAGTCAGATATCTCAGTTTGCAATGTTTATACCTGAGGCGAATTATGTGCAATTACCCCGGATTACAGTCTTAAGGAGCTCTGTGTGTCACACCTACTGTCCTCATTCTGGCTGTGGCTGACCTCAGACAGACCGTTTTACTTAGCACGGGTTAGATTAGAGTCCTTCTGGTCAATGTGGCTGTTTGGAGAGACTTCACTGCAGGTGAAAGGGCGTCGTTTCACAGAACTAATACACTGGGCCTGAAAGTAAACAAACGTCTGAACGGGTCATCTTTTCCTCCTGAACGCATTCAGGAAATAGACTACAGGAGGGAGGCGGCTGGATTATAGACTTTAATCTATTGCCACAGCTAAGATGATCAGGCCAGGAGACGGTGGGTCACATTGACGCAACATGAACATTGTATGGAGCCAAGTGCCACCCTTCACACTCAGTCCTCAGCCTTTTTTACATTACACTGCCCTGTTTACATCATATCTGTAAAAGATTATGTCTGATTTAGCGCATGAAGCACACATGGATGGCATGAAACTGATAGCACCGAGGGCTTATATGTACATTAAAGCAATCTTGCTCTATATTTGTAAAGGTCATACAAGCCATCTGGTGATGGTTAAAGCTGTAGTATGAGCATGGGAAAGTGTATCTGTCCCACAGTGAAGCTGTAGACTGCTTCATGTTATGTTATTGTGAAGATGTGAAGTCAAGAATTCTGCTTTTAAAAATCCTTGGTTGTACTGAACAACCTTTTAATCCAACAGATCTTTTCTATCCAAGAAGTGTTTTGCTCTCAACTTAACAACCACACGTTCTCTCTTAATGCATTTTAAACAATCTCACCATACATGTGTGTGAGTAAAAGAAAGTGTTTAAAGATGCTCTGGTAAACCATTTGTCATCTCAGCACAACACACAGGACACCACTCACAGCCATGAAAACACCGACTTGATCTGGGAAGGTTGTGAAAAGCGGGAGAAAACACTGAGAAACTAAATGTGGCCTGGAAGGACCTGTAGCTCTGAGCCTACAGCGTTGGCAGCGCTCAGTGGTGAGTTAGAAATCTCCTCAGTGGAAAGGAGCCAGGGAGTGGATGAGATCAGCTCCTGAATGGCTATAGAAGAAGCTCTGGACATTTTAGGGTGCCACGGCTGATACACTGCTTCAATATCACAGGGATTTTGAGGAAAAGAGGCTCTGAACTGGCACAAGAGGCCGTCGCACCGACTGAGTCAACAGTGTTCAACAAAGCGTCTGAGTCTCTTCCAGGGATCACAGCTTCTGCCTGAGTGGGAATTAAAAAGCTTGAATCAAGATGCTGGATAATAAGCTACTCAGTTTCAGGAAGAACAATAGGGATTATGTCAAGGACACAAAATAATTGACCAAAAATGTTAACCTTACACAAATGATCAACGGGGGCATACAGGTTTGTTTGTCCAGCTGGTACATGTTTTTAGATTTGGGAGATGTTTCCGGAGGTGTCCTGTGGGTGTAGGCCACACAAAATGCCACTGAGTTTATATACATGTGGAGTGACAGCTTTGTTTGCACTCTTGGCAAAGTCCAGAGTCGATGTGAGGCAGGGGTGCACCTTGTCCTCTCTTCTGTTTGCAGCGTGCAGACAGTATTTTACACGGACAAAGCACTGATATTAGAGTGGTTCCTGGTGCTGGCTGATCTTATTTTGGGTTTTATTCAGCTGCGGCTGCACTTTCTCTTCATTAACAAGACAACTGAAGTGGTTGGAGCAGGACCAGGCTGGACTGTGCACAAGAGACAGTGTCTCCTGTGTGTCCTGAGAGTGTCAGGGGTTTCCCCAGGATAAGCTCAAGGATGGTGCTGTAAAGATATCTGGGTTGTTTTTTGCTTTGCTCCTTTTAACAGCACCGTTAAAGTTGCCTTTTACTATCACGTGTGAATACAAGGAGCCCTTTTCTGGAACAGAAGTGAACAGTCACATTTACAAGTGTTAAAGGTGTGCAGTGGCTCTACATGCAAGTAAACCACAAAACATTACATTTACATTTGTATTTCTTTGAATATTTGGTAAGTTTCACTGTCTATATCCATGTTCGTCCCTGCATTTATTTGGTATGTTATGGCCACAACTGTCATACAGTGGGACAGAGTGAAACCATCAGCAGAAATATACACATATATCTGTCGTCACCTATGTGGACATAAAAATTACAGTCAAATCTTCATCCCACCGCTTGTGCAGTATGTGATTCAAACAAAGCATGGCTCCATAGCACCGCCGCTGGTGGCCAAATATCAACAAAGTGCTTCAACCAAGAATGTTAGATGGTAAAACATATACAAAATAATAATAATAATAATAATAAAAATAACTAAATATGAATTGCTGTTATGAATGGGGATAAAATAAAATGAAGACAGAGAGAGTGAGAAAACCAATTGTGCCATTTCAGTGAAGATGTGCTGAATATTTCATATTCATGTGCGGGGAATCTCTCCCAGTTCACTTGAATCCCACAGCCCTTTTTCGAAATGCAGAGAAAACATGCATGGTCTTTGAAATATTCATTCAGATTGTGTAGAGAGCAGAGATGGAGCTACAAATGCTGCTCTTCGTGCGGGGCAGGAAAGAGCAACCACTTGGTTAAACTTGGGAGTTTCTTACATCACACTTTCACTGTGTCTGAGGCGAGATACATAATGGGCTCCTGCTTCTCTCAGAAAACATTTCTCCTGTTTGTTATAAGATATAATCCCTGAACATTAAAGACTGATACTTTGTTGTTTCTACATTACCTGAAGACGTCCATGCCCCACCCGGCGACGGCCGTGAAAAACCGTGGGCCAAGGTCCCGAGCCGGGTTGATGGGATAGCCGCAGTTCAGACCCATGGAGACGCCGATGGCCAGGATGATGAGGCCGATGCACAGCGGCTCCATTCCCTTCGGAGCGCCGATGTTCTTCCGGTCAGTGATGGCCAGGATGCACAGGATCAGAGCGCCAGTCGCAATTACCTTCAGAACAAGAGCATCAGGAAGTTAGTTCATGTGTAACGGTGATGTGTGATTTCTTTCTTTTGTTTGTTGTTGTTGTTGCTGAGAGGATGTTTTCCAGTTACCTCATCTACTATGGTGACCTCTGACCTGCCTCTAAGCTTATTATGGGGCTTCCCCTTTCCCCTGGTTTCAGTCCGCATAAAGCAGCATCACTATATAGTTTCATATAGCTGTATATATATTTAAAAAACGCTCCTAATTAAGTTTATTAAAGTTTTATATGTATTATATTTTCACATATTATTTACTTATGCTAATTTTATTACAATTTACTGGTTCTAATTTGGGTTCCTAAAACTCCCATTGCTCATTATCTATTATCAAAACACAACATTAGAAGATGCTTCTACTGTGTAATTCATTGATGTCGACTGAACATAAATTAAATTAAACTTTTCATGTTTCTGATCAGTTTTGCTCAGGACTTTGAATAATCAGCTAAGTAACACAATACTAAGTTTTTTTAACCCATAAAACAAACTCTTATGAATGCGAATGTAATTTATATGGACATTTATATGATAGACAAAATAGACTTTAACATCCTAACTGCCTTCACAAATACACAAACTAAGATGTGCATCACGCCTCACACTCATCCAGACCAGATGGTAGCTATTCTCAGCATCAGAGCAGAATTGTTCATACATCAGTAAACAACTCAATTTATGTCTACATTCATGCCCATGACTGCACAAAAGATACACTCACATGTGTCTCTGTGTTTTAGTAATAACATCATCCACATCAGAAAAATTTTAAAAGTCCCTCAAGGCTTATTACTAATATAACATTTAAAATCTGCTTTAATTTCAATCTGTGTTGACTATATGAAGTATTAATATCCATGTGCATGTAGTATACATTATGCTAATATCAGGGAATATTATTTATCATTTAGTCTTCATCCCCCACCTGATCAACAAAGCCATTCAGGACTGAGAGATGTTTCGCAGGATAAGAAGCGAATATGTTGGCGGTGGCATTGGCACCAGTCACAGCAAATTCTCCATCGGTGTATTCCATCAAAGCATCTGCGGAAATGAAAACACAATCAAAGTGAGCGAATGATTGTTGTCATTACAACTAACAAACTCTTTTTTGTTAATAATTCAGACATATAAAGCAGAACTCATGAGGCAGGATCATTAAATTAGCTTCACTCCAATCTTCTGGTTCTGTAATCCCACTTTCTTTAACAGTTCTTTGGTAAAGATGCCATCTACGCATGATGTATTGATCACATACCATAGTACAGCCCATAGACGGCACAGGAGCCAGCAAAGGCGCCCAGGAATTGTGCCACGACGTACACAGGAAACTTCTTCAGCGGTAGCTTCCCCAGGATGACCATGGCCAGAGAGACTGCAGGGTTCACGTGGGCCCCTGGATGCAATGCAACAAAACAAATAAGCAAAAGAGAGCAACATTTGCATACTGTAATAGAGTGATTATGGCTGATATGATTAGTTTCATTATCCGTTAATGTGCCATCTATATCAATCTTCACAAATTATCTTTTATTCTCTGGGTAAAATACTGGAAAATGTTAGTATAATAGTATAAAGAGTGGAAAATCCTCACACTCAAGAAGCTGCAGTCAGCAAATTAAAATTGATTTCAAACAGTGAACCATGACTGACGAGCAAAAACAATCAATACTGATGCAGCACAACCAGAGATAGCTGTGGTATTCATTGAAACCGCTGACGTGTGAAATCGATGGATTTCCCCTTTAAATAATAACTGATGATCAAAACAGTTGCTGATTATTTTTCTTCTTCCTCTAATTGATTAATTGAACAATCGACTAATTAGCCAAGCATGTGAAGTCTTTTTTGTCGTCTTTTTAGGAGACAAAGTAAGTGGATTAAAACAGTCGGTGACGAGCTGTCTGATCGTTCAGTGCTTCGGTTTAAACCCTCTGCTGCTCACTCATTCATTCAAAACTTTCAGGACATTTCCAAAACAAAGGGCACTGGGTTTGTGTGGCTGTCAGAGTCGTCCTGTTTTCCTATAGTCTACACATTGTCTCTAAATGTTTGAACACATTCCAGTTCACCACAGCCCAGTTGTTACTGGGCTGTGATGGCAGTGTGGGGTCATTTATTTAACACTCTGGGATCTTGGCTTTGACCTCGCTGTGGTAACACCACTGGGGGTATCAGCCATGCGCCCATTGTTAATCTCCCCATCCTGTTCACAAACACTGACCACGACAACCAGCCAGACCTGCCTGTCTGAATTGCATGTGACATAATCTGCCTGAATCTGCTTAAGGCACACGTAGACTGCAGGTCATTAGAGTGACCATGATGTGTCACACTTACGGTACTCTGTCATCTAAAATCTGAGACTACAAAGTGAAAACAATTGTGTTTTCTTCTCCTATGGGGCCGTCCTGCCAGGGAAGCCTAGAAAGCCAGGCTTGTCACACCTGACCCCCCCTCCTCTCCAGAGACCCATGCCCCAGTAAAGCTCATTAGTCCAATACCTATGATCATCTTCAGAGATGTCGTTGGACAGAAGCTTCCCACTGAGCTGTGGACCCCGGGGCTGAATGGCCCAGTCATGCAGCAAAAGCTCTCCATATATTAACCTCCGTGTCCTCAGGCTTTTCTACTATTCCTCTGAAGCTTTACGGCCCCTCTCATTAAACGTGTAGCACAACTAACACTGTAACGTGAGTCAGAGTGATCGCCACAACCACAACCACACCAAACAACAACAAAACACGCAAAGCTTCTTTAAACGTCTGCCGCTTCCCATTTCCTAAATGACTCATTCAAAAACACAAACTGTATGTAATTCCTTATACATTATTCAATATACATACAGTATATTTCCTCAATATTATAATGTAGTGAAATGCATACAGTGGGATTGATTAAGTTATCAATTAGGGTTTATTTTCTCTCTGCCTTTTCATGTTTATATGTTAAATATATGGTTATAAAATTAACTTAAAGACTGGAAACAGAGGAAAAAGCCTGGCTGGCTCTGTCGGGATGTAAAAAAAAATAAAAAAAATCAATCTACCAACAACTCTTAAATCACTAAGATGTTTTAATGTTTTTTTTGTTTAATCTGTACAAAATCCAAAGTGTAAAAACACAAATTTGCCATTTTGCACAAGGTTGTGTGTCGGACTATTATGGGAGTCTCACCAGGCTGCATGATATAAAGTCCTCATAAATTACTAAAAACTATGACTATTCTTTATTCTTTTATTAAACATTAAACATACTAGATATAAAGTATAAATGAAAGAGCTCTTGTGATGGCAGAAACTGAATTTCTCCCATTTAAACAGCTGTTTCCCCTTGTTTCCAATACGTCTATTACGTACAGAGGTTATCATGGCATCAGACACCACAACATTCATATGATCTCCTCTTTCCGCCTTTAGATTACACTTTCTTTCCTACCCCAAAAAAATGATGAAAATGACTATACATGCCGCCTGTACAATGCAGCCCTTGACATACAGAATCCCCAAATTGCTCTTTAATGGACATTCACTATTTGTGGCTCAGAAAGCCCTCGAGAAGCACCGTGACATTTAACTATTCCTTCCTATCCCTGTCGTTGCTGCCAAATTTCAGCAGGCTCTTCTTGCTATAATCCTCAAGGAATGCACCTGGTAAAGTCCCATTTGGACACTATTGGACAAAACATCTCCGGTACACTCACACCACCACTCTTACACTGAAATCAGTCCATTCAAGAGTAAAGGTGCACAACAGCACGAAATTGTTTTTTGTTTTTTTCTTTGATAAAAACAACATTTATTCCCATCAGCACAGTTACTCAGTTACTATGGGTCTGTTGCTCCCCATTATGTAACACTGCAAGTGGAGGTCTACTCTACACCCTTCATAGGCCACTTTATCTAGATCAGTAAACTAATGCAATGATGTCAGTGATCCGAAATGAAGATGCACTGAGTTTTTATTGGATGTACTTGCTGAATGTGGCAATAATAGTAAACCAGAGCAACCTGAATGAATGAATGAATGAATGGGAAAACTGTCAAAGAGATGAGCCACGCGTTCACCACCAAAAGATTATCTCAGATCTCCGCTGCACACAAACACTGAGTGGTGACCTTTGTTACCTGCTGCAGGAAATATTAAATAACTCTGAAGTTTCTTCCCCAGAGAGCCAAACCAAAGAGAACAACAATTACAAGAACAATCATTAGTCTATTTATCTGTTGATAAATTGATGGTAAATTAATTAACTACTCAATGTTTTATCTAGCCCCTACAAATGTTTAACTTTGCTTTCTATAAATTGAATATCTTTGGGTTTTAGACTGTAGATCTCACAAAATAAGCAATTTGAAGTGATCACCTCATGCTTAAGGAAACTGGAGCTGTCATTTTCTAACATTTTCTGACACATGGACCAAACGATTAATTGATTAATGCTGATTAAACGTCAATTTTTAAAACAAAAAAAGAGACATTTGTCAGATGCAGCCCTGTAGGATCAATTATTTGACAATGAATTGAGAAGTGAATGTTTCTGTATTGTTATGACCGTGAGCTGTGCATGTTTCCATATGAAGCGTGGGCGACTTTTACCTGACACTCCCCCTGCCATGTAGACGGCCATCATCACTCCCAGAGTGAAACCAACGTGGATGGTGAGGGGCTCCCCGAGAGTCCCTCTGCTCAGCACCGTCTGGGCCACTGAACCACATCCAAAGAGCTGGGACACAGACGAGAACAAAAACACAAAGGGTGGAGGTAGAAAGACTCATTGTTTTTAATTATTCCAATTATACCCGCCATTAACACTAGCCCTCTTGTCCACCAACAGCCTCCGACTGCCACGGACAATTTGTCCAACTTTGGAGCTTTGGAGAAAATAATTAATCCCCCACTTATTAGGTAAAAGGCAGAAGCAATTTAGAGGAGGAAAAAAAACGTGTTGGGATGAGAGCAGTCATCCAAAAATAAAAAGGGCTGCTGGGGAGGCTGCATGCATCACTCCTCCACTGCTCTGTGTAGCATCTGCAGTGGACGCAGGAGTGACAGGTGGAGCTCAGGTGAGACAGGTGGAGGCGAGGACAGTCCAGACTATACAACACATTATTCCTCCTCCTCCTCCTCCTCCTCCTTTTCTTCTTGAAGGATATTGTTCTGAAGTGCAAAGTGAATTGATCATTTACTATAGCACTTATAATTTCCCCCAGGACTTTAAAAGTGACAGGAAATGACTCACTGTGTTTATAATGGATTAAATATTGTGTTACAGTACAGTACACTTCTGGATGAGCTGTGAGTGAGAGAAAACAGTCCCGCATCAGTCACATCTTGTTATGATTTCCACAAACACAAATCACATCTGAGCACACATCAAAGAGAGAGACTCTGTTCCTTCCAGACTCTACTGTGTGTTAACAGAGACATATGAGAGACAGCACTCAGAGCCCCCGGAGACCCACTTTGACACCTTATTAGCATATTGGTTCACAGCTTTAAAGCGGCTGTTTAAGCTGGATGACAGGTGCAGAGGGAGGTACTCACTATCAGGACAAATATCCCCAGAAATTCCGCCAGGAACTCCTTAAAGATGTCCCGCCTCAGGCCAAATCTCTCCTTCATCTTCCTCTTGCTGTCGCTCTCCATGGTTTTTTTTTCTTCTTCTTCCCGGTTGTCTTCTTGATGTCTTCCTCCGGCCAGAACAAACAGCTAACAACTACAGAGTAGTGTGTGTAGTAGTCGGTGCAGGTTGCCGCCTCCCAGTCGGTGCGGTCGGACCGTGCAGCCCTCAGCAGGCTGTCAGCCACGTTAAGCTTTCTGCTTCTATTTCCCTCTCTAACCACAAGGGGTCTACTTTTTTTTTAGTACTGATGTGGGCTTCACATTGTTGCACTGCCATTCACATTTTACTATATATCTATCTGAAATGTTTGTTTTCATCCATCTTTGCATGGATAACATATATGAAGTATAATTTGTGGCTTTAAAAATGCAATTTCTGAAAGTTTCTGTCTTAATATGGACAATCGATTAGAATTAAGATGACTGAATTGACGGACACACACGGCTTATAGGCTATCAGATGCTAATCAATAAACTCACTGTTGAAAGGCTCAACTTCACAATCACAACTCAGCTGTGACTCACAATCACATGATGTTGATAGTGATCACGTTATATTAGTTGAGCTCCTGCCAGTGAAAATATGGCACAGAGGTTCTTTAGTTTATATCAGAGCTTCAGATGAAGTAGGCATGATATAAAATATATTTATCTAGGTAGCACTTTAAAACAAGAACAAAACAATAAGAGAAAAAAACCTTTAGCTTATTTTTCTGAAAAGTTTTCAGGTTTTTTTTTTTTTAAGACAATCTATTTAAATACAAAACTTCATTTAGATAACCAGTTCAATACAGCACAGACTTTTGTTTTTCCATTTTGTCAACACAATTTGTTCAAGTTAGATTATGATTTTACTTGAAAAAGAATCTATCTATCTATCTATCTATCTATCTATCTATCTATCTATCTATCTATCTATCTATCTATCTATCTATCTATCTATCTATCTATCTATCTATCATTAGGCTACATGTTTCTAAAACCTTATGAGGAGACGTTTTACTGTTAGACTAGAACGAGAAATTCATTGTAAGACCACAAAAAGGCAACTTTTGAAAAACGTTATTTATTTTTATATCTTTGTTGATAATAAAATTATTGACAATATAAAACAAAAGTTTAAAAAAAAAAAGGTTTATGCTAAAATAAATGAATAATACTTTTGCATCCATCTGTCCTCATCAGCTGTCTATGGAAAAAAGTGTTGGGGAAAACATCTAGCTTTTTTTTTCTGGTAACAAAGTTTAAACTTTACGCAGTCATTTTCTCCTCTATAAGGGGTTTTATTCATTTATTTATTTATTTAGTGTCTGTGTATGTGTGTGTGTGTCCTGTCCCAGGCCCCCGTTCCTCCAACAGAGGGAGCTCCATGAATGCATTTGAGGCCTCCTCCTCCTCCTCCTGCTGCAGTTGCAGTTGGCCTCTCCTCCTCCTCCTCCTCCTCCACCTCCACCGTCTCTGCCCCGGTTCGTCTTATCTTCCGTTCACTGAGCGTTGTGAAACGGTGAGGCGACAGGCCGAGGATGGGATGTTTTGAATGCATTAATCAATGTCACCGTTTCAGGCCCGTCCGCTTTGATGTGAAACAGACACTTTGGAGAGTGTCGCCCATGCTGTGAAGAAAGGCTGATGTGCTGATGGAGAGAAAACATCCTCCCGGGATTTGCAAATGATGGGCCTATACATCTGTCTCCGCACTCCTTTGTCCTGTCAACAGGCCCACACCGTCAAATCTAACATTTCAAGACGCTGCTGGAGGAGATTCAGCTTTGATTATATAGTTTACATCTAAACTAAACTGACCCCAGACGTGAGATCCATTTCTCTTTGTACTGAATCCACATTATCACAACCACACTTCTGACTTACCTGGAGGTGGGACTTCCATGAATGCGTGAGGATGTGCATTTTGTTGCGGGTGTGCTAATAACATGCAGTGGATTTGCTTTAATTCCCCCCATAGTTTCCTGAGACGGGCTCTCTCGGGGCTAATTAATGGATGTTTATTGGGAGGTTTTAAAGCAGGCGCTGGGAGGAATTATCACCTGCAGGACAAATCTCTGCCAACAACACCACAGCAAGTAGCAGCAATCACTGCTCTCCACATTTACATAACATCTTAGACCGCGGGGAGGTTGTGTAAGGTAAATAAGAGCCCATGGGGTGATAGTGAGCCCAGGACAGCAGTTTGACACCTTTATGTGACTTAGGAAATGGTTAATGATGGGCCAGGAATCTCAGTTTATATTTTCAATAAAGAGCAGCTGCGTCTCTTCTGTGAGCTGCTGTTTTCAAGGTGAAGAATTAACTTTTAATCTAAGCTGTCGAGCCAAAGTCCTTAAAGTGCGCAGAAAAAAAGGTGCATCTGAACATTTACAAACAGTGGGGCAAACTCCATCTGCAGAGGAAGATCATGCAAGATAAGATCCAAAAGTTACTAAATTGACCTTGTATAACGATTCGTGGGCTTCGTTGTGCGCCCTGTGGAGCTGTGCTGGTCTGTTTCACCCATGTGGCCACTTATAAAACACTTGCGCAAAACAGATCCTGTGTGATTTAGAAGCCAGAGCCAAATGGGGAAATGTGGAAGCCAAATGTGTGAACATGTTGAATTATTATAAGGCAGTATGTTCGGATTATGTACCAGTGATTTCGTGAATGACATGACACCAAGCAGCATGTTCTGCTTGGTGCTTCTCTGAAGTGAAGTTTGGTAAAGTTTGAATTAGAGAGCAGTCAGTCAGCTGCTGGGGAGTGGGAGCCGGAGTGCATCGGGAGTGCGAGGTGGGTGGGGTGGACGTGTTTCTCCTCCTTAACACGCATGGCTGAGGTCGTTTATGTAAATGCGCGAATTTAATTTTCAAAAGGACAGCCCTTCTCTTTGCCCAATGAAAATGAACCGCGGCTGACACCTGGCTATAAACCCAGGAAGAAACCCAAAGTCCTAATCACAAATCTGGAGAAAAAACCCAGAGAGGCGCAGCAGCAGCTAGGCAGACGAGCAGGAGAGAGAGAGAGAGAGAGACGGCCGTGATGACTTCCAGTAAGATCGAGATCCCAGGAGAGGTGAAGAGCGACCCCGCTGCTCTCATGGCATCCCTCCAGCTGATGCCCTCACCGGTGCCCAACCCGGAGATCAAGTACACCAAGGTCTGTTCCTCTCCACACACCCCTCACTCAGCCGACCGACTAGGGCTCACTTACACTCGGCTTGTTCCTCGCAGATGTCTCCTGTACCTTTAACCAGAGTTTTAGAGAAGTGCAGCAGCCGGAGCTCAACTTTTTTTTCTCCCCCTACTCTCTCTGTGTGTGTGTGTGTCAGCAGCTGAGCTCTCGGTTATCAGAGCAACAGCACAGCTCACTCAGGAGCTGGAGCTGAGAAAACTTCCACGAACAAAAGCGTCGTAACTTCCACCTCAGACCTGATAGCGGACGAGCGCACGTTTTAAAAGTCCCGATCAGTTTTTTTTTCCGCGTCCACGTGCTCAGTGTAGATCAGCATTAAATGATCCATAACAACTTATTTCATAGCTGAAGCAGATCAAATATAAAATAATAATGTATAGTGTTTTATAAAGTAGGCTACTAAATAACTGAATTGTTATGTTATCTTGGTGTCAACTTCCAAAAAAAAAAAAAAACTAATCTGATTTTTTAAACCAGTTGAGTTTAAGGCCTAACGTTACATCTCTAACGCAGACTTGAGCTTATGATAAAACCTAATTTGGATTTTTATGTATGTTGTGCCAGTTATGACTGTACATGCTGCAAAATCGCATTTTTATTTTATTTTATAGAGGCAATAACGTATTAATAAAGGGCGTGTCACAGCTTGAGTGTGTTTTAGCAATAAACTGAGTAAAGCTGCAAATATTTATATAACTCTGGGGCATGTGGAGGATTTTTATAACTGTTACTATATTGTTTATATTTATTCAACATTGCACCTGAAATAATAATTTAACAGAGCCAACATCTTCAGGTTACTGCAGGAAGTCAATTAGCCCTAATAAAAGTATTTTTCAATTACAGCCTCTTAATTAAGAGACATAAAGAAATTAATTGAATGGATACATGTAAAATTGAAATATAGCTAGATTGAATCCAAACCTTTTTTCCTTTAATTATTATAATTTCTCACTTAGTGTTTCTTAATTTTCTGTAATTAAGGTCGCTCACAGTCATATTAGGCATCAGTGGAAAAAGCTGAACTAAATACAACTAACAGCCTCTCTACTTGGTCTGAAAGTATTTTCCTTTAATGACATCAGTGATCACAGCAATTTGAGAAGCAGTGTGAGAACACACTCACACACTCACAGGCATTGTCTCATTATTATACTACAATCACAAAGTTGCATCTCTGAATAAATTGTTTAGGATTAAATTGCATGTTTGTCAAAGAAGAAAGAAAACGTGTTATCAGAGAAGTTTGTAGAGTCGCTCTGCAGCCAGAAGTGTGTGGGTGGAAGAAAGGGGGATGCAGCAGAAACAGCTGGACAAAAGGAGCATGAGTCAAACAAAGAACTTTATTTGAGTCATAAAACAAATCATGTTGCGAATATAACAGAGAGAGAGAAAAAAAAAACTGCTTTCAGAAAGATTTGAATTAAAACACTAGGTCATAACTCAGGATGCTGCGAGTTAACTCTACAATGAATCTACAGCGAGGAGCTTCACCAGTTTGTTGCCATTAGTTAAAAAACAGTGATATTTAAAGCTATAATGAACCAGTCAGTCTCAATAATATCATTTTATTATTCTTCACCCACTTTTAACGTTGAGCCAGTGACACACATACTGAAAA
Source organism: Trachurus japonicus (assembly GCF_045865225.1). NCBI lineage: Eukaryota > Metazoa > Chordata > Actinopteri > Carangiformes > Carangidae > Trachurus > Trachurus japonicus. Next base: position 11,888,271 of record NC_140909.1, read on the forward strand.
TATAACTCATAATAACTGCTGTGTTTCTGAAAATCAATGTTATTATTAAGTTTATCTGAAGTAAACGTGTGTGGACACTTTTAGCTCGAGGTCTCATCATCCGTCCTGAAAGGGTCTTTTAGCTGCAGAACAAGTGTTTTTTTTTATGATTGTAAGATTAAAGGGCACTTCTCACAGAGGACAGATTAATGATAGTGTGGTGTAAGTTCATTCAGTGCTATTACTGCTGCGTGTTAACACATACCTCAGTGTTTTAAGTGCAAAGGGCAACGCTGCCGCTGCACTGTACAAGAGGACGCTACGTGTTGCATGGGCTCTGTCGTGTTGCAAGCTTTCCATTCTCTCGCAGAGCAGAGGGTTAGTTAAACGGGTGGACACAATGGTGTACAGGAGGAAATTTAGGGAGCGACTTGGTGAATTAACCCCCAGGAATTTGGATCATCCAGTCCCTGTTGGTTTGGTGGACATAGGGGGCAGAAGGGCCCTGATTTATGGGCACCCCTGGCGTGGGCTCTCCTCACACCCTGTTCCTGTTCTCCACCCCACTGACTGCAGGGGAAACAGCCAACACTGCTCTCTGGCCTGTTGGGTGTGTGGATGGAGCTGCAGGCAGATTTTTCCTTAGATGTAGTTTTAATGATAATATGCAAACTTTTTTTTTTCCTGCAGTATAACCTACAATGTTAATATTTTTTAATTACTTGCATTAAAATTTGAAAAACAATTTGAGAAACATCAGTAATTCACTCCTTGGGAGTTTTCTTTGTTTTACAATGCACAGATTACATCTGCGCAACAGAGATACGACTGATAGACTATCATTACTTAACAGGTTTGCTTCTGTAACAGGGAAGCATGTGATAAAAAGTGTTATTGCAGTCGAGGTTTGCCCCTTGTCCTTTTCACCGAGTCATGAACTGTTCACCCTCAAAGGCACATTGTGTGATTGTATCATCAAAAGCGATCCTCCTTCTCGTGTGCATCTGTATTAAAGCGGAGCTCTGCTAATAGTTAGAGTTTGTAGTTTTCACACACACTTTCTCTAGTCGCTAAAACCACAAGCAGGAAAGCTTTCTCCCGTCCTACCCCCACGTTTCTATCACTCGAAGGCTCCATGCAGCAGCTGGGTTACAAGATAGAAATAGTTTAAAGGTTGATAGGACCACGGAGGAAGCCATAAATAAGACTGCCATGATAGCTATTTATTGTGGCGTGAAGTGGAGAGGAGAGACTCTCTTTTATGAATAATTAAGGAGGAACTTTTCCTGACGCTTTTTTAGTGGGTGATACCTTCGACCTCTGTGGTTTTTCACACTGTTCGGCGTTAAACCAGCCACTCAGTGGGACAAAATTAACAAGAGTGGAAATAGACGCAGGGCCTTGTTGTTTTTGCTTTGAAAGAGCACTCTATAAAGGGTTTTATTTTGTGTATGTGTGTGTGTGGTAATTATGCGAGTGAACATGTTCTTGTCCTTTATCAAGCTTCAACAAATGAGCCTAGTTAGTTTATAAGAAAAAAAAATCTGCATTTTAAAAAGACTTATATGTTTTTTTTGCTGTGTTTGTGGCACTAAGATGGGAATGAGATAGAAAACAGTGTACAGTGCTAACTAGGATCAGGATGAGTGGCCTTGTTAATTAAGAGTTACACATCTTTTAATCTAATCAGCCGTTGTAAGTTTTCTTTGTTGCTTTGCTCACAGTGGCGTTAATTCACTTTCTACATGGGAACCTGTGCAGAAACCTGTGTGTGTTTGTAGAGCTCCTCTCCATGCAGAGAGACATCTACTCACTTTGGATGAATAAGAGGCTCCATCAGTCTGTCACTGATTGAGATAGTACAGATGGAGGCTTGGGGCTCCCCAATGCTAGGTGCTGTCCACTGGGGTGTAAATTATGACCCTGTCTCACTGTGTGGGTTAGTGGCCCTGCCTCGCCAGAGCCTGACCTGCAGCTCTGGAGTTTTTCACTTCAAAACCACCATCTTACTGCGATCAAGATCAAACAGAGCCAAAGTTAGGGGATACTGTGCAACTAAATGATTTATCACAACGAGCGCAGCGAGAACCCCCTCCACCCCCTTCTATGTCTTTGCTTACACAATCCCCTGTTTCTCACTCTCTCTCGCGCACACACACACACACACACACACACACACGGCTATATACTCTCTAAAACACATCTCTTTGATTGTGACAGGGTAAGTGTGCACTGCCATTAATATGTCCATTGGTGTGAAATGCCTACTTGTGCAGCGAGTGTAAATTATCATCTTAGTAGACACGTCAACATCGTGTCCCCTGTCTCTTAATCACTGTTTAAGGAAGAGCAGTGACAGCGAGGTTACCCTGTTAACTTCCCATACCTTCACTCTGCAGCCCTCTTGACAAGGAACGTGTAAATCCTTATGGTGTCATTATGAAAAACACTTGGCTTCATAAATCTGCTGGCGGAGGCTCTCTCGCTCTGCAGCATCAGACACAGCAGAGACACAAGTCTTCTTCTAGATGTTTATTCGTCTGTAGGAAAACGTCACATCTCTCTTAAAAAACGACTTTCTGTCTTTTTGTCCTCTGATCCTTTCAGTGAAAACTACGTGAAAAATGTTTCTTTGAACCTCTCCCTGACCTGAGATTTAAAGAATGGTTGAATACACAGGAAACTCATTGAACCTCAGATGTTTAGAGGAAGAAAAACACCAGTAGTGAGAGGAGAGGTCAGCTTTATTGTTGATGCATGAAAATTAGACTGCGTGTACGTCGCCTCTGTGTTTTCCTCTATTTTTCACTAAGCTTGTAGAAAAAATTATAACATGTTTTGTCTAGGGGAAAATATTTAGATCAAGTCTGAAAGGCGATACATTTACGCCTGTTGTGTTATGGCAATTTTCCCCTCTCAGATATTTGGAAATGGAAACTGATTTAGCTAACTGGATGAATTAATAATGTAACTATTGGCTGAATATATATGTATTTATAGGATAAGAAACTGACCAGAAACTTTCTTGAATTGCTTTCAGCTGTAAAATCTAATTTCCTTCTTAGAGTTTTCCAAAATATATTAGGAAATTATCATCATATGCACCTATAAGAAGGATTTAAATGTGAAGTGTGTGGTGCTGCAGTGATGTGCACAGTCTGCTACTGCGGGGAAGTGTATTAAATTTCTGAATCAACTGAAAAATTGAATAAGAAAATATTTGTAATTACAGCCTTATGTCAAATTAATGTTTCTCACATAACTCTTTGGTCGGGATGAGCGACTTTTAACCACTTGCCTGCACACACACACACACACACACACACACACACACACACACACACACACACACACACACACACACACACACACACCGACCAGACAAAGACGTTTGCCAGTCAGTGACAGCCAGGTCGCCCTCGCCAAAACCCGGGAGCGCTGGGTGGCATTGTCTGTGGGTGTGTGAGTGAAAAACATGAGGGCTCCACGGTGTCAGACATGTGGAGAGGAGTAGGAGAAAAAAACACCAGCTGGTCTCCACTTTCACATGCTCTCCACTCACTTGTAACAGTAGTAATTATAAGACTTTTTGAAAGCCATCCAGGAACAGAAAGGAAATCGAGGTCCTGTGATAGAGGAGGATATGAAACTTCCTGCGCAGACGAGCGTTGCAGGTGCCCGGCTAGGATTCGTGTGGCTGTGGAATCTTGGCGCCTTGCGGATAAACACACTCACATATAAATATATATATATATTTAAACCCTCACACACACACACTTACCCACTCCACCTCTCATCAACCCCCCCTCCTCTTATTCTCCCTGCTTTATAAAAAAACACAAAAACACAAAAAAACACAGACAAGAACCTAGGAGCATTACATATTCCTTCAGCCTTTAGCATCTGAGCTGTGAGAAGAAGCAAAGAGCCAAACAGATGTTTTGTTGGCTGCAGAAACTATTTTGGCCTTTCTTACTTCCCATTACAGTTCACTGCTAAAAAAATGAATTCTCACACACACACACACACAAATCTTTTTTTGTTTGTTTTAACTTTAACATCCTTCCGCGACAAGGTGAACTAATTGTTTTCATTTAGAGTTTTTTTTTTAGTTTTTGACTAAATTAGCAAAAAGGGCAGCGACTTGCATCCGACAAACAAACTTAAAACTGTGTTTGTTTACTCCATGTGTCATCGTTTCATTATCCCCATGGCCGGGCTTGTCTGTGGATGATGTGATTGACAGCTTTTGAAAAGAAAAGTATGGGAGTTGCTAAATGTTTGCAGCTGCCCTGTGGCCCACGCACAAAGTCCTGACCTATACGCTCACTGCTTTGCTCTCATCCACATCAGGCCTCCTCGTTATACATGTCAGGCATCACATATTAGAGCGTGTTGTCAGTTTTAATGCTTTTTAAAAGTGAACCTAGCATTGTGCAAAATGTTTAAACTGGCTTCATCGCAAAAAGTTGTTGTCACCATCCTCAAGTTATTTCCGAGCAAACACTTGGTGGTGCAGATTTTTTAAAAACATGAAACCGTCATGTGAAGTGATAGTAAGAACCCCACTGGGAATGGGAAAGAAAACACTATTTGTCATTTGAAAATGTGCACTCTTGCACTTGTTTTTTCATTCCTGTGTTCTTTGCCCCTCGTCCAAATGATCCTAAAAAGCAATTTTAAGAAACCTTGAGAGTTGATTTACAGCTCGGGCCTGTCATCTTAATCAAGTCTCTCAATGGAACGAGACAAAAGTCTAACACCAGTCCGAGCCCAGAGAGAGGGCCGAGCCAAACGGCGGCTGACAGTTGTCCTTTTCTGGCCGTGATTTAGGTGGCGGCCTGCTCCACTGTTCTCGTGCTTCATCCGTTCTCCTTTAGCAGCGTCTTGTGAGAGGGGTTACGCCATGCATAAAGCTACCCATGGTCTGCATTCTTGCTTGGACTGTTGAGGCTGTCAGGGGGCTCCTCTGATTTAGGGCGCCCCACTTCAGTGGCCCCTATAAATTTAAAAGCTAATTCAGTGCTCTACAGGACTTTCTGTTTTTGTAGCTGGCCCTCTGCTCCTTATCGTTACTGACAATTTTATGAAGTGCTCTTAATGAGCGGCAGATTAAAGGTGGCCTCTGATGGAAGGCGCCTGAGAATACCGGGCTGGTGCAGAGAGAAGCCACTCTGGCCTGTGTCTGTCTCTACGTGTGTGTGTGTGTGTTTAGGTGTGTGACCACTACAAAGGAATGAGTCTGCTAACGTATGGTTCTGCTGGGTGGTACACACAGATACTGAACACCTTAAACGTCTTGCATGTGAGTTATTCATATGCAGAGTCCACATTATGAGCTTGGGAGCCGTGGGAATGAGGAGGAGGAGGAGGAGGAGGAGGAGGAGGCGAAGGCAGGCGGAGTCATGTGTTTGCTGTGACTCCCAACAGTTTTTTAGACTCCCTGGCATTTTATACCAGCTCAAAAGTAAACACGGCTAACAGTTTACAGCCAATTAAATAGTACTTAAAGCTCAGCGTTTATGGAGGTAAACATGTTGGAGAGTTTAGGGAGGCTTAGGCCAGTGGGATACTTGAACCCTGCTCTCAGGTTTGCTCTCAGTGCATCTGAGCTCCTCTAAAGTAGAAGGACGGTAAGAGCATATGTATACACAGAGGGATTTGTGCCAGCAGATGTTCTCCTTGCACTCTATTTATCAGACAGACTGACAGCCATTAAAAACAGTGTGTGAGTAGTCTGCCTAATGGATCTAAACATGTCAGTAAGAAAGGAACTTTTTTTTTTTTTTTACTTACTTAACTTGCGTAAGATATAGTTACAAATTTCAAATCACACCATGGATTTTGTTCCTCTTTTCATCGGCCTGGTATGAAGGATTTCTGTTTGTCCTCCGCTGACATAATTCTCAGTTTGTGATTGTGTAAATATTTGTTTTTCTTTCGGTCTCAATAGATGTTGAATGTGTCCTGTTTGGAATCCCAGGCGGTTGTTTAACGGAAGACTTGCTTTAACGCATCACAGAAACCAAGCGCGGCACGTGTTTTATGATCTCGTAAACGAGCAGTGATGTTGTGAAACGTGTGTCTGTGTGCATGGGGAGGGTGGTGGTGGTGGTGGGGGTAGGGGTGGGGGTCTGGTGTCTGATAGGGATTTATCTGCCCCCACCCCCCCACCACCAACCCCCTACATCCACCCACCCCCTTTGTCTGGATGGTGGAGCACTCCCCAGAGAGCAATGCTGGACAGGCAGGAATCTCTGTCCAGATTTCCAGAGATTCTCCCATATCCCTTACACAAGAGCCTGGAAGTGCTGGGGCTGTTAGTGTTTCACAGCCTCAGCTGCAGCAGGCATGTTACCGCGGCCAACATGGTGTAATGAAATGATTACTTAACATAACATCAATATTTAAAAATAAAATAAGGTAGTCATTACTCTATCTCCCCGCTCGAGCTCAGCATGTTTGCAAATCTTTGCATATGTTAGGGTTTAATAATCCATTTGTGCGTTTCATTCGTGTAAAGAAACTAGATTCATGACCTGTAATCTCTTTAAAGCTGGTTATTTATTACTGAATACTAAAGCTTGCCATCTTCTGCTGCAGATCTTCATCAACAATGAGTGGCAGGACTCTGTTAGTGGGAAGGTCTTCCCCGCCTACAACCCAGCCACTGGAGAGCAGATCTGTGAGGTCCAGGAAGCAGAGAAGGTAAATACACACATCATAGGTAACAATGACACAATTATAAACGATCCATACTCAAAAAGTATTACTTTACTTTATATTTATTATTGTGTTATCGGATGATTATTATTTATACGGTAATATATGGCAGTTTGATGTTGTAGTTGGTCGCCTCAGAGCAACAGTGGTTCTTTTTTGTATGTTTTGGATTCAAAATCTATCTGAAGCCATTAAATCAATGCAGCAGAGGAAGGAGTGCAGTATTTTCCTCCTACACCCCTTCATAGTTTGCAAATCTAGTTTCAGTTTTACTCAATTTAAATCTTGTTTTTAGTTTTTTATACACAAGTAAACTGTTTCTAAAGAATTAAGATAAACTGAAGCACAGTATGAGATGGGGCTCTTATTGTTTTTTGGTGAACTGGCACTTGTTCTTGCACATTTCTAGTAACTGTAACTTTGTTCAGAAAAAAAAAGAAAAAAGGAATATCAGAAAATATTAATGTATGCTACTGGTGTGAGGGAGTGTAAAAACACACCTGTCTACTGGATGAGGTTCAATAATTAATAATTTCCTTATTATCTCCCAGGCTGATGTGGATAAAGCAGTGCAGGCGGCTCGTCTCGCTTTTTCTCTGGGCTCCGTGTGGCGGAGGATGGACGCGTCTGAGAGAGGCCGTCTGCTGTCCAAACTGGCCGACCTGGTGGAGAGAGACAGTGTCTATCTAGCAGTAAGTTTACTGAATATGGGATTAAATAATTCTGAATTACATAGTGTAAACTTTAGTTGAAACTTTTTTATTCCATGGACATAGTCCAAGTGATTTTTTTTACCCTGTTGATATGTTTTTATAACAGCACCCTAACTGCATGAAATAGTTTGCATTTATCTTCGTTTTTGCAGTAATTATACATTTTTACACCTTCTGCAAAACATTTTGAGTTACCACCAGGTTTGAAAACACAAAAAAACATGCTTTTCCTTAAAGAGAGCGTGTAACTGTAACTTAGGGGCTATATTTGAAGTTTAGTGTTATCTCAGTGTCACATTTCACCCATGAGAGAGTGTTAAGGCTGGAGCAGCGTGGAATTATGTGAGGATCACAAGGTTATATCACATATTTCTCAAACATCTTCCCCCCGTCTCTTTTCAGACTATTGAGTCACTGAATAGTGGGAAGCCCTTCCTGCCCACCCTGTTTGTGGACCTCCAAGGAACCATAAAGACGCTGAGATACTTCGCTGGATACGCAGACAAGATCCACGGCACTTCCATCCCAATGGGTAAGGTTGGGTACGCCGTCTCAGGGAAACAGATGATGAGAAACAGGGGGGTTGTTTATCCATTAAGAAGCCATAGATTTTTTTTATTATTATTACAGCTGGGTATCAAATCAAAAGTTAATTATTTATTTAAACCATTTATCTATTTGTCTACATCTATTTATCTTTCTGTTCATTTATTTACAAGTTAATAATAATGTCATATTTGTACAACTCCTTTTATTAGGACAGTAAACATAGAATCATAAAAAGCCTCCATAACGAAAGAAGCTGTCAAATTATCATTTGTGTGACGTTTTGTTTCTGGTAAGAGCAATAGTCACAAGATGTAATACAATAACTAGCATTATTTAAAAAAGAAAAAAAAAAGGGACCCTGCAGAGTCAGATAATTATCAATAGAGCACTATGAGTTGCTCTTTTTAGATCTGAAGATATTGATCATAGCCGCTTTAAGATTGCACTGAAGGCGTATTTAGTTGAAAGAGATAAATTGTTTTGTATAAAAACCATACCTACAGTATACTCCAGTTGCATAAGATATTCAACTGTAAATCAATCCAAAACACTAACATTGATCATCACGGCTCTAAGGCGGCTGAATTTGGGGGTGGAAAAGGAATAAGAGGGATAAGAGGACATGGGAAACCTCCTCATACCACTGTATGGTCCCTCTAAAAAGCTTCTCTTGCACACTGCTGCCAAGCCAACCATGCTGAGCCTTATCCCAGGGCTCTGGTTTTTAGCGTTATTCCTCTTGTAAGACGCTAGGAGAAAATAAGCAGGGATATTCCTGTCGCCTGTATGAGGTAAGACAGTCAGTACATCATATTTGTTCACCTGTCAGGATGAGGTGCAGCACATCTATCATCACCAACCCCCCTGGCATCTATTCATCTCTCCCATTATGATACAGCCACGGTGTTAAATGAGTATATCATAGTATCACAGTGAGTAATGAATGGGGAGTGTCTTCATGTGGAGCTTTGGCTACACATTTTGGTGTAGTTTACATTGCATGATCCAAATTGAAATATAAGTCATCTGCAGACGTCATACTTCCAAACAAACCTCGCAGATACTTGAGTTCCTCTTGAAGGTCTCATGTCTGACAGGGTTATAGTTTCATCCTGCAAACAATAACAGTTTTGAAAGATCCCACATCCACTTTGGACTGAAGGAAAAAGGTTGACATGCTATGTATTAACCTGAACTTTATCCACTTATGTAGCTGTGGGCCCATTGTCATACTTCATGCTCATCTGGCTCGTCTTCCACATTGATCATTCAAGTCCAAAAGCAACATAAAGCAGTGTTTCACCAGCTGGCGACTGTTGTAACAAATTTATACACACATTTCTCAGTATCAATTGTTTTTGTGGATGATGAACAAGCATGGCACACCCTCAATAAGTACCTCCTCTTTATTCAAGTAATGCAAGAGGAATGAGAAAACCTTTCCAGCATAACACCCATCTCTATGACCTAAAACAGTTACACACATGCCTGTGCTGTTGGAGGCTCGAAACGAAATGTAATCTCTCACCAGGGTAAAGAAACGAGGAATGTAGCGCGTGGATTCACTTGCAAATTAAGATGTCAAGTCAACAACACCGGGGGTATCAGGTGGTGACATTTTTCATGTGTTTAAGACATTTTTTTTTTTAAAGCATTGTGTGTATGTGTGTGCGTGTGTGCGTGTGTGTGTGTGTGTGTGTGTGTGTGTGTGTGTGTTCCCCCACAGATGGAGAGTATCTGACATTTACCAGATATGAGCCCATTGGAGTTTGTGGACAAATTATCCCTGTGAGTATTACCCTTCATACATGTGACATGTGTGATGGAAATAAATGGACGCAAGAAAAAGAAAAAAAAAGGAAGGAAGCAGATAACAGTGAATTGCCGAGATATCGTACGTTGTTAGTTTTGGCTGTTTGTTGTCATTACATGCTGTAGTTTCCAGTAATTCCCTGACAGTCACTGTTTATTCGGGTAAATCTGCTGGTAAGCCCCCAAAATGACTGTGCCAGTGAGTTTGAGTAATAGGGAACGAGAAGTGAGAGGCAGAGGACTGAGCTGGGGGGATTTAACGTAGTGGGTTTGAGGAAAGGAGAATGGTGAGAAAGGAGGAAAAGATCAAGGAGAAAGAGACACTGTTGATTGTGCAAGAGTGCAGAAAGCGTGCGGTTCTGTGTTGAGCCCCATGGGCTCCTGTGTAAAGCAGAAATAACACAGGCCTGTGTGTTGTACAGTGATATGGGTCTATTGCACATGTGTTGCAATTTCCCAGCTTTCTCAGAATACTGTGGGAAGAGAAAATACTGTACAAGTGCCGAGAACATTTTCTCACTTGACTATGTTTAGACAGAGTGAAAATGAGAGTAAGTGACTTAAGAGCGATGACTTATTGAGCTTGACTTGTGACCACCCAGTGTGTCAGTCAGATGCATGATGTCTTTTTCCGGCATGTGTGTGTGTGTGTGTGTGTGTGTGTGTGTGTGTGTGTGTGTGTGTGTGTGTCCTGCACAGTGGAACTTCCCTCTGATGATGACAGCATGGAAGCTGGGCCCGGCGCTCGCATGTGGAAACACTGTTGTCCTGAAACCTGCTGAGCAGACGCCTCTCACCTGTCTCTACATGGCCGCTCTCATCAAGGAGGTAAACGACACAATCGCTTTTGCCAACCGCCACAAATCTGCTCGCAAGGCATTTTGTCAACATTTTTTTTATTTTATTTGAGCTGAGCAACATTAATAGTCCAATAACTGAATCAGAATCACTTACAAGTCTCAGTTTCAGCCAAGAACACAGTGTTCACTACGAATTTGGCCAACACTTCCTTTGGATAGTGCAATGTTAATGTAACCTCAAAGTGACAAAAAACAGATGTTTGATAAAGCGTCACTTGTCTATCTGGTGCATCTTCTCAGAGTCCATAATCCTTGTTTCCACATTTAGATGAACTCCAGCCAACAACACTAGAGTTTATAACTTGTACATAGTTTTGATTATATCAGTTGAGGTGCTGAAATTTCTCATTAGTAGATAAAAACAGCAGAGGTCATAACCGTTTTGTTTTTGTGCACTGAATCACCGAGCATCACTGTCAGTTCAGCTACTGCACTTCCCCGTTTAAAGGTCATTAAAAGCCACAGAAACTCTTTCCAGTCAGCGTCTGAATCGTAATTCTGAATTTGAGATATCAGGAAATTGTGACTCCACTGAATCGCCTATGTGATAAAAGGAAGTACAGACATGTCAACAGACTGTTGGCAAAGTGGATGTCATTGCACCATAGCTGGCACTTAGATCAACATAAAATATCAGCAGTAATAATAATCAATTCAGCTCATATTATTGGAGCCACGCACTGTTTTTGTCTGGTTTCACTTGGTAACAAATTACTGCACATACCTAACGCAACAGCAAAAGGAGCTAAAGGTTAGCGCTTTGAACGAGCTAATAGCTTGGAGTCACACTCCCAAGATGAAGTAAGGGACGTTGTTCCTGTTTTTCTTATGCTGCCAACATTAGACTAATATCAGCTTATATGAAGCTGCACATTGCAGTTTAAATCAGCAACAGACTTAATGGACCATAGAGCTGAAGACAGCCATCATTAGCACTTAATGATGTGTGAACAGATGTGCATTTCAGTGTTGATGTGCTTTAAGAAAAGGTGGCTTTGAAATATTTCAATCCATATTTTTCACATCTTAGAAATAGCTATAGAAATCAATTTGCTGACACTTTACCACAGAGTACTGATGCACAAAGCACATAACATAAATCATCACAGACTTCTCAGTGTAGGTCGACAGTCAACATAAATATGATATGAGAAAAGTTAATACAAGTGCAGATTTCAGTGTCCACATCCTCCCTGTCCTCTCTGGCCTCTCCCCTTTTTGGAGACTATCTGTCTGTTGCCTTCTTCTTTTTGATGTTCTCCACTCTCTGCTGGTAGGGAGGTTGGGTTGGGTCCGGATTCCCCCACACTGCCTGTGGTTTTGCTTGGCTCTGCTGTCATCTCCGCTAAAGCTTGTTTCCTCTCATATTGTTTTGACAGGCCGGGTTTCCACCGGGAGTCATCAATATTTTGCCAGGATTCGGGCCAACGGCAGGAGCTGCGATTGCTTCGCACATGGGCATTGACAAAGTGGCCTTCACAGGATCGACTGAGGTACTTTTGTGCTCTAAGTGAAGATAAAAACCACTCGGTACCACTCGCTCTTGTCAGCAAACACAAGTGACACAGTGACCAACATGTGCAGAGCATAAGAGGAGGCTGCGTAATTAGGGGACGCTGTGTTCCTGTATTGAAGTCTAAATGACAAACAAATGGGCTCTTACATAAGCTGTGTGCCCTGTCATTACTCCTCATGTCGAGGGGCTCTGATTTTATCTCGCACACATGCACATATTTGCGCTGTCAAGAGTATACAAAGACATCTCTCTGAAAACACTGCCTCTCACACACACAAAGGATAAACCATTGTAGTTTGCAGAACAGGGAGGCAGTTAATGGAAAGCTAAATCATCAAGGACGTATACCATGTTAGGTGTTGAGCGCTCGGGGGTGTTGCGGTCCAAATGCATTCCTCCGGCCGGAGGTAACAGCCAGAGTGACAGCAGATTCCTTTTTTGCAGATCATTTATAAACATCTGTTATATCTAACTGCAAACTAACCTCTCTGGTAAAACCATTTACAGCAATTCCAGTGGAGAATTTATGTTTTGATGTGACAAGACTGTATTTCACATGTATCTTCGGTAAATGAGCCAGATTTATATTATATTTGGATCGGCCTCTGTGGTTTATGGAGATGTCTGTTTTGACCCTGGTGGCATGTTGGAGGAACAGTGTGTGTGTGTGTGTGACCTCCAATAACCCCACACAGGTAAAGACATCATGGACAACTGGCCTTGATAAGGAGCCAAACAGACTCAGCAGTGAAAGCAAAAATAGAAAAGATGGAGAGGAGAAAAAAAGGACAGGACATTATGTGAATGAAGAGGATTTTGAGCCATGATACCTGAGCTGGTCGAGGAATCTTTATCGACTTACTCCAGTGAAATGTCTTGAGTTAACGGATTCAATGGCATTAATATGTTACACACATCAATTAATATAATAATGAACTCAGCAGCTACAGCTGAACCACAAGCTTTCTGATGCTGGTCTTGGTTTGATTGTAATCTTAGTCTTGTTCGTTGATTACAACCACTTCATCTTAAAGGTTTCAGCCTTTTGTTGAGACTTTAAAATGAAAACATTAAACATGGCAACAAGACCTGACAAACATAAGAAAACGTGGAAGCTATTAGACTAAAATATTGACCAAGTCCTTGTACAAATCTGAACCATGAATGTCTCTTTAATGTAACACAAACATTTTCCAGTTGTCGCTATTGCTCAAACACACATATCGTTGTTGGGACCTGTCATTTACACAACATATTCCCCAGCTTCTTATCCAAACCTTAACTATCACAACCTATTGTCCAACCCTAACTCTTAAAAACTAAGACATCAACCTAGTTAAACTCGACTCCAGCATTTTGGTCCCCACAAAACTGTCGGTCCCCACAAGTATAGTGGTCTGCTTGTTTTTGGAGCCCACAACTATAGTACAACAAGCCCACACAGACACACCCAATCAGTGTGTGCACCTTCTAACACAAACATCTTCTTTGTTTTATCATCTCGTCCTGATTGAACACTTCCTTTGTGAGTGGCCCAGTTTTTTTTTCTTTTTCTTTCTTTTTCTTTCTTTCTTTCATTTTTTTTTTTTTTACTAGTTTTCCTGTTGTTTCATGTGATCTGGAGTCAATTACTGAGCGAATCAGCCAGTGCTGTAAGAGCCTGCTGATGCCCAGACAGTGAGTCACTGCGCTGTAGTAGCTAGTGGTGGGGGATAGTAGCCACCACCACCACCACCACCACCGCCGCATCTCCTCGCAGGCTGGAAGGTGGTGGCGGCGTAGCTACAGGTGGATTTTAAAGGACCAACAGCTCATCTTCGTACTCATTCACATGTGACTGTGACTCCGCATGGAGGAGTCTGGCAGCCCAGCGTGTTTCCTTTACCCCTGAATAAACACACGCTAACTCCCCCTTTAGCCAGCCGCTTTGTGTTTCTGATCAAAGACAGACAAAAACACATCAGAAACAATGAAGCCAAGCCAAGTGCTGTGTTGTTTTTATACAGCTTCGGTACAAGCCACAGCACAGCAGTCAGTTGATTCTGCTCTCTTCTGTTGTTTTCTATTATATCTTGGTAACTTGAAGATGAGTCTTTTCCATGTGCTTCAATGGGATTTTTTTCTCTCCCCCCCTTGTTAAGGCACCGAGAGGGTATTTTTCCACTTTATCCTGTCAGTTCTCTCGGAAAATAAAACAGGCTGTATGAGTAACAGGAAGATGAATGCTTGTTTAGGGTGTAGGGTTGTGAGGGAGGTGTGTGTATGGGGTTTCTCAGACTTGTTATCTCTTGAGTCAAGATCTCAAGACACTGCAAAAATATCAGATAAAGCAGCTGATTAATTTCACTCTGTCCCAAAATCATGTTTCCAGAAATTTCCAGCGGGGGAAATAATGTTGTTTATTTCCTGTGCGGTTTTAACAAAACTATCACAATGTGTGACCGAAATCTCTCATTGTCATAATATTGACTCTTGAAACTTCCACAAATGCAGGAAAGTGTTAGTAATAAGTAGGTGGACTCCACTCACACGCCACTTTTCTAGTCTTATCAAACACTTTTTACACTTCAAGCCACACTCACTCACTCCCACACATGAATTTCCTTTTCTACCACACACACACACACTCTTACTCACTGTTGATACATTGGGGACAGTTTGGGCTCAGTATGTTGCCGCAGAGTCATTTTAAAATGCAGCTGGGAATGAAACCACCAAGCTCTTGATTAGTGGTCGATTTGATTTGAGACAGCAGCTCAATATAAAGTATAATGTATTAATATGTTCTTGTCTTTTAATATAATGGCCACATGATTCCTACAACCATGACTTCAAATACTGATCACATCTCGTCTGTCTCTTAGCTCTTCATTTTGAAATAAATTTAAATCTAACTATTTCAATTTATGTCTACTTAACATCATAATGTGTGTATTTTGTGAACTGCTTCAATCATCTATTGGTTTCCACAGACTCATGAAACTTGCTCGAGTTATATCGTCAGTTAACATAACACACATACATTTAAAATGATCATTTGTCATCATGTCATCATTGTCATCAGGATAACAAAATACATCTTTCAAAAGAAGAGAATCATCATCATAAAATCTGAAACTGTAGAACAGGTATTTGAAGACGTCTGCGGAACGAAACACATGATTTGTAGATGAGAGGCTGAAGCTTTGACTTTATCGTCCTCCATGCCGACGGACCGGCAGCCCCCTCTCCCTCTCCCTCTCTGTCTGTCTGTCAGTCAGATCACAGGACACCACCCACACACCTTGTGGTTGCTCCTTCCTGCCCTCCATTAGACATCAGATGCTGTTCCCAGCTAAAACATAATTTTATTTTCCTGTTGCTGTTTCCAAAACCTGAAATAGATATTCATTCTGTGTGTTTGCAGAACTCATGTTTCAGCTGGCCTACCGGTGCATTCCCTGTTTGGAGCTAACCAACCTCTTTTAAGCTGTTTAATGGCTCCAGCTGATTTACTGATCTGGCTGCAGGCCTGCATCACTGTGAGTAAACCTCAGATCTGTTTCCTCCGCTAGGTCGGCAAGCTGATCCAAGAAGCAGCTGGGAAGAGTAACCTGAAGAGAGTGACGCTGGAGCTGGGAGGAAAGAATCCCAACATCATATTTGCAGATGCTGATTGTAAGTTTTTATTCATCGCTCTGTTTTTTTGCCTGTCACCCTCACCAGCTGCTCCACCACCACTATCCCTGTTTTGTTTAGTTATACATCCCCATTCTCAGGCCCTTCGGTCTGTGGATAAACACACATGGGCTGAGTATCCTAAAATGCTCAAAGGTTTTGTAGTGCTATGAAAACCTGTGGATGGATGGCTTTCATATAAAGTCTATATGGCTCACCAAACTGGGGGTGCTGAGGCTTTCAAATGCTTTCAGCAGCCGTGAGAGGGGCTCCCCAAGGCCTGTAAATCAGGAGAATGGACCCTGACTCAGTCGGGTGCTTCAGCCGAGACCCATAAATCACAGGGGTGTGTTAACCCTTCATGGACAACAGCAGGGTCCTGTCTCTCAGGTGTCAGGTATCAGATTTGCACAGGATACCTCCAATAAATATTGGGGCAAATTTTGTAACAATATCCTGCATACAAAGCTTCTTTTTTTTTTTTTTTTAACAAGATAAAGTTTTTATATGTATGTAGCTTATGTTAACATTAGCTTCTACATAAGTTCACTTTCAAGAATCAAAATCTTGAGGCAGTTTTTTTTAAATAATTAAGTCATTTTATCTGCAATAATCCCAATTTTTTTGTTTTTTTCCCCCAGTGGATTTGGCTGTAGAACAGGCCCACCAGGGTGTGTTTTTCAACGCAGGCCAGTGCTGCACAGCGGGCTCTCGCATCTATGTGGAGGAGCCCATATATGACGAGTTTGTCCGGAGGAGCGTGGAGAGAGCCAAGAGGAGGATAGTCGGCAGCCCCTTCGATCCCACTACTGAGCAGGGTCCACAGGTGAGTGAGCACAACGCACCGGTCACCTCATCAAGCTTTAGTTTGATTTTAACTTTCAAGCAGTGGTTTCTTTGTCCTTATATCATTTTATCTCACATACTTAATGTCCTTCTTTCTCCTCTTTCTGCATCCTTTTCTGTCCTCCACCTCCACAGATCAGTCGGGAGCAGCAGAATCGTGTGCTGGAGTTTATCCAGAGCGGCATCAGCGAAGGAGCCAAGCTGGAGTGTGGCGGCAAAGCTTTGGGCTTGAAAGGGTTCTACATCGAACCCACTGTTTTCTCTAATGTGGGGGATGACATGCGCATCGCCAGAGAGGAGGTACGGTGATAAAGAGGAAGCTTTCACAAGCACAACTAATGCACATACAGTATATCTGTGGGTGAAGCAGTAGTGGAGGAAGTTCTTTAAAAGAAAGTAGTAATACCACACACACTAAAATCACTGCATTCATGTCAGTGCCTTGACTTTACTTAAGTCTAAGTACTAAAGTAATAAAAGTAAAATTACTTATTATGCAGATCATGTGTTATAAATATTATATATAATCTTATTATTGATGCCATGTAAACAGAATTTCATGTTGTAGCTGGGTGAAGGAGAGTGAATTTCAACCACTTTATGTTCTACTGGGTTAATAAATCTATAAACATGCCTGATGATTCATGTGTTTATCTTGTATTCTGTCTGACCTGCAAAGTCATTAGTTACTAAATATGTCGCTTACAAAAAAAGTAGAGTAATTGGCTCTGATATACATAGTGGAAATATAAGTTTATAAAGTAAACTTGTGACTGTACTGAACTGTATCCGTAACCTTTCACACCTCTTTGTTTATGACCACTAATGTGTAACTATAACAGATATGAGACAAGTAAATGAGAACATGTGGCGTTACTAATGAACCTGTGTATTGTATCCCCTGTTTACAGATTTTTGGACCGGTCCAGCAGCTCATGAAGTTCAAAACTATCGAGGAAGTGATAGAAAGAGCCAACAACACAGATTATGGTCTGGTTGCGGCCGTTTTCACCAACGACATCAACAAAGCCATGACCATCTCCACAGCCATGCAAGCCGGCACTGTCTGGTAAGCTTCATCCGCCGTCTCTCCCCGTAGCTGCAATCAGGAATATTTTTCATGTGGGAAGTTATTCAGGCATCTAGAAACCATAAACTGGCAAAATGCCACGTTACTATCATTACACAAGCCACAAAGAAATGTTTTCCTTCCCTTTTTTTTCCATCAACTCAGACATTCAAGATGTAAAAATATCAGAAGTAATGTGCCAGTGCAAGACAACAGCGTAAAACATAAACTGTAAATGTAAACTGACACCCTAATTTTATAATCAGAATAAATGAAATGGTCATAAAATGTTACTTCTTGATTTCACCTAAGATTGTTTTGTTTCTCGTTGTAATTAGCTGCAGATGGTTATGAGCAGGGTAGAAGTATAGCTAACATACGGGATCTGCCAAGAAATTTTCACAACTTGTCATACTTGACTGCAATCCTCCGCTAGCTCAGAAAACATTTCTCTTCTACCCTCATCCTTCATGCCACCCCGTCTCCATCCTCCTCCTCCTCCTCCTCCCACTCTTCCTCCTCTGTTGGGGAACTTTTTTTTTCTTTTTTCCTTTTTCAACAGAAAACTTTCTTCCTCTTCCTCTTTTCTTCTTCAACTAATCCTGCCTATTCCAAGCAACATTTCCTCACCACTAATGCCGGCCACAATCACCGTTTCTCCTAATGTAGTAAGTCATGTGGGATTGACCACAGACAACCAGCTGTGGCTCCAGTTTCCCCCCTGATCTCATAGATACGTCTTTTTTTTTTTTACTGTCTGTTGATTTTGGTGATGTCGTGAGGAACTTGTTTCAGTTTTTCATTTAATATTTTGTCATAACTTTGTTCCCATGACACTCATCAGCTTTCCATCAAAAGCTTTTAGAATAGGATATACATAATTCAAGATTTGCTCTTAGTGGATGCAGAGACTTACATTTACTTTACTTTTCAAGTTCATTTTCCCAAACACTGATCAGTCAGAGCTCCTCCAGCTTTTAAAATAGGGTCTAATTCATAATCTGGGTCACGGACTGTTAAAGCCGAACCATGAGGGGATTTTTGGACGCTCAGTCACACGTCTCCCGGCGACTTTCTCAATTCTAAAAAACACAAACTGTCTTCACCTTGTTTTTTTTTACTCATCTCAAACATTTGTATTTCTTCTTTTGGTCTCTGTTTTATTCCCAGGCAGCTGCAGTTAGAAAAATCAAATCACCATCTGTTTGATATTGACAATCCAGAAGGGTTTCAAAAAGTAGCTGAAAATATGGAAATGTGTTATTAACTCAGTTTTTTCTAGATGCTACTGCTTTGGACAAATTGTCACGGAGGTGATCAATGTTTTGTGTGTTTTCGCAGGATAAACTGCTTCAACGCTCTGAGCACACAGTGTCCATTTGGAGGATATAAAATGTCTGGCAATGGGCGTGAATTGTGAGTATGACTTGGTTGACTGCCCACTGAATATACACAAATTAACCACAGTATTACTAATCCTGACTTTTTGTTTTGAAAACCTACTTTCCCAAATTGCCTAACATGACATAAATCCTTATCTAACAGGATATTGCAACAATCCCCCCCAGGGCCCCTGACCAGTGTCTCCACTATATTTCAATGTTGCTGTCAGAATATGATAGTTTAAAACAAAATATGAGCAGCGTCGTCACTATTTCCTGTCGTCTGTTTTCAGGGGAGAAAGCGGCTTGAAGGAGTACTCAGAAGTGAAGACCATCACGATGAAGATGGTGGCCAAGAACTCTTAAGGCAGCCACACTTTCTCACGCAGGAGGAGGAGGTAGCGTCTTCCTCATCATCACTGACCCCCAGCCTCAGCCTCTTGTCGGTCCATCCCACAGTTGGCAAACCACATTAACCACCCCCCAAACTATAGTTATCTGCATGGTAACTACAGGCTGTGACCACTCGCTGCCCTCTCAGTCCCCTCCACCAGCTCCGCCTTTGCTCGTCACGGACAGTCCGCTGATCCCTGTCCGGCACTCTCTCCTTGAATCTCGTGGACTGTCTCTAGTAGTCTAACCGACGACCACTGAACCACCTCCTCCACTAACTACACTAAAGCACTCACAGAGACGATGGGGGAGGCTCCTCTGACTGCGAACCCCAGTAACAACCCCCTCTCCCCAGCCGCTACACCCCCGATCCTCACTCCCCCCGATGCTGGATGCTCAGAGACTCAGTCGCCGCACTTGCAATCAACCCTTTACTAGCAACTTGTCATGTGTTGGGAGGCAGTTTTTCTTTGTACTGTGCGGTTCATGTTCATCAAAACACCTCATGTGTCATTGTCTTGGTAGAATTTATTCAAGCATGTCAGCTCATTCAAGACCACTGATGTCGTCAGCCTCAGATATGAATGGATGAAATGTTAATTCAGAATTAAAAAATTGATTTCTAATTGTCTTTGTTTATATTTTAGCTCATATGACTTAACACTGTATGTCAACCTTTGACTGATGTAAACGTGAAAGATTTTAACCTCTTAAAAGCATTTTACTCTCACCTGCTAAAAGAGGAGTAGATGTATTTTAAACATTATGTAACTGATTTTCATTGATGTCCATCTATGTTTATGTTTATACAATCATATGCTATAAAATTATAAAATGACCATAGTTTTTTTCAGTAAAAACTTTTTCCTGGAAAACATGTTTTTGTCTGAGTGTTCACTTCATCGTTAGGACTC
This sequence comes from Trachurus japonicus, assembly GCF_045865225.1. Lineage (NCBI taxonomy): Eukaryota > Metazoa > Chordata > Actinopteri > Carangiformes > Carangidae > Trachurus > Trachurus japonicus. The sequence continues at coordinate 11,908,684 of NC_140909.1, forward strand.
AATACTTACATTCAGGCTGAACTGTAAATGTGGATCAAACACCTCAATAGTTTGATTACTTGTTATAAAAAAGTCATGTAGGAACATGTAGTAACAGATCCTAAGAGATTATTGTATTGAAACACATTCTCGTACAAAAACATTCATAAATTCTCTTTTTTTTTGTGCAGGTAGACTCAGGATGACCTCATGTTAAAGTCTCACAAGTAAAAAAGCTGCTTTAGTTTCAAGGTCCTGTTGTTGTTCATGATGTTAGCTTCACTAGAGATACATAATTACAATTATATGGAGGTGGAAACTGTGATGAAACAAAATAAATTCAGGAAATCAATCACAAACGTAACAGATAAGATCATTTCAGACACATATTCATTTTCCGTGTTGATTCATGTTTCTGCTCATCAGCGTCTGCGAACTTCCCACTGACAACTCATCAAGATGAGAGGTTCATGACCGTCAGAGGAGGGCGGGATGAGCAGCTTCCAAGGTCAAAGGTTATTTATTTATTTATTTTATCAGTGAAGCAAGACAAACACATCACAAGTTCACATGGATTGATGTTACATCATATGTATCTGGCGTCCAACACAACGCACCAGTGGGAGAGGGCGCACGGCCCTGGAGAGAAGAGTCGTTTGTAGTTCATACATTTTACTACATCCCCTCTTTACTACAGTTATACAGAGCTTCCTCTATAGTGGTCACAATCCAGGTCACGATGAGGTCAGAAGTTGCTTAATAACAACTTCTAACATTTGTATGTGTGACCTGAAGTCTTGTTACTTAACTGTCCTGATGCCTGATTAAGATTTTTTTAAGAGCCACTGAGGAAAGTCAACCAACAAAAAATAAGAAAAGAGTGGATGAATTAAAGACAGTGCATGTAAGTAAATGTATTAAGATGTATAATTAATATCAATGTAAGGATTTGTTTAAAATGTGAGTTTGGATAATACAATGAAACACACAAAGTTTTATTGACAAAAAAAAGATAAACAAGGTTAAAAAGTTCAAGCGATCATGTGGTTTTGAGCAATAATCACACACAGTTGCATTATTCTCTGACATATTCAAAGAGACATGAGGACACCTGAGAGGGGCTAAATCAACATTAATATGAGTCTGGGGGTGTTGCTGCTCTTTTTTTTTTTCTTTGGAGCTGAACAGATGTGAGGAAATTGCACCAGAGTCTTTGGCAATCAGCTTTTAAATTATCAGGGTACATTTTCCCACAATTCCCTTCCCAGTTGGTATCTACAGCCTTTTCAAAGAGAGAGGATGAAAAAGTGATCTCCTTATTGCGGCACTCTGTTAACACAACAGGGAACGTCAAGCGCAGACTATGGACACACACTCTCTTAAGTAAAAAGCACAACCATGCATCTTCATGCGTCTTCTAGCAGGAGAACTAATGAAATACAACCACACTGGGTTTTGGGTTCATGCACATGGAAGATCACAACTTTCAAATATGAGTTTTCCATCTTTATTAAAACATACCACAACTTTCAGCTACAGCAATTCTTTCACATTTTTTCGACAGATAAAACCATCAACGAGGCTGCAACACTGCACGTTTGACTGATTATGAATAGGTGAAATAATATGAGGAAGACAAATGATGGTAAGGAAGAGTTTAAGGGAGCTTCCTTCGATAAATATTTCAGTAGCAGGCAGAAAAAGTGTGTCTGAAATCCTTAATGAATCATGCTTGTGATTTCTCAATAAAAAGTCTGGTCCGCCATTGCCTCAGCGAGAACCCTTTAGAAAGCCTCATTTTCTTAGTGTGTACAAGCAGCATAACCCCGCAGTTAAGGACATCAGCTTGGAAACAGACCACACACTGACAGGGACATTCACCCTTTGTCCAGATGGACTCTTATCCTTCACAAGCCATGTTTATAGCTTCAGTTAATATTCCAGCAAGATAGCACTGTTTTTCCTGTTATCTGTTCTTTCATAATATTTTTTCACATGAGTTAACAAACCAAGCTGAGACGTCTCTCTGGCTCTGGACAATCGTGTGTGACATTGTCTGGTCCTTGTTATTTGTCAACTTTAAAATGTATTTGCTGTTTTTTTTTTCTTTTAAATTACAATTTAGTGACTTCTGTTTCAGTGTAGCAATACACCCCCCTCTGTGTGTGTGTGTGTGTGTGTGCTTGCAGGAGAGGTCTGATTCTTCTCACTAAATGTTGTGCAAGCGTCTCTGTTACATGCCTCTCATTCCAGTGTAGTGTGAGTCAGGACTTGGTGAGTGAACATATCTGGTGAGAGACCAGAGACTCCTCCATGTCTCTCTCCTCCGTGTGATGCACAAGATGACGCGGCTACCAAAAAAAAATTAACATAACATAAACTTTGTGTGTATACTTGAGGACTTCAGAGTTTGAAATATTTGTTTTGTTTATTTATTTACAAATCATTTTAAAATCTAAATACAATTTCAATTCATAATATACAGCAAGACATGATCTTGTAAAAAAGGGGAACCCCAGAAGCTTGTTGTGTGCTTATAGACTGGGATTTGATATTGGAAAGAGTAGAAACAGAGAAGTGCCATATCCAAAAGGATTTAAACCTAATGTGAGGAAGCAGCTAAAGAGTAACAATAAACCTTTTAACTACAAAAACTGAGAGTTTCAAAGGAGAGATTCAGATTTTTCTATGTCCATGCTTCTTAAGTTGTTACTTTAATGTCCTGAAACAGTTGGTGGTTTCTCGTCCACCCTGGACATGAATTGATCCCTTCCCAGTGTAAATCCAGCGGAAAAACTGGGGAGAAAAATTCTCAGTCTCTGTGATGTGCAAACCCATATTACAAGTTCAGCCAAAGCTAAACAAGACAATAAAAGCAACGTCCAAAGTTACAGTCTTTTTGGCCCTGCGAGCAGCTTGAAAATATGCATGGTATTTCTGGTCTGTGGGTCATTCAGTCGGTTCAGCACTTTGGTCCAGACTGAAATAGCTTAACATCTGGATTGGCAAGAAAAATGTTTACAGAGAGTCAGAGTCCCCAGAAGATGTTTCCTATTGACTGTGATGAGCAACTGGCTTTTTCTCCAGAGACACCAAGAGATTCACATTTGTATTTTTTTACATAAATGATTGCTATAAAATCTGTTTCTTATATTCATGATTCTCAGAGGATAAACTGCAACAGCTTTGATGAGTCTTCACTCTTCATATCATGCCGTCAACAGGTCTTTCTACAAATTTATATTTGTCTAACACTTTGTTTTGTGTTCAAGAACATAACAAAATCATTGCATATTGCATTGTATTCAGTATATTTTATCCTATTCTAAAGCCTGACCAGGGACAAAGACTGCAAATTAGCTGAAGCTAGACATCTTATATGCATCACATTTTCCCATTTTTTGTGGCAATGTTGTATGTATCGTCCCTTTTAAATAAACATTAAAATAAAAATAAATGAATAAAAATCCCATCATTCTTAATTGCAGTTTGTGTTTAGTTTAAATTATCAAATGGTTGCATGCTGACTTGTTGGCAACCCCGATGAACATTGTTAACAAGTTAGTGTTTGCATTTAGCCGATCATACTCCAATGTCTCATAGAGAGGGGCTATAACTTTGTACAACATGAGAACTGTGGGTTTTATCTCCCTGTTCTTACACCAGATTCACACAAGGAAATGACCTCAGTAGCCCATGAACGATTACAAAGACCATCTGAGCATATAAGTATTGTATTAAGATACATTATACACTTAAAACACATACATCAAGTCAAATCTGAGAAACTATTAAGTAAGAATACGGTTTCAGATGTTCTCATATAAAAACAGTTTCTGAGGAATCACGAGCCAGACCAAACTTCCTTTTTGATTTTACAGCGCCTTGGAAAGAAACCCTTCAAATATAACTGTGACAGGCAGGGTCAGGGTCAAGTGTTGGTTTGGAAATGAAAGCCAGCCTCCAACGAGAAGCACATGATCATAATCAACTTTCATATATCAGTGTCCTGCTTTGCTAGGAGGCAGTTTCAAACTTGCTCAACCCGAAGAAGATTAAATAGGTTTGAGAGGGCGATTTTGTGTTGTTAATTTCACTGTGCTGCAGCCAGACAACATGAAGTTTTCTCCTTTAGTCAATGGGTCCTGTCTGCAGCACTATAACACACAACAAAGAATCATAAGAGCATTGTAATAAGACGACTTCTGCACAGTAACGCCCTTTTGAAAATAAAAGGATAGCAATGCCCTGTCACGAGTTCATCTACAGAGAGTGATTAATAGGTCTCTAAAACCTCCAGTTTAATTCATCACATAAAACATATTTTGCATTAAGAAGTGATATCCTTAAAGATTGGTCAAGCCGTTATGGGATAGATAATGTATTAGATGATTTAAGAGGTGTCTTGGAATTACTCCAAGGTTAAGTGGTAATCCCATATCCATCAACACTTGAATCCCAGTACAAATGACCTGGAGTATGTATTTATTGGAAGGAGCACTTATGGAGCTTGATAAGTATCATTCACCAGCCATTACCCTATGCTCAGAAAGATGATCTATGAGGGCCATTTGCATGATAATCTCTCCATCTGCTCAATAGCCTCAAAGATTCAATTTTGCAGCACAGTTTCTGAGATTCAACCGCTCGGACATAACTTCCTTAAGAACAGAATTACTGAGCTGATCTATTGGTTTTCCATGGTGTGCCAAATTCATTCTGGGACTAATGAAATGACTCATTTGTATCTTAAGGACTTAAATGAGATGGTGACATTGCGGCTTTGAATGTCATCATAAAATTTGTGCTTGACATGTCTATGGCCGAGCTTGAGTAGTGCTTTATTTAATACAAAGGGGGCAGGAGAGGTAGAGGATGACGCCGATCAGACTGACCCAACGGGAGGTTTCAGTACTTCCCTCCTCAAGGCGGAGACACCGAATTGTGTAGGCTTGGGACTGCAAATATTACAGCTTCTTCCTCCATTGGTAAATGAATCAGTGCAAGAGGAAAAAATAGAAAATATGTCATATACTTTATTTATATCATGGTGAACTACTTCTGAAAGTTGGGAGGGGTGTCAATTTGTTCAAAAAGAAAATCCAAAAATAACCACGTGCATGCATCCAGAGTGATGTCAGTAGAAGTGATTTTAACGCTCATAGTCACTAATGATGTTTAAATAGTTTCCATCTGTCTATACGACTGAGTGTGACGCAAAGATGGATGTATGAACTACAGTACCACCCACTCATCTTTTTTCTTTTTTCCTATGTAATGCTTCAGCCTGCATGAGTTCCTATCTGTAGTTACAGGGAAAGTAAATGCAATAAGAGGTTCACCAGTGTTGCATGAAAGATGCGACCTAGAAGCAAAGTTCACTCCAAGTGCTTTTTTTTTTTTTTTTGATCACGCAGCACATTTTAAGGAAAGATGTTACACACCCATGACACACACAAAGAGCGTGAGAAAATTAAGGAGGAAAGAGCAGGAAACATGTATGCATCATACTGTCATAGATGCATAGAAAAGAGCAGGCCCAGGGGACTCAGGGTGCCCTTGTAGGGACTGTTAACATTTCTTGTTAGAAAGTCAATTAATCGGCTATAAGTGAATAAACAACAGTGAGCCACAAAATGATAAAAAAAAACTACACAAAACAGCCCAAAATGTTTCACAGTGAGTAGGAAAAGATACCAGAGACCGCCACAGAGATAAATGTGTCAGTCTGAGGTGTGGGGTTGTTCCCATAGATCCATTGTTTCATAATCTGTCCATCCACATGTAAGACACGATGCCTCAGTAGAAAGTTGAGAAAGTTGGTTGAGTAACTTAATTTACCAGAAGTACATCAAGGTTTACAATCCAAAAGACTCTTGTGTCATTGATGAACTTCTTTTTTTCCCCAATAGATAATGGTCCTGGCTGATCAGTTTTACCTCAGACTTGAATGTCATAAAACCGATGAAGAGACCTCAAATGTTTTCACCAGCTTTGAAAAGGAACCAAACTACATGTGGCAGTTTGTGACTAACATCATGTGGCTCTGACACTGGATCCCAGGGCTACAGGACTGTTTCATAGACTTCTTATTATCGTCGTAAAAATATGCACATTCCTGTGTAAAACTTATTTTCCAAAGTACATTTTCATAGTCTATCATCATTTTAAAATAAATTATATGATCAGATGGCCTCAGTACTGTTACCCACTCTCTGGTCTGTTAGTAACAGATTACAGAATTACTTTAACCCATAATTATTGAATAGGCGCATTTTTAAAAAAAAATGTTTATGTCGGTTTTCAAACAGCCCAGAGAGGGCTTTGTTTAATTGTGAAAGTGAAAAGAAACAAATCTTTCTTCTAAACCTAAAGAATAACTCTACAAACCAAAGTATACAAACACAAAACTCCTACAGAAACTTCACAGTGTTTACAACAAATTAGTGTTGTTTACATGTTTGGACGTTGCAACAGGCAGCATGCAGGAGCTGATCTCCAGGGGAGCTTTTACTGTACTACACAGAACTATTTGTTTCTATTCATAATATAGCGCTACTGGGGTGTATTATAGAACCAGGAATGGTTTAACAAACAGAATAACAGAAACCATTTGGAAGTTCAGCTGATGTTGGTTTGAAAAGCACCATTTGGTCCATTTAACTCTGTTCCCAGAGAGAGGGAGGGTGGACGGGCCTCCAGTGTTTCTTATTACAGTCCAGTGTTTGGCTGCTGGTAGTTTTTAGTTTTAGCTTTGTTTCTGTTCTTGTTTTGCTTGTGGTTTCCAGGACAGATGGACAACGAAAACATTTATTCTTACTATAAAGTCTCTTAAATCCACATAAAGACCAAGTAAATTTTCTGTTTTGAGATATTGTCTGTTCAACACAGGAGCAGAATAAAGTTATTTTCTTTTACGTCCTCTCTCCCCTTCCTGCAGACAGGACAGTCCAACAAGGGCAAGCTGCGAACCATCAAAACCAAATAAGGGTTGTCCAGTTGGCTGCATATCAGACATCCATCATCGCCATTATCTGCTTATGGTATAGTGAAGATCAGTAACAATCTTATGAGCTGCAGTTTGCAAACAGGTGGGTCGATGCCTCTAAATCCAGAATAGATGTAGCGAAAATAGATAAGAATTGCACATGAAGAAAATAGCTCTTGATCATTAATATGACCCTGTTACGATCAGGCATTTCATCTTCAAACTTGGGTATCTTGCTCTCTGTAGACCACCTGCACTCACTTTATTCATGACTTTCATCAGGTAATATTCATATGGGAAGTGACTCCAATTGATGTTCCATGGTAGGCAAATGCCTGGAAACGCCAGGACAGCGGACACACGCTTAAGTGTATGATATAGTGGCAGAGAAGTTTAAAGGGATAGTTCAACATTTTGGCAAATTGGCCCATTGCCAATTGCTATAGTTTTAGGAGTACGTTCGTTACCTTTAATTGTCGGTGCAAGCTATTTTTAGAACGGCGGAGCAGAGCCGCAAGCTGCTCAGAGCCACGCTACAGAGGCTCATGGGATTTCTTGGTTTCCCTCATCAAACTCATCAAATACACAATCCAACAACTCCAAAATGCTCTGTTGGACAAGTTGTGACCTGCACATTCACCACGCTATGAGATAATAACGCAACGTTACGAGACAGAGTTGTTTTAGAGGTAAATTCATGCCGAACAGCTGATGCGATGATGTTTGATGAGCGAAACCAAGAAATCCCATTAGCCTCCGCAGCGTAGCTCTGAGCAGCTCGTGGCTCTGCTCTGCCATTCTAAAAATAGCTTGCGCTGACAATTAAAGGTAACGTACTGCTACTATGACTATGGGGATTATGGCAATGGGCCAATTTGCCAAAATGTTGAACTATCCCTTTAAGGAAATACCGGTAATTAAAATCTGTAATCAAGCTTCTACCTGCTCCTATCACTTCTTCCTCTCCACCGTCTCTGCAACAGCACGTTCTGTAGATCTGCACACCATGTAGGCTACGCACTCACAAATCACAACTTGTTAGCGTGGCCTCGTATGGGACGAGACTCAGATACAGACGTGGCCAGATAACAGTATATTGTGCCTGTAGGTTGCCAGGATCCAAGCATTAACCTGCTGCCAGAGTATTACTGCTGGAAGGATCTTATCTCTTTAGATGATATTGTATTTTCCAAACAGATTTGCATGCAATCAAATTTCCCGAACCAACTGATGCGCAGCCAACCTGGGGCCGCGGGGCCGTCTGGAGCCATCAATAATCCAGTCTCGGTACTGAGTGTGCATCCAATGTAATACAGGTGCACTTCCTATGAACGAACCAGGTGCTCTGCTAAACTTCAACACCGTCTATTTATCATTTTCCACTTGAACAAATGTATGCATATCCTATATCTACTATGTTTCCATATATAGCCAAGCACATGATATAAGATGTGAAAGTGAGTCTGCTGATTCTGCTCTTGGGCTGATTTTGCAAGAAATTTTGAAACACTGAGTTCCTCTTCTCATGAATCTGTTGCTTCAAACTCCCATAATAATTGCCTGTCTTGTCTTACTCCAAGATAAATGGTGATTGAAGAGCGGTGCTGAGTCATTATACTGAGTGATGATCCTACGAAACTGAAAAAATGTGAGGTTAAAAATGTGAACTTCTTTTTCCAGCGATCAAAGATTTGCTGGCCTGAGCTGTACCACTGTGTGTCACAGCCTGCGTTCATTTTTTATATGGTGACATTTGACAAATTTAATCATAGCAAACTGACGCAGATGCTTAAAATGCTGCACGGATTGAATTATGAAAAAAAAGTCGTCTTTGATCCCACCGTCCACCAGAGAGATACAATGTGAACCACGGAGGGACGCAAAACGACCTTTCATGTAATAGATTAGGCGGTGTTGATTTTTCATTACAGATGATGGAAAGCTCGCGTTAATGTAGCGAATGAATTAGTTTGTCCGTCCAACCACTTCTCTCAGTTTCATCCATTTACAACAGCAGATTTCATCGATGCAGAGCCATCTCACAGGATGTTCCATTTATAAAGCTGTTATCTTTAACCCCAAAATGACAACTATTACACCATTATGATAAATCACAGCTCATAAGCAGATATCCTAAAGCAGGCGGCATCCTGTTCATGCACGCCGTTTGGATGAAGCAACTATGCTTTTAAGGGGAAGCAAAAGGGAAAGAGAATAAGGAAAGTCTTTAAGCCAGTCTGGGTCTCTGCCAACCTGCCTCTAACCTTTGCTCTTTTGGTTTGGGAGTTAGCTAGTTTCCTTTTTCCTCTGACATCACTCTCCAGGATCCACACAATGATAACATGGCCCCGATTGCATGACATTACTGCTTCCTTGAATGCACATGGGAGAATTGTGTTAAAAATCCCTCCTGAGTACGGGCTAACTGCAGTTTCCAGCGAGCACCAGCTGCACAGCTGGTGTCCATGGGAGAGACAGCGAGGATACACAAATTCCAGACTGTTATGAGGCAGAGCAATACACTTCCTTGGGCAAGATCTGTCTTACAGTAGACTGTCCTATGGTGTGTGTCCTTACTATTATGGTGTCATATGGCAAATGTTATCCCCTCTTAAACCACAGACATGCAACTATGTAAGACCATCAAACATGTGCATGATATTAGAGCTGAAATATAAACACACAGACTTATATATCAACTCAACATCACATCAGACGACTGCAGGATGTTAATAATTCAGCATTCTGCCCCCTAAATAAATATAGTGGGACCTTCAAATTAGATGCACATTGAAGAGATTCCACTTTATTTACAAGTAGATGGACTTAACTGCAAACAAATTGGAGTCATTTCTTGCCAAGTTTGAGAACCGAACCCTCTGTTATCTTAGTGAACTTGCTTTACATTGCAATAAACCTCACCGTGCTTAAACTCCCGTGTTTCATATGACCGGACCCCCAGGGAGTCTGATTCTGAAATTTAAAGCAAATTGTTGCTCGATATTAGTGTTTTTTTTCCTCCTTGTCTCAGATCTCAATTTGTTGTTGCAGCCTATTTCAGAAATATGAGCCAAATACTAAAGTAAAGCACACACAAAGAGGGAAGAAAAAATGCACCTTGTGTGATTTTTTTTTTTTTTTTTTTTTTTGTAATGCAAGCCAGATGTGACCGGGACCATGGAAACAGGTGATGATAGCATTACACTGGGATTGCAAACAGATGGAGAAGGGCTTGAACCTATTCTTGTGTCATTGTCAGGGTCATAAATAAAGATTTTTTTTTCCTCTGATGAAATGATTTCTGTATAAATAACACTACAGCAACTTTAGGTGCTGTGTAAACAACAAGACTTGTCTCAGGGGTCAAATCTTTTTTTGTATATGAAGAGGGAAAAAAAAGAAGAATTTTAATTGTAACAAAAAAAAGAGGTTTGTGTCTGGATAGCAGAGCTTCTTGTTGCACGTCACAGTGACGAAGCTGCAGGACAAAACTCAACAGAGGCTCGTCAGACTGGTGTGACACCAAGGGTCAGTGTGGCTGTATACCTTTACGGTGTGTGTGGTTATCAGCTGACGAAGTCTCGTTGTCAGGCTCTTTCACCGTGGCCTTTTGCCAAATTGGACCCTCCACTTTCTGCAGCAGGGAGAGACTCCTCTTGTTTCCCTCTGCCTCAGTTAAGTGTACATGGACTCAGGTCTGCTTCACATCAGGTGACTATGTCTGTGTGAGAGGAATGTCTCCGGCAATCAGCCTTGATGAAGCTGCTGGTCGAGCCGTCCTGGGAGACAGAGCAAAGCCACTGTACGTGTTGAACCGGTCTCAGAGCGGGAGAGGACGCTGTGCAGACCTGTGCTGAATGACAGGCCGGCCACCCCTGAGAGATGGCTATTCACTGAGCAATTACATCGAGCACAATTGAAACAAGCAATGAGCCCCACCCCTGAGAAAATACCGGCTTTAGTCTTCATTGTTGCACTGCAGCATCTCAATAAAGGCAAGGTTTCATGTGCATCTGCAGTTAAATAATAAGAAACAAACAAACAAACACAATGCAGCTAAGTCAGTCACAACATTTTGTGTTTAATACGACGCTGTAAAGTGTGTTTTTATCATCATGAACAGACACAGTGACTTCAGTGGCTTACAGGGAAGGGATTTTGCATTTGACATTTTCCAGGCTATCCCCGGAGCTACCACAAGAGAGCACAGCTGGCTGACTCACCCACTCACTGCTGAACATCCCCTGTGTCACACACAGGTGTAAAAGCCCCAGGCCTTCGGGGCAGATTCATGCTGTCACAGCTTCCACCGGCCACCCCAAATGGGGCCTCCCATTCTGCCATTTGGGAGAGTGGACTTTCACAGTAATGGACACTTAAGAAAACGACACCTTGGCCCAGCATGATGCCACTTGACATTGTGACAAATAGTGAGCTCTTAAATCATTAAATTACAGAGTGAAATGATTTATTGGCCCCCGTAGCAGACAGCGTCATCCAGGGAGCATTAAAGATGCTCTCTGTTTTAGATTTCACACATTTTGTCACATGTTTATGCAGCTGGATTGTTTTATTAGAGCAATTGAATTAAGCTGTGATAAGTGAGCTGAAGTACCATGCTCAGGGGTACACTAGAAATGCCACACCTGTCAGTGCTGCGTGCCGGATGGGGTTGGAGAACTATGTGTTCACGCCGAGTAAAATAATCTAACAAAACATAAAATTTAGCCTCTGAGATTTGTTTTCCTGAATTTACTTCAGTTTGTAAAAGCTTGGGATTTCCCTTTTAGCCTTTATCAAAGATTATTCCCTCAGTCTACTTGGATCTTACAAGGCCTCTTACACAAATTATTTTGTTCCCTAGTTTTCCATCCTCCTGGAGCTGTGGATTAGGCACTACTATGTTTTTTCTTTTTTTTTTTTCTTCTTTTTTTTTTAAAGGCAAAGCTTAGTTGCGGTCTGCTCAGGAGGATCAGCTCATTTCCTTCACCACACAACACAGTGCGCTGAGAGCAGAGCTTGTCTTGGAAGATCAATGTCTCCTCTTTTGTTACATCAGTCATGCAGCTTCTGCGTCGCACAATGGCGTTGGGGCGGTTGGTGGGGTGGTGAGACGCTTGATTGGAGAGCACAGAGGACCACCTGACCACCTACTGATGCCCGGGGGGAACTCACACACATACACACACACAAACACACATGCACGCACACACACTACTGATTGTGTCTTTATCTGTCTACTGACAGCAGATTTGTTTGAATGTTTCTTTATTTCTCCTCCCCTGCTATAGAGTGAGTTAACATGCTTTATTCTATGTTGACATATGAAACCACATTCACTGTTATGTGTAATAGGCTCTTACATGTCCCAGCTAACTGGTCCCTGCTCTGAGGATTATTTAAGAAACTTTAGCGCGTAGGCTTTTTTTTTCTTCTCTGTATTGTTTGAAATGATGAAGCTGTTGCACCTCTTTTTCCATTCACAAGACCATCCACCTTTTATTTCCATCCACCTCCTCTGACATGTTGTTATAATCTGTAAGTGTTTTGTCTGTTGATAATATATGTCAGACGCTAGGCCTGTGGGTGTAGAGGTTTCATATTGATTTGTTTACACTTGGGATATTCATGACTCACATTATCTCTGCAGTTGTTCAGCAAAACGTTAAAACATGTTTTTAAAAAAAACTGAACAAAGTCAAGCATTAAGATGAGATGAAGTGACTTTTAATGAAGTGTTTTTGTTTTTATATCGTATGAGATTCCTGCAGCTTCTCACATAACCACATCTGTGGATCTAAGAATAACCAAAGGCTATTTTCTGTTTATCTGCCTCAAAACTAAGTAGTTAGCAGGAAAGGAAGGTCGAGCGCAGCTTAACGTGAAACTGCACATTCTCATTAAAAGGGGGTTGCTAAGACAAGATAGAGAAACAAAATAAACAATCACCAGTCGCGCCATTATTCACTCGGAGCAAGAATGTAGAAGCTGTCGAAACACTGGGAACCAGGGGCCTGTTAGTGATGACACTTCTGATCTATTTTCTCTGCAGCCTCTCAGCCTTGACAAAGTCCAGCATCAGTAGACTTCTCTCTCTCTCTTTCTCCCTCTCTCTCTCACTCACACACACACACACACACACACACACACACACACGCACTCAGGCCATTTGTTTTGTTAAGTATGTGCTAAATGCTACAAGCCGATTATCAGGAAAGGGGGTGATCTTCTCCATTTTCTGCAGGGACTTAAGAGTTTTAATAACTCTGGCAGGGAACACCTCGGCCCTCAGTGTTGACGAGTCCACTAGTGAGTCACAAAGTGCTTTAACGGCAACTTATATGAGCATTTAAATGAAAACATGAACAGACTTTAAGAGTCATGTCTTGAAGAGAAAACTGCACAATAACTTTGCAGGGCGTTTCTGTTCAAAACATTGTTTAAAAAGACAAGCGGGGTGTAGTAAAGGGTACATTTCAGTTTGGAAATGATAGACCATCCTGAAAAGTAAAAGTGGGGCAATAATTTTATCAAGATTTATTTCTGTAAAAACATGTTTTTAATGTTTTTTTTATTTTAAGTTTATCACTGAAATCTTTCAATACTAAATTCCTCTGATATTTCTTTTAATGAACTCAGGGAAACTGAAAGTTAACAGAGTTACTTCTATTGCCCAGGATGTTTAAAGACATTAGTAGTGCATGGGAGTCCAGTGCATGAGGCTGCAGCTAAAACAAGGCTCCCAAAGAACTTTTCATTCTCCTCCTTTTTTTTCAAAGTGCATTTATTCAGAATTGCCAGTGTTGCTCTTTCTACAGGTCTCCAAAAGACTGGTTTTACACTGTCTACACGCATTACTCCCATAGTCTGTTGAAGGCTGATCCTGTCACCCACATCTTTCCTGCAGCCGGGCCACCCAGCCTGGATGTGCCTCCAACATGTCATCCCTCTGTGTGGTCCTTAACAAAAGAGAAACAGAGAGACAGAGGGAAGCACAGCAGCGCCAACCGAGAGAGAGATGTTTCGAAATATGACAGTGTCATCTCTGTGAAGGGAGAGCAGCAAAGAGAAAGGGGAAACAAGAGTGGGGGGAAAAAAGTGTGAGAAGAAAAGAGCCCGAGGTGAGTTCAGTGGTGCTGGAAGGTGAATTTTGAATTTTAGCCTTTTAACTGATTAAAAAAAATATATACTAAGCACAAAATTAAGAAGAAAGTAGAGATTCAACATTTAATCCAATCTTTTTTGACAATATAATATTTCAAAAAGTGTCCAAAAATATGATGATTAACACAAACACGCACAAAAAAAAATATTTTGACGAATGTGTGCTTATGAGATAAGACATTTTGCTGAGAGCACCAGAAAAAGACATAAAACAAGACTGGATTGTAAATGCCAAAAACTGTTTTGCAACAAATTTTGCTTTTGCGGTTTTTGTTAATCATAAATTCATTATGACTCTTAGCCAAGCAACAACAAAGAATACTTTGAAATTTTACAACACAATAGTAAAATTTATGTCCGAGGAATAAATTAAGTATATTACAACAGATTTATAATGACAAATTGTCTCAGAAAACAAGACATGACCACAGTGATGTAAGCTAAATCTGTCATGTGCTACATAAAATGTGTGGTGCTCTGTTGCACACTTTTGCAATTGAGTATTTTTTGTGGTGATTCCAGTGCATGTTGTGGTCCTTTGTGGTTGTTTCTGGTTGATTTATGTGTCAGCTGATGGATATTAAATAACCTTCACCGCCATCAGGCTCATTTGTAATTTGCAAGATAAAGATCTGCAGGTCAGAAGATAAATATCCAATGTCCTGAACATGTTTTGTGTTATAGAGAGCCGTTTTGGGGGGCTTATTGATACCAGCCCACTTTGTGATTTATGCAACAGCACATTATATCATGGAAAGATAAGCATGGTGGAAACAAACGATCTGCAGGGCATGTTGATTGTCCAACTCTCCGTCTGAGCTCCAGTGTTGTGTTGAAAAGCTTTTCTCCCATTATTGCAGCCGAGGGAAAGTATACACATAACACTCATAACTGTTGCCAGTCCCCTGTGCCTCATTTGGCTTTCTGATATCAGATGAGCATTTGTTTGCCGCCATACTATTACTGTAATAATAATGAAGAGGTTGACACAGCATAATTATTTAAAATCTTATACACTTTTTTCTTGGTTTATGTTTTTGTCTTTGTTTTGTTTTTTGGTTAATGTAAATCCTTACAAATATACATATATCAATGTTTTTTTAATTGTTGTTGAACACTTCTACACACTAAATCTAAAGATTTATAAAACACAAAATTTGGAGATTTTAATGGTTATAAAGGAGAAACAAGGGCCAACGCGGGAGGAGGAGGAGGGAGGTGCATGAAGTTTTTTGGCAGACTTCATCTCTCTCTGAGAAAGGGAGAAGGTTTTTCTTGCCAAAGACAAAAGACAACATCTGATACAGGGTTTTTCAAGGATGTAGTATATGACAGGTTGGCTCCTCACCTGTAATCCAGAGGTCAAAGTGGGAAACGGAGATAGGATAGGATATTGTGTTGGAATGCCTTAAAGAAACCCCATGTTGGGTAATAGCCATTGTGCCTATACAGTTTCACTGACACAAGACGGTTCAGAAGTTCACCCTGTGGAGACTATCAGTGTCATTTCATACCTACAGTGTGTCAAGGCAACAGTGTGCTTCAGATGAAGTACTAGTTGGATGATCCAATGGCGGCTGAGACCTCCTTCCCCCACACCTTACTGATGTCAGAGCTGGGTGGGTTTCAAAGCCTCCGAGGTTTTTTTTTTTTTACCCAGCTTCCTTTCAGCCATACTGAACAGAGATATCAGGGAACTTTAGACGTGCTCAAACAAATGGTTAATTTCAAGAACATCCTGGACTTAATGTCTCTCGATAAACCAAATCTCCTCTCACTGCTGACAATACAAAACCACTTATTGTCTTCTCTTTTTTTCTACTTTTTTGTGCTAACAACACAAAAACCTCTAAAACAACTCTGTCTCGTAACGTTCTGTTATTATCTCATAGCGTGGTGAATGTGCAAGTCACAACTTGCAACACCAGAGCGTTTTGGAGTTGTTGGATTGCGTATTTGATGAGTTTGATGAGGGAAACCAAGAAATCCCATGAGCCTCCGTAGCGTAGCTCTGTTGAACTATTCCCTTTAAGGTTTTATTGACCCATCTCTCCCCACAGTCTTCTCCGCTCATTCTACCACATGACCTGACTTCTTCCTTTGCTCCCATCATGAATGCTTTAACAAATAGTGATCACCTAAACAATATAACTGTGGGGAAGCTGTGTAGTCACGTTTTGCAAGTGTTTCTACAGTTCCCCACTCACCTTGTTGCTTGAATGTGTCGTGAGTTGGTTCAAAAACTGGATGTAATTAATCATGTCTGTCAAAAAAACACAAGAAGGAATAAAATAAGGATTATAAAGTCATAGAAATCAAACATATTGATATCACTAAAGCTTTGCATAGTCTACACAAATTTCACATCAATAAAAACACATCTCCCTTATTTCATGGTTTGTGAAATATAATAATGACATCAAAGATATACACCACATGGTAAGGTTTACATCCTTTCTTAGGGGTTTAGTTGGCAGCCAAATACCTACAACTATGGATCATGTGTATTTATTATCTACAGCAGGGAAATAGCCTTTATCCTTTGTGGTATCGAAGCTGTGGTGACTTAAGTTGCACAAAAGTGTTTCAATCAGCTGTAGCCAATATTGAGGTCCCTTGTGTGGCCTAGTGTTTAACCAATAAAGGGCTTTAGTTGACATGTAGGTACAGGTTTCAGTATTCAATCTGATGTGTGTTTCACAGAGTGATATGCACAGAAGCACATCATCTGCATACAGCAATATAATTTCCTCTTTCTGACTGACATTCATACCATAGATGCATATATGTTCTGTAATGTGCTACAAGCTTCTTCAGGCTTAATTTAGATAACACAGAGAGGGAACTGCATCCTTAGTTATCACTGAAAATTACTACCATGTTACCTGAAAGCAAGTCAATTTGCGGTAAAATCATATTAAGTATTCTTTTTTTCAAGAATTGTAGTGTAATGTTGTGCCGTTCTTTAAAGTTGAAACAATAGAAGAACAAAAAATGCAAAGTTTTCCTCACCTTCTGGTATTCAACTACACAGGCAGTTTTGGTTTTGATCAGGTTTGATCTGTTAGCTTCCTGGAGGTAAACCGAACCTCAGCCGAGTCACTCACTTTATAGGAAACTTACACCTCTGAGACGTCTTGATGAATGAAGTGAGGCTTAAAATGTCAAATCATGGGCAAAGTGCAATTTGTTAAAAACGTTGAGTGGTATGTTTTTAAGAACCTCAGAAGAAGTGGTTTTGGAGCAGATGTGTTTGAAGGGGCTAGCATGTAGAGCTGTGCAGTCGACAGGTGATGCCGCAGGACCTGAGGATCTCACTTTCAGCTCATTCTTTCCTCCACACCTCTCTGGTGTGAGTGGGCCGAGTGGAAAAGAAAAGATTCGGCACATTGTGTGTTTTTCTGGGCGGACTGAGAGGAGTGGATGTTACAGTTGGGTGAATACTGTTAAAGGGCACTCTGCTGCGAGAGGAAAGCTCTTAATTCAGTCTCTTTGTGTGTTTTTGTTTGCCTTATTCATATTTAATGGGCCGGGACAATGAAACTTTGGAGAAAATATTTGCATGAAATAATCCATTGAAGGGATAAACTGAACAGTGATTTTGTCATCATATTTACGACAACCTCAAAATGTGCTTAGTTGGGACAAGTCAGCTAAATCCTTACACCACATGTGAACAGCGTTACAGATAATTCCTGCTGATACATTGCACATTAGAACGCATCAGCGTGTTGGTATTTCAGCATGTGACACACATACAAAGGTCATGACTTTGGAAAGTGAATGGATCCAAACAACAACATAATATGAGGACATTATGGGTGAGCAGCTGGGCGACTCTCAGCCACCAAACACTGCTGCTCTGGTCTGCAGAGATCCAGCTAATGATCGTTCATGTGAGCCCCATATCCTGTCCCAAAACCTCCAGCCTATTTATCATTTATCTTAGGTTGGTCTCTCTCTCTCTCTCTCTCTCTCCCCCTCTCCCTCTCTCTCTCTCGCTCACACACACACATGAACACACACACCACACACTCATTAATTCAGTCTTCTCTTCTGCCTCTCAAACACGAGACAGTAACTACATAGTACATAAATACAATAAAACATTGAAACAGTCTCTTGAGAAGCCTACTTCCTGTCAATGCTTTCATTGTCAGATTAAGCCATCCCTACGCTAGTGAACAACACACTACAAATGCCTTGCCTGCAAGAAACAACAGTGTGTTCCTCATCATTTGTTGTGAAAACAGTTCCTCTGGTGGCCTCCCTGCCCCCAGCCTGTATTTTCCCCACTGTAAATCATGATGAAATGGCTTGCAGGTGTCAGGATTAAAGAATACTCTCAAAGGACTTTGGGCCACAGACACAGCCACAGCTGCTTCTCTCCTTTTGCGAGGTCCTTTATTACTATTTATTTTCTGTTTAGTGGGATGGTCTTGTAGGACCAGCGCTGAGTTGGATGAAAGGCCAACCTCCAGAGACCAGAGCTTTACCATAACTGCTTTGACGTATGCAATCCTTTAGGCTAATGAACAACAACAAAAAAGAAAAACAGCACCCAGACACCCATGGGTGTCTAGCTCATACGTCTCCTTGTCAGTAACTAGCATGTAACTATTTTTTCTTTGAGCGTGTCAACCAGTCATTTTCTGTGCCAGTGTTTCTGGAACCAATAAATACAAGTCATTTCTCCACAATGGAAAGTGTTGCAGGAGGGGTTGTCCAAGTCATCATCGAGAATCCATCAAAATTAAAACTATTGTTTTATAATTTATAGTTCGGGTTTTACTTCCATGGCTCTAGCCATCAGTTCTGTCAATTATGAAAACATTGTACTCAAAAAGCAATGGTTTAGGTCTCAATGTGACAAAGTTCTTAAAAATAGATGAGACAGGCAAACAGTCACATGACTGTAAACAGATCTGCAGGTTTGTCTGATTAATCTGGAAGGGAAAGAGATGTAAAATATAAACACTAAAGTTGGCCTGTAAAATTTTATGCTTTTTAGAGATCAACTTTAGGTCTTTATAGTGTCTGCAAACTTTGTCCATACTCTTTTAATGGGTGTTTGTTTGTTTCGAGCTGAAACTGAAAAAGTTGAGGGAAAAAACACGCCATGGGAGTGGTGAGAGTGATTCAAAACAGTAAAGAAGAACAAAACAGTCCCATAGAGCCAGACATACTGAATATTCATCGCCATAGCAGATTTAGGTACGAAAAAAACATGGTTAGGTTTGGGAAAAATCAGTGATTGAGTTTAAAAATTGTGCTTTGTTACGGTTAGAGGAGGTTTGTCATCATGGTCACAATAACATAAACCACTATTATGGTTGTTTATCTGTGACTATTGTTTTCAAACAGGAAATAAACACAGGTTTACTGAGTCAGTAAAGTCCTGGGTTTCATCAAACTATCCATGAGCCCCCAAAAATAGAAAATAAAAAAAGCTGTTTGCACAGTATTAAGCTCCATTTTTACAGGAGGACGGTCTCGATCAGGAGGAAGTTGTCTCCATGGAAACATCAGGTTCGTCCAGGTTCTGGTGAACATGCGGCTCAAACTGGAAACGATCACAGCCATTAATATAGATCTTTCTCACAGCAGACAGTCTGACTTGTCAGGTGTAACTAATAACATTAATAAGGGCCCTGTTCCATTGAGGTGCCCCAGTAAGCCATGACAGTGAGCCAGCATGCACAATAGCAGGACCCTGGCACCGGAGCGGCTAAATGGAGCCGAGCCATCATTAATGTTATGAACAACACCTGTGTTTGGTAACTCAACATATTGTGAGAAACAATTAATGTCATACACTGTAATGCCATTTAAGTGTCAAAACACACTGTTAAATTTGATTATGTTGTGAGATCTCCAAAGAAAATCTAGTGAAAACAAAATCACTCCCAATCAATCACACTTGACGGAACATTTTCTTCAAATCCTCATATCCTACACCACAGTGGGAGGAAACACAATCATTTATGGAGGGAGTCTAGGTTATAGTGTACAGGTGTGCCAACAAAGTGAGACTGTGCAGATCAGGCAGCTGAGTGCAGTTTGTTGGACCACTTGTGTTTAGTGCAGAGCTGTTCCAAGCACGTACAGTACCAGCCACACTTCACATGCATGCTTGACGTAAAAATTAGTGTTTACTTTAAACCGAGTGCCCGCCCTAGGTGTTATCACACTTGGGCAACAAAATCATAATTGCAATTACCTTGCACCTTGAGTCCAAAACCACCGTAAGGTTTTATATGCGCCCATGATGAGCATGGCTCGTGCAAGGCCAAACGGGAACTGGATACGGACTGGGATTAGATAGGGTTGGTCTGACTTTGCCTTGAATACATATTCCTTTCAAAACGCACCAACTGTACAAAGTGTTCTTTAAATATGTTAAGTAAGTGTATATTGTCTGTCTTTTTAGTTAAGACAATCAATTTGACCTATTTAAGTAATTATGATCAAGTTCAAAACTGTTAAACCCGCACTGACCCTATGGCTCAGATTGAAGCAACTATGAGTTGTGGAAAAGTTGTTTGTCATTGGCCAATCTACAGAGAGCCCTGTTGGACACTGGACTATTTATCAAGTTTGGCTCTGTAAAGTGGCAGGAATGAATTATGATATTGAATATAAGGACAACAAAGCCAGAACGCATTGTTGGTCCTTACCCTGTAGAATAATAACACAGAAGGATCTTCTATTCAGAGACAACACCCTGTTGATATTGTGACAAAACGCTGGTTAGGATTCGGTTTGACTTAGAGAAACAATGTGGTTTGTTTTAAAATGACTAAGTTGCTGAGGTTAGGGAACCCACTTTGCCATGGTTACAATAATAAACATGTGTTTAAGGTTCGGGGACAATCGTGGTTATGTTAAAAAAAAAAAAAAACTAAAACAAGAAAAAAGACTGTTTTGTCGATCCATCCACCACAACTGTCTTCCTCCAGCTCCCGTAATCCCTCCAGTCAGAGAGCTTCACTGTCATTTTAAAAGTAAATGGATGTGAATTTCGTGCACTTTCTCAAACAAATGATGTTGTCGTTTCTCAAGAGAACAGAATTTATAGGGGGTGATTTTCCAGTACAGCCCCTACCTGTCCAGTTAGATTATTGTTTGTGTTAGGGAATGATAAATTACACCTTCATCTTCCCGATTAGTTCATAGAGTCCAGTGACATCATTAACTCTCATTATAGCTCCACCCACCTTCAGCCACAGCACTGTGAGCAGTAACACATGAAAAACACAAACAAAAACACATATATACAATATTTATATCTTATTGATATAGTCCTGTTATTAGAATTGAGATAAGATTTATAAGTATATAGAGTCTTCAAACTGTTTTATGGTAAACATATTTCACATTATGTTAAAAGACTTAAATCCTCCAGTTTGGATAAACGACTCCCAGGACAGTTAAAACCGTGCAGCTCAGTGAGCAACGTAGAAGGGATGAAAAGAATAATGGAAAAACCACATGAAAAGGGGGATTTAACTTTGAAGCAGTGACATCAAAATTACAAAGATGACTACACAGATGAGTCATGTTACAGGCACTGCCCTTTCCCAGCGTGTGTCAGACAGTCTGACAGTCATCACCCTCTGGACCTGCATGTTCAGTTTCCACTGGTACAGCGGAGCACCTGTTGTAAGATGCAACTAGTTAAAAAAAAAAAAAAAAGGAGAAAAAAAGGCCTTTAAAATTACTATGCTGTCATTTCAAAGCCTCTTTAACAGAGTTTTTTTTTTAAGGCAGTTCATCATGACCTGGTATTTACAGCTGCCATTTGAATAAGCCATTAAAGAGTCACCAAAGCACTAAATTTGCGCTAGATTTGTACAAATACAAACTATGACTTCACCATTAGGTTCACCTGTACACTACAACAGACTATGCCTTCAAAAAAGGTATAAGTAGAGTTGCTTTACTTCAGACAGTGCAGCAGCAGAGCTGTGGTATTAAACTGAACTAGACTGTACAAATGTACCAGCTGTAATAAATCACACAAAATATAATGCATGTTTAAATCTCTATACCAAATTGTTTGCATAATTCCCAGTCACCAGATTACATCATGACTCATCCCTAATCATCGGACGATTTCCTCACTCTACTTGTGTGAATGCACTAAAAGGACTGAGGCAGAGCGCTGGTCGACTGTGGTGTTATGGGTGTGGAGGGAATCTTTGTGTTGGAAAAAAGTCCCTTTTGATCAGAAACATGAAGTCTGTGACACATTAGGGTGATGTTTGTAAAACACATCATCATATCTGAGCATTGTGAAAGCTGAGTATAAAGATTATCTATAAATATTGTGTGTAGTGGAACATGTTTTCCAAATCAAGTCTGTCCAAAGCATTAGCAAACTGTAAAAATAGCTCGAGTGAGAGCATGGATGTTACAGTCTGACCAGCAGCACCTGTCTGGAGAGGCTCATCATGCAGTGTGTAAAACATGTTCTCTCCTCCGCCTCTTCCTGCATCCACCACTCCTCCACACTCTGCTTTTTATTAGCTGGTGCCGTGGCACCTGTAGGGACTGAGACAGGGATGTATACACAAATCAACCAGGACCATCTGCTGCCTGTAAATGTTTGCCAAAGTGTGATGCATTCTTCATTGGTCATGGCTCTCTTTGTAATGTTGTTATGTTTTGTGCTGACAGAGAAGAAAGAGCCACAGGAAGACAAACAGCCTTTATGAATTTGGCTAAACGATACTCTACCCTCAGTAGAAATGAATTACCTACTCACACATACATGTTATTGTTGTTATTAAATGGGGTCTGGTTGTTTTGAGTTTTAGTTGGACATGTGTTATGAAATTATTATTTCATTTTAGAGATCATTACTTTGGATGTGTCACTATAAAAGTTTGTCTCACTTTGAATTTAAGTTGTTCTGTAGGACAAAGAAACACAAACTTCAAGTACATCCTACTGCATTCAAATGAAATTTGGAAGAATGTAATTTTGTCTATATAGTATACATGTAGGTATTACACCATAACGAATAGTAAAATATTATATATCTTTAAAAACAACAACAACAACAAACTTAAATTCCCTCTGTCCTACCGAACAAGAACAAAAAGTTATATTGTAGGATTTTATAATAGGAGGAGCTACTTGTTGAAGACCACCCAACCCACTCTAAAGCTCAACTGAGCATTTTCTCTTTTAGCTCATTGTTTTATATTGTTTCGGTTTTCTGGCCACATATTTACTGTGAAACCGCATTCATAGTTAGTCAATGCAGTGGCAGGTTGAGCCAAATATTTCAGATGCTCACGTTTGGCTTCATGTCTGAAACCAGATGTTTAGACGAGATAAAAAACTAGGAGCCTGTGTGTTTGCCTTACTGTTTGTGTAACGTGCAAAACTTGGCAAGTTAACTGTTAATATAATATCTTGGAATCTGGGAATGTGAAAAGAGAGAAAGTACAGAGATAAGACCAATGTTTTTACTCTACACTATTAAAATACTACGTACTAGAATTAAATAGAGGGTTGCAACCACCAGTGGTAGAAATGCTGCCACCAGAGGGGGCTGTTATCACGCTGTCAGCACACAGCTAAAACTAACTCTTTACCATACACTGGAACTTTTTACTTTTGTATAAATATCACATGTTGTCTACCACCACTCTGGAGTCACAACTACTGCAGTGACATCTGAGATGTCTACAGGAAACAACAACAGGGAGACAAGAATGTTGGACATGTACTGTGACGGGAATGTCCATGGTGTAGGTATGAATCTCTCCCCCCTCAACATCTAAATGTCTAGAATATCCAGGAAAAAGCTTAGCAGATTTTTGTTTTGTAAGTGACGTCACAGTCTTGTTGTGTTTTTGTATCAGAATCCTGTCTGTGCTATAAAATCCACCACTGTCCTCGTCTGTGGTTGTTTATCAAAAACACTTTGCACGCTGAGAAGTTACATCTCAGCTGGAATGTATTTACGATGCGAAGGAAGTCGTCTAATAAGAGGGTGTAGCTGTCTGTCTGTGTGTTTGTCTGTGTGTGTGTCCATCCGTCTGTCCATCTGTGTGTCTGTCTGTGTGTCTGACAGCTTCTCTTAGAGAAAACAAAACATTAATAAATAAAAAAATAAATAAGAAAAAACAGTCTGGGCCTCCCACTCCCACTTGGTCTCCTCTGGTTTATCATACTCGTATCCAACCACCATCCTGTGGGGCCAGGGCCGAGCAGCACAGTCTGCACACCAACATGCTGTACTGCAATCAAAAACACCTGGCCTCGGGGCCTGGAATGGTCACAACATTACAGCATATAAACGAGCCAACTACTCCATATAGAGGCCCCATAATTGTTGGACTGTAGAGGATTTCTGCTTTTTTTCTTTCTTTTTTCTCTTTTTTTTTCACTGCACAGTTTTACTATTGTTGTAAGACACAAGATCTGGGGCCAAACTAAACCAACCAATACAGATTTTATGAACATCATTTTACAAACAAAGAGGAATTAACCAGAAAAACTGTATGACATCAACAACTCACCGGAGCTGCATGCGGGGCTCTGCTTGGCCACGGAGATAAGATGAGATTAAACTGTCCTTTCAACTCGATGGACGTGATTTCCAACACCTACACACTGTTTCACACCTGCAACACAAAAAGGGCATTTGGCATCAACGCGTCTTTGACACTATAAAGGTTATGCTTCATGAGAGTTTTAGTGAGTTGGCAGGACTCCAGGGAGCTGGATTTATAACTCTGGTGATTGTTGGGGTGTCCTCAATTTCTCTCAAGCAGTAATTAAAAAACAAAACAATATGACGCTTCAGATTAACGTCACAAACAACTTTGGCCAAGAAATTATAACTCAACGCAGCGACTGTCACCAGCGATGTTATGATCCCTCAACCAGGTGGTTATAGAATAAAATCCATTGAGAAAACCAGCAGTGTTTTCCATGTACGCTGGAAATCAGTGTCAGATAATGGTGACAGACGGCTCTAACATTAACATTAAAAGAACCTCACTCACAATCAGCGGATGTGTCAGTCGTATGACCTGGTTCGGTGCAAGAGCTTCTTCTGTCACAAAGTGGGAAAAATGACTGAAGCCTCAAAACAAGATGAGAAAACAAAAAAGTGAAGTGTAAAGAAAAAAGTGAGGGGGGTGCGGTGTGGTGCAGTGGGTTGGGGTGGGGTGAGGGGGGTTGTACAAAAGTGCATTGTTGTTGTTATATTAATGGGAATACAAGAATAAGAATTTTCCTCCTCATTATACCCAAGCTGCCGGGCAGGGTCTCTGGTTTCTCCCCCCTGCCGTGCCCTGGCACCCCTGCAGCATCCCCACAGAGACGGCTTCCTTGCCGTGATGAGCTTTTGACAGGCCCCAAAACAGCCTGCTTAATGCTGTGCCAGGCCAGACATGGAGCGGCTGGGATGCTGGCAGCTTCTTGGCCCACACCATGCATCACGGGCCTCAACCCATTTTACCCCCCCACCCACCCCTTCCTTTTCCTCTCTCTCTCTTTCTCTCTGTCTCTGTCTCTCCGCCCTTTCTTTCTAGTGCCTCAGGATTGTTATGCAAAGCTTTTCCAAGCAGAGATTGTGGGAGTTCTTTCAGGCACAGATGTATCCAGATCATATTTGTACAATCTCCCGCCGTAGTGAGAGATGTAGGTCTGGACTCAAAGCTCCTGTTATCTGGGGCTGAGGAGCCAGGTGCGAGGCTGCGGACTGACTCACCTGGGACATGCATGCACCACACCTTTGAAACATAGAGCGTCGCTATCTGGACTCAAACAGTAACTTTAGCTCTTTGTCTCAAATAACTGCTGACAGCTGTTGATCCTGCTGATTCCCCTTGAAGATGGTGAACCATCCATAACAATCCTCTAGTTACTATACGTTTATAAGATTTGAATGGACTATGAATGAAAATGCCCATTGACAGATCAAAAACAGCCACAGCAGAAAAGGAAGGGAATTGATGATGCGTCTTATGCCGGTGTTTTAAAGATCCATCGTGTAAACTACAGCATGAGAATAAAAGTTTGAGCTCCTGGGACAAGGAACAAACATGCACTACTGCCATCCAGTGTGGGACTACGGGTACTACCTGCAGAGCCTTAAAATAAACACAAGATGTGACTACACAAGGATAACTCATTACAGCTATACCATGCCTTTTCCATTTGTGGTCAGTTTTATGGCTTTTGAACTGTAAACATTGTTCCAAGCAAAAGGAAACACATAACGCTTGTGTTGTGACATTCTTATCTCTCAGAAACTTTGTGGGCTGGTTTACTGCGCTTACATTAAACCTGGTAGTCAATTAACCTCTGGCATAAAGCACTAATAATGTGTTGGTGGAAAAATAAGCACTTAAGTCTGTTTCATAATGAAAACTGCAGTGTTTAAAATATAATAACAGTGCATGTGCATTTTATGGAGCAGTACTGACTATTAAAAGCACATGTTCTTTTTCTGCAACACAACAAAATAAAGCTAAAGCTACATTTCCTTATTGATTACACCCATTAAATCCAATTCATTAAAAGTGGATGGAAATAATGAAGACTTTTGAGAAGGATGAAGACATGGGCTGATCTTATCAGGGACAGAGAAATGGACCTTTACTCCAAACGACATTTGAAAGTGTGAAATTAGGCAGAGCTACAGAGATGTCCACACTAGAACAGTTTACCATGTGTACAAACAAAAACACACTGGATAAGGCTGACAGACACTCTACTCTCACACACACTTTCTCTAATGGACCCTGGTCTACGTAGGAAACAGAAGAACTAGAAGGGACCAGGACGACGGGAAAGCTATCACCTTATTCTAGTTTATAGTAGTCATTTAATTAATTTTTTTAAGAAATCACATATGCGTGGGAAGTTTGAGTATTTACTAATGTGCTGAACTTCGTGCTACACTGATGACAGCCATTTTTGAAGATTCACTCTCTATAAGGGGACATACTGCCTATACTATAACTGTAGTAATTGTCAGTAATTACCATTATGGAGTATTAGCTGGTAAAAATCATGAAACAAACAGAGCATGGAGATAATGGGTATCCCTGTGCAGCTGGTTCACCGTCTTGTGTGGGGGAGTATATATATATATATAGAGAGAGAGAGAGTACATCTTTTCTGCTGGAGATGCATTTACATTCAGCACATTTCTGTAGAAAGATGTGTTGCAAACAAATCTGACAAAATTATAGTAAGAATCCACACCGATGTGCACGTGCATCGAGGTCTGTGTGAAGAGCTCGTGATCTGATTTTTATAAGTGAGATGTCGGTGAAAGACAAGCAGTCACTGGAAATCCTGCGCTCGGACCAGGTTCATATGCAATAAACTAGCCATGTCTGGTGAATGTTTAAAGAAAAAAGAAAACAATCTTAAGAATGTAAAAATGTAATAAATTTTCCATAGCTATATTTTACAACCAGTACTCAGTTCCAAACACCTCTGTCTTTTTCTTTCTTTCTTTCTTTTTTCTTTCAACGGACGTCGGATTCACACACCAGTATTTTTTCAGGACTCTCTTGAATGCAACAGCCACATATCAAACTTCCTCAGGCAGTCAACAGTCGTGACATGAACTATGTGCAGGCTTCCTCTCACACACACATTTCATAGTGAGATAACTGGAGACCTCAGCACCTCAGTCATGTCAGGAAAGCATTCACTTTCCCCATTGCACACACACACACACACACACACACACACACACACACACACACACACACACACACACACACACACACACACAGAAATCAGTCACACATGTCCACAATTGTTTGTCATTAATAGCTCATTCTGTTTTCATATCCAACATTTGTTCAACAGTCGCACTCAAGACAAACACCAATGAGCAGCACTGTCTCTCTCCAACTCCCTGTGACCTCCACATGTTAAGATTAAACATATATTTGGTGTCATTCATAAAATGCCATGTATTTGATGCCATTCATCAGCAAAATACATTTCTAAACGGGAACTATGACCTCGCAGCAGTTTCCCTCCACCAACCAGCCAAGTTGCAGGAAATATGGTCACAATCTCCTCCTGAGTTACAGCTTTGAAAAATGGCCAGAGGGATTTTTGTAGAACATTATGAAGTCACAATGACTTCATCATTTGACCTTTGACCAATGATAACCAAACTCTATAATTCATCATTGACTCCAATTAAATATTTGTCCCAAATATAAAAAAACTGCCCCTGACGGCAACGTGCATCAGCGTTTTCGCATGAATTTACCTCAAAAACAACTCTGTCTCATAACACTCGATTATTATCTCATAGTGTGGTGAATGTGCAGGTCACAACTTGTCCACCAGAGCGTTTTGGAGTTGTTGGATTGTGTATTTGATGAGGGAAACCAAGAAATCCCATTAGCCTCCATAGCGTAGCTCTGAGCAACTCACGGTTCTGCTCCGCCGTTCTAAAAATAGCTTGCACCGACAATTAAAGGTAACAAACCTACTCCTAAAACTATAGGGATTATGGCAATTATGTCAATTTGCCAAAATGTTGAACTATCCCTTTAAGAGAACAGAAATGTGTTTTGTGAAGTCATATGGCCACCAAAATACATACAGTTAATCTTTGGGTCTGAGCCTCCATTTTAACTAAATTTGTAGAAATTTGTAGAATTTGTAGAAATTTGTAGAATTTGTAGAAATTCCCTCAAGGTGTTTCCAGTGTGAAGACATAAAGTGAGCAAAGATTTAACAAAACTACGAGTTAACTACCACAGAGATAAGAAGAGGACACCTGCAGTCATTAGGAGTCCTACGAATCTCTGTACAACATTTCATTGGCTATCTATCAAATAGCGTTGGGTTGACTGACCAACAGACCAACAGTGCCATTCCTAGAGCCGTGCTCCTGGCATAAAAAAACAGTTTTCCTTAAATTCACTCCCAGTGCAGCGAGAGGAGGGAGAGCTGGTTCTAATTGGGATGAGGAGATAGGCTGTAACCTTATCTGCAGAAAACTGCTGTGTGCTGCATTATTTCATCTCCTCGTGTGCCCTAAAAAATATGACAAAAACATCAGAGAATGGAAAAAGCATGACCTCAGACTTTGTAACCTGGCAGATATAATCCAATCATTCTGCCGAGGGCCTAACTCGTGTTTAACGCCAGTCTATACATCATACTGTATATCTAATTTAAGGCTGAGCTGACTGGTCTTTGAAGAGGCAGTTTTGAAATCACATTCCAGTTTCCCCTCCCAAACAGCAAATTATTTTTACTCCCAGGAGACGTGTGATTTCGGACTCAAGAGTTGGAGCAAATCACTTGCAGACTACTTCATGAGGAGCTTATTAATCTGAGACAAGGGGTCCGGGATTCAAGTTGAAGTATAAACGACTTCATCATCAATGGACAACATTTAGAAAAAAAAAAAAAGCTTTGACTGTAGAGACCGTGTGCTCGGTTCCACCTCAACAACATCGACATACGCTCAGAGTCAGGTTTGACGCCAGATACCAAAAGCTGCAGCAAAAATGTGCCCCATAATTGGTAACAGTCTCTGAATGTATGTAAGCAAGGTAGGCTGTAATTAATCCCAGCACAATGAGGATCCTCTGCGGAGCCCGCTCATGTATTTGTTGTTGGACGTCACCACAGGGCCACTCTGGAGCCCATCAGATATAGTGTCTAAATACACAGCAATCAGACGGGTTTTTTCTTTCAAAAATGTCTCCCACCAATGCCTCAGTAACAATTACTTAAGGTTATCAAGGGGCATCTACCACCAGAATCTGACCCACATGAACTCACCCTCATTTCCCCAGAAACGTGCCTCAGTGGCTTATTTCTTTCCTCCGTTAAACTCCCTGAATCAGGTTATTTAGATTGCGATGGCCTGCCGCGGGTCCTCTGTGACAGCTGTGAGAGCGATGATGGGAAAGGCAGTTTGGAAAGATGCTGAATGTAGCTGGCACTTCTTATCTACCACATATTAGCGAAGCTGAGAAATGGCATTTGCCATGTTGCATTAGCCCGCTGCCGCCCCATCATCGCCTGCCATTCCCAGCAACAACACGATCCAAATGCATTCCAGATGTCTCAACCATCAAGCTTCAATATTTCACTACCTCTGCATTAATCTTATCAAGTGTGTCACAGATCCCTGCTTGATAACATCTAACTGGATTTTAGAAACTCGAAGCCTGCAGTTGACCATAGCTTCAAACTGAAATTGATATCACTTTACAGAGTTATTTTTGCACATAAAAGAACTAAAATAAGTTGATAGTGTATATGTTGCAGCTATTTATTAATCGGAAAATAGTGGAACTCAATTTGCACAGGGGAAACCGGGTCTTGTTTTATGAGGATCTACAGAAAAAGACGTCAAAATGTTAACAAACCACATTTTACCTTATAAATATGAGGTTATAGAAAGTAGCGATTTATAGGTTTATAAACTTAGGTCTGTAAAAAAAAAAAAAAAAAAAAGGTTTATAGAAAGCGGATCATGTTTGAGGGACAGTTTCCGCATGTGGAAAGCTACACAGTGAAATACTATTGTATGGTGCACTGAGGTTTTTTATTTCTTGGACACTCATGCTCCATCTCAGCAGAGAACAATATACAGTGTGTTTCATGCACATTATCACTTTGTAACACGGGATCTCGTATTAAAGCTAACCTTCAGATGGCAGATTAATTGGTGTCAAGATTTAATCAAATGAATGAATGCAGGATGAAATAATGTTCCTGATGCTGCAATTTCTTTCAGATGCGGTAGTTCACTATGTCTGTGTCGGAAATTCGATTTGTCACTGACTTCACACAAACGTTACCATTTGGGCAATCAGAGGTGTTTATTCAATCCTGTTACACATTCAGCAAAAATTAAAATCTGACACAACTACCTGCAGGCTCGTGTCTGGTATCTAGACAAAGCTTCAAACAGCCACTTTTGTGTCAAAACAGTCTGCTCCACCTGTCGATGAGCTTTAAGTGCATGTTCTTGTCAACACACTGAAATAGAAATTTCAATGTATAATACTCTCAGGGCTCAGAGAGTAACAACACCATGAGTTTCAGCGTACTAGAGGAGAACTATTTACCTCTAGTGCGTTTCAAATTTAGCATTCAGGACCACAGATATTATTATTATTACTGCGGGACACTGAGACAGCTGATCCCAATATGAACTGAATGACAATTAAGCAAGCTAGTGTCTCAACCTGCCATTCAACGTCCTGAGTCTGGGATACCAACTATGCCTTCACACCATGCAAAGACCTTTTTCCTCTGCTAAGAATCCCTGTCCTCGGAGTGAAAATCCTGTGTGATGGGTCCTGATTGCGAGGTCCAAAGCCCGTTTCCCTCAGGGCCAAGGTCTCACTGGTTTCCCCAGCTCTGGCCTTCAAGCATCAGTCCTCCTCTGAGGAGAGCTGGGCTCCTTCGTCGTGAACCTCTCTGTAGGCAGCCATGGGGCCACCGTCAGGAGTGTAGCTCCCCATAGAGGTCTTCAATCCCTCAGACAGTTTCTGGGCTGCCAGCTTGGCCTGCAACTCCTGAAATTAAACACAACACAGAGAAAAAAGTTGACATGAATAGGCTGGTAAACAGTAAACAAGCACATTATTATAAAGCAGCACAGCCATAGCTATTAAACCCTCGACAAAAGTAGGACTGATACTAAGCTTAACAGGCCTCTGTAAATTGACAACAGCACACTGTTTGACATTTGGCTCTGTCGTCAGTACTTTGGATGTGAAGTGATACACGGTGCCCACACCACCTCGCTGCTGCCCTCTAGAGCTTATGGAGTGGACCTGGCGTATAATCACACTTCATTATTCACACAGATTCATTATTATATCATCACAACATTCACTAGATGAGAAAATGTCATGTTGACATTGGATGGATTCAGCTTGTTTGAATCCAGGTGCAATATGAACACCAAACTCTCTACTGCCAAATACATTAATGTGCTCTTTACAATACAGTGATTACACTGATGCAATTGTAATGCAAAGAGTTTTCTATTTATATCTGCTACATGGCACATTGTGATTGGAATGACACGAATCTGGACATAATACGTATGTATTTTCTTTTAAAGTAGGGAGGGACCAAGATAAATAAAGAAGACTTACAAGTAAAGACTTATTAATTATCATTGTTTATTGTTCAGTTTGTTTATTTATTCATTACAAATATATAAATGGCATTTATTATTATATAAGACTGTGTTCAGAGCTCCTGCAGCAGTGCGTAAAAAGACAGAGCTCTCATTCAGCTGAATCAGGTCAATTCGTGTTTGCCGACACAAGGTGTTCGAGCTAAAAAAAAAAATGCAGTCATCTGCCAAAATAGTTGAATCTCTTTGCCTGTTGTTGGACTGCAATGCAGGATCATACAGCAAGGTGCTGCGGTGACCAATCAAACATGTGCAATAATATACATTTATTACCTCACATGTTTCTGCTCATTCTTTGGCTTTTGACACTACATAGGTTGTTGATTTTATGTGTACAGATTATTTATCTGGGGTGGAGAGAGTCTATTTATGTATTTATTATGTTTTATTGTATCTTTTATCTTTAGTATTTTGTCTTTTTATTATGTTTTATGGTTTTTATTTCACTGTACAGCACTTTGGAAACCTTTGTGTTTATTTAAAATTGTGCTTTATCAATTAAATGGATTGGATTGGATGGCAAAGTCCGGGTCAACGACATTTACTTTTGTCAAGTGGAAATTTCTAACCTCATCAGTCTGCCTACAGTTCAGAGTATACACTGCATGTACAGTATAAGAGTGTGTTGGCTGCACTAACCTGCTGCTTCTTGGTTTGTTCCGTCATGAGCACGGCTGACTCTTCCAGAGACAGGAGCTGGGCCGGGCTGTGGTGGAGGAGAGGGAGTTTGGCTGAGGTGATGTCATCCAGGTGTTTTCTGTCCCGCTCCCTCCTGGCCTGCGCGGAGAGCGGCGATGAGCCTTCAGACGGCTGGCTGGGTGACGAGGATCCTGAGGGAGAAACGTTGCTCCTGTGGGGCAGCCTGGAAAAGACAGTGGAGGGAGGAATATGTGACTTACAATGTGACTGAATGAAATGCACATTATCATCCAAGTAATTTTTGCAATAAATGTTTACAAATGTCATCATGACTCACTGGTTTGGTTTGAATTTCTGCTTCCTGGGAGCCGAGGGGTTCTCAGTTTTTTCCAGGACAGTTAGAAAGTGAGGCTTTTTTGGTGTGTGCTCTCTGAGAAAGTAATTGTCTCTTGCCGTGCTGTTTAATGGGTCTTTGGACTCGCTACTGAAACCAGCACTGGTTTCAGACAGTCTGACCCTTTCCAAGGCCTCCACAAGGTCACCCTCTTTTGTCTCATCAGAGTTCAGAGAGGCCCCAGCAGCAGCTGTCTCCATGGTTTCACCGGCAGCCGCTATGGAGACAAACTGGTCCTGTTGCTCGTCCAAAGTGGTGTTTTCCTGCACATGAGCTGAGATAGGTGAAGTCCCTCTCTCATGGACCATGTCGCCTGCAGCAGCACTTTGCGTGTTGTGGTGTGAGGCTTGTTGTGTGTTGGGGAGAGCACGGCTTTGCATAGTGAACGCCTGCTGGTATTTGGACTGTAACTCGGTCCTGGCAGCAGACAACAAGCTCTGTCTCCTCTCCTCTTCATTGTGTTGCTCAATGGCAAGTCGCACTTTCTCTGCAAACTCTGATATCCTTTTCCCCTTGTCAGGAAGAGACCGCAATAACCTCCTGCAAACAGTACAAACCCATCATTTTATGGTAGATTCAAACTACAATTAAAGCATACAAGACTACAGACAGTGAACAAGCTTTTTCTTTTGCACATACACACACTTGTGTATATTCTATTACCATTTGAATAACACTATATAACCATAATAGATTAGAGAGAGAATTATTTTGACCACAGAAGAGTCTGTTCTTTCAATTGCAAAATGAATCATGAGTGACATGTTAGTCATGTTTGGGTGCTGACATCTACAGTACTGAAGAAGATGTTGTGAAAATGTTATACTTATAAGTCGTAGTCAATGACTGACAACAGACAACGGCAATCTATAACTATCTATCTACAGTGTAAATAAGATGCTCTGATGTTCAGTTCAGTAAATGTATGAAATCTGAATAATGTGGATGTGGAAGGTGCTTTCACAATTATACACCCCTCTAGTTGAAAGTCTATAAAATCAAGAGGCACTAGTGCAAATTCAACAGGTTCAATATTAGTGTAGTTTCCAAGACTGGATTATCATTTAATTCAAGTAAGATCTATGTAATGTTTGGACATTCACAAATCAAAAAACAAGTTTTAAAACAGGATCAATGGCAATAAAACCATAACGTTTTAAATGAAAGTAAAGTCAACACTCGTCTTTATTTATACTTTTATCTATTTGGTCTGTATAGATGGCAAAGGCTGTGCACAGTACAGTACACATACTGTATATGTGAACTATATAATCATAAATTAAAGGATGTTTAACTTACACAAATATCTAGAACCACATTTTAGCATGTAGCCTGATATTTTAACAAGTCATGGCACAATGTTGTTCTGCTGCAGTCTGCTGCTGTCACTCTGCACCATGAAGATAACAAACCTACTACAGTATGAGATGATGAACTCCATATTATTGAAGACTAAAAGTCTTATCACAACAAACCAGAAGTGACAGTGTTTCTCCTCTGTCACTGTCATGAACCATCCGTCACTGTCACAGAGTCTGACTCTCATGTGCGACAGGGAAACACGACAGGTCCAAACCACACAGTCTATGGCTCAAACTGAGGCATTTATATACGAAGTGGACTTACGTGTTGGAGAGGATCTTCTCCTGTCGCAGCAGCAGCTCTTGGAGCTGATCTTTGCTCTGGTGTCTCAGGTCTCCCACCTGTCCCTGGCTCTCTGTCCACGACGCGGACATCGCTGTTAGCTGCTCACAGCTACGGTAACCTAGCTACAGCCGCTCTCTAACGGCAGCAGCTGACGTTTCACTTTGATACACAACATAAAAACTCTGGGTGAACTTTACCCGAGTCAAAACATGGCCAAATCTCCGTCTCTTTGGTGGTTAAAGAGCTTTAAACCTCTTTAGAGCGGCAGGTTTACTTCTTCAACATTTCAAAGTGTGGCTCTTCTTCGTAACCGGAAGTGACATGGAGAGGTGGCGCTCTGCTGCCACCTACTGCACCGACCGGGGTACTGCACCGCTTCCTCCTGTCAAACAGCCAGTCAAGGTGTTTTGCTGCCCTCTTCGGGGCAAACGTAGTTACCAGCAGCTGATTATGACACTTCCCTGTTGACAGTGACATATTTCTGTCCTCTCTCTCTCTCTCTCTAATCAATGCAGCCAGTGTGAACAGGCTTCAACGTCTCAGATTTTCCACAGCTGCATGTCCAGTCCGGATGTTTCCCAGCGACCATGCCAACTCATTTATCAGCCAGTGCAACAGACAGACAATGACCCAAACTTCAACCAGGAGGTTACAGCTGTGTCCTTAATGTCCCCTCTCAGAGTTCAAAGTGGGTTTAACTGATTGGCTGCGGCTGCACAGCTGGAACAAGATTTTAGTAGAATGGGAATGTCATGTGCATTTTGACCTACACCGGAAAAACACTATGACCTGCAATTGTTTCACATGTGCATAGTGTCCACCACAATTCAAGAACCAGAAGAAATAGGTAGGCTATAGAACCTAATAATACACTCAAAACAGAATATACAATAGGCTAGGACTGACTAAATTTACTACATGGCTTTGGGGTTTGTTTACAATCTAGTTTTGTTGAGGGAAACAAAGTTTAATCGGCAAACTACGGATTTGCATAGTGAAACCTGTGTGCATCATTTCCTGTAAAATGCAATGAACCGCAGTTCTGAATAAGCATGATCTGAATATTAATCATAGGATGTGTCCGCAAAATAAAGTAGTGTAGTGACATCTTTTGCATATTTTCTGAACATGTAGGCTAGTTCCGTGCTTATGTAGGCTATAACATTGGAACATGGAAATGTGTGGAAATTACACATATAACACGGAAGCTGTACAAACCAGTTCTAAAAAATCTATTTTTTTCTATGACAATTTAATTTAGAATAATCCCCATCATTGAGCAAAGGTATCAAGTAAATGCATCAAGCTGTATGTAGGTGTGTTGTGTCCAATGATGCAGTAAGCATACTTGCACAGTAAAGTCTTTATTAGCCAAACACTCTGCTGGTTTCTTTCCATTAGTTTCAGTTTGATATGTAACTTTAAGGAAAAGGCACATCATGAAGCATTTTCAAATCACAGTTGTGGCAGTGCAGACAACAGCTGGATAATACTTGTGCCTGTGGCTCAGGAATGGCAGTCACCTCATTAAGGTTAATATCTTCAAAGTAAATTAACAAATTTATCATTAACACAGAAATTGACTTTATACTGTATTATCATACTACCCTGTTGCCAATTCAAAGAGATTCATTCCCACCACCAGTATCAGATGGTAGGCTCACAAAGGCACAAAGCATGATATAAATATTTTGTACATAATGTGACAATAACAAAATAATATTCATATAATTTGTACAGAGCCCAATATAAAATGTTTAACACAAATGCTTTATCAACCTTCACATCAGACTGAATGCTCATAGCTCCATGAGCAACATACATAGGCTTCATTGACTGTAAACAAAACAAATAAATTCTTCAGTATATTATTTACAAAATATTTTACAGACCTTCATATTACTTACACCCTACAATATTTCATTATACAGTAACTAACAGTAATGTGCAAACATAGAATCAGAATAGGATAGAAAAACCTACATACAGTATGACTTTTTGACATCGACGAGTCCAGATTTATATTCTACACAAGAAAGACTGTCTGACTTCTGACTGTCTAAAATATGAGATCTGTGTCACACGTTTAATTTAAAAACACAGTCAGCAGTGAAAATAATACCACAGATGACTGTGTTTTAAAGGAATATATAAGGATTAGCCTGCACTCATAAGCTATATTTCCAAGGGTTAAAAGAGAGAATCAATAGCACTCTCGTATCTGTTCAGTACTGTAAGGTTGCAGGTAGTTTTACCTGCAGGAAAACATTAACTATGGAGTCAGGACATACTGGTGCTACAAAGCTCAGCTATAGGCTACAAGGTTTATCTTAGCATAAAGACAAGCAGGAAAAGACTGTCCTGTTCTGCTCTGTCCAAAAGTATTGAAATACACTTACTAATAGTTATTCTTATTGTGTCTTCAATACAAAAGATTATGTATAAAAACTGATAATGCTGGTTTTGTCCTGGATTACTTCTTGGCTGTAAACAGAGTTTTTAATAGTTGCTTGGCAACTGCTGCTTTAACCCTGTACAGTTGTGGGTTTTAGACTTCATTGCTTAGATTTTGTTGCCACAAAATGGACAAAGCCTGCAGGGAAGCTGTTTCTTCCTGTTTGCAGAATTGATGCTAAGAGGCTAAACCAAGCTAAGCTACCTGACTGTTCTCTCTTGGTATTGAGATGATCATGTACTGTAACCCTTGTCACAAATAAGTATTTCCTCAGATGTCCATTGGTAGATATGTTACTTTAAGATTCGTCAATGTTTATCTTTGCAGTCATTTCCATAAGTTTCAGGAACGGCGAATAAACTTGAGGTGCTCTTCGTCTCGGTTGAGAAGAGGATGGGGCCAAAGGCGATTCCCCCGGACTTGAGAGTGTGTTTGCGTTCGTTTCTGTGTCCACCACATCTCTCCTGGACCTGACCGGGCTCAAAGAAGGTTCCCGTTCAGTCTGGTAGGTGTAGGAGGATGTCCCACCACTCTGCACCAAAGGTTGGGAGTCCAGGAAACGGCTGTATTCAACAGGAGTGTACCTCAGTAAACTAGATTCCAGCCTGCTGGGTGGAGGGTCTTGAGACCTGTATGTCCTTGGTTGGGTGGGCGTTGTCAGGTAGAAGCATGGATGCTGAATGGGTGATGAGGGGCTTGAAGGTTGTAAGTAAGATAAGACATGTGAGGGAGATGAGGGTTGAGTGGGAGATGAAGGTTCTGTTGGTGACAGAGATTCAATGGGTGATAGCCGCTCAGTAGGGGATGGTGATGGTGATGGTGATGGGGGCTGAATGGATGGCGGGAGTTGAATGCGATGAAGATGACTGGGTTCGCTCTGAACATCAAGCCTCTGTGCCTCATGTCTGCAGATGCACACATCAGAATGAGAAACCACCTCTAAATAAAGCACCAAATATAACCTGATGCTACTAAATATGTTTCTCCGGCCCTGTTTCTTACCTGGGGAGCAGATCACAGCCTACTCCTACCTCTCTGGTTTCCAGAGAATCTCGCTCCCTATTCTGTGTAGACACAAAATACTTCAGCTTGTCTTCTAATTCATTATTCTGGGAAAAGGAAAAGAGGAAACAACACTGTCAGGTCAGAAACATGCAAAGGACTGCAGTCACTTTACGCGTGAAAGTGACTTGATAGATGCAGTGACACAAGAAAAACCACACAGGCACTGCTGAAAGCTCAGGAGATCCAGTGCTCAGCAGCCAAGGCAATCATCTGTGGTCATGCAGGAGATTACCACACCACACCAAAATTTAAAAAGGACGGTATACTGTACATTCAGTGAAACGTTTGTCTTACCTCACACTCCACTATTGCAATCCTGTCCAGAAGCTCAGAGATGAACATGTCCTTCTGAGCGACTTGAGCTCGCAGTGTTTCAACCTTCACAGATTCAAGAAGACAACAATCAATGGAAATGAGAGATTGCGTTATTCCAGATTCTAGAACAGAAACACTGCACTTGGCAAAAAGAAAATGCACCTCCCCTTATGGCTCCTGGATCAGGATTAAGTTAAATACCCTTTGTGTGCACTGAATTCGTGCATGCTCTGGAGCTCTGGTAAATAAACCTCTTCGGCATGACGTAGCCTATGCATCCACACCCATTATCAAAACACAAAGTAGAGCCTCAGACCTGAATGCCTGTGGCCGAGCAGTTTCGCACACACAGATGACATAAGTAAACCATGCTCACCTCCTCGATCATCCCTTTGACTTTTCTCTGCTGGCAGAACACCATGTCGTTCAAGTGTTTGATTCTCTCTCGGAGATCCAGCGCTTCACGTTCCAGCTCTTTGGACCTAAACACGACCAGCACACACACACTGATTGATTTGCAAACATAGCAGTTACAGTACAACATGGTATCTATTGAGTGAAGCTCCCTAGACACTTGACACTCGTTTTGATGCATCCTCTGAATATCATGAGCAAACTTCCTCCTCTGATTTTGTTTCTCTGGACTTTAATATGATTTGTACCTTTTGGCCACAGTTGTATCAGTTTTATCCATCAGCTCCATCAAGCGGAGACGCTGTTCACACTCCTGCAGCTTCTTTTGGAATTCACCTTTTTCCTGTGAAGATCCGTTCAATCATTAAGAATTTTAAAAGTTAAACACATTGAATAGTTTGACTTGAATAGTCATTTATCGTCGTGTCTTACCTTTCCCATACAGTCCAGTAGTCGCTCTACCTCAATGATCCTCTGGTCCCTCTCAGCAATCTTGGCCTCTGCTATCCGGATGTTATTTTCTGCTTCCTCCAGTCGTCTGATGTAGTCATCAATTTGGGCCTGGGTGAACAGAAATACATTTCAGTTCAGATGAATTAGTTGTCAAGAGGTTTATTATTTATCTTTTTTTTTCTTTTCACATCCTTTATCTTTGTTAGATGTGCCAAAATAAATCAAAAGTATCTGAACTATCTTGAGTAATCATAGCTCATCCATCTTGCTCTTATGTTACATTCAGCAAGTTGTGGTTTCTATTGGCACTAAAACGGTGTGATGTGCTGTTACGAGAGTAAATACATAAGCAGTAAAGAATGCAGACCTGTAGGTTTTCAATCTCCTCCCTGTGTTTCCGTTGTTCCTCCTGCAGCTTTTCTTCATATTCCCTCTGTAGCTTTGCTGAGAGCTCCTGCAGCGCCTGAGCGTTGGCCTCCTGCGAAGACTCCACCTGGATAATTCACAGCGCAGCACAGCACAAATTAAGACTATGCTCATCTGATTATTCTGTACTGACACAAGAATAGGAGATGAGGAGGCAGCTGATGTGCTACTATGCTGCAATGGGATCATCTGCTTTTAGATCCGGGGGATCAAGGCATGCTGTTTTATGTTCTCATGTTTTTATTCTTTGAAACTGTAGTTATTCGCTCTCTATTGAAAAGTCGCTGTATTGTTCAGTCATCACAGACTAGAGCACAAGGTGACTTCTCAGAGCTTTTATGACTCTGTGATTTTACTATAACCTGCAACAGAAACTGAAAAGTGGTGAGATATAAGGGAGGGAGTCATAAACACTATACACTAAACACGTTATCTTGTTCTGTTGTGAGAGACTCATCAGACCGTTTTGCAACAGGTCATTTGAGCGCTCGTCACACCGCCTGGATGACCAGAATGTCTGAGTATCTCAATGAGCAGGTTTTCCCACAGTAATGTTTTGAGGCGTGCAGATGCACATGTGGGTTCACGTGAAATAATGAGGGTGAACTCGGTCTGACCTGGAGTCTCAAACTCTGGTTTTCAGCCTGTGCAGCGGCCAGCTCCTTCTCTTTGTCTTTGAGTTTTTCTTGGGTTTTCTCACAGGTCCTCTGCCAACTCTTCGTCCCGTCTCTCGTGTTCATTCTGTTCTGACAGTTCTCCAGAAGGGATTTCTGCAAAGGAAGCTTTTTTTCTTATCAAGCCAACATTTTCTGTGATGTAGACATGTGCCCGGTGTACACAGCGTCTTCACAGGTTCAGTTACATTGATTTGTTACCTGCAGGCCGATGTTGGCAGTTATAAGGGAGCTGTTCATCTCATCAAACTTGTCCATGGCCGCCGTGCGGATCCTCACCTCTGATTCCAGACTCCTCCGGTGTGAGTTGGAAGTCTGTAGAAACAAACGGTCCACTACTTTTTCAGTTTTATTCACAGCTTCATAGACTGGAGGTTGATGAAGGAGTTGTGAGTTTGTCTCACTGTGTTACATAATTCATTACCCTGAGATCCTGTGAAAGCTTCTGCATTGATTGCTGCATTCCTCCAAACTGCCCGTACATTCGCTCCCTCACCTTCTCCAGAGAATCTCTCACCTGGATACACACACGTACAACATACAGATATGGTCAACACAGCAACAAAAACAGCCGTATGGAGATGTGTTCACCTAAACACTTGGCTGCTTGTTGTGTTATATCTCCACTCACCTCCCTGATGTACCTCATCTCATCGTGAAGGTGATTGACCGTCCACTCTCGTGCCATCACCTCCTGCCGTCTGTCCGAGCCCGTCCTCTGCACTACAGCGTACACTTTGGGCCCATGATGCTGCAGCGAGG
This sequence comes from Trachurus japonicus, assembly GCF_045865225.1. Taxonomy (NCBI): domain Eukaryota; kingdom Metazoa; phylum Chordata; class Actinopteri; order Carangiformes; family Carangidae; genus Trachurus; species Trachurus japonicus. The sequence continues at coordinate 11,950,243 of NC_140909.1, forward strand.
ACTCTGGCACCCCATTGGTCATGTCTCCGAGGTGCTGAGGGAGACAGGATCACACCGGTCAGGTTTCTGTAGCCACCCTCCAACTGAGGCTAACTAAGACCGTCATTGTATTTGTGTAGTTATGTGCATGCTTGTGTGCAGACATGCACACTTGCAGGTGGATCACATGTTTGTGTGTGGATGCACATGCTTGCATATGTATATTTGATCAGGTATTTCCAGCACTACTGCTGCTGAGCACTGGAAACAGGAGGTTGGGAGACAGGGGCTAGAAAAAAAGTGCAGGCCAGGGTGTATTCAAGGTGTCGTGTTTCTGCAACCCAGTACATGAGCTGCTGCCGTTTCTGTCTATTGTATCTCTAACAGCCAGGCCATCACTGAAAACGGATGCACGCCAGCACGGGAGCAGTGCAGCACGGTAAACAATACAATAACTAAATAACAAATGACAGTTGTTGTCATGGACACAGATTAATTTCTCAACTGCAGCTTAGGGATTCAGTCTCTATAAATATTTCAGAGACACTGCAAAAAGCAAAGAGTTGTAAGGCCACAAGTAATGCTCACTACATTAGACACATGACATGATTATACAGTTTTTACACACTATAAAATGTCAAAATATAATAATGAACGCCCATCACAATTTCAAATCGATTCATTCAGATCGCTCGATCTATATCTAAACAAAGAACACCAAGGAACCATATATTAATCAGTTATTTCTAACCAATCATTGTCGTAATCTCAATCTTACTGTAATTGTCTAATCTTTTCAGTTTTAATCACAGTAATTCTAGATATTTACAGAAATCTCCTAAACTCAGAACATACTGTATGTCTCCTTTGTCTCAAATGTGTCTGTCTCCTTCCCATTTGAACAAATACACAGGAATTGTTACAGTCACCTTCGAAAGCATCTGTTCCTGCTGAATATCCATGAAGACATTATTAATGACAGCCGGCGAGTGCACGCACAGAGACGTGTTTTACAGAGGGATGCCAGTGACACACATGCGCCTCAGTGTCATGCCAATTATTCATGTGGTGGATGTGTCTGTCTACCTGCTGAGGTGACTCCCTGCCAGCTGGCCTCTCTCTTTGGACAAGCCCATTTTTCTTCTTCCACACCCCGTTGACATCTTTTTCTTTCTCCGCCTGCAAAAAAAAACGTGAAAAAAAACACAAGAACAACAAATATTTACGTAAGATTGCTGTCATGAATCATTCACCGCATTTGACTGTGTTGACACTTCAAAGTTCAAAGGGTTCAGATTATGTAAGTATTGTTATTTAGTGCAAACACCCCTTCAGTGATACCTATACTAATTAGCAAAGTTTCGGTTGCAGCACAAGAAACTTGACTGTTTGTGGCCCCACACAACAAAGACCCTCAACATAAGCAAACACAGTTGTTTTTCTCCAGTCATTCTACATTATGAAATGTCTGTCTAACAAATATCATGTATTTGTACTGCATAGAGAGTCAAACTTTTTCTCATTCACTTTGGCTCAATTCTCAAATGAGAAAAGCATTTTTTAAAAACATTAAGGACAAATCTCTGGGCAATAAGTTTGCCATTACTACAGATCAAAATGTCTCATTCACTGAAGCAAATTGCATTATAATGGTCTGTATTCAGAGATGATACCTGCCTGTTTTGATGATAGGTGGATGATTCATTCACACATAAAAGAGCTCAAGATACAGACAGAAATGTTTAAACTGTTACAACCAGTCCAAGCCTCTCCTGCATGTATAAATCCAACAAAAAAAACCCTATATATGAACTAACAATGTAACATTACCAGACAGTTGTTTTCGATGCAAATGCATAGCCGCCGGAACGACATTCCAGACATGGCTGTTGGGTCGAGTCATTTCAAAAGCACACTTTTAGTGCAGCTACTCCATCTACTCAATAAAATAGTTCTGAGTATTTGCTTCATGTGTTGTAATGTTACATAATACATTATTATTTCATAGCGTGGTGAATGTGCAGGTCACAACTTCTCCACAAGAGCATTCTGGAGTTGTTGGATTGTGTATTTGATGAGTTTTGAGGGACAAAGGACCAGTACCATTCACCTGAGCAGCTCACGTCTCTGCCCCGCAGATCTCAAAACAACACGCACCGATAATCAAAGCTGCTTAGCTACCCCTATGACTATAGGGATTATGGCAACAGGCGAATTTGCCAAAAATATTGAACTTAAAGGGATACCTTTAAGCATAACAGCAAAATAAATAAGCTACCAGGTTGAAACTAAAACTAGATTTTGAAATAGGGTCCTACATGACTGGTAGAAATGCAGAAATAATCTTTACGGTTTTCTCGAACACGATTTCATCTGTCAAACATACATGTAGGCTATACTATAAATATGACATGCAGTGATAATGTGTTTCTCAAACGATGAAAGACCCGTTTTTCTTCTGCACAATTTATTCTTGTATATTTTTACCTTGCTTAGTTTCATACCTGCTGTACATTCACTTGTATTCATGCCCACCCACACTGCAATATTTCTAATAAAGCAAATTGTAGTTTTATCTCTATTCAAATTGTCTTTATTTTTGTTTTACATAGTGATGTCTTTATATTTGAATTCCTTACTTTCTTTACTTGCCCTGTACTTCTATTCTACTGTTGCAAGTGAATTTCCCAGTGGGATCAATAAAAAGTCTTATGTCTAATGTTTTGTTACTTTAATAGTTGGTGTGTAAGACTGACTGACAGACAGACAAACAGAAAGTCAGCCCCCACATCTCAGAGATACTATAAGACTGAGGAGAAACCAGAACAAAGACACCAGTGTTTCCTTGTGTCTGAGCTTCACATTTCTCAACAACTTCATCTACAGAGAACAGACCGTTGTGAAATGTGAATTCCAGCAGATGGGAGGGAAGAGCAGCCATGTTACTGTAATGTATTGACACAGCAGCAGCACAATAGTAATATATAGAGGCCAGTGTTTACATTTTCCTTGCTCAAACTGCTGCTTACATGGGTTCTTTTGTTTTGTTGCCTTGAGGGAAACTGACCTGAATCATGCGCCATGTCAAACACCTCTCTGTCATTTGTTTGCATCACATGAAGTGACTGCTCTGCCATATGACTGTTTTGTGATGGGTTCGATTGAATGGATTAGCTCCTTATTCCCAACACGGACATGGTAGTTGTATTTGAAGTCCCAGCACAAAGAGCCTCTCATGTAGCTCACTGGGTTGAATTATCTTCACTTTGTGCTATTGTAAAGATGAAATTCAATGCTGTAGGTGTAGAAACATTTATATGTAGCTGTCATGTGTCCTTTAGTCCTCTGTGATTCATTGTGCGGATGTATTTCATCTCATCTAGGTCATAGTCACCGGCTGGATTGTGTCAATGATGTGTCAGGTTGCACTCCCTCCACCACCTCCTTTCTGATTTTTATGGTGAGGAGCAACTTTAAAGAGTTTATTTTCATCCATCATGATTAACTACATGTCTTCCATTTTACACGTTTTATTCCTTTTTCAATATAAAATCAAACAAAATCTAAGTGACCTACATCTGATCTTCAATAAAAATTTAATCTGAGACCAAAGGTTGAGCAGGGCTGTAAAAACATGCAAGGACATGGATGCTCATAGGGCAGAGAAATTCAACAACAAAAAACTGGACTATCAAAACGAACCTGTTTAAAACACTGTACAAGTATTTGAACTGAACCTCTTTGCAATTACAGCAGCACCTGGACAGCACTCAGAGCTGAATACATAATGAGTCTAGATGAGGAGGACACAGAAGTGAGCTCTTAACCTCCTGAACCCTAATCTTCCTCTTCAAATTCTCCTGAACAGGCTTTTTCCACTGCGTGCCACAGCTCCACATGCAAATTATACTGTATACACCAGCTTGTCAGGCCTACTATAGTGAATACGTTGTGCTTGCATTATTTAATGTATATTTTCACATGATATAGATCTTATAGAAATAATCTACTGTAACAGAAAACCTTTTTTGTGAGATTATGACCAATCTTTGCAGTAATTTGTAGCCACACAAAGACTTGAAACCGGGAAACCACCATCGCGGCTCACCAATGTGTTTTTAAAATAATTTATCAATTTATTTTGTTATAGCCATGACGAGCAATGTGTGTTAAAAAGTGAAGTTCACAGAGAGGTCAGTTTCGTTGCTTCTGGTCAGGGCAAAATTGGCCTGTGGCTGTGTGTTTGTGCTAAACTACGCTAAGTAGCTGACAGTAGCGTGACAGAGTCTTTAATCCTATCATGTAACTCTTGGCAAGAGAGCAATGATGCTTATTTGTGTAATAAGTGTTCTTATTCCTCCAAGGTTAATGTAGGCCCACTATTTTTATTTACTGTTTTTATTTCCTCTTATTGTTTTCTTTCAAGTAGAAACTTTTCCTCTGCTGTTGGAGCTGCTGGTGTCGGCCCTCAGACAAACTGGCGACACAGTTGTACAGTAAGGTGCAAACTTACATCTTCTCCAAACACAAACCTCACCACCAAGCATATGTGTGTTACTACTCCACACTATGTATTCACTCTTGACTAGACTGTCCTTTGTCATCAGTTTCTATAGTAGTAGTCACGCCCTCCTCCCAAAGTGAAGCACATTCAGAGATTGTGGTATCAGTGGAGTGTGTGGAGGTGTGGCAACTTGACGAACACCACACTCCCTACAACAGGCCAAGGTTCATAGAAAACATGCCACCACACTTCTGTCAGGTTCCTGCACAGTTAGAGGGGCCAAGAGTCGGTAAAGCATCATCACGCTCCGTTCTCACACTCTCGCTGCCAAACTCTGGCATCAGACGCCCTGATCCTTACCACAAACAAAAGCCAGGGATGAGCCACCTACAGCAAACACCCATCCAGCCTGCAGCGTAGACTCACAATAACGATTCATATTGTCACAACGTTCGTTCATCAACACACACGTACTGTATCGCCTGAGTGTAATTCTGCACTCTAATGAGCGAAAGCCAATTTAATGAGCTGTGTTTGTCTAGTTAATACTGTTTGCGTTAATATTGTTCCAGCTAACACTGTGTCAGCTGCCTCTGAGACCGAGAGCATGCATGCTGTTCTGCAAAAGCATCTTAAATATGTTCTATATGGAATAGATTTACAATATAGAGTCGGAGCTGCAGCTTTGAAGAAAATGTGAAGCAGCTGTGTGCGCATTATCACATGCACACACCCTCCTGTCATGATTGTGTAACTGGACCAGATGATAAAAAAAACCATAAATCTCAGAGGCTCCTTCATCTTTCTTCTTATGTATTATGATGAATTGATGCTACAGTTTCATTATTCCACGTCACAATTATCTGTTAGTGGGGGAGCCACAGTCCAGTTTACCAAGAGGCTGCGCAGGGTTTAGCTCTATTCATTCCTTGTTTACCTATCTAAATATGGTTGTCAAGAAAGATTTATAGGCAGGATGCAGTTTGATTAACTGTAAAATTTCAATGAGAGCGAGATGCATGACTTACCGTGTCTGAGTTGTCTGTCTTGGCCTTGTTGTTTCCATTGTCTCCAGCGTGTAGAGTTAACCTGAGGCGTCTGATCCTCCTCTGACAACAACAACAAACAAATGGGCAAATAAGGGCAATGTTATACAAGCACGTTCACTTCTGTGTTTCTTGCCACAGTGAGATAGTGATACTGTAATATGGAATGAGTGTTAACCGCATTACATCATCGCAACTAAGACACTGAGTGGTTACAAATGTCACGGACCTCTAACAGTTCACCACCATGGGTTTATTTATAGACAATGGCAACAGAACTGCAAACAAATTTCATGTAAATGCTCTGAACACATCTGACACATCCACTGTAATATTTACACTATACACGACCTCCTTCATTTGGTTGTGTAACAAACATGAAGGTTTTTTTTTTTTTTTTCAGTTTAAGATCTTTAAAGATTTTATCTAAATTCATTTCTCATTTTAAAAAAACATAACATACAGCAGTAATGTGTTCCCACAGTATCGTTTACTGTAGTGTCTCCTCATTTACAAACAATGGGAAAAACTTTAAAAGCTGGTGTAGTACAAAGGCCTGTTTTATCAGAGGGCTGTTCAAATAAACATGACATGTCCAGTCTGCTGCACACCCAGCTCCCATTACGTGCTCATGTAAGTGAACACATCCCACAACAAACATGAACTTTTAAGAGGATTGGGGAATTAAAAAAAATGTTAGGTTGGATTAAGAAAAGGGTTTTTTTCTGACTGTACAGACAAGAATCAAAGCAGCAGGGACAAACAGAAGGGAGGAAAAAACACTGGGCTGTTTGCAAAACACTGAGGAGGAGAAGGAGGAGAGACAGGGGGGAGAGCCGGAGGGAGCATTTACTGTCCTGACTTCTCTGGGACTTCTTACCTCACTTAAAGACTCTGGAGAGTCCTCTGTTGTGGTGGTGGTGGTGGAAACAGCTCGTCCTGCACCGTAGCGAAGCATGTCTCCTCTTCTTGTCCACTTCTCGCTTCTCTTCCTCTCCCTCTCTCCAGCCCTTCTCCCTCCCTCCCTCCCTCCCTCCCTTTCCTCTCACTCTCCTTCCTGAGTTCTGCTCAGAGTCTCAGAGCGACCATCTGCCCCCGGCCCCAGCCTGGGAAGAGGAGGGAAATTCCACTCTCTCTCTCTGTGTCGAGCCCAGTGGTGGTGGTGAATGCTGCGAGTCCACGAAGGGGCCCCCAAGCTGCCCTGTCTGTCTGTCTGTCTCTCTGTCTGTCAGGTAAATGACCAGGTGCAATCCAGCAGCTCCACACTCACAAACACAACTATGTCATTGTCCTTCTTCCAGTCAGACTCTTCATTTAATCCATGGGCCTGACAGAGCTGTCAGTCACTCAGCAGCCTCCCTCTCTCCCTCCCAGCCTCCCAGCCTCCTTGTCCGTCTGACAGTGACTCTGTTTCTCTGTATTCCCATCAGACCTGTCGGGCCACATTTCACCTGCCTCTCACAGGGCGGGTCCTCCGACTGGGGCCAGGACAGGTGGAGCAATTGTTATCAACGGGAGGGGCTGATAGGTGGAGCCGCCGCCGCCATTCACTCCTAGTGAAGGAGTTTGATAGTTCCTGTTATGGCTGTACGTGATATTATTACTTAAAGTAAACTATAACCCTTATCAAAGACGTATTAAAATGAGCTTTACTTTGATTAAATGCAATGTTTACAGTATGTACCTATGTAAGAGATTAACAATAACAATCCAATAATATAACATTATAAAACTGAGATCTTTGATGATTTTTATAGAAACTAAAATTTTGATTGCAGCATTTTTACTGTGAAATTGAAACCTGAACTTTAGCAGCTGAAAGTCTGAAATAGGTTTAAACCGAAGCTGCAGCAGGTGAGTCGGATACAACAGGAGTTGCTATAGTCAATAAATTATTGATACTGTGTGTTGATAGTGGATAGCGATGAAAACGAAGACAACATTATTTTTTAATGCTGCTGCTACTTCCTGCCTCACGACTACACTATCGCTATCACCTGGCTTTACACAGTGGATTCGCCCTCATCAGTTTATACCTCATACTTTATGCTGTGTAACATCTTATAGGAGTCAATGGATAGCCGTCAAGACAGCCAGATCACATTCCTCCTATGAATGGCCTGCAGTCACTCCCTTTTAATAGAAACCAGAAACACAGAGTCACAGAGGAGCAACAGAATCAAGTTGCCCGTTTACATCATTATTCAACAGAGATCCCGCTGTTCGCTCACTGTCAAAGCACGTCAGTAAATATGAAAAGAAACAATTCTGAGAGAAACATAAGAGGCGTTTTTTTTTTTTTTTTTTTTATAGGGTCGGGGGGTTAATCAGTAACCAGACAACAAACAAATGGTCTTTCTCTGCTTCTGCAATCAGTGGACAAGTCTCTCAGCCCCTGTCAAGTCCAGTTTCATGAGGAAACCCACTCCCATAAACATTATGAATGTATGTCACTTCCTGTTGTGATTACATACTCACTGTTTTTGTGATCTTGAATCAGCGTAAGATTTCATTCTCCCAACTCGGCTGGTCGCACAAGAACAACCAGATTTACATGAAGCACATATGACTGAGACGGAAAAAACTCACAGAGCTTCTGTATGTTGACTCAGCGTCAACAACAAGACGAACCGAGTACTGTACATTTACTCAGGTGCTGTACTGAAGTACAAGAGGAACTCATATTTTACTGTTTTCATCTAAACAGCTAAATATTTTACTTTTTACTCGTCTACAACTTTATGCACATAAATACTGTCTAAAATATTATGCTTATTATTTCCTTATAGAGTTGAAGCAATTGTTAATTAGTCAATTAATTGATAAGTGATACTTTGTCATTTAAGTAATTGTTAATTTTTCATGCTAAAATATTCATGGTCCCAGCTTCTTAAATGTGACTATTTGAATTTGATGTTTTTCCATTTCTTAAATAAACAGTAAACAGAGTAATTTGTTTTGTGGGTTCAGGGAAATTTTGAAGGATATGTTTATTTTCTGATGTATTGTAGACCAAACAATTAATTGCTTAATCAAGAAAGTAATTACAAATGATAATAGTCATTAGCTTGGTGCTATGTTGAATAATTTAGCCACACCTCACAGTAAAATGCTGCTTATATAGGCCTATTGATGCATGAGGACTCAGATATTATAGTTCAGCATTTACAGAGCCTTAACCTTTGATGCATGTCATAATGACTTGGTATTTTTAAATTCAACAATTTGGAATTCATGACTTGTAGCCTATTTGTAATGTGGTGTTTTACTCTGTAGCTATAATTAAGAGGTCATGTTGTCTGGGTAATAACAGCCCATTGTGTGCTGCTGCGTGCGGTTCACTGTGCAGGTATTTGAGCTTCCTGTGTGGTAGTTGCAGTTGCTTAAGTAGGACTTTGTTGTTGAAACCAACACGAGTCGCTGTGGAATTTAGGTTGACCTCTGTTTTAATGATGGTTTGACAGATAGTTACTGCTGCTGACAGACAAATGTGCAGTCTGTGATGAAATGACAGAGCCGCACAAAGCTGCACTGTCTCCAGAAATCTGTGGCAAAACTCGAAAGGAACTCAAAACTCGACAAAATCTGCACGTGTTGTTCAAAAAGAAACATTTTGGTTGCGGTTGTGTTATTGTTCCTTTGTACTGACGTGAAAGATCTCAGGGCTGTGGTCATGTCCTGGCTCGAGACATTAGTATGACTTAAGAATAAAATATTTTTTCTGGAGCTGCCAGGTAATTGAAGAACCTTGGAGTCATAGATATAATCTGCCGGTCGAGCTGATTTTCTCAGCAAAAAGAAAGGAAACAGACCGCAACACAACAGTACAGACATGTTTTTATAGTTTCGACAGAGTGAGGGATCAGGACAAAAACAAACAAACATGGTAACTGTCTCAGATTGATAATGGCTGATAAATCTCCTGTTATCTGAGGGGAGGGACTTGGGCTTTTCCTGATGTTTCTGTGTTAAAGGGATAGTTCAACATTTTGGCAAATTGGCCGATTGACATAATCCCTATAGTGTTAGCAGTAGGTTTGTTACCTTTAATTGTCGGTGCAAGCTATTTTTAGAACAGCGGAGCAGAGCCGCGAGCTGCTCAGAGCTACGCTACGGAGGCTAATGGGATTTCTTGGTTTCCCTCATCAAACTCATGAAATACACAATCCAACAACTCCAAAATGCTCTGGTGGACAAGTTGTGACCTGCACATTCACCACGCTGCTATGACTATAGGGATTATGTCAATGGGCCAATTTTCCAAAATGTTGAACTATCCCTTTAAACATCACAAGTGGATTTGGCTGCGCACGCACACACACACACACACACACACACACACACATTAGTATTTGACAGACTGTATCAACAATATAGATATAATTTACTTTATCATTTATAATAAACAATTATAGGCCTATAACATCCAGAATTGGCATAATGAGTATTTTTACTTTTGATACATTAAGCCAGTTAAACAACTATACTTAATTTAAATAAGATTTTCAAAACAGGACTTGAAGTGCTGTATTTTTTTTAAATTATATTTTTATTTTATTTTCCATCACTAAGAGTCTCTAACAATACAAAACCTGGAGCAGGTTTGTCCTGCTGGACTGAGGCATCCATCGCCTGAGGCCTCTTCCAATTGTTTACTTTGAGTAACATTATTAGTAATGTTGAAAACAGAAACACAATCAGACTGTGTGGGTGTTGGTCCAAGAAGTGTTCGCACAAGAATGTGACAACCAATCTAGATGGTTAAGACCACGTAGCACAAGAAATACAAGTAGGTCATGTGCTATTGGGTGAGCCAGTCATAAATCATGATCACTTATTTAAAGTATCACAATGAATCATCTTCAAGCTGGAAGTATTTGGGAGTTGGACAAGTTGCTGGTGTGGGAGCTGTACAGTGCGTCCCTCTGGATCCACAGAGCTCTGACAGCCCGACTGGATGATGACAAAATCCAGCCCCCCACTCCCCAACACACATGAGCCCTGAGCCGTTTACTTCTTCATTATCAACCCTCATAGAAAAACAGTGGAACAGAGAAAAATACATTTGCATTCATAGCCACCACCTTTATTTATCCATCATCAGTTTTATGGCAAATTAATATTCAAGGCATCAAATTCATCCTGTTTGTATCCTTCACCACAGTCAAAACCAGAGGTCTTCAACAGGGGGTCCGTGACCCCTTGGGGGTCCGCAGAAGTGCTGCAGGGGGGTCATGAAACCTTTGGTTGATTATACAAGTTTGTTTTTTTGTTTTTTGTTTTTTGTTTCCACATTTATGCTTAGAATAAAAACGTCAATTTGAATAGCTTGTATGCAGGATTATCACTCGATTGAAAGACATTGTTGATATTGGCATTGGTATTAGTTAACAAGGTTTGTTTATAAATGGCAGTGGCATGACCATGAATATACGAACCTGTGTATTAATTGAATAGCTGAGTATTGAATCCAGGGTACGTTTATACATAGTAGGCTACTAGGCCTAGTTTAATATACTGTAATACACAAATTTATAAATATTTAAAGTAGGGGGTCCCTGCTTCAGAAAGCCTGAAAAATGTTGAAGCCCCGCAGTCAAAACTATCTATCACAACCTTGTTCCCTTTACAGCAGCTAGGGGGCAGCATCGTACTGTGAGATCTTTTAAAAGAAATCACAACTTTGGATTATTTTCATGTCTGCCCACGCTACTACTGAGCACCAGAGCTGTAAGACTTGTAAAACTTGTATGTTTTCTACTCTCAGCTGTGAAACAAATCTCTGTGTGAAAAAGGGAAGCTGCAAACCACTTTAAATCTACAATCAGAAAAGACTCACTCACTCACTCAGTTCCCTCCAAAACATCCTTCTCCCTCAGCTCAGCTGTCTAACCTCTGTGTTTCCCAGCAGTCACTCTGGTCGAAGTCACTCAAGCACATAAAGGAATCCCAAGAATGATCACCTTGTTAAGTATACACAACTTTCTCCTTAAGCCCTCCAGCCTGCAGCCCCTATTAGTTTACTGCTTGGCTTGACACAGAAGAGAGAGAGATAATGCTGTGGCACTTGAAAGGTTGATTTGTCTGTTGCACACAGAATAGCAACAAATGAAGGTCGTGCCCTGCCAACAATGGCCAGTCAGCCAGCGAGCAGAAGAAAGCATCAACCATTCACCTCCTTTTCGCTGCAGCAGTCAGCGGTAGGTCTGAATGCAAGAGAGAGAGAGTTCCCAGATTGTTTCTGATCAACACAGGGAAAAACTTTTTAATATCAAAAATAAAAGCACTTTGATAATACATTAATAACAAACACACAGGTTTGTTTGTTTTTTTGTATCCCCCAGAGGCCGAGGGGGGTCACAGCTCTGGGCTGAGAGGTGATCAGAGCCAAACACAGGATGCATGTGCTTCATATGTTCCAGCAGGAAAAATACTGACCTGCTGGGCATGAAATGAAAGATAGAGAGCTGCTATTGACACAGCTGCTTTGACCCTCAGTGACAGACTGATCAAATCATCTGTGTCAAAAAAAAAGAGCTCCCGGACAGCATTGAGTTAATCTACTTCCCACTTGATATTTATAATTGAGAGATTCTAGTTAATACTGTACTATCTTTTCATTGTAAAGCAGGTCTAAGTTGATAAAAAAAAAAACTCTGAAAATATCTAACCAGTTTGTAATGTCAGTTTTGGTGTGTCTGGACCCAAATGCAGACAGGCATGGAAACCGAATAAGGAGCAAAATATAATAATAATAATTCATTGAAACTCACAAGGAAGCTGGGGAGGAAACACAAGACAAACGCAGTCATGGACGACAGATGATCTGACAAAGACATAAGACACAGGTGAGACACATGAGGTAATCGCAGCAGGGAGGGAGCACACAGGTAGACAGGACACTGAACTTCAAAATAAAACAGGAACTAAAACGGGACGAAAGACACAAACCAATGACAGTTATAAAGAAACTAAAATGACCCGTCAGGACTTTCCAAACTTTGTGATGTCACAACAGAGCAGTCACCACTCAGAGTCAGATCTCTACAGAAAAGACTGAGGGAGGGGATGTGAAACTACACTGAGAATAGTATTTTTTTTTTTTATTTGAAACCTTAAATATGTTTTGTGATGATATGAAAGTCCGAATAAAAAACTAGAATAGTGTAAAATATGGGATTAAACAATATAATATCAACTACACAACTGATTTTCCTACCTTGTCTCCAGAACAAAACTGTCAATGATCATATAAAATCAGCACCAACTTAATCCTACATAAATGTTAATGCAGTGTTTACATAATGTAGGAATTTAAGTCCCTCTCCACTGTTCATTGTTGTTTTACTTAGTGTTTTGAACTGTTTGTTCTTTTAAGATTCATCTGCCAAAGGTGGGACATCTCTCTGTAGTTTCATGTCACCTTTAAAATGTCAAATGTGAGTTGGTATGAAATATTCATTGAGCAAAAAGGCATGTAAGAGTAACTGAAAGTAACTTTATTTTAGTCTCAGCAGGATTTATGAACATATAAATGTGTACAGAGAGGTAGTGGCGGGAATCTGTTCAGTCCACTCTCCCCCTCTGCAGGTGTCAAAGCTGGGCATATGCAGAGCCATCAGGGAGTGCAAATCATCATCATCATCGTTGTCGTCGTCATCATCATCATCATCATCATCACAGTGTAGCAGAAAAAAAATAAAACAGATTGTCCATTTATCCCATCTGACAAATTCCCTCATTTAGTAAAGGAAATTTTGAGGAGGTCCAAATATGTTCGTTAACCAGATGCTGTAAGGACGTATGTACAGAGGAACAATTCAAACACACACACACACAAATGAGATTAAACAAAAAGACTGACACCATGTTCAATATCACTGCCACCCATTCAGGACAGAAATCACCAGAAATAAAAGTTATATCGAAGTGTTTCCAGTATAAAAATGTCTTCAGAGATTAAATGGTTTTGAGATTTGCAGTTTTGTTCAGTGCTCAAACTGTTAAAGAAAAGTAAATTAAGGCTTTGCCACATGTTCACATGCAGCAGCCCTCCACAGGTAATTTATAGACAATACTGTGATATCATATAGTATATGAGTAAAAGAAATTGTGTAGATACAAACTGAATGGAGCGACAGTATTATTGGTCATCAACAATATAAAACTGTATAAAAATGGATGTGTACAAAGTCCCTCATTTCTTGTTCCCTAAAAACCTCACTGCGCCAAGTTTTGTATCTTCAACCATGAATAAATAAAAAAATATCCTGATGCTCTTCAACTTATATTTTTGGATTTGATTTTCATTCATTAAAAAAAAAAAGGTAAATATATTTCATTCAACTGAATAATACAAAAATTATATTCAGACGCTCTATGTAAATTTAACATATTTGATAGGCATAAAAAAGTGTTAATGACTTCATATTGGTAATAAAAGCAGTTCTGATTGTTTTACAGTGCATTAAAGAAGAGTTTTCAAAATTACTAATGCTATGATAATCGCTGACGAGCATGTGTAATCAAAACAGTAATTTGTTAACAAAGGAATTGACGTCATGTGAGAATGTACAGTAAGCAAATTAAACAGTATGTACATTTAATTTCTACAGCGAAGGATAAAACATCAATACTTGTACGATTTCATCCATTAATGTCAGAGCTGCTCAAATAATACAGAGTGAATTTCTGCACCCAGAGTTAAGATCCAGGTGAATTCATGAACTCTGTCGACGTCAAATCATCTCACTCGGCTGGAAAGTCTCTGGATGATGACACGGATCTTTCGGTGTTAACATGTAGAGTTTTTCTCCAGCAGTTTGGTCCGATAGTGATGAATTATGGGTAAAGCAGCTTCAGGCTTGTTTACAGAGTGTAGGTGGACAGGATGTTGTCCTGGCTCGAGGAGCGCTTGTACCCTGAAGTTGAGCTGAAGTACGTCTCCCCATCAGTGCTGATGTCGTCATCGTCGTCGTCGTCCAGATTGTTGAGCAGCGGCGCGGAAGTGTTCTTACGCCTGGATGAGACAGAACGATATTATGATTACGACACTTGTTTTCCTTAAGCTTGTCTTATTTCAAAGCATCGATCCGTCTGTTCTGGATGATTAATTATGGATAGAGCTGTGTGTCCTTTACCTCATCTCACTCCGCGCCGCTTTGAGCTGGCTCTGGAGCTGGTCGTTGGCCTCCTGCTGCTCGTCCAGGTCTCTCTGCAGCTTCTTCTTGCTGTGCTCCAGGCGGTCGATCTCCTCCTCGGCCTCGTCCATCTGCCTCTTCAGGGCCTTTAGACGCAGATTCAGCTTCAGGGAAGAAACGAGAGCAAATGTGTTAAAACGGTTTAAGAATAACTGTCACTGTCCAGTCCAGTTATTCAATTCAAGATGATGTTTGCTGAATGAGTGTGTTTTTCATACTTGGTCCTTTTGATCCTGTAATGAGTTATGTTCTTCTTCGACTTGCATCATCGTTTCTTTCACCTTCCTTTCTAGTCGGCGGTTTGCCAGCTGCAGGTTGGCTCGTTCTCTGTAACACATTCAGAGTACTGTCATCACACTGACTGACGGCAGTTTCAAAACACAAATAACCACAAACTGGTTCGTTACCTTTAGCTGTCGGTGCAAGCTATTTTTAGAACGGTGGAGCAGAGCCGCGAGCTGCTTAGAGCTACATTATGGAGGCTCATGGGATTTCTTGGTTTCCCTCATCAAACTCATCAAATACACAGTCACAATCCAACAACTCCAAAACGCTCTGGTGGACAAGTTGTGACCTGCACATTCACCACGCTATGAGATAATAACAGAAAGTCATGAGACAGAGTTGTTTTAGAGGTAAATTCATGCAAAACAGCTGCTGTGCGTTCCCTTCGGGAGCAGTTTTTCATCAAGCAGTTTCTGTATTTACCTCTAAAACAACTCTGTCCGTAACGTTCTGTTATTATCTCATAGCGTGGTGAATGTGCAGGTCACAACTTGTCCACCAGAGCGTTTTGGAGTTGTTGGATTGTGTATTTGACGAGTTTGATGAGGGAAACCAAGAAATCCCATTAGCCTCCGTAGCGTAGCTCTGAGCAGCTCGTGGCTCTGCTCCGCCGTTCTAAAAACAGCTTGCACCGACAATTAAAGGTAACGAACCTACTGCTATGACTATATGGATTATGGCAATGGGCCAATTTGCCAAAGTGTTGAACTATCCCTTTAACTTTTAACTTTTACAGGAAACCTTCTGGGTGTCAACCCTGGCTTAATGAACCTCTCCAACTTCCCAAACCTCTCCCTAGAGTTATTCTCCTCCATCACTTCATCTCCACTCATTTCTATTCCCAGCTGAAGTCTCCATCTCACCTCTCCTCCCCCTCCAGCCTCTCCTCCAGCTCCTGTATGCGATCCTCCAGCTGGGATACCAGGCCCTCCTTGTTGGACTTCTGGGAGCCCTCGAGATGAGACACTCGGCTCTTCAGGTCTTTATTCTAGAGAGAGTCAGACACGATGAGGTACTGAACTGGACTAATGAGAGATCAAACCATAATCATAAAACAGAGACATAACAGCAAAGTGAAGATGGATACAACCAAATGAAAATGATGAGAAGACATGAATGAATTTAATGAGTTGATGCTTTGAACTGAGTTTGTAGAGCAACACTAGTGTGTGTAGTTGTTTTCCTCCAGACAGGAGAGTGTGTACCTGTCTCTCCAGAGCCATCTTGTCACACTCCAGGTCCTGTCTGCTAGCCCTCTCCTGCAGGAGTTCATTCCTCATCTGCTCCACCTGTCAAGCCGAGCCCAGACACTGTCATTGCTACGCTCCCACACACTCTGATGACAATTATTATCAGGCAGGCACCGTCGTCTGAGACTCACTCTCTACAGGAACCACTGTAGCGCTCCGTGAGTCAAAATGCCGAAGAATAGAGGAGTTAATTCTCAAAGGGCTCTAGTTAATTGGTGAGCTGGACTTTCTTGTTTGGCGGCATTCCACCTATTGTTGAAATCCTCATGTCGACGCTCAGTGATTCGTAGAAAAATGGATATGTTGCATGTAAAAGGTTGCGTCTGTAAAGGTTATGTCGCTGTGGGTTTTTTAAATTAGTGTTAGTTTAAGTGTAAGGTTATTAAACAGCCTCAAAGAAAAATAGATTGACATTAAATGTGCTTATTATTTGCTTTCTTGCCGAGAGTTGAGATCAAAGATATGAATGATGAACTACCACCAGCAGCTTGGCTCTGTCCCAACCTCACAGAAAACACCTACCAGCATTAAAACTCACTAATAAACACAGATCTTGTTACGAAGTAGCTTCCTCCACCCTGTATACAGTCTTCATGCGTACAGTAGCTAACTGAGCTGGGATATGAGAGTGGCATAGATCTTCTCCTGCAAGTTTCTGTAAAGGAAGTAAATTAAAGGGCATTTCCAGTCGTAATCAATGTTTACTCAGATATCAATCAGGTCGCCTATGATCAGTTCATTTCATCCCAACTGCAGCGTGTGGACGTTTATATTCGTTTTGTTCAAGAATCTATCGTTTTTTTCAATGTTCATTAATGGGCTCCGGGCTAATTTTAAAATTGTTCTGTGATTGCAAGTAACGTCCTTTTGACCATCATTGAAATTTCAAAATTCGCTTTACAATTAAATTAAATCAAAATTCACGACTTCCGCATTGTTCCTTTCCGGGTCAGAGAGCAAACGCCTCACAGTTTCTCTCTACTGTTGTGTTCTCTGACCCGGGAAGGAACAATACAGAAGCTGCGGTACTGTAAGTCCGAATTTTGATCTAATTTAACTGTAAAGCGAATTTTTAAATTGTAGAAAACAAAAAAGGAATAAAAACGATAGATTCTTGAACAAAAACGAATCTACACGCTGCAGTTGTTGGGAGTATGGCTGGTATGAACTGATTATAGGTGACAAACATTGATTACGACTGGAAATGCCCCTTTAAGCGTATTTCCCCCAAAATATCACATCATTTCTTCAACACTTAATCTGGTGTCATCACATATCAACCCCCTGCACATTAAATGGACCCGAGTGTTTGAAGACAGTCCAGTTCAAAAGAAGAGAGAGTAATCGATAACAGCGGTGATGGTTCTTTCTTTTGTGAGAGGAGCTTTAGAATTGGTGATATTTTATGCCAATTAGTGGGTGACAGTGGGCTGCTCTGATGAACGATGGCCCCTATAACTGGTGCACCCAGCACTGTGCTTGAGGGAGCTGAATCAGCAGACTGGAACATAGAGCGAAACTAATCTGCTTTGTGAGAGACGGCAGGAGAGGAGAGGGGAGATTACTCTCATTTAGACAGGAGAGGAGCACCTGGTGCCAGGAGAGACGCAGGTGTTCTTCCTGCTGCCTCCGCTGCAACCCCCCCACTACCCCTCCACTACCCACCCCACCCCACAAACCCACCACCCCTCCATAGCCATTCACCACCCCCACCCACACGCCTCCCCACAGACATTAGAGCGCACACACACACACCAGCACATACCCACATGCATGTGTGTGCACCCATACACATACACACACACACCACTAGCACTCAAGCTACTCCACTCCGAGTGCACAAAGCTCGAGCGTTGCCTTGACAACTGACCTCCGTCTCATGCTGAACCAATGCCACTTTGTCACAATGCCACTCTTCTTCTCTCTCTGCCAGAATTTTTTTATTTTTTTTTTTTAAAAAAGGGTGAAACCATTTAAGGAGATTTAAAAACTCTTCTACTCAACCACACTATAAGCTTCTTCATTCTTCATGTCACTAAATTTTCGGCCCGAAACCTTTGAATCTGTGTCACTTACACAGAGAGAGGGAACCTGTAACCAAGCCAAACCTGTCAGGCCTGTCTTTGGATGTCATAGTTTGAAAAAATAAATAAATAAATAAAAAGTTGAAAAGATGCCATCAAGCTGTGACCACAGCGGGACACATGATATACACATTAGCATAAAATCAGCAAGGTTGCAATAAGAGAGTGTTATTTCAAGACGTCCAGAACCGACATCCTCCCCGTGATTAGTAAGCACTCTCCCACACACAAACAACAATCCTAAAAGCACATGTGCTTTATCTAAATCTTACTTCACAGTGCCTCCATCAGCAGCTTTATCACAGAGGAAGGGAAAACTGGAGCATTTTCGCTTGCAAGGATATAAAAAAAACTGACTTCAAGCACAAGAGCTGGATTTGTTCTCAAGATGAAGTTACTGAGCGTTAATTTCCACAGTGAACTCCACAACCTGAAAACTTGAGACATTTGGCAGCTCGCATATTTTGGCTCGGTGTGATGCATTAAGAAGGGTCTTTTGTGACTGATGCATGAAAATTGGATAGAGCAGCACGCTGGCGGCCCGCCAATCTCAACGATTATGCAAGATCACCTTACAAAGCAATAACCCGGCGTCCACTTTATCCAGGCCAGAAGTAAAACTGGGATTGTGGATATTGAAGAGGAGTGTGTGCGCGCACGCCTCAAAGAGACAGCGATATCACCCATCAACCTGCACATCAGTGAGGTGAAATGGCCCTTTCAGGATTAGATTTGAGAGGTGAAATTGTTTTGTAGAGGCCAGCAGACACTCCTTTCATTTAGAGATTAGTTGGTTGCAGTTGTGATGTTAGGGGTGGAAGACGAAGCAACAGGAGATCTGGGTATCATTCACAGATTGGGATGGAAAAGAGACACGTCTATGTGGACTACAGAGAACTATGGACAACAGGTCAGTGACACATGTGAGAGCTGATAATGAGAAATGTGCCGAGGTTGTGTGTGTGTGTGTGTGTCGTTTGTACCTGATCTCTCCCTCGGTCTATCCTGTTCATCAGCTCGTCTCCACTCTGACGCTCCTCGTCCAGGTTCAACTCCAGCTGCTCAATCCTGTCCTGCAAAACGAAGCGGTTACATCCACCACGGTCACTAAGTGTTGCCATGCAAACATGTTTTCTATCAGTAATTTGGCTTAAGTCTTTCTTCCCTTGATGGTCTATTGATGTGTTTACTGGTAAGTATCCTCTCCAACATCCATTACAACATCTTGTGCAGTTATTTCACTAATTATATGTACCGTATCATCTACCGGTGGCTTTAGTTGACATCATTACTGTATGTACCTCCAGGAGTTTGATGTGTCGGGACTTGTCCTCTTTGTTGTGGCTGTTCTTCTCCGCCTCCTCCTCCAGATCGTTAACCTTTTTCTCCAGCATCCTCTCCCTGAATTCAGCTTCGTCCCGTTCCCTCTGACTCTGACGCAGGTCTTCCTCCCGGCGTGACAGCTACAACAAAACGACAAACAAAAGAACACAACACACTTAAATTGATTGTTTATCATTCTGTAAAACACACCAGAAACCACATATTTAGAAAAATCACATTATTTGACCCTTGGAGATCAGTGAAACCTGTCTGGTGCGGGTTCAGCGACCTTCTGCATGTTATAAATACTTCTGGAGTAAAGGGGGATTAAACCCTGCCCTCCTGTTGAAAGTCCATCTCACTGTTCACACCGCTTCTTATCAAGTATAAAACCACTGTAGCGGGGATTAAACAGTTTAGTTCGTGGTGGTAATGGTTCCTCTCAGTGACTAATGAATCCAGCACAGTTCGTGTTACCCCCCTCTTCTCATCGACCACTGGAAAACTGCCCCCCACTGCTTAATGCCAAGACAATGAAAATTCATCATCTACCCTTATTTGTCACCCAGAACAAATATTAGGCCATTAGTGTAAAATTATTTCATATTTCATCTGGTAAATACTTAAGCAGAATCCAATTTAAGCCACAGAGCTAAAGCTGAGCGAGCGCTCAAAGACCAACTAATAAGTGTAATGGGATAACTGCACACCCTCCCGCAAGCCATGGACATCCAGGCGCAGGTTTGGAAATTAATGAATTCATCTGTCAATGAAAATGATTTATTGTTAATGTGACACTGCATCCTGGCCAGAGATGGTCAAATGAATGTATTGAGCATTCAGTATTGAGCCTACACATGTGTTGTTTTAGTTATAATCTGCCAAGTCCAGTATGGGTGGGGACAGAGCGTTTAGGAGCAACTGGAAAAGTGGACTCACTCGGCCCAGTCCAGATCAATCAGCTTCTCAGGAGAGGCCGAGGCGGAGGATGTGAATCCAGCCAGCACAGCTTTCACAACAATGATATCACAACAATGACATCCTCTCCTCTTCCTGTGCAGCAGCTGGACAAACATGCACGAGCATGGACACAGACGGAAAAAAAAGGAAGAACCTGGATGCTGACCTTATCCTGACATACACACTTTACTCACCACATGACATGTACAGCTGTAAAATCTGTAAAAGACGGAGTGGCTGGCTGCCGGTTATGAATGACAAACGTAGTGTGCGGCTAATGATTTCAGGAGGTAGTTCCTCCTACAGAAGGAAATGACTTGTGCTTTTTGTTTGCAAAGAAGCCTCAAGCTTTAAATCAAGACCGGCCTGCCAAAGCCTCCATTACAAAGGTCTCCATTGGAGCTTTCATTATAAACAGGCACTTTTGTTTACAAGGTTAGAGTTGGGTACACTGTGTGTATGCTTTAGGCCTAACAAATACAATTAATGCATTTCCTATCATAAAACACTTGCATGCCCCCCTTTTAAATGTTTTGAAATCAGCACTGTTGACACTGACTTGTTTACAGTCCTTTTTGGGCACATTACCTCAGACAGTGTTACCTCCCTGAGCAGTCAGCAGTGATACACATGCTCATGACGTCCGTGTGCACATGTTACTAGACCACATGACAACAAAGGCGCTCACTCATCTAAAGAGTCCAGTTTCTCCACAGGGTGCCGTTAAGTACGGTCTGAAACGAGATCTTCAATGTTCTGCTCTCTGCCAATGTTACATTACATCTCTACGCCGTCCTCAAGTATTTCTGCCTTCACCTCACTGAATACAGTCTCAATAGCCCTACCTTGTTAGATAAATGTTTGATATATATATATGAAAACAAACAACCTGAGCCCCCATTCTCCACACTAATCTATTTCTACTTCCAACAAAAACATTGTTCACATTCCAGAGAGCTGAAAAGGATAAATTGATTGAATGCAAACAATACAGGGTGGTCAGAGGTCGTTACATTTCACCATTATGGTGTTAAGACCACAGATTAAAAAAACAAAACAAAGGGATTCACTGCATTAATTCTACCATGAATGTGAATATTAATTCAAATAAAGAGCAGAGAGAACAGAGCAGATTTTCTGTGACTTGACAGCTCAGTGACTTCACTTTAGCAGGACAGCGTGGAGCAGGAATACCTAAGTGATGACATCGCTCTCTGAAAGGAGAGGATTATGTCGGTGGGAGTGGTCGAACTGGTTGAGTAGGAACAATGGCTCATCATCTGCCGTTCTGCATGGGAGGGCTCAGTTGGCCTGACTAATGACGGCCTTAATTGACCAGTCTCACCACAAAAAGCAGTGTCAGCGTTTAAAACCTATGACGAGTGCCCATTATGTGAGACGAGGCCGACTGTACCTCTTCCTGCAGGTTTTTGGTGGTTAGCAGGTACTTGTCCAGCTCCTGTCCTCGCTCCTTCAGCAGCTTCTGCAGCTCCGTCAGCTCCCTGCGGTTCTTCTCTTTATAAATATCAATCTGCTCCTGCAGCTCCTGAGTGGAGGACTGGGACGCGTCCACAATATTGTTCATCTGGAGGGACAAATGTGAGAAATGTATAGAGCTGTGATGAAGTGGCTGAAGGGCAGGTTTGGGGTTTCATGTCATTGTATTGAAACTGAATACCACACTGGCACTTCCTTTGGCATCCTTTAATCTTTAAAGAGGAACTTTGTAGCTTAACTGCTACATTTTTACCTTAGTTAAACAGCTTTGGAGTAATTGTGATGGTTTAATACATGACTTAACTTGTTACGAGGGACTTCCAAACGCGCCCCGTAACCCGTAATATCTTGTTTATGATGGATAACGCTACACAAATATACATGTCGTAACATCATATATAATATATAACGTTATGTACCGCTCTATTGATTGATTTCTCGCCGGCTTTGTTGTAAACAAATGCACATGGCCAGGAGGAGGGTTAACAAAACAGCGGGAAAGCGACCGGACTTACATATGTTTGGCCATCATTTAATGGCCAAACATAAAAACTAAAACATTTCCATCCTGATGATATCAGATCAAAAACTGGTTGGTGTTTTAAACTGATATGTAAGAAAGTCAAAATGAGAGTCCGATTATCTGGGGGAGTTGCTGTACTACAGGATCACACAACTCTCACCTCCTTCTGAAGTTTCTCCACCGTGCGGTCCAGCAGCCTCCTCTCATCCTCTATGTCGTTCTTCATGTTCTTGAACTGCTCCTTCTGACTTCTCTCGTCTTGTAACCGTTCCTCCATCTCCTTGTGTTCACCACTCAGTTTTGTCAAGTTCCTCTGTAAAAGAATGGAGCATGTAAAGTGTTAAAAACCCACATTCCTCTACAGTACGTGCAGTGTAGAGTAGCTCCATGTTGCCCGTCTCACCTGCACATCCTCCAGCCGCAAGGTGAGCGCCCGGTTTGCACGTGACATCTCCTCCTCTTGCTCCTTAATTTCTGCCAAGGACTCTTCCAACTGCTTCTTGTCTCTCTGTGAAGTGGACATATAAGACTCTCATACAGTATACTGTAACATGCTACAATGACAGTGTAGAACTAAACCAGTGATCTCAAAGAAACTGAAATCAACTGAAAGCAACTGGATTTGGTTTTTTGTCTAGGAAGACGTTTCACCTCTCATCCAAGAGGCTTCATCAGCTGTTTTCGATTTAAATTTCTTTGAGATAACTATGACCTGGACAAATGGGAATATTCACAGGCCTAAACCAGTGATGTAATCAAACACTTCTGATGCCGTCTTCATTCTTCTTGACCTCGACCCCTCACCTCCAGTCGGCCGACTCTGTCCCCCAGCCTGCTCTCCTGCAGCTTGGCCTCATCGATGATGCGGTTGAGTTTGGCGACCTCATTTTCCAGCTCCTGTGCCCGTTTGCGCAGCCGCTCGGCCTCATTGGTCAGCCGCCCCGCTTGGCCCTGCACTGCATCCTTGGCTGCCTCCACTTCAGCCTTCTCACGGACCACCACTGCGCTGCTCTGTAGATCGGAACGAGACAGAAGGCCTCAGTACAGAGGAGGCAGGAGGAGTCTCTGATACTCAGCACATTATAGAACATTTTAGACTCCCTCAAATACCTCATGCAACAAAAAGCTACTTGAAGTGCTCTTGCTGTGGAGACATAGAATAACAATGTCCTCCCGAGCTTACACAAGCCTCTGCTGGCTGAGAGCGCTCTGACACAGTCAATCAGGAGAGACGTGTTCATCTCCTGTGTCACCAGACTCAAAGTTTTTCCACCTGATGTATAGTACAGTGGCATGCAAAAGTTTGGGCACCCCTGGTCAAAATTTCCTCAAAATGGGAGATGAAATGATCTCCAAAAGGCATAAAGTTAAACATAAAACACTCTTTTGCCACATTTTAAGCAATATATTATTTTTGTTTTAGAGTGAAAAGGGGGAAACAAAGCAGCAGCCTGCAAAAGAACGGGAAACCCAGGAGACTTGAGCTCTCAGATAACTTTGACCAAGGTATCAGACAAGATATTTACTATTTACACACTATTTAGTTTCCAAAGGGGGGGCTACTAGGTACTAACTATGCAGGGTGCCACACTTTTGCTACGGGCCCTTTTCCTTTTCTGTCAGTTTGAAAATGTACAGTAAAAGACAAAAATGAAAAAAAAATTAAAACATATAGTTTAAAATCTAAAGGGAACGTGTCATCTGTAACTTTATGCCTTTTGGAGATCATTTCATCTTCCACTTGCTTAACATTAACAGAAACTTTGGTGCCCAAACTTTTGCACGCTGTACGATGTGAGATTAATTCTGTATCTAGAATAGAAGATAAAGAGAGTTTTACAGAGTCGATGGAGAGTTAGAATTTATGAATGAAGAGTCTCAGGGTGAAGTGCTGTGTGTGCAGGTGAAAATAAAGCAAGACAGACAGGGACGGAAATGCCTGTCCGTGTGCGACAAGACAAAGACTAACTAACAACACAGTGACTCAATTTTCACGACTGATAACAGGTTTCAGTTGCAACGAACTGGTGAAGACTCGCGGCAGTGTCATTAGACAACCGTCTTAGAAAGTTTGTTTGGAAACAACATTTTTTAGCATGGAGGAGGAATGTTAGAAAACTGGTCCGGCAATTTCATCTTTATGTCAGGACAGTGACGAACACAGGCACTCGCAAAAACCTGTGGACCCAGAACTACTGTAGAGCTGACATCTGAAAAACCTACAGTATAGATTCACAATATAACACGGCTGCTCTCTTTATATTATAGGTTCATTTAAAAAATGAGTCAAAGGGTTAAATACATTTCATGCTGTTTTCCTGTACACATAGGTTATTCATCACACACATCACTGACATCCAAGTATGTTACTGCATAAGTGCATGAAAGCATGAACGCACACACACTCTCTTTATCACACACAACCCTGTGACCTCGAGGAACAAACAGACTGAGTTATAACCGAGCTGGTGACAGGCTGATGAAAAAAGGCACAGAAAAATTCATCAGTCAACTAAAAACAAGTCTGTTATTCTCAGGTCGTATCATCCTGATGTGGCTCCAAAACTTCCTATAGAAATTAAAGATCAAATCATAAAATATGAGTCTCTTTCACTTGCAAATTTCAGGACAACCCCGCATGTGTTAATCTTAAAAAGGGCAAATATTTGTCACAGGGGAGGCTGTCATGAGATTTTTCCTGTAGCAGTCAAATGTACAGTTATCTGGGTTATTTGAAGGGTTTGGAGGGTGTGTTTTTTTCTTATATAAATGAAAACAAAAGCCTATAACTCTTCACTCTGTTCAACTCTTAATATCTTCTGTGACTAAACGTGACTAAGGCGCTCGTCTAGTTGTCATCCACAGCCATTAACAGAGGCGCCCACGGAGGTAGAAAGGTGACAGTTCCTCCCTGTGTCAGTGCTGGCGGGCCAGTCAGACCTGTTTCCCCTGTCACCACTGAGCCGCCCTTCTACGCCTCACTTGCTCATAATGTTTTGTAAAGGAAGCAATGAGCCCAGATTCAATACTCTTAAAACCAGCAGCAACTCTTTGATCTCTCAAGATAAGCCGAACAAATGCCAAATAATAGTAAAATAATCCAAATCAACTAAATAACAACAGATAACATGCACCTTATGATAGGATAAACTATAAAATATCTAAAGAAAACTAGTAAAATATTATGTAACATAGGTGCAAACACCCATCAGCTCCTGCTATGGAGGGAATTCTGCTGGAAAGATAGTTCAAATTTTGATTAGCCTGCAGATTAGAAGAAAACGCCCACATGTATGACTGTTATGCTGGAGGATGTGGAGAGAAGAAAACATTGATCACACTTGTTTATTTTGGAGACGTACTCCAAGATACTCAGTATGATGATGCACTGTCATTAAGCTACAGTATATACACAAGACCTGTGGTGATAAACACACAGAGAACGTAAAACGTGACGATTGATACCTGGTGACAGTTGCTTCAGTGCCACTGCCAACCGAGAAGGCAACCACAAGGAAACAGAGTAAAGACGAAGCCCTTAATCTGAGGAACTAACTGAATGGACACGGTACTGTACAAGAGAAATGTGATCTGAAAAGATTCACACATGAGTGAACAATTGACAATGAACTAAAACTTATGGTCTTGAACCAGTTGTGTGCCTCTGACACTCAGATTAGTTTGAAGTTACATCCCTGTTTAGCCAGAATTATATAAAATATTAAGCATTTGTGTGAAATTTTGTCATATTTGCTGTGTGAAGTGGTTATTTATAAGCAGTTTTTTCTTTGGGGTTCCCTTTCATGTACATCTGTCGTAACTGCTCTGACATTTTTTTCTTGCTAAGTACATGAATAAAATATCTGAATCTGAACCTATGTGGAGGTCAAGTGTGACCTTTGACATATTGTAATTAGTCCTTAGCAGTACAAACAAAAAAATAACCAACACCTCACTGAAAACAACAAAAACGGCCATCATAATTTCTATGAAAGTAGACTGAAGGCAGGACAGTTGAATTGTTGAAAGTCCATCTACCATGGTTTATAATATATTATAAACTAGAAATTAAGTAAATACATTTGTTTTCTGAACTGATGCTTTAACAGTTTGGGCAGAGACAAAACAGTCTCTTGTGTAATGTGATGTTACAGCAGCGGTTGTTATGATCAAGCTGCTTTACAATCACATTTCTGCTCATGTAGGGCCTCCAGTAATAAACACGGTTGCACTGGTTACACTGTAGGTTGCCCAGGAATGGAAAAGAGGGGGTTGGGGTGGGATGTTGGGGCTAAACACAGCTTTCACTACAATAATAAAGCATTGATGGTGTGTGTCAGCATTGTGCCAGTGCTCCATTTTAATAACATACACAACAAGCTCAGGCCTTGATGATACTCCTCTGCCTGTCCCACTTCCCACACTGGGTCATACAAGTTCAAACCCAGACAGAGAGAGAGAGGAAGACCCCGCTGCTGCTCTCTGTCTGTGGGAGGAAGCTGCAGCGAACAGTGACTTCAGCCTCTTTTCCATAAGACTTTAACTTGACTTAACTCTCTTTTAACAGGCCTGGATCGTGCTCTGCTCTGATATACAGTATTTACGACAGAGTATCAGAACCTGGCTATTGCTTCAGAAATGTCTGTGAATATTAGCGTCTATAAGGCTTCACTAACTTGGCTCTTTTTTTTTTATTCTCTTCTATAAAAAGTTAATCATTCATTGCAAGTGTGAAGGCATTATTAAAGATTACCCAACAATCACTGACAGATTAGCACTATCAAAACTTTTCAGCTTTTAGACAATAATTTGTTTGTCTATTTAATGAAATAAATTATTAATGACCTCTTTAAATAAACAAATTTCACAAAAAGACTGAAAGCACAAGCTGACGTCAGTGGAAACAGCACAATCTCAGTGAATAATATGTGGTAATATCATACCGCTGGTCCGTTCCTTTTTCCTCTACCTTAACTCAAAGTTTGACTTGGGTCCTCTTGTGTATTCAAACTGTTTGTCTAAAGTTGCACATTAACTAACTTTGTGCAGCCTTTGAAGCGCAGCACGAATGCTGAAGTGGAATGTGTGTCCCAGGTCGTGTGCTGTGGTGAAATCTTGACTCTGACTTATTCCCTCCAGATCAACTTCAAACACTAGAAAAGAGCTGATGGTCTAAAAATAAATACGGCTGAAAGGAACCTGAAACAGAAATCTACGACCGGGCAGAGTGACCATGACTTTCCTGTACTGTCTTTTAATCGTTCTGTGAACAGCAATAAACATGTTTACATGAATATAATAGATTCAAGTTCAAATACACCATAAAAACTTAATTAATAAACCTATAAACATTTAAGCTACAAGTAACTAAGTCGAAATGCAACTCTGAGAGCCAAACTCGTGATTTTGTCCAACAGTCATTGCAGGTGCAATGTGGCCTTGTTAAATATCATTCAGATTTACTGTAAAACAGACTGAGTCTATCCTAATTAAGTCATTTTCCTGAAAACCAGCTGTTAACATATTGCCAAACGCCCCACTCCCCTCCTCATTACTGATGTTCCTGTATGTTTTGTTTTCTTTTTGGAAGACGAAGATGTTGGAGGTATTTTTCCATATGTTTTCCCCAAGTCCACCGTCTGGCAAAAACATTTGTTACAACCCAATACAATGGTCTATTATACACTGAAACATGGCTGTCAATATTCCTGATGATGACTTGTTTTGTTTATCCTTATTACACCTCAATATAATAGTGAATCATTGTTGTTTTTACATTATAGTAACAATAGTCCTTCTTAAACTCCAAAACATATATAAGTACCCTGGATGCAACAATCACAAGGCCTCCAGACGACCCCAGAAAACAGTGAGCCCACAGAATTACACCTCACTACTGATTAACACATTACAGTCTTTGTTAAATCACAGTTTTAGACGATATGTTGTTTCAGGTTTTCTAATGAACTTAAACATTATGTTGCCAAGATCATTTTTCTCACATCCTCCCTCTCTTTCCTGCTCATCCTGTTGTCAGTCTTCACCTAAATGCTTCCTGCCTCTAAGTTGTTTCCTCTTTCCTGTGCTGTCAAAGTTGCCCTCATTCACAAATGTCATACATCACTGATAACTATTATTAACTGGTAACATTTAATTTTCTGTCTGCATCCACTTTAACCTGCAGATATCAGTGCAATATCTTCAATATCACTTCCTGTCTGGCACCACAGCCAGTAAAATACATTCAAAGACATTGAGCATTAATGTTTTAACGGCCTATATGAGGCGTTTAAAACAAGGTCACAAGTCTCTTTGCAGGTTTGAGCTTTTAGACAAGTTGCCTAAGAAGAAATATCTTTGTTTCCTTTGCTGGAAAGAAGCTACATTTTCAAACACGATTTAATGAAATAAAATTGATCGAGGTTGTTCACAGTACAGGTTATTTCCTGTGTGGTATCACATTATCTGAATTTAACCCTCATGTGAGGAGAAAACTGCTTTGGCAGTGTAGTTGCCTTGATTTGCTTTGCCAGCACAAAGTATGCGTTACAAATACAACAGCTTCCCTCATTAAAAACGGTACCCGGACCTGAGGTTAACTGGAACAGAAGGCCTGTCATGAACTGAAAGGAAAGACTGAAGTAGAAATGAAAAGGTGACAACTGAGAAGCGATGGCATTTCTTTGGTCAACGGAGGACAGTAATCAAATCTCGCCTTGCTTTTAAAAGAGTCTCTATGTAAAGCTAAGCTGCATGTTTGCTGGGGTGTGTGAGTATAACAGGGAATTACAGAGACCAGTGAGACTACCATATACAAATACTCTGACATAATTTACGTTTATAAATAAAATTATAATAATAAAAACGTGCATTAAAGAAAAATCCAAAATCCTCCCCAAAGAACCAAATTAGATTCTTGGGATTTGGCTGTTGACAACACTGCTGCTAAAGCTGCAGTCGTCATGTAAACACGTTTGGTTGATCCAATCACTCACTACTTACATCCCAAAGACTTTAGGAACGTTTTCTCTAGGGGTTCGGCTACGAGTCAAATCTAACATCAACATTTATTACTTTTAGGTTTCCTGGGACTAAGCTCAAGTCTAGATTTTTTTCTGGGCATGAAAAAAAATGTTGGAATAATATAATAACTTATTCTCTCAAAAATCTGTATATCTATTAATTTCCATGTGAAGCGCTGGACAGGACAACCTACTTCTTAAACATAATTACACAGCAATTGTCCAGCTCAAGAGTCAGCTGAGAGTGACTCACACTTTTTACTTGCAGGCTTCTCATAGACAATTAAATGATGCACCACCATCCTGTCCAACGTCTCAGCAGGAAGACAGGGAGGGGAGAGAAAAACTTGTTTATGTTCAGGTTTTGCAAAAAAAGGTTTGACTGAACCCATGACTGAGAAAAGGAATGCCCCAGAGACGTCTAAATTACTTAAAAAAGGAGTGTAGGCTACTAAACAAGGCAGGTATCGCTGTCAGTTTACCAAAATTTGTGGCGTATTAAAACAGAAAGCTTTTCTTGTAGTTTGTTCATAACAACTCGCCAGTGCATTGTTGGATGAGAGCAGATAAAAAAGTGGCTTTCCCACATGATTACAGCTTGTCGATCAATGTACTTTACAGTACTCACACCCCTGATGTGTCGAAATGCGTTGGATCCTTCCTGCAAATGAAACATCTCTCTTTTCACTCAAGAGTGCATCAGACACCAGCCTTTCCAGACAGTCAGTCCTCTTTTTTAACTCTATTACTGACATTTAACTTTAAACAAAGGTTTTAATTACACCTCAGTGCTACGAGCAAAGCAACAACTCTCCAACACTACCAGTTCTACCTAATTCCTCATGTCCCATGTTTGTGTTACACATGTTCATATCAGGATTCACGATCAGACAGGGCTTCTAGGCAACTGGAATAAATTCAATTGTAAGATCAAAGAGTATAAAAAAAAATCTCAGGCTGATCTCTTTAAGCGAACAAAACAATGTGAACCACGTGAAAAATGAACAACTGCCTCCAACTTCGCAAAATAACTCACTGACCACCGTTAATAAACCCAACTGTTCTTTGTCATCTCAACAGGAGGTGTGTGTTTAACTTGACTCCTGAAAGTTGTTTTGGTAGACTCGGCTCCCACCACATCAGCAATCACAGGTAGCGAGGTGAAGAAACAATAAACAGAAAGATCCAAGCCGCTGCCTGGTTCCACACAGACCTGAACCTGATCCTGATCCGGCTATGCAGCTTTTTTTTTTTTTACTGAACTGAACACTTTCTAACCCGACTGCTGGGTATTTTAATTCCTGTTCAGACCATTTGATGTCATCGATCTATAAAGTTATCAATGAAGCCATTTGAAGACCTAGAAGAAGTAATATTTCAGCGCGGATAAATGACTAATTCCTCACCGTCTCTGTTAAGATCCAGACACTCTCTCCATCATTTCCTTCCACGCTCACTGCCCTGCATCTCCTTACTCCCCCCTTTTCCAGTTGCCTGCTAAATCAGCTCCTAAAGCTACGCTGGGAAATATAGCGCTATCATCAAACACACAGACTCATGCAGGAGTCCTTACTTTCAAAACAAGCCCGAGGGGGAACTCTTCTCTGGGCTACGTAAGTTTGATGATCAGACAGTGAGACTTCAGTTCACACACCGGCAGAGATTACTCGAGAGGCAAGCTGAGATACGGGGGCGAGAATGGGCTGGCGCGGGCCAGAAAATGAACTGGTGAGCAGGAGATCACTGCAGAGTCTTGTGTGGAAACTGTGGAGTTAGGAAATGAAAAAATACGGCATTCGGGATTGAGGTTACAGATGAGAGCGTGATAACAATGTGGCCGTGTTACACACTGTGGCCGGGGGCTGTAGGTGAAACATAACAAGAGCTGCAAATGGTGTGATAAGCACAAGGCTCTTTCTTTACAGTTGGGGGGAGGGAGGAATATAGCTGAGACCTATTAAAGCCTCTAACACTGAGAGTCCGGTGCGCTGCAGAGATGGAGATGCAACTGCAGCACCATGAAGAGGCAGAAATGAAAAGATCGGCGCCGCTCCCGCAGGTCAGAGCGGGCCGCACTGTAACAGAGCTGGAGCTGAGGCAAGGAGGAGGTCTGCAGGGTGCATATTCTCCACTTTGACCCCGACATTCCTGGAAACAAACCCCTCTCTCTCCACCAGCCGCACCTCATCTTTCCACATTTTTTGCATACCAGCACATGCTGACATGAAGAGATGAAATCCACTTCCAAATGCGCTGCCGAGGTCTTAAGCAGAGGTTATAGCGATACTCGATAAAATAAGCAAAGTCAGATCTTTCTCATGGAAGTATGATCACTATTTTCTTAAACCTTAAAGAAATTCCACAGATTTCAGCTCTGTGAAAAACACAATGCAGCTTTCAATTTAAGGACACAAAACAGGCGCCTCAGTCCTTTCAACTGGGACGGCCACGCATCCCTCTTTTTCTACAACACACTGACCCACTTACTCAGCAACCCCCGCTGCTATTATTGTGTGAAACAAACTCATCATTCATTATCAACCCAGGTCCACAATTACCCCCACTCTTTCAGGCACACAGAAAGAAAGAAGAGGGGACACATCGCAACTCAGGAACGGTAGCTCATTAGATTAGTGATGGCTTGCCACCGCAATTAACTAGTATGCAGAGCAATTTGGCGCTCCAGTTTCCAGCATTCTTCCCCGCATTGGGCCGCTCTGGTCAGCCAAACGTCATGGCCACACAAAGGGAGGCAACACTTTGGTTTGAGACGGGCAACAAGAATGAAAAGATGCCCGAATCACTCTCTGCCTGTCACCCCTAACACAAAGTAGATATGTACATTAGACTTGTAGCCCAAACCAATGGCCACATGCTGTGAACATTTTGGACCTAAAAGGCTTTTGATATTATTCTGTATTTTCATTACACAGAAAATTATAATATATGATATCTAGAAATACACTAATTTTGTGGCTATGAGTGCAAATATATGTCATTTATGTGCCTTTCATATGCCGATTTATTACATCTTATCTCATGCCTTTGCACACTACCCCAACATACACACCATATATAAATAGACGGAGAATAAACGGTGCCTGTATGGCGGAATTTGTTAATGTTTCTACTGATAATAACTAAATCTTCTAATCTACAAACGTCTCACAAAATCTAACCTGAGGACAGAGCATTAGCTCCTGGACATAAATGAAAGGCTCCGTGGAGTGAAAACTATTTTATATCTTAAAAGAAAGACAAACAATGACTTCATCTTGCCAAGTGTTTACAAAGCACTGAGGGTAAACCCCTGGTGACGAACTCCCTCGGGGGAGCCGTACCTCTGTTTAACAAAGAGGAAATGCTCTCATAGACTCTAGCTGCACAGTAACTGCCGCGGACCCCCCAACAGGCCTGCAGGAAGCCGAGAACAAGGACGACTTCCACTCTTTGAGACAAACAGGACACACGTGAGTCACACAGGGTCCTATTGAAAACAATGCGTTTTAAGTCCTTTCAGTGGGCTGTCCCCTGCCATGCGCTGCTGCTCGTCTCATTTGAGCTCACCTCCCTCCATTTTATTTTCCAAACAACAGTTTACAGACCCTCTGTGCTTTCTATAGAAGTTGAATCACTTCTGATCACTGACATTTAGACAATGGCACTATTCTCCTTATAATTTCTAAATTGAAATGTGCAACTCTACAGAAGTTAATTTTCTTTGGTCAATGTTGTAAAAATAAAACAAAAGTGTGTCAACTTTAGTGACCTTGCCACTGAGGCACATTTCATGTAACAATGTTGTTACATGATGACATTATCAAGCATGATTCTTCCTGTAAACTGTTCCAAGAGGAAAAAAAGCTGAGATAAGAAAACACCTCCACTCCTGACTGGTGAGAAAGACTTCCCACGAAAACTGATGACGTGCTACATTTATCTGGGTTTTCGTTTTCATTTTGTCACTTTGTTCCATTGGACGCAGCTCAAGCGTGTAAAACTCCAGAAGAGCTGCATTTTTCATTTTGTGTCATGTGAAAATAATGTTTCATTCCTGCAGTTAAGTGTCCTGCTGTGTTTCAACTACCTTGTTTCAGCAGCGCAATTAGTATATCCCTATGAAAAACTTGGAAGTTGAAGCTCTTTATAATCAGCCTCTCTCTACAAGCTAAAACTCGTGTCTCTGTAATTTGATATTTGATAAGTGCCACGACCATGAAACTAATGAAAAACTGTAAATAATGTCACATCAAAGCAACATCCAGATCTCTAACGACTGAATCTCTAACGAACATTTAGCACAACACACACACACACACACACACACACACACACACACACAGGCAGTTACAGCTCCCCTGATGAGACGTTTATCTGCACACTCCTCTGTGACAGGGTGTGTTTCGGGAATGGGGGAGGGTGCGAGCAAAGGAAATGAGTCAAACTGGTGGAGAGGAGAAGAGGGACTGAAAAACAAATGGGGGGGGGGCTGTTTACCTGCTTGGCCTCCTCCAAAGATGTCTGCAGCCTGCTGATTTCCTTTTCATACTGCTCCTTCATCTTGTCCACCTCCTGATCATGAGCGGCCACTTCCTCCTTCAGCGCTCCCTTCAGAGCCGTCAGTTCCCTCTCTCGCCGCCTCAGCATCTCCTCCTGCTCCTCCTTGGCCAGGAGAATTTCCTGCATCTCCAACTTGAGTTGCATCATGTCCTGTGAAAAAACCAGGACAGGTTGGTTGCTTTTTTTAGTGCTGCAGTTTGCAGGATTGGACTGGAGTCGGCTGACCAAGTGTGACCCGGTTCAGACCTGGCATTAAAGAGAAACTATTTAAGTCTGGTTGCTTTTCCACTGTTTTGCTAACCCTCCTCCTGGCCATGTGCGTTTGTTTACAACAAAGCCGACGAGAAAGCAATCAATAGAGCGGTAGATTATGTTATTTATCATACAGTATAGGATGGTACGATGTGTATATTAGTGTAGTTTAATCTGTCATAAAAAAATTAATTACAGGTTACGGGGCGTGTTTGTGTCGCAGTGCTGCAGAGATGAGAGCTGGGATACTTGGGCGGCGGCTTTGATCTTGCAAAGTTGTTTTTCAGCCAAGAGGCGCTATAAGTGACATGCACGCACTTGTAACAAGTTAAGTCAGTTATTTAACCATCACAATTACTCCAAAGCTGTTTAATTAAGGTAAAAAAGTAGCATAGCTAAGCTACAAATCTGGCATAGTTCCTCTTTAACATGAGTAAACATGAGAAGATACTGTAGTCGACAACACATAGTGCTGCAGCGTGATTGTGTGAGATATACAATTCCAGTTTGGTTTCCTATAATTAGTCTCTGATGGCAACTGCTCATTAAAGTAACCTTTTCATCTGTCAGACAACGAACACCGTGCATTACCGCTAGAAGGATGTCTTTCTCTCCGTCAGTAGATGACTTCTTCGCCGAGTCGAGTTCGTCATGCATTTCCGACAGCTGGTCCTGCAGGTCTCTGATCTCTGTCTGGTACTGTTCCCGCTCCATCTTCACCTGGAACAGCCTGACAAACAAGTGTCACATCAAAGTTCAACAAGACTTTCACACACTGTACTGTACATATGCACACCCAGAACAATGCACCTACACCTTAATTCATACATACAAAGAAAGAGCAACATGTGGCCTAGATTTGAATGTGCGTTTAAAACAAATACCTGAACAATGGCAAACCAGTAATGTCTCAACTGCATTCATGAGTAAGAAACACAGTAAAGCTGAAACTCTGATGAATCCCAACTGAGTCATATTAACAATAATAAAAGGCCCAACACATTAGGAGGCAGAACTAAAAGGTAGCAGAGCTCAGCAGCACGGAAAGCCCCAAAAATCACAGAAGAGATCAAAAGATCATTCATTTTTCAACTATTCCCACCTTCCAACCCAGCCGAACACTGAATAATGTGTCACCAAGTACACACATATTAATATGAAGGGTAAAAGATAAACCTAACAAACCAGACAGGACAGAATTGGCTGTATAATAAGGCAGAAAAGGTTGCATGGTAACCTCTTCAGTAACTATCAACAGTCTGAGAGGTTTGTCAACAGACATAGCACTGTACACTGGTATCAGCGTGAGAGCGTGGAAATGTTACAAAACACCGATTCTTCATATCACCTGCTAACGAGCAGCTTCATCAGGAGGGTGTAAAGTGCAAGAAGTTCATGTAATCCCTCCCTGTTCCCACCTGTCTGTGCAGGATCCCTAACTAATCAGGAGATTAATGATGAAGTGACAAGACCACAGTCCCTCACCAGCTTCCCACAACAAACACAGGCCAGATGTGCTCACTGGGGCATACGACCAACACCGGTCATGGGACCTGAGCTAGGGTGCTTCGCCTCAAAGCCACCCAAGTGGAGTTTAACAAAAGTAACAATGGTAATATTGACAATTATAATAGTAAACACAATATCCTGGAAATAATAAACAAGGCTAAGAGAGTTGATGAATCTTCGCTACCGGCCACTGTCGCCTTGTACTTACTCTTCAACCGTGGTCTGCAGCTCGGCCTCTGTTTTGGCCAGTTTCTCCCTCAGGCGCCTGCACTCCTCCAGACTCCTCTCCAGCTCCTGCTGCAGCTCCTTCAAACCTGCTGCTGTCTTCTTGTCCGCCTCATTCCTCTAATGGGGAAACACACAAATATTAATGTTGACATCTCAGGCTTTTTAAATTAATAATAATAATAATAGCTTGTACTTATATAGCGCCTTTTCCCCGTGCATTCCCTGCACCAAGCTTTTGGTATTTAGATTAAATTGATTTGATTGTGCCAAATCATTGAGGATTTAGTCATTTTCATTTCTTTTCCTTTTTTTGTTGTTGCAAAGGAGGATCAAAGCTATTTGGAAGTTGAGCATATATTATACATATGTTGTAAATATGTTCACAACAGTTATTTAACTTTTAATTCAAAGAAACAACAGTATTTTGAAGTCATTAACTTCATTTAAACATCCCCACACTACTGTACAGGTTAAAGGGGTGTAGCCTGTTTATTTCATTATTCAGTCGATGAAAATGTGCCTTTGTATTAGGCTTAGCCAGTTTCAAATCCAACCAATGGTCCCAAAATATCTCTTTAAATTCAACAAGTTGAACAGTAATCCTTTAAATCTCCTTTGCAACCAAACTCTTGATTAAAGGATATTCTCAAACAACAACAGGTTCAGCAATAGACTGACATGCCAACATAATAAGGATTGTGTCAGAGCCACAGTTACAGATACAGTAAGACTTTTGTTACCGTGCTTAGTTCTTCAAGTTGTCTCTTCAGTTCGGCCATTTCTTTCTCCAGTTCAGTGTTTTGCTCCTGCAGAGCTTTGGTCTGTGCAGAGATGTCCAAGGGCTAACAGAAGACAGATGTGGAACAGGTTATTTCTTTTTGATCCGTTAGAAATAAAAGTGTAAAGTGATTATTTGGAATACGTTATTGATTTGCAGTTGATTTGCCCTCAGTTATTTAGTAAAGGGCCAGTATTTGATAGCTGGCAGTGTCTGCTGTTAAAAACAAACAGTGTGAGTGCCAAAGCCGTTCACACTGTTGTACAGATCCCATTAAATTGATTTGATCTAAATTTGAATCAAACAGCGTGCTAAGCCAGAATTTCATTTTATTTTGAAAATTCAAAATAACACAAATAAATTCCCTGCATTTATCAACCTATTCAAAATAAAAACCAGCTGGGCTTCAGTTTGGGAAGCCAAAACACAAAAGCACGTCTCAAACCCATTCACAGCCTAAGGCGCATTTTAATAACCCCAAATCTACATTGTCAGTATAAAATATGAAAAGTTAACGCTGTTTTTATATGTATAGTAGTTGGCACAGCAGGGGTTATATAACTGTTACTGTGTCACTATTATAATATGACAGCCTCTCACTTTGGTGTCGCCTTGTGCACTCGCTGTGGCCCGGGACTTCAATGTCTGTATCTTCTCAAACACAAGGTTGACTTTTCTCTTCGTGGTTTCATCAGTATCGTTGCTTCTGCAGAGACAAAGTTTAACACACAATGATTAATGTATTAAAGGTTAAAAACAGCTCTCTCTCTCTCAGTGTTTGGAGGATCCGAAAGAAATCCCACACTGTTCTGGGAACAGAGTAACTCTTCCCAAGCTTAGAAAGGGTTAGGGGGATCATGCTGCTTTGATGTGTCACTTCACAGTGCAAACGGCTTCATCACACCCGTCCAGTAAACTGTGAGGTCCATGTGTGGAGGAACCAAATGCACAATTATTAAGAACCAGGGCTAAGAAAAATGGAGGAATAACCATCCAGAAAGAACCAGGCCAATGTCTAGGAGTTTAAAATGTAAACATCTTGGACTCTGCACATCAAGCAAATTGCATGAGAGTGAATCACTGAAATAAAAGCACAATTTTATCAAAGTCTTTAAGCAGCCTAGATTCACAGCAGCCACACCCACAAAGTTTCTACTTCAGGCCAATTCTCTCCACTGACTAACAACACAGCCCATCAGGGATAAAAAAAAAAAACACATAGAAAATCAAAAACAGTTAAAACTTCACATATCCCAAACATCAACTCGTCAGAAGCTAAAACAAAGCAGTCAGTGTGTCATAGCAGGCATTTCTGAGTTTATCAACAGATGTTCGAAAGGCCAAAGATGGGAGGACTTCATGTCGACCCACACAAGAACATTTAATCCGTTGGTCGAAGTAAAAACATCAGAACCAACAAAAAGGGAATTTCACCACTTTCACGTGCCAGCGGTGACATATCATTTCAATATATTACAAGGCTGACACGGGAGAGCCAGCCCCCCTGAACCCTCCCCTCCTCTCATACAGATGATTTTCATTAAATCTTTATAACCCCTGTCGGTGAATGTTTGTCTTCTGGGCCTTGGGAATGTAGCTCAGTTTCAGCCCCTGCACTTCCATCTGTGTTTCCTTTCCTTTGTCCTGTGACTCCTGACCTGTGGCCAGACACGCCCAAAGAGTTTCCTGTTCCATTTCTATTTTACCCTAAGCCTGTAGCACACGCAAAAAAAGAAAAAGAAAAATCATAGAAACCTGCAAACTTTTGCTCACTGTGTCATGCACAAGTAGTGCAACTACTGCAGAGCCCCAGTTTCATTTACACATTCTCCAGAGGGACGTTTAAAGACTTAATAGCTTGAATAAAAGACTCTATGGCATGCACGAAATAAACCACCTTCCAATATGGCTTCTCTAAAACCTAAACTGAATTTAACCTTTTGACCCAACGTGCCTTCCCTTGACGGGCAGCGGGTGTCTGATTACAGAAACAAACACAACGTTCACGCTGCAGCTTAAAAGAAAGCAAAGAAAGTGGGATTCAGCAAGAAAACACACCCCAGACAGCTGGATCACTCACAGCCTGGATGGGAAGAGGGTGAGGGGGGGCGTGTGAGGAGCACATTCCTTCACTTTTATCACAAACAGTCGAGCTATGATAAAAACCACTTATATGCTCCCACACAAGTCTCTCCCTTCCTAATGCATTGCCATATGGTGCAACATGTTGGTTTGAGGCGTCAGTACTGGGAACAAAACACTTGGTTCATGATTCAGCTGACAGCCGAGGATTTAAGACCGTAACGTTTTCACAGCACATTTTTACTGGTATGAGTAAAGAAAGATAAAAAATAAAATAAGAAAAGAACATTGATAAGAGCAGAGAAGTCAAGATAACTCACCCATCCTTTAGGTAACTGAACAAAATTTGTTTTGCTGTCTCCTCATTTGTTTGTTGTGAAAGCTCCTGCTGACCTTTCAGGAGATCAGGTGTCGTCTGATGGGACAGGAAATTAAAGAGAGGTCTTGACAAAGCACAAAAAGCATGTTCTCTCACACATTTTCATTCTGGAAAGACTGTGCAGACAATATGACAACATTGGAGTAAAATGAGGCAGAAGTTAAAGGGATAGTTTAACATTTTGGCAAATTGGCCCATTGCCATAATCCCTATAGTCTTAGCAGTAGGTTTGTTACCTTTGATTGTCTGTGCAAGCTGTTTTTAGAACGGCGGAGCAAAGCCGTGAGCTGCTCAGAGCTACGCTACAGGAGGCTCATGGGATTTCAATCAATCAATCAATCAATCAATTTGTTTATTTCGGGCATGTCAATTTAAATCATCATCATCACACTTCATCATCAAATAATACAATACATGGCCGAAAGGGAAAAAGCGGGAGAAGCAAAAGCTTATCTAGTCCCGCCCCCATTACCCACAGAATAAGAATATTTGTCATACATACATATCTTTTTGCTTTTTTCTTCTTTTCTTATTATTATATATATATATATATATACATACATACATACATATATATATATATATACATACATACACACACACTACATTTTGATGTAACATTCTTTTAAATTTCTTGGTTTCCCTCATCAAACTCATCAAATACACAATCCAACAACTCCAAAACGCTCTGGTGGACAAGTTGTGACCTGCACATTCACCACGCTATGAGATAATAACAGAAAGTTACGAGGAGTTGTTTTCAAGGCAAATGTAGAGACTGCTTGCCGAAAAACTGCCCCCGACGGGAACGTGCATCAGCAGTTTTGCATGAATTTACCTCTAAAAGTCAAAAGTGTTTATTGTCATTTGCACAGTGGAAAAGTGAGTTTCCCTGACAATGAAATTCTGTCCGCATCACAGAAAGCCAGCAAAACAACTCTGTCTCGTGACATTACGTTATTATCTCATAGCGTGGTGAATGTGCAGGGCACAACTTGTCCACCAGAGCGTTTTGGAGTTGTTGGATTGTGTATCTGAGGAGTTTGATGAGGGAAACCAAGAAATCCCATTAGTGGCTCTGCTCCGCTGTCCTAAAAACAGCTTGCATCGACAATTAAAGGTAACGAATCTACTCCTAAAACTATAGGGATTATGGCAATGGGCAAATTTGCCAAAATGTTGAACTATCCCTTTACAACAAAGTAATTTCAGATTTTCTAATCGTACATCTCTCTCTTTTTACCTGGGCATCTCCCTCTGTACTGGGCTTCTTGTCTCCAGACGAAGGCTTTGACAGTGATGTTGACATCGATGTCTTTCCAGCTGGGGAGGCGCTGTCCTCGTTGTCTTTACTCTTGAACGGCAAAGACGAGGAGCGAGTCTGTGGCTTTTTGTAGCCCTGGATGTAGCCCAAACCTCTAGAGATGGTGCTCTGTGGGGAGCCGGGTGCGCTGCTGACGGTGTCCTGACTGCTGGCCGTTCTCTGCAGCCGCAGCTGCGACGGCCGCAGGACATGCTCCGTCGATGAACCTCGGTTGCTGCTGAAC
Organism: Trachurus japonicus; assembly: GCF_045865225.1. Classification (NCBI taxonomy): domain Eukaryota; kingdom Metazoa; phylum Chordata; class Actinopteri; order Carangiformes; family Carangidae; genus Trachurus; species Trachurus japonicus. Next base: position 11,991,251 of record NC_140909.1, read on the forward strand.
TCATTCGTGTAACCGGAGCCACCTCGCAGACCGAGAGCGCTGTCCACGCTGCGAGAGCGTTTCCTGTCCTCTAGATTGATCCTGTTTCGGCGCCCTGCCCTCCCCCTGCGCTGGTGGCTGCCGTCTTTACCGTCAAACTTCTCAATGAGCTCATCGACGCCGGGTATGGAGCCCGTGTCGATGTCTCTGCCCGAACCGGGGAGGAAAGGGATGTAACGACGGTTCTCGTGGCGGTTGATGGTGTCTGCGTACAGAGCCTCCATCTGTTCATCCACCAGGGCCTTAGAGGAGGAGGACGACGAGGAGTGGCGCGAACGGGAAGAGGAATGAAGCACCGGGCCGCTGGAATCGGTCCTGCGTAGCGGCAGGACGTCGGGCTCGCGGCGGGCGCGCTCGAGGCTGGAGTTGGCGCTGCTCATAGAACTGGGGGATCTGCACGAGGTCTTGCTCTGCTCACTTGTGGGGCTTGACAGAACGGACGGCGGCGGCTGTGGCTGAGGCGGAGGCACCGACTCCTGGTTGGTTTTCGCGGCCGGCTTAGACTGAGGGGGATTCAGGTTGGCGAGACGAGGCCTGGACTGCGGCTGCGGCGTTTGTGGCTGTGGCCTGGTCGGAGGCGGAGAGACCTGGGCAGCAGGCTGAGGCAGCGACTTTGGCTTCGGAGGGGCCGTCTCACTCTCAAGGCCGTGTGGCGGCGGAGGTTGCCTTCTCTCTTGCGGCGCGGTCGGTCTGTTTCGATCCAGGCTTGACGCGCCAGCACGAGACGGTGGAGCTCCGGCAGCTCTGGAGGGGAAACTCTGGGGGTCTTGTCCGGTCTGGGCAGCAGGCAGAGGCCTCGAAGGCGGGTTGCGGAGACTGTCAAGGTTGAGGGAGTTGGTCTCTGGATCGTACGGCTGCAGGATCTCTGGGTGCTTCTGGAAGTTCAGAAGGCTGGATGGTTTCTTTCCTTGTGCATCTGTGACACCGTTTTGAGGAGCGGTGTGATGCACCATCTTCTGAGACCTGTACTCCATGAAGGGGCTGGTGGACCCGGCCTCCTTGCTCCCTCGGAAGTCATATTCCTGGTAGTTCTCAATGAACGAGCCCTCTGTGTCAATGTACCCATTGCTGTTGGGGTCGCTGTAGGGCTGAGGAGCGCGGTCCTGGTTGTTGAGGACGACATAGGGGTGTCCATCGATGCCCTGGACGCGAATGCTGAGACCATATGAACCGGCTCCGTTGCTGTGAGGCCTGGAGGAGCGGGGCGGCTGCGTGTAGACACGCTGTGGTCCGCTGTTAGGAACGCCGGTCACTCTGTACGAATCCATCAGGAAAACAGGAGGAAGATAAATCCCTCTCCCCAGATCAGGTGGCCCACCTGTGCAAGCAAAAATATTCAGACAGACAATCAGAGATGAGACACTAACAATAATATCAACTAAATGTTTCCCAGTTCCACGATCAACCTCTAATGAAACATTAAATCCTAAATGCTACATTTAATTTTGTCATCTGCTTTCATTTTCTTTTCTTGTTTTGCATTCCTAATGCTCTGTTTTCTCTCCACGGAGGTTCGGCTAATATGCTCTAACCAAAGGAGACCAAACGTTAAATTGATGTTTTTTTCTAATTATTTGCTGTCATGTGTGTCTTGATGCTGTTTTTATGTGTCTATATGTATGTAAACGGAGGATGGACATTTAAAAGCCAGGTATTGTTATTTTTTTACTGTACTGTTACTGTATTGATATGTTACTGTTTATTGTTTGTTTTGTTTGGTTGCTCTTGTTGAATTGTGTCTATTGTGGTCTGGTTTGGAACTGAAGAAAAAAAAAGAAGAAGACCAAATGTTAAATTGCCTATAATTTATCAGAACCATATAGTACTGCAGAAATATATGACTCAGTTTCAGCCACATACTTTTTAACAGCAAAGACAACAACATAATCTCTATAAAGGCCACATAGTTGAGTGACTAACTGGTGTAGCATGAGAAAATGACAGGATGCATGACAGAGAATATATGTCAAACAGGATGGGAAATGTCATGAATGGAGAACTACAACATGTTATTTGTTATTTGTTATTTTGTCACATTTATAATTGTTGTAAAATTGCAAACAGATCGTGGGAACGCAGATGGTAATAAATACCAAACTGTGTATAAATATCTAGATAAGCCCTTAATATGTTCATCAGACACATTTATGCCTGGGATGCCAGTGAAGACAAAGCCATCAGCAGCCACCACCATGTGTCTTACTGGACAATGGGCTTTCAACAGGTTCCTGTTTGCCATACTGATAGTGTCCTATTCTACCTCATGTGACAATAGAGACACAGGCTGAGATGGGCCTGGAAGAAGGGCCGCTGATAAGACTGACAACAATGGCAAAAGCAGGATGTATCACACTGGGGTGAAACAGGTAAAGTCAACTGATAACCTCTCCAGAAAACACCTCCAACCAGGGTTTGGTGATATTCATCTTGAGGAGATACAGATTTTGTCAATTGACACACATTTATCTCTGTATTAGGTTGCATTGTGGGCAGAGTTTCAAAATGTAAATCAATGAGCAGGACAGCTTAATGACAATAATGTTTATCAAACGAGGGTATTCATCAGTATTAGATTTCTGGGTCCAATTAGTAAATTGTTCAGCTGTTTGCCTCAGGATCAATTTTCTCAGTAAAAAACGGCCTAAAAAATGCCACGGCTATTGTTTCTTCCTCTTCCTTATTTAATTGAAGTATATCAACTTTAGAGAGAGACGTTGTCTTTGTTTCAGGCACAACGTGAGGATAATTCAACTCCAGTTGGGTTTGACAAATCGACTTTCATGACTGGCTGGACCTGGTGCTTCAATTAGTCAGAATTAGTCAGCTTCAGTCTCCAGCGAGAGAAGAAAAAAAAAAACATACAGGGCCCAGGTAGAGTGTCCTGCCCAGGAGGACGCCTACTGTAGGACAACACAATAGACCCTTTAATCCGCAGTTTCACATGCATCTGACACACAAGGGCTCTGACAAGTGTGCAACTTCTTCCATTGCTTTGTATTTTTTACTGCAAAGGCAGGAAACCCTCACTGAGTCCAGTCACCATGCTGCCTTCACTGACCCCTATGCTGCAGCCAGGGCAGAGGGGTCATCACTGAGCACGGGTCAGAGGCCCTGACTTTGATCTGAGCCGAGAGGAGACTTAAAACAGAGAAGATATTTAACTCATCATGAGAAGTGAGGTTTGTTTTCTCCTGACTCTGTCTATGTCTTTATCTCTACCTTTAAGAAAGAAAGAAAATGAATAGAGACCAAAATCTTGAGAAAGTGAAGGTGAAAGGTGAAGTAAATCAGTCAAGACGATTTACACTGGAGGAAAACATGAAGTTACATAATCTGTTGAGCTGATGTGGAGCAGGCAGGTGAATGCAACGTGAGCGTACAGGAGCAAATGTGGCTAAAACACATAATTTAAAAAAGAAAAATCACCCAAAACATGCACTACTTACTAAGTACAAACACATTTTAGTTGTAAAATCTCCGTTTAAAGTAGCAAGTGAGGAAACAGCGGCGGTTTGAGTTGACGCAGTTTCTGGATCATTTACATCGCAGCTCAGTGCAACAGGTGGCATCAAACGCACCACCAGCCTGAGATTTACTGTAAAACTACCGTTTTCATCACGACTTTCCGACTTCAACCAGTCACCTTGTTAATGTGACTTCATATCGTGGTTAAATTGTCCATGTTTGGCTTTAAGTATTGAGTTTTTCGCCTGTTTTGGAGTTAATGGCTGTAAACGCTCCCTCAGCGGACTGCAGCAGCAACATCTACAATGAACACAGTTCAGCTCGTTACTCACCGGCGTCGTTTTCTCACTCGTTTCACTTATCGCAGGTTTTTTTTTTCCACGTTTGTTTAAAAATATTTTGGAAATAAAAAATAAAAAGGTTGAAGTGTTGAGCAAAGTGCTCACACACCACAAGTTGGTTAACTTATTTGGTCCCTGTGTTGTTGTCTAAAGACAGACAGAGGGAGTAGGACAGTTTGAGAGGGACGGCCGACCTCCGGAGGCCGCCCCGCCTCCTGCATCCACCAGCACCGCCCATCCAGCCCTGAACCAGCCCTGAACCAGGTCCAGGACCAGCTCCCACCGCTCAGACCGGTCCTCCCCCCGTGATCCGCCCAGGACTCCTGCAGGCCTCGGCTCGGCTCAGCTCGGCCCGGTTCACCGCAGCAGGATCCTGGGCAGGCGCTGTAGGTTTGGACCTGACACTCACCCAGGATTTCATAAGAGAAAACAATTAACTTCAATAAACATTAAGATTAAATTAGAAAATAAATAAATCTTTTGTTTTGTGTTTGTTAGAAGTTTGGCCAAAATCCTAAAAAAAGAAAGATGGAAAACTTAACAAACTGAAACGAGATAATGCATTTTGAGATATGAGCCAGTGTTTTTGCATTTAAAAAAAAAAATGTAATAAGAAAGCAAGAGGGAAAAGTACATGAGCAGACCCAAGTGATAGTATAATCATAATCTTGTGCAAATTATTATAAGAAAAAAAACGCCAAAAGCATCATGTTAAAAACGTTTCAGAAAAATCTTGGGACTTTAAATCAACAAGTCCTACACGCTGTAAGTTCATAAGGGATAATAACTGCTTGAAGAAACTAATGTTTTCTTGAATAATTTAACGCCCTGGGAGAATTAAATACATGTGTTGCTTCGCCTCCAACCCTCTATATAAGATTAATCATTTGCACTCTGCATAAATGCGATTTGCAGCTGCATGTCTTTAAAAAGCGAGAGCGTCATCTAGTGGATAGGCAGCTGACCTGAGAGCGGGGAGTTAATGAGCATCTGTGCTGGTGGTACCTACTGGTGCATGCATGTATGAGCATGTCACACAGATAGTGCAGTGAACGCATCACCACAGATGAGCATCCTCTGTGATGCACAGGTGTGGTGGGGGTCCAGGTCTGCAGTGTGATGAGAACAGGAGGGGAGTTGTGCTGAGGCATGTTGGAAAGACTGAGACTCTGGAGACGTAGTCTGAGTCCTGTGGTGGGCCAAGCATGTGTTAAATGAATATATTAAGAGTCCTAAGTGAAAAAAAAAAAAAAAAACACAGAGCAATGATGAATAATAAATAAACAGGTAGCAGCAGGAATAGGACTTCTCATTTCAATGATACTGTGGGTTCACTGATACGTATGTATAGTACTGTGTATAGATATTCTCACACATACTGTACATACATGTAAAATGTCTCATAGAAGTAAAAATCTTTAGGAAAAAAAATTATAAAGTACGTAATAGCCCATGTCGAGGAAATACAATGAATTGGTTGATTAAGTTTTGTCCTTTTTTAAATTCAGTTATATGAAAACTAAATTATTTTGGTACAAAATAGGTCTTAACCCATCATTTTTTGAGTTATTTGGTTTGTTAATGAATGGTTTGAGATTATATAAATAGGCTATAGATAGATAGATAGATAGATAGATAGATAGATAGATAGATAGATAGATAGATAGATAGATAGATAGATAGATAGATAGATAGATAGATAGATAGATAGATAGATAATGTGATATCCCTCGACTGTATATACATTATGGAATAAAACTCAGAATAAATCACCCGATTAATAAACATAATAACCGTATATGAATGTATGGTATTAATATATTAGTTAACAAAATAAATTATAGTAATTCTTTGTTGATTGTTTTCTCTCCAATTTTACAGTGTGCAGAGTTTTCAGTTTCCAGATGTTGCAGTTCCTGGAGTAACAGCACTGTGGCGTTCACTCTGACGTACACTCTGTAGGTTTCCTTGTGTAGCTCTCTTACCACTGTGGCATAAACTACATTAAACTGAAGGCCTCAGCTGCCCCTTCGCCTTTGTAGTCGCCCACTGTTTATATTTGTGTCCGCAGAGAGACGGCGCAGCACCACAGCCTTTAATCTGAGCTCTGTGCCACTGCGTTGGGTTACAGCAGCACACAATGGGAGCTCTGTTCTCTGCTGAGGTGCCACAGCTGGGACCTCTGGGCATGCTCAGTCCACAGCTTTGGCCTTATCCTGATTATACTGCAAGAAAAGGCTGCAGGAAACCGAAGTGACAGGGAGCAGAGATGTCACAGATGCTCATATTTGGCTCACTTGATTTAATCTGCTCCATTGCTGTGATGGTTGATGTCAGAGCGGTGAATCAGGCAGGAGCCACCGCTGAAATTGTGAGCTGTTGATAGCACATTAGTGGATGCAAATAACTTTAGATAATGAACTGGTGTGCAGAAAACAACTTGTCAAAGTAAAGGACTTATAGTAATGGAGATTTAGAGTCACAGCAGCCTCCTATACGACTGGTCATAAAAGACCAAAGTAAATCAACAAACTTGTAGGTGCAACACTGCAGTGGGACTGAGAAGAAGCTCAGCAAAAGATTGAATCATCCTGAGATCATGTTGTTTTCATTTTCTTTATTTCCACACAGACATATTTCACCGTCCTGTTTCTGTTGCTTTACTGATAACAGTGACTCCAAAAGTGATTGTGAGTCGTCGCAGTATGAAACTCCAGCTCTGTATCACCAGAGGAAACGTTGATTCATCTGAATGAGCAACTGCCACTGATCTGAACTTGAGTGTAACTCTGGAAGATCCCCGATTTGTTTTGTCTGAGGCCGAACACATGAGGTCATTTTGTACAGAACAAACTCTGAGCTCGATGATCAGTAAACATGCCGTATGAGCATGTACGTACTGTTTTAAAGCAAAACTATGCAAATATTTTAGCTTTAAATAATAGTTTCGAAATCATTTTTATGTTTCATTCACTTGTAACAGGGAGAATGGCTCCTGGTTTTAACACAGCGTCCCCTGCTGGCCTGGTATGTAACATCGTCGTTGTGCATGATGGAAAAATTAGCATTTAACATTCTTGAGGTTCTTGAAGGTTATCCTAGTTTTGTGTCCACTTGTATATGTTTTAACAGATCTCTAAGGCTTATTTTCTAGGCCACTGAATATAACGTAGCAACCTAACAGGAGCCCAGATCATTGGAGGAAAGCTGCTGTTAACAGTGGTGCCAGGGAGCTGATCCTGGCTGGCTGGGCTGCTCTGCCAGGGGTGGCTGCTGGGGTAGTGGGGTAGACGTCTGGATGAAGGCAATGAGAAGCTAGGCAAGTTTCCCCACCACAACAACAAGTCTTAAGGAATACTGCTGGATTATATATTTCCTGGTACTGAAGACTCTGACCCTTTAAAAGAGACATATTATGCCCCTTTTCCACAAATTAAAATAGATGCTTCGTTCAAAATACCCCAAGGATCAAACATCACAGCTCTTTTATTCTGGTCAAACAGCCGTGTTCAGAACGGCTGGTTTCAGTGCCTGTCCCTTTAAATGTAAATGAGCCACTGCTTGCCCCGCCCCGCCCCCTCTACCAGTACCGATACTCACAGGTAGGGGGTAGGGGTGGTATTGTTCAAATTCGAAAACTAATGACATCATTGTCGGACAACTGAGGGAACAGCTCATAAAACCACATGGATTTCAACCTTGTGAGCCTGAAAATTACAGCTATTTCCATAATATGTTCCCTTTAAATGGAGAGGTGGTCCAGTAAGGAGACCAGTAAAGATCTAACACTAAGCACGGCACGCTGTCATGAGAACTCATCACTTTACGGCAACAGTTCAGACCCCTCACACCTCTGGCCTATAGCTAAGAAACTATCTAACTCACTATTCTCTGCATGTTCGTCATGGCGGAAGAAACCAAAAAAAAAAAAAAATGATGTCAGAGCAAAAGAATAAGAGAAAGTGGGGTTAATCTTAGACTGGATTTTATCTCAGGAAGTAAGACCAATGCTTTACTAGTTACATCAGCTTCAGCTTGACAAAAAAAATGCACATTTATCTCTGTCTATGAGTAAAGCTCGGTTCACGATTTGTATTTGTAACAGTGCTGTAAAAGAGGTAGTGCTATAGCAGCAGCAGATATACTATATACAACAGAGTGTCTCTATAGCACATGGGAGTGCTCATTTATTAATTTATAATTCCATTATTTTTAATGACTGTTGATTTTTCAGTTTTTACAGTGTATTGTATATTATCTACTGATATTTTTTGTGTCATGTGCACGCTCCAATTGGCTATAAAAACAAAACAAAACAAAACAATAAAGACTTGAATTTTGAAACTGCAAAAAAACCAAAGCAGAGAGAGTAGGAGATGAAGCATGTTTGGAGCAGCATCGTTCATCCTGGGAGTATGAGGGAGGAGGAAGACGATCTCACTGTGTGGAGCAGAAGGAGCAGAAGGCTTCAAGGATGCAAGCCAAGGACTTTTTGTCATTTGGCCCAGCAGCCATGACAGGAAGTCAGGCTTCAGACTTGGTGGTCCCACTCCTACAGAAAACATGCAGCAGCAGCTCCACCACCACCACCACCACCATCAGCCCAATTCACTCACATCTCTTCTGTTCCTCCCTGCAGGGAATAGTGAGAGATGACAGTCATGATTTACGCTGCTTCACTGAGCCCACCACAGACAGAACAGCAGTCAGCAGTTTTCCTCTGAGTGTCACCTCTGTCAGAAAATTGAATTGGGATCAGACCTCTCAGGAAGTGATGAGTACTCTCATGCTCGCATCTGCAAGAGGATAATTTTGTGCAGATGTACACGGTCGGAGATTTACAGCACAAGCGTCGGTCGTCCGGGTTTAGAGCAGCATTTCACAACACTTTTGGGATTCATTAGCAAATACCGCTACCACCAGAAACATTTATTAGAAAATACAATTACGTGTCTACTTTTCATAATGCCTGCATCGGTTATTATTTCATTCCAGCACTCTTGTTTTCAGTTCATCCATTTTTTTATAAGCATTTTGTCTTTTTTGCTCATGCATTTTACAATCAACTTCTATTTTCCATCAGAATAATTAGTTAATACATATTCAAACATTAAAAAATGTGTTCCCAAATATGAATTTTATGTATCCTGTTGATAAATATTCATGCTTTTTTGCTGGAATGGCTTTTCATACAAAACTTCTCTCTCCTTTTCTTCATCCTGCAAGAATCTACGTAAATGTAAAAAATAAAGTAGAGGCATGGCACATGTACAGTACGCTGCTATCACACTTTATTAAAAATAGAAACATATATTCATAGTACTTTTCATACAGACTACAATGGTCCACTGGCATTATTTTCAAAAATGAGTTACATACTATAAAACACTCATTTGGCCTAAATCCACTGTAGAAACGTCTTAAAAAACAAATGAACAAACAAATTAAGAAAAAAACAAAAAACAATAAGGAAGTCTAAATGAACCCCCATGTTTCTGAGCTCTCTCTACGTCCCTGTGCCTTTTCATAAAATAAAACTTTATGGAGAGGAGAGAATGTAAATATGGAGAAGAAACAGAAACAAACATGTTTGCTCAGAGTGACACAAATAAATGCACATACAACTGAGTTTAAAAAAAGATGGCACATTTATTGCAACATAAATGTTATATACATTGTTGTTTTCTGTTGAAAAAGACAGAAAATTCAAATTCTCGTTGCTGCGTGTTTTTTTTCTTTGTTTGTTTGTTTGTTTTTTTCCTTTTCGTGTGCATCGACAATACCTTTTTCATTTGACACAAGAACAAATCTTTAATCAATCAACAATGGACTCTGGAGAGTAGGATGGAGGTCGCACTTTTAGGGATTTGGAGCTCGTACGAAGCCTTTTTAAGAACTAGACTACGAGCAACAATTTGTCTATGTTCTTGAGATGCCATTTGTACATTTTTTTTGTAATAATGGACAGGTTATGGTAAATAACCGTACATTTTACTATCTAATATAGTAAAATAAAGTAAGAAACTTTTTACTCAAAACTTTTGCTTTCAAAAATCTAGAAAGAGTAATATTTAGAATTCAAGAAATATTCTTACAGTATTATTGTATAAAAGACTAACTACAGTGAAAAATAAGCCAAATGTTTTTTGTTTTTTTTTTAACTTTGATTTTCTTTTTTTCATATATTATACAAGGGAAAGCATCTGGGAGTACAGCAAGTCTAACTTGGCAAACAGAGGAGCAAAGAAATATAGGAAGGACAGGAAATTTAAAAATGAAACTTAGAGAGCAGGAAGTGACGTACATTATACCCTTAATCAAAGTCTGCCAACATGAATACAAGCTCATGAATACTGAAATGAAGAACAAGGCCACATTCAGTCAGAGAATACACAGAAACCGTTTGGGTTTGTTTTCTTTCTCATTAAAACAAAGCTGTTGAATCATAATTTTTTTATGTAAACTCTTGTCGTGGCATCCTTTATTCTAATTTAAGTCCCTTTTTGTACAGAATACTCATTCTGAATGTGGCAGCCTTGTTTAAGGTGTAGATGATGATAGAAGACAATATACAAAGAAATAAATGGAATATAAAGCAAGTCTTAAGACTGAAGACTTAATAAAAAGGAGAAAACATAAAGCATGCACACTGATAGGGAAAAACAAAATAAAACCATGAGCATATGTCTTGAAACATTAAAAAAAAATCCTGTTAACTGCTTTTGTTCATTATTGTGCTACGATATCCATGAAATATCTAGTCTGGCTTACTGTATTGAGTATATCACGGCTTGCATGAAAACATCGTTGAAAAAATAACTTAGAGGTTCTCTCTGCTGACTGAAACTGGACATTGTAATGCTGGAAGCCTAAAGAAAGGACTTGTTACAACACAAATAAGCATAACTAAGTTTTACTTAGAGTAACTGTTTTTTTGAAATTGAAGGTCTTGATATATTAACAGAAAGAAAATTGAAAAAGTGGTAACTTCATCAGGCCAAGAGAAAGTGTGGTCGTCGTTTTTTTTTTTTTTTTTTTCCTTTTTCCTTTTTCATTTCAAACTACTTCTTCTTTAAGCAATCTCCGATTAGCTGGTGGCAGTAAAATGACAAAATAAAAATCACAAGCCACTTCTGTGCTGACGTCAGGAGCATGTAACTGTCAAGAGGCTAAAAAAAAAAAAAAAGTCACTGCTTACATTTAACACTATATGGCAAAGGAACCGAGGGGCAGTAAAGTCCACTTTTCCTTTAGTTAAGACACTAAAAATATGTAGGGAATGCTAAGGTTTGCTCTCTGTGTTTTCACTGCTCAACTACCGAGGAAATAAAGAACACAACTAAATGTGAGCTTTCAGTAAAGCTACAGTTTGTCACTCGTCTGTCACCTATGTAGACAATATTGTTGATGCTAACGTACTTGGGCCTTTTATTCCACTGGTCAGTAGCACGGAAACGAATCTAAACTACGCAGAAACAAACATAGGTAGTTTTGGTAACAGGTGTGGCCAGTGGCAGAATGAATAAAATATAAATATAAATAATATATCTTCTTTAAAAAAAAAAAATTGGGGTGCTTTAGTCTTTCAGATCTAACACCTAATGATTATTTTCAGTTGGGGTTATAAATATTACTCTAAACTGGCCAATAAATTAATCTCAATCTTTTCAGTGCCCAAATATTTCCCCTCGTCTTGGTCTCGCCAAAGATCTCGCAGGGTGGAGTGCTCAGTTTTAATGGTGACACTAGCAAACTATAGATCCACTGAAAAGCCGCATACTTTTCTTTGAATTTACTTAACTTTCCCTTTAGACATACACTTTATAGCTCAATAAAATAATAAATAGAAAAAAAAAGAAACAGACAAACAAAAACAATTGCTGTTACAATGCATTCGTCAATTCAGTTTAGGCACAAGGCAATTTCCACATGTGGTTCGAGGAGATTGCGAAGTCTCTGATTGTTCAGAAGCAACACACTTCTTGCAGACAGTGATATGTGCTGAAGATTTTCTTTTTTTCTTTGTGGGGAGAAATTTGCAGATGGAAACTGGTCACAGGGAGCTGGATGCTCGGCTCCTCCTCAGTCTTAGGATTGGATTGTGTTAGTCTCGTGATTTTGCTTCGAGTGGTCTGTCTCCTCCAATTGGTGTCACAATCTGTGAGTCCTGTCTGTCACTGGGAAGCAAGGTCACCGACTCAAAACGGGACAGAAATGATCTGGATCACGTTGATCTGGAGAGGGAAAGAGAGGGAGACACATCAGAGGTGATCGATATTGTTGAAAATCAAAAAATAGACAAACTAAATAAATAAAAATAAATCTGTACTTTCAGTTCAAGACTTGATTCGTTAAGTCAGTAACTTGTCAACAATGATATTATTCTGCTTTTTGAATGTAAACGTAATCTGTGATGGTGAAGATGAAGTTCTGCCACAATTATAGCAACATTATGTGGTGATAATCTCCAAGAACAAGCTGTAACAACCAGTCTGACAAATTAAATCCTCTTATTTTTGTTACTGTTGTGCTTTTCAGTAAAAGAAAGACTTAAAGGGAGTTTCGGAAAGCTAAGTTCACACTACATTTCCCATGAGCCTCCGCGCACACGGTGAAATTCTTGGACCGGTGCAAGACGGACGAAAGCGAAAACATTTGCCAAGAATGTTTTCATTAATCAAGAACGAAAGTCGGAGGTTCGAAGATGATCAGATACCGTCGTAGTTCCGACCATAAACGATGCCAACTAGCGATCTGGCGGCGTTATTCCCATGACCCGCTGGGCGAGTCGACCACTAAATAATAATATCAAAATAACTATAAAGACAAAACGATATATTTATTGAAAATGGACCCATTAACAAGTGTGGGTAACGTAGATTCATCCACATTAATATGAGACTCTTTTATAACCAAAAGCAAACTCCTCGGGGTCTCTTTAACTTGTAAACAACAATCCATTATTTGAAAGAAATGCAAAAAAATTCCATCAGGTTTTGAGAAAAGACAAAAGTAGATACCAACTTTTCCTGCCTCTGATCCTCAGATGATGAGTTAACTAATTATTTGAGACCTCAGATTAATCAATATTGAGAGCAGGGCTTAGGAAAGTTAAGATAAGAGGTGAGAGTACTGTACCTGTCTGCTACTCAGAGGTGGCCCATGGGGTTGGATGTGTCAGTCAGGCCTGGATGAACCCCCGTGTGGCCTTGCTGGGCGTCGCCGGAGCCCCCAGACACTTTCTCCTCCTCCCGTCTCTTAAGGCAGGCGGCTTTGGGGTTCAGATTCCTCTCTGTGCAGCCAGACAGACATCAAATCAAAACTCTGTCACTTCTCTTTGGAAACAAATAGTGCTAGCTTTGACTGCAGAGTGGATGTGACATTAAGTAAACTATCTCATGCAGGAGTATTACTGTCTGTGAATACGTTGGCCATTTCTGAGGGATCAGTATTGACTCGATGTGACGTAACGCTGACATTTCAGCTGCAGCATCAACGCGGGGACAAAGCTTTCATTAGCTGGACACTGACCTCTGACTTGCTGCTCCAAGCTCAGTATGACAGCCACAGCCTGGTGGAGGATGAGCAGTTTAGTCTGGGGCTTCTCGCTCTTCAGGTGCAGCTGGCACATGCGGCCCAGCTCCTTGAAGGCCTCGTTGATGTCTCGCACCCTCAGGCGCTCGCGGGCGTTGTTGGCCATCCTCCTCTCGCGCTCTCGTTCAGCCTTCTGCTCCGGATTCAGATCCTCATCCTCGGTGATACTGAATGTGCGTGAACAGATCGAACATTAGTTGAAACCTCGGAGCACGGGAGTCTTTACTACACTCTTTGACTGAAAGTAAAATAAGTTTATGAAAAATAATAATTATCGTTACGCAACTAATTTTATTCCTTCGGCCATAAGGCTGTTAAATGCACAAAATGCATGACACGTAATCCACTGATCTTGGTTCTGGCATCTTGCTTTTTTACTCTGTGTGACCGGTTGGAGCTGATGCTGATTGTACAGTAGATTGCAGTATTTACTGTTGTTGTCTTTATTATATCTTCTATTTATTATGGACTGGTCTGACTGGAGAAATTAATTGCCCTTTTGGGATTAATAAAGTATTCTGACTCTGACTCTAATTAAAAAAGAACAGTATTAGTAAAAAAAAATTGAACTTAATTTTCCTTTTTTCCCCCCAATTTTTTTCTCATGCATGAATAAACTCTAAATTGTTTCACTTTTCTTAAATATGTTGTGTGTTTGTGTAGCGCCATGTTTGCACCTTGTTCGTGTGCCGCTCCTGGGTGTCTTCATGTCTCTTCTGTCGCTCTCGTCATCAGACTTGTCGTCGTTGGTGAGGCTGTCGTTCATGTCGTCCTTGTCCTGTTTCTCAACCTTCAGCTCCAGGGCGGAAGGCATCTGGCCGGCCAGGCTCGAAGCAAGACCTGTTGAAAAATGACGAATGAAGCATAAAGATGAGACATAATAACAAATAAACCGATCCATGTGAAACCGTAGTCCAATACGACTGTGTCATGCACCAGACCTCTGAATGTTTCCAATTGGTGGTTGAGCTCTGCGGTGGATGTGGAGCCGGCGCTGGGCAGGCCTCCATGGCTGTTGTTCAGGCTGGCAGCGTCGTCGGCGTGGGCACCACCCTGCTGCAACACAGACAGGAAGGACATGTGAAGAAAAGGAAGCAGACGCACTCTGGAGACGGTGCATAAAACAATTCCTTTGGACGACAGAGAGGGGCACAAAGGCGAGATCCTGTGGCTCCAAACAGGAGAAATAACCTTGACAAGTGGCCATGAGGGAGCTGTGGTTCGTCCACACAGGTCAAGAATTTAAAAATAAAATGTTTTATTATGTAACATCCATAATAAATACATGTTAAATCCCAGTTAATAGCTTTTAAAAATTTGATGAAATTGTGATTGGATGTTTTTTACAGCCAGGTCTGACTATTCACATGAAACGTTAAGTGACTGGTGAGTAATTTAAATCTATAACTCCCAACACTGGGGGGTGCTTTAGTGATTTGTGTCACCGTTAGTGTGTTGTGCACAACCAAACAGACAAAACTAAAAGACATCAGTACAGTATGTTCAAAAAAATGACCTACTTTACGACACAATGTAAAAAACCTCTTTATTTGTCCTTGTTCATGTAATGTTATATTTCACTGCTCACTGATGTGACGTTCGGTCGTAGCTCTGTGGAACCACAACTGAGAGCACGGTCTGTTTCTCATGTCTAAAGTGAGACAAATCTGTCTGTGCTCGGTTTTATAAGATGTCAAGCCGAACCCACTCGACAGTTTTGTCCACATTCACAACATGAAAATGGTCAGCAGCTCCCACCACGTTGCACCACAGAGTCGCTCCTTCCTGAGGTTTACCACATGTTCTCATGCTATTTGATTTCCCTCCTGAGAAGAACCACGGAGAGGCGGGGACATCGTCACCGAGGGTGGAGGGTATGATGATGATCTCCCCCCCTTTTTTCTTGAGGAATGTGATCCTCAGTCACTGTTGGCCTCTGTTAACCCCCGCCACCCCGAGACCCTCCCCTTTCCTCAGCGCTACGCTAATCTTTGCTGTGCTCTCAACAGGTGTCCAAACAACTCTTTGTCTGGCGGAGGAGGAGGGAAGCCGGGGTTCTGGCAAGAAAAGAACGCTGCCATTTTCATGGCTGGGCCTGATTACCATACAGCTGAGGACCTCTATTTGGGTGGAGGCCGCGGGTTCAGACACACGTTTCCAACGATTCAGATTTCCTGGGTTGTTAAAAAGAAGTGATGAAAAGGGGAGGAAGGGGGTAGAGGCCGGAGTAAAAAGCCTGTGGCTGTGCCGTGCCGAGGCTTGGTGAGCCCTGGCCGAGGGGACCTCTTCCCACACAGGAAGTGCTGTGTTAGTGCAGACACAATATGTTCTATCTCCCAGTCGCAGTCGGTCAGAATCATGGCCACAACCGGGCTCTCTGTGTAACAAATACATCAAACTGAGCTCCTCTGACAACCACAGAAAAATTCTTGTTTGGGGACAAAACAAGCTACTCGGAGTCGGAGAGATCCAACAGCATCAAAGTGAAACCAACCACAGACAGAGAAAACACGCTGCCCAAAACAAACTAAAACCTTTAACTGCTTCTAAAATAAATTCATGTTGGCAATGGAGATCTGAGATCATGGAGCATAGAGGGACATAAAAATTTTTTTAAAAATCCTGATAAGAAGTGGGATCAAAATGCGGCTCGGCTTTGATGATCATGCCAACAAGACACCGGGAAATATTCCGGCTGAAGAATAAACACGACTATGTCAAAACAAAAATCAAAACATGAAACAAATCTGTCGTTTTCTGTTGCACTAAATTTCAATTGGGCATCACAAGAAAGTATCTTCATGTAATGTGTTTGTGTCAGAGGGTGACGTTAGTATGATAAATCAGTCAACTGATCGATTAGATAGATGAAGGAATGATCAACGGATATACTGAGTTCATTCATCATTTATCAGTTTAGAAGCAAAAATGTTTCACTTTCCAGCTCATCCTCTTCTACTCTTTTTGTTCTATGGACAAAACAAGAGACATCATCATAAGCCTGAGAACACTGTCTCATTTCTGAGAGCCTAAAGTCTGAATAATTAATTGCCAATAAACAAAATAGTTAATTGCAGCACAAATAAAATGTTTCTTGTATTGCTCACTAATATCCAATTAAAACCTAATAGAATTATTTTTGTAACATTTAGAAAAACAGTAGGATCACAGGTCTGTATGTGAAATTATCATCTAATTTAATCTTAACTACAGGTAAACATAATTTACATCAGTCTAACAGACTTGAGATGAGGGAATAAAAAAAAGCAAAATGCTGAATGTGCTCTTTTTTTTTGTATATAACCCTAATTATTTCCAAACACCTCCAGATTACAGTTGGACATATCTCCTGATTTTAATTTCCACTGCAGATGTCTTTAAATCTCTTGGCTCTTTAAAATGAAATACCTCGGATGGAGGATGGGCGAACACATCATGATTTATACGGAGACCTGCATTCCCCTGCGTCTCAAAGGGCTTTGACTTTAACTGTAAAAAGAGTGCAACACACAAACACTTTCTACAAAGCATACAACTTCACTCCATTACGCCTGTTTTTCTCATTTCTCTCTCACCCTTGTGTATACAGCCGCTCTCAAGAGGAGGGTGAGCCTTCGGCCAGCCATTACGCTTATGGAAAATATGTTAGGATAAATTCAACTGTTCATGTGTGGAAAATGTCTAGTTTTTACACATGGCAGCAGACCTGTTTCAAACAGGTGGGCGAGGCTTCGTCTGTGGGGAAGTTTGAAAAAATACCATACAAGTGTATAGGAATACACCAAAGAAGTGTGTTTTATTCCTCACTCTCTGCAACATTTTTTAGCTGGAATAGCCAGAGAGACAACATGGCAACATAGGCCAGAAAAATGTAACTGCTTTTCACTGTGCAAGTCGAGCATGTGCGAGAAAACTACATAAGAAACGCAAATTATATATGCAAGACATAATGAGTAAAGGCTCTATGCTCGCAGACATCCTTTACGAAAGACATGGCATCCTGGAGATGCTCATGTAACTGCTGATGAACTCTGTTTTTCAGGCAAAGTCAAATAAGAATAAGACAGGATTATTAAAAAAAAAGAAAAGAAAAAAGATCATTATCTGTAAATACTGGAAACACACTGGGGATAGAGATTGTTTTTGTAAAGCACACACAGAAAAGAAGGGTGGGATTTTGGAAGGAGGCGCAGAGCGTCTGACCATCCAGTCTGTAGGCATTAAAATGTTTTGTTACCAACCATTACCTCATAACTGGTCACTCATGTTTATTCACTTTCACACCTCTGGCTACAGAGCTTTGTGTTTTTTATTATGTCTGAGTTGGAATAAACGTCTTTGTTGCATTCTCCACTGACCAGCATCGTCCTTGAGTGATATAAACACTCTGCAGATCATTACACAGAAAACTTAACATCGAAATACTTTGTGTGAAGTTCTCATACCATCGCTGCTGTCCGACTCGGGACCAATGCAGATGCGGGGAAGTTGGCTCCGATGGCTGCTATTGGCCCGTTTTGCGCCTGTCCCAGCAGACTGTGGATGTCGCCAGGCAGACTGGCCGTGGAGCCCACTGCATGGTTCCTCAGAACAAGGATTGCATCATCCAATCTGTCCAGACGATCCTCCATTCGAGACTGGGAGGACCAGAGGGATTGAGGAGCGAAGGGGTTAGGGAGAGGGAGAAGAGAGGAAAAGGAGGACAGAGCAGCTTAGTATAAGCACATTAGGGCCAAAATTGAAAACACTGATTTTATGGTGTGGATGTGAAAAGAAGGAAAATAAAAAACTACAAACATCTGAAACATAAGATAAAGAAGGCAATTCAAATGCAGGATCAATTGAGCTATTTCAGCTTGAGTTTTAAAAGTCATCATTATTTATCTTAACTGAGTAAGAGACACATGCACTAATTTACAGTAGACTAATTTAAGATGATTACTGCAAGCTGGAACAGCTAAAAACCAACAACATAATATGACAACATGGCAACAAAGGCAAGAAAAATGAAACTGCATTTCACTGTGAGGAAGGTAGAGTGCAAGTCGAGCATGTGAGAGAAAACAATATAAGAAACGCAAAGTACAGTATGTATGGAAGACGTAATGAGTAAAGGCTCTATTTGAAGTATACCTCGCAGACATCCTTTAAGAAAGACATGGCATCTTGAAGATGCTCATGTAACTGCTGATGAACTCTGTTTTTCTGGCAAAGTCAAATAAGAATAAGACAGGATTATAAAAAAAAAAAAAAAAAAGGTCAGTATCTATAAATACTGGAAACACACTGAGGATTGAAATTGTTTTTGCAAAGCACACACAGAAAAGAAGAGTGGGATTTCTGAAGGAGGCACAGAAGCGTCTGACCATCCAGTCTGTAGGCGTGAAAATGTTTTGTTGTTTGCATATTAACAGTCATTACTGCATCACTGGTCACAACTATAACGTTACATTCACAACAGTACAAAGCACTATTACACCACTGGCTGCAGTGCTTTGTGCTTTTTATTACGTAAAAGTCTTTGTTGTCCAAACCTGTGTTCTCCGCTGACCAGTATCGACTGAGTGATATAAATACACGGCAGATTATCCCTCTGAATTGTTATATTCATTAAATCGAGATGTACTTTTCAGTAAATCTAAGTAATATGAAGCAAGCAGCCAGTTACCAGACAGATTTGTGGATTATCATAATCGGCTAATTCTTATATTACATAAGTCTTATTCTAAACTGCTGTCAATGAACCAGTCCACTCACAAGATCTATCATTTTGTCTGTAATCTAATCTTGAACTCGCCTTCTTCCACGGTTATTTATCACTCTCCTAGAAATTAACCGGACCTTACAATGTCATGAACAGTTTTGACTCAACTACCGAGAAACTGTGATGCATGCTTTTATTTCAAAACACCCAATTCCCAGGTACAGAAAATCAGAACTTGTTTTAAAAACAAGTTCTGATTTGGCAGAAAGTTTGAGCATATAACAGAGTCAATTATTTTGTTTGGTTCAGTTTCTTCATCATTGTGTACAGTTTTGTCTAAGTGATTGTTTCAAAGCTTCAGTTCTGAAATATGTTTGATATTCAAACGAAATGCTGTTTGAATAAAAACTGAAAATAAATACTTTCAGTCATGCAGTCCAAGTTCAAGACGGAGGGGTTACTCAGTTTTTCCATTATAGCCCGCAGGTTGTCAAACAGCCTGCAAGATGATATCAGGCTGGACCAACTGGTTCTGTCCTTTCACCGCTGAAATATCTGAAGCATCGGTGAATCAGACGCTGAAAGGCTGCTGCCATTTACTGCAGGTCAGCCACAATACATAAAATATTATATAATAGTGTAGTCCTCAATTTCCCCCTTACAGTTGTTTTCACGTGGTGTTAAACATCAGCTAATGTTCAGGTTATGTGACACTATTCACTTCAATGGTCACCTTCAGTTGTCCTGCGACTTATCTTTGGTGGCCATGAAGATACAAAACAAAGGTTGTGGCAGCGTGGGAGGAAACGTCTCCATGAGTCACGGCCATATCCAATGTCCTTTTCACATGCAATTTGGCTGATTGAAGGGAACTTGGTGATAATAAGACTGCAGCCGGACTGATTCAAGTCATGTTCTATACTTAAAGAAATGAAAGGCGGGTTTTTCAGCTTGTAGTGTCTCACTTTCTTAAATGATTAAACACAAATACATCAGGCTTCCAGGTCGATCAATGACAACACACTTGGCTTTAATCATGGTCATGCTTTGTTTCCTTTCTCCTTAGCTTTTCTGTAGTGATTTGCATAAATAATAATAATAATAATAACAATCATGGAAAGCTGTTTCTGTACTTTTGCATTATTACAGCAGGGAATGTAAAATACACGGCATGCATCAGGTGGCAGGCCAGATGAAAGGTGATCTGTGGCTGGGCGCGCGTGGCAGCAAAGGAATCCCGGAGAAGTGGTTCAGCAAAACAGCTGCCAGGCCCACACAAGCCCCCTTAACTGAACCCATCCCCCAACTGTCATCTCCGTCCTGGCCCACGGAGTAGGGGACAGATGGAAAGCCCCCCAAGGGACAGGTATTGTTCGGTTTGGTTATCCCTCTCTACCCCCCCACCACCACCACCATCTTCCTCAGCAAAAAACATTTGTCAGACAGGAATCTGGCTGTAACGCTAGCTGGGCCCTCCATGGGTTAACGTATCTAAAGTGAGCATCCATCATATCTTGCGCCCAGTGGAGGGATGAGAGGTGGACGAGGAGCTTACCAGCGAGTGAAGGGAGTTCTCATAATTTGGAGAGGAGGGGGTGTGTCCACTGGTGCGGGGCCACTGGTTGGTACCTGACGAAGAGACAAGAGAAGAGACGCGGCCAAAGTCAACATTACAGTAGAAATCCTCTGATTTGGTTACAGTACAGTACATATCAACCTGGCTGATGGATGTTTCCTGCCCCACTGGGTACAGTACAGTACACCGAATAAAAAAAAAGCTATTACTGACACACATTAAATGCCGTGCAGGCACTGACATCCTGATTTTCTGGTTTCTTGTTGTTCTATATGAGATATTTTTATCTCCGAGGGGCTTAACTGCATCACTTCCTGATGGCTGGACTGCATCCTGACACATGAGCCAGCGGAGAGTTCATCTAACGCCCACTTCCACTCTGTGAAATGTTCGCTGCATCTGCACATTAAAAAAACAAAACGCATATAGCTGAGACAGAGACTGGGAGACAATATGAACGCTGACAAATATGATTTTTAACACTCATTTTTCCCCCACACTTTCATTTGCTCTGGAACGTTCGAGGTTCTAGAAAAACATCGGCGTGATCAAAAATGCAGCGAGGTGGAACGGGGTTTCGGCACATGGCCTTCATCAGGGTATTTGATGAAGGAAATATTTCGAGCATCTGGGTTCAATCAAGCTCTTCCTATTCCGCTATGTTCACGAGCATTGCTGAGTTATCTTCCTCGTTAGGTTGTTGTCAGTCAAACACCTTTTGACTGGCGCTGTACAGTCTGTCGGTTTGTCTGCACGTATTACACAAGATTCACATCTGGAAACATCTGAGCACCAGCTCTTCATTTGTACTAATACATCCAGTTGGGCCTAATCTGCTTTGGCACAGACATGAAAAATCATGCAATTCAATTATGTAAACTAAATACTAAGAAATATAATATAAGATACTCTGTACTAGAGATTATAATTTACCTTGGGCTGGAAGAATTTCACAGTGGATTATATATATATATGCTTGTCTGAGCCAAAAAGAAAAAAAAGAAAAAGAGGAAAGTACAGGAAAGCAAATCAAGCTGATTTGATCTGGTGTAAATTAGAGCAAAGGAGAAGGAATCCACATCTGCTCATCACATTTCTAGATCCAGTACAACATCGCTCTCTGTCCTCTTTCTGAGTCCCAATCATCTAACTAACCTGCCTGCCATGTGCAACAGGAGGCAATGCATTACGCAATCAAATAACCTTAATGGAATTTGACAATAATGAACCTTCCCTGTAATTCACAGGATGGGATGTCTGTGGGCCGTTTCCAGCTCGGAGCTCTCGCTGCTCTTCTTCTGGTGTCCATTATGGTGGACGGAGGCCAAACCTACATCCTGGTAAATGGAGCTCGCTGTGGCACAATCTACTGATGGAGACTTTGTTTTGGTTATCTATCATTTAGCATGATTCTCAAATCTCATTTTGGGTACTGTACATCCACTTCTCCCAATAGCAAGGCAAAGAAAAATACAGACCAGGATAAGAGGAACCATTTAATAGCAGTGTGGCCTGGAGGGGGGAAGTTAAATGCGATCAAATTATTTTCATTGTTAATATAAAGAGTTGTTTGAAAGCTACAAAGTGTAGGATGACATTCAGAGTCTCATCTGTGACGAGACGAGCAAAACCACTAATTGCTCAGCGTCTGTTTTCACAAATCAAGGCCTCTGTGTTCTGTTCAAATACACAGTGAAACACTGTATGAGAAAGAGAGAAAGCGAGAGACAGCAAGACAATTACTGTATGTTTTCTTTTGCAAACGCAAAAGCCACACCTCCACCCCCAAGCTCAGGAAACTATAAAAGTTTTCCATTGATTCATTCCAATGAAATATCTCACTAAACCTCTGCGGTCTTCGATACTTGAGTTTTCATGTTCCCTTGCACACATAGTCCTGGAAAAAGCCGACTTTAATTAACAGGCTATTAAAAGTGACTTTGAAAGAGGAAATGAAAAAGTCTCTGCTCTGCCTCAGCTTTCTCCCAGGTGAATGAGACAGATACTCCACACGAGCCTCTCTGCTGGCTGCCGGCTATGAAAAATTAGCCCGGGGCTCTGGTCCCCACGTGCACCAGAGAGGGCTAATTGAACAAACCCGTCTTGAATAATGTGCTGTATATTGGTGTAATCCTAATGATGAATGGATTTGGTGGTTAACATCAACAGCCAGCCAAATTTTGTGCCAATTTCAAAGTATCGCTCTTTTACTAACCCCAGAAGCGTAATAAGGGTGAATAATTAGTGAAACAACATCCATTTCCTACAGTTCCACAGGTATGTTTTTTGCAGTAGGGTTGTTTAATTAATCTATATAATTAATGAATAAAAGAGCACTGAACTTATTCATTCAATTTGTTTCCGAGAGGCAGATATTTTAAATTCTTTGATCATATTACGTTATTTAAACAATGTCAGTCATGCCATTGTTACTGTATGCTGCAAGGTGTGGCATGGTGCACTGTAAATAGGTCGAGAGGGGGGATCTCCCTGGACCCTGTGTGAGGCCGTCACAGTCGTCCTCATCAGCTGAGTCACAGCCACCCTCCTTCACCCACTGGCAGATAAACAAGGCCTTTTGCTGCCTGGTCCGGGTGTGTGTGTGTGTGCGTTTATGTGTGTGTGTGTGTGTTGGAGGGAACAGCTGTCCATAGGGCAGGGCAACAGCTGAGGATGAGGGGGGGGGCTACATAGAGACAGCTGTCGCCACTCCATTACCACACATGACAAAACTGCCCACTAAAACAACACACTGGGCTTTCCCTTAACTGTCCCCCCCTAATTCCCTTTCCATTACTCTCCCGCCTCTGTCAACATGTTCGATAACCTCTGTGATACACATCGTTTTTTTAGTTTTTTACTGTACTTTAAAACCCAGCTCATTACAACCAGTGTGTTCGGTTTGTTCGGTTTTCTCTAAGTGGCGTGGGTTGGAAAGGAAGGAAGAGGAGATACTGACTAACAAGCACAAGTCTGGAAAAACAGGACGATGTTATGTTACATTAAATCCAACCGCCCCCAAAAAACTGTCTTGTTACAAAGTAGGACAAGTGCCACTATAATAAGTCATAAAAGTGTGGATAACATTTTTCTGCAAAAATGGAAAATACAAAAGGCTTTACAATGCTGTAATCCAGGACCCACATCAAACACTTCCATTACAGGATTTTCAAATCGTTACGCACTGAAAGCCACAGCCTCGGTCTCGTTCTTTTACACTGCCACTCCAGAGCACGTCAATCTTCTTTTCCAACACTTCAACATAAAACACAAGACTAAACATCTCTTAGTACTTGTTAGCTTCATCTAAATTTATGAGCATGAACAAAGACGCTCCGAAATAAGCTGCCAGACAAAACAAGCCAGTGACATCATTACGAGTCAATGGAGAGCAGCTCCCTCAGCTTTCAAGATGAAGCCCATGTTCTGGACACTAGACCAAACAATTCAGGTGCCGTTTTCAGGTGCAGGTGTGTTGTATTGTACACAATGTTGAGAAATAGATTTTATGTTTTAATGAAACTCAAATGGCAGCAGAGAGGAAGCAGCAAGAATCTCTTCTCTTTGCTTGAGATCAGTGTTTGTTGTTCAGCCTCAGAAAAACACATTTAATAAAATGACAAAGATTTTCTTTAGTATGATTTCAAATACTAAACATGACTGTTGTTTCGATGGATGTGCTCCTTTATCCCTGAATAAACTAAGCTTCCTTTTAAAAATGGATTAATGTAAAAAACGGCATTAACTGCCCTGGCATAGATAAAGCATGAGGATGAGAACCAAATGATTAGAGCTACTCTAAAGCTAAAAAGGGGCATTAAAGTAAGTTTTAGAGAAACTTTTCACACTTCACACTCCGCTTAGGCTTCAATTAATCCAACTAATGCAGCAAGTAGATAAGTAATTAAATTAATTAAAGACATATTCATGAAAGCCTCTTCATTAACTTGGCTATTTCAGGTCAAGGCCTAATTCCAACACAGTCTGACATGTGTCTGTCACTGGCGTCGCCCGTGGAAACTTCTCTACAAAGCAGTTTCAGAGAAGTGTTTTTTTTTTTTTTATTCCTCAGCTGGTATCAAAGTGCACAGGAGGTGTGTATGAGATTAAAATCCAGAGAGTGGTTGCTCTACCTGGCCTTCCAGACGGGGGGCCGGCAGCAGTCACCACGGCGCCTGCTGAGCCAGCGCCGGCTGTGGCCGTCAGAGGTGAAGGAGAACCCACAGGTGTCGACGGGTTGGATGGAAAACTACTGCTAGTGTGATCAGGTGAGTAAATCTGAGGAAGCAGAGAGGAAGAGACAGAGATTAAAGTCAGATCCACCATTAATGCAGCAGTCCTGGATAAAAAATAAAATATACAACACTGGTTTCCCCCCACCCCCTCCCACACACCAAAACTGTGTCATCAATTGTGAGGATTTTCTTCCCAGGGCAGGGATGTTATAAAAATGTTCAGTAAAAACATATGGGTACGACCTTCATAAAAATGAAACACAAACAACGTTCACTTTGATGTTTCGTGCCTGCGTCCTGCTCTGGATCCACTTCAGTCGATTGTGGGTGACGACGACTAACACCCGGAGACAAACAGTAAAAAGCTGAACTGCTCTTATTAATGCTGGCTAATCATGACGTCATCAGAGCGTTTTGAAACCTTTTATTAACTTGTTTTTTTTTTTACACATTTACTCATCAATTAATTGAGAAATTGACAAAAAAAAATTTCTGCACGATATACTGTAGGCTTGTGACAGCAAAAATATGTTCATGACTATTTTTAATCCCTGTGTCACTGAATTTGCTGACTAACAGGAAGGAGAAAACAGGGCTGAATAATTCTGGGAGAGTTTTGTAAATTATTTCCTGTTGCTCTTTTTAACAAACTGTTAACTCAGCAGCTCCCAAACTGACAATAACTTTCATTTTCTATTGATACGTTGAGATGAGCTGACAACAGAGAAGCTGAAATCAAACAAGTAAATATAAGTCCAGCTTTACAGTTAGAATTAACCTGCAATAATACATTACAAATAACTTTAATTATTATATAATCATGAAATGTAACAGGTTGAATTAAGGTCTGATCTACTGGCTAAATAATGACTTATAAAACATGCTATTTTATGGGAGCATAGTTAGTTTTTTTACTTGTATAAAGATGCTCAATTCACTCCAGTTATTATTCCACTGTGGCTTCAGGGAATGCAGACATCCAACTTCGAGTTAAACCAACAACAGAATCTAAAGCGCTGCGTGTCAGCCTGCACCAGAACGTATCGTGACGTGAATCGTATATGAAAATCAAGCAGGATTCAAATGTTGTTTGTTTTTGCATCTTTCTAAACTTTGTTAAATTTACAGGAACCACAACTGGGGCAAAGGTCCTGTTTTTTTCTTTTAGCCTGATGCCACAACAAGCCAAGCCCAGGTTACATCAGCTTTACTGCAACGACAATCACAGTAACTTTGTTGTATCAGTGCATCCTCTGCCAGGTTACACTGAGGTCATTGAGTTTTAGGATGACATGTCAATCGCAAGGGAACGAGGAGATTACGTCTTCAGAACTTCCACTGGGATTTCATTTGTTTAAACAAATGCTGGATTAAAGCACAAACACGTCCCTGATTGTTTTTTTTCCCCTTTAATAAGAGGATATTGTGCCACAATGGAACATGTCTCAGAGAACTCAGGGTATTACGGGAGGATCCTGACTAATTAGCAGAGAAAAAAACAGCAGATCCTCAGAGATTTCTCCTCCAAGTTAAGATCAAATTGAGCTTGCAGGAAACCATTTGACTTCTGTGGGGATGATAGAATGCACTCATTATTAATAATCTCCTTATTCAATCTTGATCTCTGGGCTTTAGTTTTTCAATCAACTTGGAGTATCAGGATAGAGGTTTCACTGAAGTGTGTCACCGAGTATGGACTGTGGAGGAGAAGGAGGAGGAGGGATCGGCTCTTGTCTAAAAGGAGAAATGACTATTTATGCTTTTCTGCTCCCTCAGTGTTTCTCTCTGCTCAGCATCTTCACTCTAAGACCTGCAATTCAGTCAAAAACGGAGTGAGGATTAATAGCGTGGCCAGGCCACCACTGTGTCTGCAACCAATAAGACTCAAAACAAATCTCCCAAATATTTCTTCCTTTGCTCAAAAGCGAGGCCTTTACAACCGTGACTTCTGACCCCGACAATATATGACTTTCTATTCTTTACGCTCGCTGTGGCTACCGACGTTGCATTCAAAAAGTGAAACATGGCTCATTTTACTGGAATAAATGAAGCTCCGCCTCGTCATCAGTTACGCTCCCGCAGGCAGCATGGGGCCAATAAGCACGGCCAATTTAAAAGGGTGGAGAACAAAAGCTCCACAATGGGCGGCCCGTGGAGTTGAGCCAGAGCAGTTATAAACTCCCCTGTGCCCCCCCGCTCCAAACACCCACCCCCACCCCGGTCCAACCGTGTCCATTTCACTCCAGCTTTGTCATGCTAATAGAGTCTGCAAATATAAAAGACTAAACTCTCATATTTTGGATTCAGACCAGTAAGAAACACATATTCCTCCTCAACGTAGAGGAACATGTGCTTGGATGTGTGAAATTAAACTGCTGTCATATCTAGCGCCAGTATGTTAGCGTTACATATCATGTCTATGCAACATGTTAAACACTGTTGAAGGACACTTAATGGGATTAATAAGGTTTAGACTTCAAAAGCAAAAATTAAAACAAAGGCAAAAAGCAAACACAGTTCCTGAGACAGGATGTTATTCCTCTTGGGAAGTATGGGAAACAGTGAAGGGAACTACCGAGGGCCCATTATGTTCAGCTGACTTCCACATAAGTGCACTTTCTACTGTTCTATACAAATGCAAACACTGGCATTCAATTCAGTTTTGCTCAATTCAATTCAATTTGTTTATGTTCTCCATATTGGACATCTCCAAATTAGCTTGTGTCACAATTTTACTGCAAGTAAAGGAGAAAATATTCAGACTATGATGACCTATAATCTATCAATCGGTCCATGTGGGCACATCAACGTCAACAGGAAAGAGCTATTTCTTTCTCTGATGAACCTCGCTGAGCCACTGAGGGACGAGTTGCTTCCTACGCTGCATTAAAGGATGTCACAGATAACTAATGGCTGCTTTAACAAAGTAATGAGTAATCCACTGGCTTCAGGAGTGGTTTAATGTACAACTCTGTTTCTTGAATTCTTTTAGTTTAAGCTCACAATTATCCAGGCTTAGGACCAAAAAAAAAAAAAAAAAAAAACGGGTACAAACATCTCCACAGGGCTTTTTTAATCAGCATTCAGTAGAGCACTTAATTCCTTGCACAATTACCGAGGTCACCTTCTTCAGAGACTGACATGCGACATTCCTCTGTTTTGATTTGCAGATTTTTTTTTTTTAGTGTATGAGTAGGTAGACGTTTTAGTTTCATAACCTGAGAGGAGGTCACACGTGAGAGGAGATGTGTGCTAGTTGACAGCAGAGTCACGTTGATGCTACCCAGAAAATATTACATTTTCTCAAAGGGGATGAATTTTACGTAATGAACCATAATTGATTCCAGCTTTCTTTCTTTTTTTTTTAACTCACTTAAAATATGGATACATGGTAAGATGATGAACTGAACTCCAGGTTAAAAGATGCGGTCATCACTCACCGAGGCCAGAGCCTTGCCTAGTGCATCTCCAGTCTGTGAGCTTCCAGTGGCGTTCCCCCGGTTTGGAGCAGCTACGAAAACACAGAGGGAGGTTCAGGTTTGTAACAGCAGATAAACGAAGAGCGGTCACAGCACACGAGGCAGCAGCTGTCCAACTCGCTACCTTAACAGCAATAAATGTTCATTGATAATTATTTCGAGTTAACACAAGGACGCCACGTACCCATGACCCCATCGGCTGTGTTGACGGACGGGGTGTGCGCTGCGCTGACGAACGGTGAAGTGCTGGTGTTGCTTCGATGGAAGCTGGACATGGGAGGAAGACTGGCATTGACATCTGGAGAGACTGAATGTGCAGGGTAATTCTGGAAGATAAAAAACAGAAATGCTCTGGTTTTAGTCAATGTGTGCAAGCGTGTGTGTGTGTGCGTCCATGTGTGTGTTGAAGAAATAACTTATTTATTCTCTAAATTTTATATTCTCCTTTGACATCTCCCAGGGTTGTGATGAAACAAAAGTTAGTGGGGAGGAGGGACAGAGATAAAGAGAAGGCAGGCAGCATCTGCAGGCTCCCTGTGATGCCCGGCCAGCTGAAGCAGGCGGGCTGAGGCCGACAAGACCAGATCAAACACCGACACAAAGAGGGTCAGCGGTGCCTTCGCTGATAATAACCAGACAACAACTTACGGCGCACACACGCCCACTCCAACTGTGGAAGCGGTGCCGCTGCAGGGTTGAGAGAGAATTCACGACCTATATATGAAGAGCGGTATACACACTTTGTCTCTTGCATAAGTGTCTCTGTGTCTCTCAATGTGTTTTTCATTGTTATTAATGCCTTTTGTGTTGTTTACTTTTTTTATATGGGCAGTTTTTAGTGTATATGCCTTGCCTGATACAGTTAGACATGCCACATCAGTAGCCATTTTTAAAAACAGATTAAAAACCTTTTTTCTTTTTTCAACAGCATTCTGTTGAACTGTGTGTGCGTGTGTCCATGTGTCCATGTGTGGTTGTGTGGGTGCGTGCGCATGTGTTAAAGTGTGTATGTGGTGAAGATGGCATAAGATTGTTTACTTGAACTTGCACTCTCCGATTGATGTCTAATTGATTTTCTATGATTGTTTTTACTGTAACTATGTATACCAGTTGTGAAGCACATTTAGTCTGCCTTGTGCATGAAATGCGCTTTATAAATAAAGTTGAATTGAATTGAATTGAATGTTGTATTGTTTTGACCAGTTTTTTTGTTATTGGCAATACAGACGGAAACAAACATCCTGCTATAATCCGGCATATTTACATGTTCTTATGTCCATTAATGTGAACTGTCCCATTCAAATAAACAGATAAGTAAATAAATAAATAAGTGTGACAGCAAAAAAAAAAAATTGTCAGCAGATGAGCGGCGCTGCTTACCAAACGGTCGTGTGAGTGCAGGGTGCTGTAGTTTCCTGACTGTGGCATGTGAGATGAAGATCCTGCGAGCATCCCCCCATAGCCGCCGGGCTGGCTGATCCCATTGGACGAGCTCCACGGGTCAGACGAACTGTGGGTACCGTCTAATAATAAATAAATAAATAAATAAATAAACAAACAGCGTTAGTACATAATTAAATTCATTTGATGGCCACATTACATAGTCTAGCTTTGACTCAGCACCAGACAGCGGCTAACCTCCAACCCCACCCTTATAACTTCCAGAGGGGGGGGGGGTCATTCAAGGAGTACTGTATACTGTTTTTGGCTCTTGGGACTGAAACGTGATCCTTGTCCTGAACACAGCTGAGATAACACAAAGCTAAAACCAACAAGAAGCCTGTTTTTCCGTCTAGATCTGGGAGTCAGTCACATTGAAATAAAGACTGAGCACAGACTAAATATTAATAAATCCTTCTGGAACGACTGCGTCCGTCTGGCAACTTCTGAGCATCTGTACTGAAAGTCGTACAATACGTTTTTGTCATGGTGGCAAATTAACAAATTATTATTAAGTTGGATTTTCTCAATATCACACATACTTCCTAGATATTTTTGAAGCATCTATGGTTAGAGTGCATTTATGATTAAACAAAAAAAAGATGTGAAGCTCAACTGCAGCACCAGATAATGTCGGCACATAAGTTAAGATGGGAACTTGACTTTGAACTTACCAAAGAAAGTGCTTGCGAACATACTGCTGGAGGGTTTAGGAGAAGAGTACGAAGGTGAATCTCTGTTGAAGTCTTCTGAGTTTGGAGACGGTGCGTACACCTGCGAGGAGAGGAGGGAGAAGAGCATGAATGTGTGTTATTAGTGCAGCTCACTGTGCTGGATATAAATCAAAGTATAAAGTACAAAAGCGTGACTGTCAAACATAGTATTGTCGAGCATGATGATGATGATGATGATGATGATGATGCTGAAAATCTATAAAAAGTGTGAGCTTTCTTTTTCCAATTCCAGTGAAGTAAACAAATTTGACGCCAATGCGCAAGTACAACCACAATTAAGAACTTGACACACAGATGTGATTTCACACGCACAATACACACAACACACGCACTGAAGATATGCCCACCAAACCACAAACACACACACACATGCACACGCACACATGCACGCACTCTTTAATGACTAGCAAGCAGTCAAGCTCATGAAGGGAGGAGTGGATTATCAGGGGTATTTGCATTTCAGATCAACTCAACCTCTAATGGAAGTATAATGATACCCGCTTACATGCATAGACTAAATGCTCTGGCAAATTACAGCTTTCCCTGAGCAGCAGAAATCAAATAAGTGGTGCAAAAACAGCCTGGTTTGCTTTCTTTTATATTTGTACCTTCAAGCTGGTGGGAGAGTGAAAGGAGAGGCACAATGGGCATGCTGTTGTACAGCTGTGTGTGTGCCAAGCTAGGTGGGAGGATCAAAGACACTGAAGGCCAGTGATGTGGTCTCTGACTTCATCCACTCCAGATGGAGGGAGAGAGGGTGAGAGGGAGAGAGAGGAGAGAAGAGGGGAGCAAAGGTTCGAACAAATTCTCCCTCCCACAGACAAGACTGGATGACCCCGCCGTCATGTAGCGCTAATGAGAGCCAGACCTGCCAGCTACATTACACCTGCACATTCCCAGCTTGTGTCCCGGGGTCTCTCTTAAAGGCCGAACTCACATCGCACTTGGCTGTTGTGGCATTAAGATTGCTCTCCAACGCCTGCAATTAATGACAGCCATTAAAGGGATAGTTCAACATTTTTTGCAAATTGGCCCATTGCCATAATCCCTATAGTTTTATGAGTAGGATCGTTACCTTTAATTGTCGGTGCAAGCTGTTTTTAGAACGGCGGAGCAGAGCCGCGAGCTGCTCAGAGCTACGCTACGGACGCTAGTTGCCATCATGAAACTCATCAAATACACAACCCAACAACTCCAAAACGCTCTCGGGCGGTGCGTGGCGCAGTGGTTAAAGCGGCCGCCCCATGTAGAGGTTACAGTCCTCAACGCAGGCATCCCCGGTTCGAATCCCGCATCGGGCAGACCTTTCCTGCATGTCATTCCCCCTCTCTCTGCCTCCCCCTTTCCTGTCTATCTCACTATGTGCTATCCAATAAAAGGCAAAAAGGCCAAAAAATATACTTAAAAAAAAAACTCCAAAACGCTCTCATGGACAAGTTGTGACCTGCACATTCACCACGCTATGAGACAAGTTTTGGAGGCAAATGCAGAGACTGCTTGCCGAAAAACTGCCCCTGACAGGAACGTGCATCAGTGGTTTTGCATGAAATTACCTCAAAAACAACTCTGTCTCGTAACGTTCATTATTATTAAATACAATTAAACACACAATTCAAGGTAACAAACCTACACCTAAAACTATAGGGATTATGGCAATGGGCCAATTTGCCAAAATGTTGAACTATCCCTTTAAGGTTTTTTTTATTCACTTTGGTTGTTTTGTTGCTCAGCGCTGGTTGGGAAATACGCATTACAACCGATACAGTGTGTAATATCGTATTAATATAATGGTATATATTCAATCACTGGCTCAGGGTGCAGCTTAAGGGGGACGGACTCGGGGCTGAGTGAGCAGGACTCCAGCGTGATGTCGTCTGGGTGTGTAATTAAAGTGCTCTGGGAGGGGTGGAGCCCTCATGGGTCTTCTGGCTTACACATGTGACCAGGGCTGATAGTCGTAGTTCCACGGAGATCTCAGGTTAGCCTCACACAGGAGCCGAGGCTTTTGTCTTTTTTTTGCCTCTGTCAGACGCTCAATGTGCAGCATATGGCAGCGGATAATGCTAATTGTCCTTTTTACCCTGGGCTAACCAGTCAAGGCATTAATAAACCATCCCAAACACTGGGTGCCTCATTCTGCCGGCCTATGGAAGAGAGGGCCCGCCTGGGTTTCCTTTTACAAGGCCATTAATTAAAAGCCGTCACTCACACGGATCAGCACACCAACATAGACCAACACGGGCTGTTTGAGCATCAGTGGGTATGTTTTATTAGAATAAATAAAAGCCCTTCTGTGCTTTTAATCTATGATTGATCTTAATAGACCTTAAAATTATATCTTATATAAAAGAAAAACAGTTTTGGATGTTTACACAACACTTAAGATACAACAAAAAAATCGATAGTGAGAACCAAAGTTGCATTCAGTTCAATTTCGACTATTATTGCATCATCGCTCCATCAGGATAAGAAATTAAGACATTGCAGAAAATTACTTAATTACTTAATTAATTACAGTTAATTAATTTCCTTTCCCCTTTAGCAATAAGCTGGCATGAATGATAACCTCATTCATGACTCATTTTGATACTGATGATAAAAACCTGCTTCTGCTTTTATTTGAGTTATTGCTTCAGCTCTGTGTCTCGACTCAACAGCATCTCAACTGAGAAGTGAATGTATCCTGCACACCTTCCACTACGGCTCAAAGCCTTTGAAGTTCATGCCATGCCGATTAAAATATCAAATGTTAAAACACAATCTGTCAGTTGACACTACAGATAATAACAGGAATGGAAAGGAAATATAAAAAAACAAAACTAAGCGGGAAAAAAATCAGGCTGATGGCCAAGAAGCTCAAAGAGACAAGTTCAAACGCTCTCTTAATGGCCCGTCCTGTTTTTGTGCTGTATGTCATTACTTGGAATCGATCCATATCTCTGGGGGCATTTTGTTTCAAGTCCAAATCTTACACACTTACAAGGTCTCGTATACACAACACAGGCACAATGCCTCTTTAACACGTGATACCTGCCAGTGCTTTCTATAAAGTCAAGGGCTCAGTGTTTTCACGCATAAAACTGTGACGTCAAACCTTCTCTCACAAAGATCAACTCTCACTGGCACCATGTTTAGACAGATCAAGTTATTTTGACAAGAGGAACATAAAAAACCGAGATGCTGACGTGTCCAAGGCTTCAACCTTTAAAAGAAAAGTTTCACACTTTTGGGTCGAGTTTTGAAAAAACATGATCGAGTACTTTTTGTCTTATTGTGTTAAAAACGATATTCTAATGAATAGGAAAGAGCTGCCACAGCCACACTGGGAGTCTATAACTCCAAATATTAAACTTTCAAAAGCCTGTTCTACTCACAGAAATAACATTCAACCATAGGTGAACAGGTTAGATAGGACACAATATAAATATATATACATATATAAATAAAGATGTACAATACATCTCCATCTAATATACATACTTGCTTTTCTTGTCTGTAAAGCAGTAAAATCTTTTAACCAAATGCAGATTTTGACAGCAGAGCTGCCTACTGAGAGTCAGGTTCTCTAAAAATAGAGCAGCCAACACTGCAGGATAATATCTTCCAGTTGTTAATGCCACAAAAATTTGGTTTTGGCACCAACGTAAATTAACGATTCGCAACATGTGTGTTGTATACGCAGTGTATATACAGTATGATAGGTCAGCACACACAAACACACCACCGCCACCACCGACTTTGCGTTGCACATGCAGTCAAGCACTCATGCTTGACTGCATGTGCAACACATGTGCACATTGGGGGATGTAAGGATTAGCTTCTGTTGATGAGCGCTTCCCTCTAGAAAGCACGATAGTAGAACCTGTTGCGCTACAAAAACAACAGCGACAACAACAGGCACGTCCTCTCCACGAGAAACACATGTTGTCTCTTTAGTGTGTTTTACTATTTCAAATGAAATCGTATCACATTCCTCTATATTGAGGGGGGGGTCTTTCTGTAAAGCAAAACAAGAAAACAAAAAAAAGTCCAACAATCACTGCAGGGCTTTCACTTCAATTTTTTTCTTTTTCACTAATAGGCAACGGAAGAAAGATCAGTGAGTTGCTCCATCTGTATTGGTTCCGTGCCACCAGCTCACAAGCCAATGGCCCACTGCGAATTCTCCCAGTGCTCCAGATGGTGAGCCTGCTATGCAACTCTGCATTATAACAAATTAATGTGGATCAAGTTGATGCAAAGAATGAGCACCATCTTTCTTTCCCCTTGCGAGGCAAACAGAAAAAAAAGTTGATGCTGGTTACTTAGAAAGTGCTTTTGATCATAAAGTTTGCCTGTTCTGTCCACATGCTATCAATTTTCTCCCCATCACCAACTGTAACACAAGCCTGTTAATACTTAATATGAAAAAAGATCAAAGTCATCTTTTGTGTAGTGGGAACAAAGAGGAAATGCTGTAATGGGTTATAAGGAAAAGTTGAAACGCGAGTCTGCGTAAGATGACCTTTTCAAAAGAATATCATAAATAGCTAACCTCCTAATTATTCCTTCAAAAATGCACATGCGCTTTATATAAAAGGCAAAAATAGCACAGGCAGAGACAGGTGGAAATCTGCATGTGTAATTTGCTTATGACAGGATGATTACTTAGGGATTACTGCACTGCAGGACTCACTCAGCCATTGTTAGACTATGTCCTTGAGCACATTCATAAACCCACTGGATTGTTTTTTTGTTTTGTTTTGGGGGGTTTTACCATAAAAACAGAAGAAACACCTTCTTAAAACTTTCTGCAACTCGAGCACAACTAGTAATTTTACTCAACACAACAACAGCTCCTTCAAGCTCAAGTGCAGCAGCAGCAACACGCATGTGCACACACATTCACAGAAAAATATATACATGTGTTTACAGAAAAAGTATTCATGCAGCGAGCGTTTTTCAGAGGAACAAAAATCAAAGAGGTCATTACAGAGAAGTTCAGAAATCACATTAGGCTCCCTGTGGCGTCAAGAATGCGAAAGTGATTAAAAACAGATGGAATAACAGCAACACTGGTGCTTGGAGCTCAATCTGCAAACAGGAAAGTCTAACCTCAACAGGCAGCCTCTTTCCCTTAATCATTCCCAGACTCCCACTTGTTATTATTTCAACCCAGTCTCAGAGCTGAAGCAACCAGCCAGTAAAAATAAATTCAAGGCTGCTAAAAAACTTTTTTTTTCTGCTGCACCGTTTCATCCTGTGTGCGATCAAAAGTTTCAAAGACGTGTCGCCTTGAATATTGACTTCTGTGTGCACAGCTGGGGCGCAAAGTAGAATAAAGAAAACATACACTAAAATAAGTTCATAACTTACTGTAGTGCATTATTTTACCTCTACTGTCACACGGCTTTAACTGATGTAATGGAAAATCAGTAAGAGGAGCCTGCAGGCACACGCACGCACACACACAGACACGCACACACAGTCACGCACACACACAGAGGAGCACAGTGCTTTTATCTTAGAATAAACAAAATACAGAAATCATGGACACAAGGAGAGTCAGATGGACGAGCAGACTGAGACCAACACTCACTCTCTCTCTCTCTCTCTCTCTCACACACACCCGCACACTCTCACACACTGACACTGACACACACACATTTCTTCCAGATCTTCTCTGTCCAAAACACACACACACACATTCCCAAAGTGAGAGTACTCACCGATTTCCCGTTGTAGTAATACATTAAAGAGTTACTGCCCATTCCAGGGACAGGGTAGGCGCAATACATTATAGCTTTAGCAGTGGAAGTGATGCAGGTACAACTATGGCAGCACACAAGCTTTCTCTCTAGACATACATCCAAACCGCTCAAAAGGGACTAATAATTCTTTCAGTACTGGCCTCCACACACGACCCACTCAGAGGAAACTTATGCAAAGCAGGATCGTACCATTCTCCACTGTGGGAAGGGGGTGGCTGTCAGAAGGGAGTGGCTCAAGTGGTACGTCCCTCTCTTAAGCCTCTAAGTGCTGAGGCAGAGAGGAAAAGGACGAGGGGGAAGGGAGGCGGCGGCGGCGGTGGGGAGGTGGGTATAAAAAAGATAAAGGGAAGTGGGTGGGACGGAAAACAAATGTGTGAGCGGATTTAGAAGGAGAGAAAGAAAAAAAATGTTTAATTCCAGGCATAAAAAATGCAGATTTTCTGCAGGGGAACCCCAACAAACGGGAACTAAAATCATTTTTATTCTAAGCAGGATTTCATTATTAATATGTGTAATTCAAAGGCGAGTGCATAAGTAAGTGTGGTGGTGGTGAGCCTGGTCTCTTCTTCCACACATTTTAATCCTGAGTGTCTAATCTTTTTGTTTTTTTTTTGTGATGATTTAACGGATCTACAGGCAGGGAGGTGAAATATGGCTTTTGCAAGTGCGCAGCCATCTGGCAACACATTTTACCTGTTCCCACACATGGCTCACACACCAATTAGGTGTCATTAGTGAGAGAGAGAGAAGGCTCAACATGTAAGAGAAAAAAAAAAACTGGAGCCAAATCCAGGTAATGAGAGGCAGAGGGAATAAAACGACGGACTACCAGTGTATTTATAAAAACGTGAAATATGACAGTTTGGGTGTTGGAGGAGCGAGAAGCTTCAGCTGAGAAGTGCCTGTAAACACAGAGTTGTAAGGCATGCAACAGCTGCAAACGGGCTGCCTCGTGACGTCAGAGCAGGAAAATAATGCTCCATTTCCTAAACCCTGGGGGCCTCAGACAAGGGGTGGGGAGGTGGGGTGGGGGGGGGCATCAACAGCCATTTTACCATGGTTTACTGTCATTGCACGCCACACAGCTCCCCATTACCTTTATCATGTGGGAGGAGGGGAGAGCAAAGGAGAGGAGAAGAAAGGAAAGGAGGAGAGGATAGATACCATATTCCACTGAGAGCCCGGCCTGTACAGTCTGACTGGAGCCTTTCATGTCTACCACTCATAGCTTCCTGGACTAAACACAGGCCTGTAGACTCATTGAGAGCATAATTATTATAGAAAGATGAAAGCTTCCACTTCCCTAAGAAAACTAGGCCTTTATTATGCTTTTCCTTTTAGTTCTGTTATTATTTATCCCCCTTTCTTCTCTTCTGGTACTCTTTTAAACTCATCCAAAACACTGGCTCTACGCGCTGGTACCGCTTTACATCTGGCGCCGTTTCAAGTTGATGCTTTAAGGAAAAATGGTCATGATAGAAGTGTTTGATGGGGTCTAAAACAAGTCCAGACACACAGCACAGTGTTGTGAGGTAAAGACATGAAAGCAGAAAGAGAGCAGGAGAAGACGGCCGGGCCGGGCATCAGTTTTTTTTGGGGGGGGAAATACATGCACATAATATATCAACGGCAGCGCTGCGGTTCACTCTGGACGCCGTGGCAGCTCGTTTCTTTTTTCAACACTGGCTCTGCAGGAGGCCCGAGAGCGTGCGTGTGCATTTTAAGTTGTATTAATTAAACCTCATGAATCAGCGATCGTGACACACGGGGTCACGGCCATGATATTGTGGAAAACAGCATCAGCATCATCGGTGTGGTGTGTGGGGGGAGATGAAAGCTGGGCTCCACCCACCTGTTCACGCCACCCTCTCCAAAGACACTTGAGTCATCACAAGGTGCTTTTCTTTGGGATTTGTTTGGGTGTTGAAAAACATGCAGCAAATCCACGAGCTGAGGTCACCCCCATCTCACTCACTCACACACACACACACACACACACACACACACACACACACAGACAAGGATTTAGAGGTGATGTCATCAGACGGGAAGATTGTTTCCTGTAAGAAGCTCTGGTTCTAATTAGGGAGGGATGACTCGGAGAGCGAGGGGTGCACCGGGGGATTCAGACCCTCGCTGTCTCAAAGTCCAAACTGTTGCATCGAAGGGCCGGTTTCAAAACATTACAGCCAGGGTTCGCTCAATTTAATTCAAGACGAACCATCTTAACGCCACGTACAAGGTAATTAAATACCTGGTTCATGGCCACGCTGCCTGTGTATAAAGGTATGATGGACAATAAGTGGCCTTAGAAAACAATTTAGCATTTCCCTGCAGCATATAATAATAATAATTTATAATATTATTATCTAAAAAGCAATGCAACCTGGATCCAGATATGTGGCAGAGAATGGATTGATTTGATTGGCCAATTTAAACTTGATACACCCATTACAAGATGTGCTTTCAACCTGCTGTGCCATAAAAAATTTTTTTTTTTAATCATGTTCAAATAGTCCATCTTTTATAAATTTATGACATAACATCTCCTGAACGCCGACGACTGGATACAAAAATATTTAATGACTAAAATTATGACGTGCTAGAGAAAATATTAAAAACTTTTTTTCTTGATCTTTTCAAACGTTGTACTTGTTTTTATTTAGGTTCATTAGACTCTGTGTTATGTCACTGCTATGAAATCCAGTTTAAATGAAACACATGATTCTACAAACAGTGTTCAAAAGACAAGAGGCCATACTGGTTTCTAAATGTAAATACTATGTAAGTGTTGAGGATTTGTAACATGTCATTTGGTGTCATCAGTCAGTGTTTTATAAAGTTTTGTTTTGATTTTTACAGCTAGGTTTTATTTGACAGACACTCTCTCATAAGAAGACACAACCACAGACTGCTGAGCCTGTCTGGATCCACGCAGAGACAGTAAGTGGAGAGACATCACGAACTTTAATAAATCTGAAATTTAAATTAATTTGCGACTCACTTGAGATTCAGAGATCATCAAACACAGCATCACAACTCTTTCTTTGCTCTCGGTTCAAATTCCTCTGCTCTCATCAGGCAGGCCGGGTCCATAATTTTAGGATGTAAATGATGTTGTTTGAAATGACATGATTATCTCAATAATAGGTTTAAAATGACATAATTGTTGATTTTAAACAGGTTGTATTGTAACCATTCAGCAGTTATGTGCTATGCTGTATGTGATGTGATTTTTTCCAAATAACATCAAACAAACACAACGGAGAAGTGCTGGTCCAAAAATTTCCATGCTGCATATAACAAAGTCATATAAATTATTAATTTTAGTACAGGCAGTGTGGTAGTAATTCATTATGCTGCAAATTTTTACTATTTCTGCTCATATAATTTTCCTTTGGTGTAAGTCTTGCATGTATTTATGTTTCCAATCATGCAATACTGCAAGAAGGCTATACGGATTAATAATTGGGAACAGCAGTCTTCAAACAATGGCCATTAAAAAGTTGCTTTAAATGTCCAACAGCTGTTAATGTATGTAGCACGGCTACTAACTACATCCATTCTCCAGGCGAAGAGGAATAAAACCAAAAAAAAACTGACAAACCACATTTGTTGGACATCTGTCTTAAACCATTTGCTGGAAAAACTAAAAACCCTGAAACCCAAAAATATTAGTTTTCCTGACAAACAGATTGAAGATGAAAGATTTCTGTTTCCTGTTGTCTCTGGATTTTTGTTTTAATGAAGACTAACTCGACGAACACGATAGTCTTCGTCATAGACCTAGAAATACATGCGTAAACACGTCAAGGGAATATTAAAAGTTGTTTCATAAGATGATGGGAACCACATTCCTCTGACTATATCTTTAATTATTGATCGTGTCATCACCAGCAGACTATAAGCTTCTGAAACTGAGGAGCTGCAGAGCTTAATGAGACCGTTTGCCAGCGTTTGATGGAAATATGGAAATATGGGAAACACCTGTGGAGCCAACGATGCTTCACACTCTGTAAGATGCCGCCGTAGTTACAGTGAGAGTTCAAACTATATAATCCCCCTGTGTGTAAGCTGCTAATGTTACTCCGGCACAATTCCTCTCTCTCATGTTATGCTTGTGTGTGGTCTCTTACTCCACCACAAGCACCGTGCATTAACAATATAAATGTGTCGACCGAGGCATAGTTTAAAAATGTATATGCACCATTTACTTCTGAAGTTATACACTGTTTCATTCTTAAACACATGAGTGAGGTATGTTTATATATGTGTCATGAGCTATGTGACAATGATAATGTAATGATTCATACTGAGCTCATAAGCTATATATTATAATTGAAGTGAGTCATTATTAGCAGAATAGGATGGTCGGTCACCCACTACCACCGATACACTGGACTGCTATGATTTATCTGTCACTCACACACACACACACACATATATATATACTATATATATAACCTGTGAGTCTTGGAGTTGAGAAGCTCAGTGAGGACATGGGCTTCATGTGGTTCAGTGATGTGTTTTCCAGGTCAAGGCAGCCTGGCTCTCGTGGTCTCTAAATAACAAACACTCTACCTTAGTGATTGCTGACAGGCTGTGTGTTCTCGAGCGCTGCCAGCGATCCCGAAATCAAGGTTTGCATTAATGCTGTACACTCACGCAAGCCCTACATGAATAATTTACAACAGGCCAGAATGTGAGTAATGACTTTAATCTGTCCATTATTTTCATACTCTTTGTCCTTTTAACTCCTTGTTCTACTCGCAGATGAAAGAGGTTAAGGCCCCTGGCTTGTTTGCCTGTTCCATTATCTGCGGCCTCTAATGTCGGTGGTAAATTTCAGCAACCTAAACAAAGATAAACACAAAGCCCAGGGACCCAGAGGTGGCTGCGACTGTTCAGCATCATCCCCGTCAAACCAAGGGTGTCTATCTATCTAATCAGCCATCTGATGAGGCCATCTCTGGGGAGCGCACCAACTGGGGTCGGGTCAAAGCCTAAGATGTTTCCCCTGTCAGTTCAAAGGGCTGAGCAATTTTCTTTTTTCTTTTCTTTTTTATCACCGGCAAATAACAAACACGACCAGACTTAACAACCCTGTTGTTTTAGATTAGACTAACATAACAGAATACACACTATGCATTTTGTATAACACACAAAGAAATCCATTCTCAAAGTGGACACTACAGAGGAAAACATACCAGTAAATAAAAAGGCAAATTGGCTACTGGGTCTGAATAACAGCCATCTGTGACCTTATGTGAACTGTCTCAGACTCAGACCTTCCTGCACACTCACACAAAGACAAACACACACCTGACTCATACATTTTATAGTGAGTAACTCAGATGACGGTGAACACTCTTATATGTGGCACTTCAGATTTTCATTATGACACTAACTGAAAAACTGAATAAACCTGTGTTGTTTCAAAGAGGAACTATGCAAGATTTTTTATCTCAATTAAACAGTTTGGAGTAATTGTGATGGTTAAATGGCTTGTTGGAAGCTCTTGCAAGATCAGTGCCTTCGACCCGGTGTCCCAGATCTCGTCTCACGAGAAACACGGACTTATTTACGGCACTACGACACAAACACGCCCGGTAATCTCCTGATCTCTTGTTAATGTTAACGTAACATTACCGGGCATATGAAATGTCTCACTTCCTATTTCATCAGATAAATCAGTGATTTTTAAGTCTTATTTCCAAGCACTTTAAACTACATATAATGAGTGAGTAACTGTAGTAGTCGATAGTACTGAGACCGTGAACAGTCAGTCATTCTGCAGATTTGATTACATGCAGGTCAGAACACACATTAGAGTCTCAAAACAAACAGTATCGGCCTTTATTATTCACCAAATGTTTTCCTCTCCTGACCTGCCCCCATTCATCAGGCTTGTGTTTGAATTGACTGCACAAAGAAATAATAACAACAGTGGACGGGGGAATAACGCTCTGTCCAGGAGCGCATTAACAAAATCACAAAAACTTGTGAACAGTTTAATGGAAAATACATGCGTGTACATTGATTTATATTCTCAGTGTCAATGTTAAATGTATTTATTTGCATCAGAATAATCAGGAAAAACAATATGAAACATGCAGCTTTCTACCGTTCAGCTGGCTTCCTCTTTCAATCTAATTTTGCCTTGAGACCTACAAAGGCCTGGGGTGATCCTGGCTGTTTACAGAGGGCTTTACTGATGCATGTCATCCACAGTCTTTTCACCAAGCCCTTTTTTTTTCTTTGTGTTGTGTTATGTTCCACCCTGCAGTGCTTCAAAGGAAGAAACAAAGAGGAGCTGCTCTCTCAGCAACACGAACATTAAGTTACTGTTGTAGTACAATATTATGATCTCTTGTTTTTGAGCTTCTGAAGACAGATGGATGGAGAGAGAGAGAGAGAGAGGGAGACAGAGAGAGATGGAGAGAGAAGATATATCTTTTGAATGTCATGCACCAGACAGCACTGCGAGGAACATTTCTGCATCTTCAGATTCAGAGCCTCGAGCAGACTTCCTTTCTTACAGCTCTCACACACACGGTACAAAAAATCTCTCAGAAAACAAGGGCGCCTGAGTGATCTGTCAAAAGCAAAATGTCAATCTTTTTTGTCATCCACACTCAGGGTTCTCGCTTGCAAAAAGTCCCCGAGGGGGGGAGAGAGCTGAATCTCAGCCCACCACTTTCTCCCTCTCTTCCTCCTGCAGTCACCGTCACCAAAGCCAGGGAGGAAGTGTCACATCGAGCCGCTGCGCCTCTGACAAGGGTTTGTAGGGGAGGAGGGGGACACTATTTACACAAACAAACACACACACACACACACACACACACACCATGCCCTTGCAGCTTCCCATAAATATCCTACAAGATGCAACTTTCCCCCCACGAGCTACCAAACACACACTCACTCTCTCTCTCTGTCTCTCCATCTTCAGTCCC
This sequence comes from Trachurus japonicus, assembly GCF_045865225.1. NCBI lineage: Eukaryota > Metazoa > Chordata > Actinopteri > Carangiformes > Carangidae > Trachurus > Trachurus japonicus. Next base: position 12,034,561 of record NC_140909.1, read on the forward strand.
CCTGTCAGACAGGTGCCCACACAGCTGCCCATCAGCGGTCCTCGGCACAGCAGCCTGCCTGTTCAATGACAACACGCTCTGTCCTTTTGCTCCCAGTGCTCGGCTTATACAGTCAAATAATGCAGGGGATCCAATTATAGCCACGGCGTCTACTGTAGCAAAAAAATAAATGGTAAAGCTTTCATGTATGAGTGCTTTAAAGATGTTATCTTTCACATGTGGCGGTGAGCTTCAGCTATATTCAAGCAGAGATTTTTCTTTTCTTTTTTTTTTTTTGAATGTTCAGCTCCAGCATGTGGCAAGCAAGCAGGCACAAAAACTGCGTTAAATAATCCTTAAAATAATGGCAGATAAGAGATTAATTAGGTATATATGCAATGCATCACATAATTACTACCACATCTGCATTATCCCATGTCTGCAAAGCTCACATCCAGCAGGACCACAGAGGAAGGTATGTGTGTGTGTGTGTGTGTGTGTGTGTGTGTGTGTGTGTGTGTGTGTGTGTGTGTGTGTGTGTGTGGCTGCAGGAGGAGGAGGAGGAGGAGGAGTGTGTCTGTATATAAGATGAAAAAGCCCTATAAACATTTAAATGTTTGCAATCACCATCTGGCCTGTCTAGATAGCCTTCACATCCTGGTTGCACTGCAGTGTCAAAACCTAAATGCACGGAGGATGTGCTCCCCGTAAATATTTTGATTCAGCTCCATCATGTCGTATACACACACATCATGCTTGGACTTGCAACTTACATTGCCCATCTGATTTAAAAAGTCTTACATTTATTTTTAGACTGAGGGGTCGAGACTGGAGGAAAAAGGGGATTTGAGAATGAAATAAATAAATAAGAAAATTCCCAGCAGTAGACATAATGATAGGAAGCACTGTGTTGATTTTTTTTTTTTTTTTTTTTTTTCAAATCAAGCAGCTATTCAGGTCTCTGGTGAGGCTCTCGCGCTTGCTTACACAAGCAAAAGCTTTCAGTGGCATCTGCAGCTGCATTCATGCTTTACAGGTACACTGCTGGCTCTTCACACAGCTGCCTCTGGCGAAAAAAGTAGCTCCGGCTCCAGGTGCGCCCCCCCTCCTCCCCCACCCCCACACACTGCCCCCCCTCGACACATCTCCACACACCAACCTCACGACTTCCACCGTCGCTGCCAGCAGCACAAACATTGGTCTTGGCCCGATAACCATCCTACAGCGAATCACGCTCCGCACACTCTGATGATCACTAGTATACACTTTTTTTTTTTTTTTTTAAAGGGCCGCAGGTAACTTTTGACATCATTCAATAGTCGTGCCGACGCATCTCCCATTAGACGGAAAGCACTACTATCCTAACAACACCTCCTAAAAGCTGCCAGACAACCACCCACTCAAACTGTTTCCACATATACCACCTATCAAAAAAACTGGCTTTATGTTTTCCTTTTTCTGTCAGCGGGTTATAAGAGACCTATAGCCCTTTTATTCAACCCTGCCATCTTTATTCTTTCAAATGGGATCAAAGACTAACTGGGATAATTCCTCCAAGCTCCAGGCTTTATCTTCTGAGCAGCACTGAGTGACAAGAAGAAGCTGCATTTTATCCCATGCTCTGTCACTGTTTTTCCCCATCTAGCATTGTACTGCTTGATTGTACTCTTATGAGTCACAGAACCGCACCTGCGCCCATGTGTTAAGTACTGACAAATAAAAGCCCAGCGTCCATTTACACAACAAAGAGATGTAACCCGCGAGGCAACCATTCTTCGCCTCCCTCCCTCCGTCTGACAAGACCTCAAATATATCACTTACTTAAGAGGAAGGCAAGCGCACGTTCCTGCTGCTGCCAGACACTGCTTCTCTCCCTCATGCTCTGACAAACTTCTTTTCAAACACAAATCCAGAAACAAAACACATGCCAGCCTTTTATGTTCCCCGGCCTGTTCCATATTTGATTTCAGAGAAACAGCAGTAGAGGTGACGATTATCAAAGCTCTGAAAGGCAAATCCAGTCTCAGGCTCCCTCACCCAGAAAAAAAAGAAAAAGAAAAAAGAAAACCTTTTCATTGTTTAAGGGAAGAAAAGGGAGGGATTTTGGTAAACCAGTTGCATGTTATTAAAAAGAAGAAAAAGAAATCATCGTCTTGTACCAGTTCTAGGAATTTAAGGCAAGGCTTAATAAAACCTTTGCCAATCCACCGGGGTTTTAACAATGAACATCTGACTTACTGATTTATGCATATTAATGAACTTCAACACCCCCTGTCTAAGCGAATGCAAGCTGAGCTCCACACTTCTCTGCATCCTAATGGTTTCTGCTCCACCGGGATCATTACCAATAGAAATTTCAGATATTCTGTGCTATTAATCTCTGTCTGTCCTCCTGTTCGGCTACGTAATGACTAATTAAACATCAAAAGAGCAGAGCTGGGGATCCGCTCTGACAGCCTCTCTTTCTCCCAGGAGAGGCTGTGAGGAGGCTAGACTGTGACAGGGCAGCGCCGAAAATCAATCACCTCAAGGTACACATGTGTATATGCAGGCCAGGCACACACACATTCATGCATGTGGGCACGCACACGCACACGCGAGCACACGCAACCACAAAAATGTACACTAAGATGTTAGCCTACAGAGAATTTTCCATTCTGCTATTAAAAACAACAAACATGAAAGGTCAGGACTTTGCTTTCTAAATTAACAGGCATCACCGGTGTCACAAAAAACAAATGAATTCCCATCCAGGAAGTGCAGCAGTGATGTCAAGAGCGTTCTTTGTGTGAGAGGGAGGGAGTGTGAGTAATTTGTGTGTGTGTGTGTGTGTGTGTGTGTGTGTGTGTGTGTGTGTGTGTGTGTGTGTGTGTGTGTGTGTGTGTGTGTGTGTGCGTGTGTGTGTGTGTGTCTGCTTAAGTAAGCTCACTGTGAAATCTATTTATATGAGAGGTAGATGATCTTCCACTCACAGATGAAGGCAGGCCAGGAGGGACCTTGCGAACCTTTTTTGTTTGTAGAGGATCTGTGGAGAGATGAAAGCACATCCATTCATTCACAGGCAGAAAAAGGAAGCAACTGTGAATGTGCTGTAAACAAGTCATAACTCTCTGTTTCCACAACACGGCTGCCTGCCTGCCTGCCTGCCTGCCTGGCTGGCTGCACCAACAAAACTCATTCAGAGCACGGCTCGGGGAATACACTTGTGTGAGCTGTCACACTAACAACCTGAAATGTCGGCTTTTACAACCATGTTTCATTTCAGCCTAATTCAGCTTTACTTATATGTGTTTTTCAACTTCAAGAGCACTTTGTCACTGACAATGTTAAGAGGATGATACATAAACGAGCAGGAAGATTACTGTTGTCTTTTTTTTTTGGTAATATTTCTAATAATAGTTCCTATTCTTTTAAATCTTAAGCCCCATTCGGACAGGATTAATGTCTTTAGGGCAGGTGGGGTGAATTCTGCTCTGGTCAGTGGTTTTAATCCCCAGCAGAGAGCACATATGGATAATTTTTTCTTCCCACCTCTGTCATAATTACAGCTGCAGTTACCTTTTCTTTTTTCTGCAAATTTGTCAGTCCTCCTGTCATCTAAAGCCCATCCAGAGTGACATCCTTGTATTTTTTTTTTTTAAAGTGGATCTCTGGAGGTTTCTTCCCACAGGAGCAGCTCATCTTTCTAGCTTTTTTCCTTTTTTTTTTTTAATTGGCTCTGTGTGAAGTTTTAATTATGTGTAAAAATGGAATAAGTAAAAAAAAAAAGAAGCTTCCTCTAGTCTGACAGAGGGAAACACTGAGAAAGACCCAATAAATCATGAAATCAAATCATCACTAAATGGGCTGTTGTAATGTCAGATGCTGGACTTTTCTTTTAGATCTATTCTGAAACAATGATTTAAATCATCAAGGAGCACGGTTCACTACAAGATTTATTTATCTAAGAACTTTTGACTTTGCACTTATTCTTTTAGGGAAACTACAGAAAGAGACAAAAAGAAAACTAAACAATCATTTTTAGAAACGTCTTGCTCTGAGAGGTAACTGACCGGCGGCTGGAGGGTCTTGGAGGGGGCGTCGTCTGGGATTGGCTGCAGTGAAGGAGTAGAACGGAGCAGCAGCAGCCGACTTCCCCGATGTGGTCACTGAACTAGGACTCGTCAAGCCAACGTCCGTCCTCGCAGAAGACTGAGACAGAAAACAAACGAGCAGCGGTTTAAACTCACAGGAAAAACAAACATTTGCTTCAGAGTAGTAAAAATAACAATCTAATCAGTCAGCTAATGAGTCCAACTATGTTTTTTTCCCCCTTCGTTATATATTTATGTATTATGTAACAGTTTTGTCCTTAATAACACTAATTGATGATATGATATGTAGAGCTGCAACAATTAACTGATTAATCGAACAATAATCGATTATTAAATTAATCGTCAACTATTTTGATAATCAAATAATCGGTTTGAGTAGTTTAGACTGTAGTTTTTAGGGGGAAAAAAGTCCAAATTCTCTGATTTCAGCTTCTTAAATGTGAATATTTCTGGTTTCTTTGTTCCTTTATGACACTAAACTGAGTATCTCTTTGGTTTGTGGACAAAACAAGACATTTGAGGACGTCATCTTGTGGTTTGGGAAACACTTACTGACATTTTTCAACTTTTTTTAACATTTTATTGACCAAACAATTAATCAATTAATCATTTAAATAATCGACAGATTCATCGATAATGAAAATAACCGTTTGTTGCAGCCCTAATGATATGCATTCACTTTGAACAGCAAATAACAACCTTATACAAACATAAAATTATTTCAACTTATATACTATAAACTAAAACAAAAAAAATATTACAGTAACATAACATATTATGGTGTAATAATTTATTCTGCATCACGGGACAGACTGTGAGCCTCTGAAATCTCACCACGTCCTCCTATCACTCATGTCTACTTGACCTCTACAACCCCAACAAACTGGGTTAAGAGGCCAATTAAGAGCTTGGTCTAATTAGAGTAATCGGCTGCAGACCCACAGAGCAGGGATCATGTGAGGGATGTGTAGTCGTTGGCTCAAAAACGCGCCTCACGTGGCCTCTTAAAATCTCCTTTACAGGCAGAGGATTGACACAGTAACCACTGAGACCTTTTTACAGCAGATGTTCTTCCCTTAAACAGTTCACATCAAATATCAGAACGGGGAAAAAACGTGACCCCGGTGACTTTGACAGTGTTGTAGCTGTTGGTGCCAGAAGGGCGTTGTTGATGAGAGACGTCAGGAGAGGAGGAACTGGTTGGAGATGACAGAAACACGACTCAGATAACCACCGTGTGCATGACTGTAGTGAGCTGAAAAGCTTTTTTCTCAATGCAAAATACTTTCAACCTTGATGAGCAGATGAGCTCCAGATCGATACTCCACTTCATCACAAAACAAAAGTTGTCTCAAACTGGTTTCATGAACACGACAGTAAGCTTAGTGAACGTCAGTGGCCTCATCTCACAATAAATATAAAATGCTCGATAAAAGCACATGTGAATGATGAAAAATGTGGGTCATCAAAAACCGTCAGAGACATCATGACACAAGTGCAATGTGAAAAACAACTGGCACAACAACAAACCCACTTCTGCCGCCGCTGCCTTTGTTCAATGATACTGAAGCCCCGCAGCAACACTGGCTCTGGTCTCCTTTATATAAGCGATTCAGGCAGGAACTGTTACGGATTCAAGCAAGTTTGGATGGCTGACTGTCTCTGACCTGGACTGTGAACACCTCTGCGTTAGTTTTATTACCCAATAATGAGTTGTTGAAGGCTGCTGCACCTCTTTCTGAAGATGTAGGTCAAACGAGCAAGAAATAGAAAATCTAATTCTTGCAGAATGAAAACTATTTTGAAACCTTTAACAGTTCAAGATTGTACAAATTTCCATGTTACATGCAGAGATTGATAGGAAACTTTCTGACGCAAAAAGATCCAGAGATTCGGACCTGAAACCAGAACAAAGTCATTTGCAGCTCATGTGAAGTGCATCCGAGCACTGACAGTCACAACTGACTGAATAAGAAAATCTGAGTCAAAACCACAGCGAGGCCGCCTCTGTCCCACGCCTCAAGCATTTTGTTGGTCACAACTCACAGAAGTGGGCTCATGGCTACCTGCCATATGGCAAATAGATCATGAGATCAATTTTCTTATTTGATTATTAGGCTTAACCAGTTAATAAAGCACCCACTGAAATGATACACAGGGCTGAAAAGCAGGCTATGGACTGATACTCTTCTCTTGGTCGATTTATAATAATCTTTATGGCAGTGCCACTCTTTCACCAGAGAATATCCACATGTAATACATAATATTAAAACTGTCTATAGCTCCACTTTGACAGAAACTGTGGGAGCAACATGAACTTTACAGCTGTTCAGAGACTCACCTGGCAGCCAGATGTTCCAGGGTCCCTCCCGTAGCCAACAAACGTCGCTCGCTCTGATTTACCTGTAAAAACACAAAGGGCAGTTTTAATGAAACATACACATGGATTATTACATTACAGTGGATTACTACACAGTACCACAGCTCTGTTGTTCAGCTTCTCCACCTGAACCAAACCACTGCAAAATGATGACAAACAATCTTAAACATAATTTGCGGCCTGATCTATTCTAGCGTGGTTAGATCAGCACTCTGGCTGCACACCAGTAAAGTGACTGACAGGCCCAATAAGATCATTATGGACTGTTTTGACAGTCTATCGACAGGTTTTCTTTCAGTTGTTCCCGATGGCTGGTCTGACCGTGACAGACACGTCTGTTATCAAAGTGTGTGTGTGTTAATGTGGGAGGGAGAGAGAGAGAGAAAGTGAGAATGAGCTGTATCTGAGCTACATCAAGTCTTCACAGTGGCAGATGAAGAAAAACTGAAAGCTTTAAAAGCAGTGATCGATTGAAGGTGGTGAGACTTAAGATCTGATTTGATTAATAGTTTCTTTTAATGCACAACTTACGTGCTTTAATATACTGACATAATGTCCAATAACAAGACATACGTAAGAGCTTAGATTGGGCCGTAACAATCCAAATGCTAAGTTGTTTGAATGACAGAAACATGAGCAACAGGGAGGAGACACACTGACTCCCCTTTTGTCTGGCATCAAGACCAGACCTGGCCCAGGAGGGGGAGAGAATCTAACCTCTAATAAAAAAATGTGGTGTGAAAAACCTAAACCTTTTCGTCAATTAATAAATCAGGCTACTCATTTAAGAGATAAGCACAGCTATCCATTCATTTCTGTCAAACATATCGAGACACAGCAGCAAAGTGTGATTTCTCACATTGTAATTTCTTCACGAACACCATGTCCTCCTCTCTGTGCACAATAACTCTTTGACAAAGAGGTGATGGCTCAGAGATGAACAGTCCCAGTTGCAAGACTGATTAGAAAATTTAGGAAGGCAATCTCTTGTTTGTTTTTTACACCGCACCAACATACAGGGACATACACGTACAGAAATGTGTTAGTTGGACTTAAACACACCCTGGGTTTCACAGGCTGCTGGGGAATATAGATTTCTACTCTGGAACAAGGGCAGTGCTGTTGTTTTCTGTTTTTCTTTCTTTACTGCAGTAATAAAGTACCACTGACAAATCCTAAAGGTGCTGTTCTTTTTACTGAGTGCACCTGTTTGTTTCCTTTTACTTTTATCTCCCTTCTACTTCGATATAATCTGATGCTGGTGGGAAACGAAGAGAGAAAGAAGGAAGGAAGAAGAGACAGATCATACATTTCACTGTGTTGCAGTTTACTGTCTATACCCGACTTTTAAAACAATCAACCCAAATTAACTCAGATGTCCATTGGTGCATTTCATAGAATTGAGACTCCCTCAGGTCCTGTTTGAACGTACGTAACGTGTTAAAAATAGTCCATAGATCTTGATGTTATAACAGTCTGATTCTTGAAAATTTGTTTTTAAAAAAGCCCAAATAGTTATTCTATAAAAGTCAGAGTTTTCCAAGTGCACAGTATATTTTCTGTGAATAGATTACCAGTAGTGAAAACTGTCAGAGTCCTTTTTATCAGTGTCACATCCAGTGTGCACACCTCAAAGCAAAGCTCCCGAGCAGCCATCAGGAGAAAAATAAAACTTATAGCACACAACGCGCATGAATCATACACATCACAATATCCAAACTCAGCAGTTTTACTCCCCTGAAAAAACAAACAAACAAACAAATGAGAGGCTCCTGGGGGAGAATGATGAATAACTATAACAGCGTCGTACATTATTTTTTGTCAGACTTCCCAAACATTACAAGCACAGACACAAGTGTGGAACTAAATTCTGTTTACCCTGGGGAAGAGGTAATTTTTTTTTTTGTCGAGTTAAAAACTTGCATAGTGGATCTTTTGTTACACAATGACTGATCTCAACGTTGCTTTCCCATGCAGCGAAGCGCAGGTGAACAGAGGCACATCTAAGAGAATCCACTTGTGCTTATCTGAGCAGTCCTGCAGGAGACAGTTGTTCTGCATCTGTGCAGACTACGGTGTCTCGAGAGACCAAAGGAATCTGAGGAAATCAGGCAAGATGGTTTAAACTGGCAAAGCTGCTTCTCTGGTAACAATAATGCGATACAGTTCTGAGCCATCGCTCTTGCAGAAGTAAATAGGATTAAGTTGTCGACTACCACCAACGTTCACTATCATGGCAGGATGATGAAACCTCTTTTGACGGGGTTTTTTTTTTATTTTTTTAAATAATTTCTTTATTTCCTGTCTAATATCTAAAGGTGGTTCAATGAAATTCATTTTTTTAGTCCTGAAAGGTCTTCCGAGGAAAGGTCTGGTCAAGTGCAGGAGTTAAATATTCATTGGCAGCATGTGTTTTGTCACACACACTGTGTCTGATGTGAATAATTGATGCTCACTGTTAGAGTTTCAGGGCCCAGCAGGGCGGACAGATGTGTTTGTGAAAATGTCTCAGCCCCGCACTATGACACAGAGAAGAAGAAGAAGCCTCACACAGCAGCTCCTCCAGAAACTGTGGATCCTGGCAAAACAAAGTGTACAAAGTTGTTCTGCGTCCAACGCTCAATCAACAGTGCGGCCCAGGCCTCGAATACACAGGAATACACAGTGCAAACTATCACGTGTAAACATTTACTGCATGTGTAAGCAACGAGATGCTGCTCTTTTATTGGTGATGATGAACCGACCAGGACACCACTGTGTGGTTTCTTTAGCTTCATACTGGGCATAGAGTACATTATGATATATCCATGGAGCTGTAAACCAGCTCATCAATATAACATGATTTCCCCTCATATCTAAAGCAGTGACAACTGGCTTAGCGGTTTTTAATTTCTTAAATGAAGAAATGAAAAGCAAAGCTACCAACTTGATGTTCTTTTATTCTCCATTTAAGAGAATATAACAGATATGACAGTCGAGTCGTCTCTATTTTCCTCCATTGGGCAGTTTTCAACAGTGTGTTGTTCAACTTGCATCTTTTTGCCGAGGCTTTGAGCGTCTTTCTCTTTGTCTTTTATAATGTGGAAATCTCTGTATAAACACATAAGAGATGAAATGTTAAAAATGTTTTTCTTTTAAACACTGGTTAACTGTGTTTTTGTGCTAAAACCTAGAAATCTCACAGCATAGTCATCGTCAGACAGAGTTGGTTCAAGGGGCAAGAATATCTGACATTTTCAAATTAGAGCTGTAAGAGGCAGCATTTTCGGGTTATGACGAGCAACACCATTGTATCACTGAAGTTTTTTGCTTCTTTGAACATGACAGAAGTCCAGTCAGTTTTCACAATAAAAGACTCCACATCCTCATTGCATCAATTTCATGCACAGTGTTCCTCACAGACAATCGGTTGCTTTATTAGTAGAGTATTTAATTTACTAATCAGGTTCAAAACAGTGATAAAGTACACAACATCACAAGGACATAATTTCAACTAATAGAGAAAATAGATATTGTATTGAAACAATCATCAAGGACGATCATTTTTGAAGCCAATCCCTTTTGTCACATGTGCAACAGAGAAGCAAGTTTGAATCCCTTTGTGTCGTCTTTTACACTTCACTACGACAACAAAGAGCAACTCTGCAACTTCTGGTTATTTGAGACTGCAACATTTACAGTTTGCAACCGTGTGGCTGAATCGCTATTCAAATTTTGAGGAGAATTCATATCTCTGATGTTGAAGCAAAGTAGAACAAAGTGATATATCAAGTGGAGCATACTGCTGGGTTGGCCACTTCTACAGCCAGGCGCCTAAATTAGCTGAATAAAATGTACCCTTATCAGGCAGTGACACAATATCCTGTCTGACGCACAAATACAGCAACTCATTTTTGAGGAAAGTAGGTCACTGCAATAATCTATTTCACGATAAAAAAAACAAAAAACAAAACAAGTTGGTCATTTTTAAGTTTGAAACACCAGCATACAAATCTGAAACCGTTGTTAGTGAGAGGAAAGGAGGAACCAACAGAAGCCCAATTCACCAATTCATCAATTTAACATGAGGTACAGGCCTGTTATTAGCAATGCTTTGTTTTCCTTCCTCTGAACAGGCCTGTGTGATGATGATCACAGCCTCACAACAAGAGCAACACTAATATTGTTATTACTATTTTTGTGTGTACGCCCATTAGTTGTGAGCAGAGCTACATAGGACTAGGACATGTGTGTGTTTGAAGTTGTTGCTTTTTTTTATGTGTGCGTCACAGGCCTATAAATGAGTCTAAAGTGCAGTGATTAATAGCAGGCAAAATTAATTATCTTAAAACATCACAGATGCAAGAGACACAAAATGTAAAAAGCAACATGAGTAAAGCGGCTTAATTACTGCAATCACCATCAATAATATAAATTTAAATATGCAAAGTGCCATCACACAGTATATCCCCAAAGCAATGGAAAATCATTCTCATGAGCAAAAAAAAAAAATTCCATCAATTCTGATTAAAATATTCTGTGAAGCTGCTCATTAGCATATCACTCTGAGGCGTGAAGGTGCAACTATGATCGTGGAGCATTTTGCTGCAGAGAAAAATCTATACTCAGTTGGAAATGTTCGAAACAGACAGAAGGAAAAAGTTGCAAATATAATATAATATACTATAAAAGCAAGTTGTCTTCAACAATATTTTATTCTTATGTTTTTGTTTTTATTACCTGTGCTGAAACCGCTCTTCAGGTCTTTATTAGTCAAAACCTAAAAGCCTGCAGGCATGAAACAAACATGGAAAAGCATTTACCATCTGCAATCGGCCAATTAAAAGTTTACAAATTATGAATCATAGTGGGGAAAAAACCTAATAACTTACTTCAAACTTTTAAATTCCTTTACCCAATACACTGCTAATGGATTTTTGACAGTAGTCATAGCTTTAGGTCTTCTTGTCTGTATCTCTATGAGCTCAGCACACTCAAATATTTAACTGTAAGAGCTGGAGAGTCATTCAATAGATTTGAAAGGCTTTTCATCAAGTGTTGCTTTTAGGCCTTTCACAAACTGTGGTTGTGAGTGAAGCCGCTCTGGTGTTGCCTCAACAGTTAAGTTTAAGGTGCCTGAGATCATCTCATAAATGATCGTGCAACTGTTAAGTCTTTGGCACAGTGAAGCAGAATAATCTTAATAATTTGCCTCCTGGAGTTGGTCTCATTTCTGCCCAGTTTCTGCTAAATATAGCACAACTGCAGTTCAACTGTAGCTTTGCCAAACCCAAGAGTCTATTTGCCTCATGATTTCAGTCTATGGCTGTTTTATTTTCCTCCATATTAACAGGCTGTTGTCACGTAGCTTCTGTACGCTTGGCCCTGAGAGCTCAACATACTGCAACTTCAGAAAACAAAATACAACAAAATACACAAACATGCTGCAAATTCAGCCCATGAAACACAATAGAAATGTTTCCAATGGACACAATGTGAGGGTGGAGGGCACCGTGACTCTGCCTCTCTCAGTCTTGTTTTAGATTTATGGTAAAATAAAAATAAATGTAAAAAAAAAAAAAAAAAAAGGGGGTAAGGAAAGACAGATGAAAGCTGCACTTGTTCTTTGTTGCTTTTAACTTCAAAAGTCGAGTCACAGCCACGTTCATCACTTTTTAGTGTCTGCTGAACACTTTTGTTGTGTTGTATGAATTTGCAGCACATGTGTTGTCAAACTGATGACGCTGTTCTCCGAATTCGCAGCACATTTGTATATTCGCCTGTTTGGTCTTATTAAGTTGAAGTGCGTTGAGCTCTCAGAACCACCGCAATATAATTAGTGGTGGCTTGATTCAACATATTCCACCATACAGTCCTAAAATTTTTTACAAGCATTACTCTGATATCTTCCTCTTCTGGCAATGCCCCCAGCTCTCTAAATCTGCCATTTGCACACTCAGCTACACTCCCAGTGATGGCGGTTACGGGTTTTGCTCAAAGAGAATTTGACAGATGTAATTGAAATAAGGCTTGTTTCTCTTTCCCTAATCCAGATGTTCTCTACTGTTGCACAAGTTTAAAACCAGCAACCCTTACAGATGTGAGTTTGATCTCAAACTGCATTATACACAGTTTTCTTCTGCAACAACCGCAGTATAAAATACCAGTGGGGTCACAAACACATTATCAACTGAGAGTTTGTTTAGTGATCATCCTCGAAATACCAATATTCACTCGCACCTACACACCTTTCCATCAAGATCCACTACACTTCTTTTCCATTTCCCTTTTGGCCAATAAAATCAACTGTCAGCAACGTCTTTGTGATGCGTCTTATAACTTAAAGGTACGGGAGGAGATCTTTTCCTTGAAATCCCCTTCACACCCCAATCGCAACCAATTAATTAAATGCTTTTTCACAGAAATGAAAAATGTCAGTCACCTGTGGAACAAACAAGCCTGTAAAAACACCATCCAATCCGAACTCCTCTTCGTGCACTATACGCCCGCATGCTCAGCGTATTCAACAATTTGCGATACGGAGAAGACGAAGCCAGAGCTCATGCTATCTTGCAAAATTCAGAGAGACAGCTGCAGCAACGTTATGACAGAAAGTTCCTGTGCTCTGCAGGCGTTGCTTCGGGGAGAAGTCTGAAGAAAGGGGTTTGGACTTCTGAATTGTGTATTGTCAAAACGTAGCCTGGTATGACCCGTTTTTCCAGGATCTCCTACTACCTTTAACTGACAAACCTTAGTTTCTGGTAGGGATATTTCCATGTGGGCACAGTGCTTATTGACAGTATTGTCAGTTGTGATTCTATAAATAAAAATAATTTTGCCTCAATTGCTTAATTATTTAAAGGACAATTCCAGGCAAATTCAACCTGGGACTATAGTTTCCTAATATTTTAGGTCTAAAAGAATAAATCTGAAGGTTTTCTTTTCCCGCAATTTTCACAGACAATGTCAGATGGCTTCAAGGGGTTTGTTTACTTCAAGAAAGGACATGTTTGTGAACGAACGGAGCTGTGATACAAAGTCTTGCGCAAGAGTCACGTTAACGGCTCAGTATGTTTGAGCTACTCGGAGGCACAACGTTTTCGTAGCGATAAGAGTAAATGTGGCTATTGTTTATTCTACTGTACCTGTAAACATACTGAGTCGTCAACTTGACTCTCGCACGAGACTTTGTATTACGCTCCCATCTGTCCACTCCCATTATACACTGCTGTGGCAATGCGGGGACAGACAAAACTACTGCACAACAGGAGACATCAAAAAGAAAATCTTCAGATTCATTCAGTTTTAGACCTAAAATATTAGGAAACTAGAGCCCCAGGTTGAATTTGCCTGGAATTGTCCTTTAACAACACTGAGCTGCCACTTGCAAAGCAAAGTGTTTGGCTAACTCTTTGTTACAATGTGAAAGAGAGGGTGAGCTTCATCTGTCATGAGGATTTCCTTTAGTTTACTTCTTGATTATAAAATTAATAATTAACAATTAATAATTGATACTTAAACAAACTCAAAGTGCTTTAACTTAAATGAATGAGCAGGCTAATCTGATACATACTTATATGTGCATTATTTTCAATATTGATTGACGTTCAGCCTCAGATACCTACTGTACAGTATCTGCTGAGCTTGTGAAGTGAACAACAACATTATAGGTGAGAGAAAAGGTGAGCGGGCAAGTCATTCTCATAGTGCACCTCCTTATTGATCACAGGGCCGGGGTATAGCAGAGCATGGCATTGCATTGAGCCCCTTAATTTTAATAATGTGAGAGCTAGTGACCTAAGCATCTCCAGGGATCAATTCAAAACCCTTGCCACAAAAACAGCCAATTAGTGAGCGTGCTTCGCTGCCCCTCCGACGCATTCCAAGAGCGTCTGTTTTTCCATCCAGAAAACGAGTCCATTTTTCTTGCTCCAAGGAAAGCCAAGACCATGAAAACAAACACATAATACAGGATGAGGAAATGTTGTTAATGTAGAAACCAAATGAACTTATCACACGCCAGCTCACTTGTTTTTTATGTTGTTGTTATTTTCCTCTGAGCGCACGTTTGCTGTTGGTGTCCGCGTGTCCTCACTCATGTTCCCATGTGATGACTTCAATGGCATGCAACCACAAATTATGCCTATCAAGTTAATGGACCAATTCTTATTGTCAGACGAACTTTAATGATTATTGTTTTGTTTTTTTTAACAATCTCTACTGAGAAATTTAAATACGGTTACATGGCTTTGTTGTTTTTCTTTTCAATTCCACGAAAAAGGACTTTGATCCAGATTTTTTTAAATAATAAACTACCAACGTGATGCTCAACCACAGGTTTTGGTGTCTGCGGACAGCTTTGAAGTGAAATTAGACGAGCTCTGTGGCAGCTATTACTACTCATTTTATCCTGTACCTTCCTTTTGTTTTCCTCTCTCTAGAGTTCGTGTACATACATCCTGTTGAAAAAAGGAAAAAAAAAACCTCTGATGCCTCCACCTGGTTCTGTCTGACAGAAAATAAAAGCTCTTGGTTTGAGGTTAGACACAGGTAAGGGAGGTATAGCGTACCAAAATCAGCTCCCTCCGTGGCTCGGGGTGGGGGCCGGGGGGGGAGTGCAGCCCCTCTCCAGCCCAGGATTACAAACAACAGTAGGATAGAGAAACATGATGAGCCAGTAAACACTATGGAGACGTGCCTCCGTTGCCCTGAGCTCAACATCAATTTCTGCGTGCAGCCTTGTCAGCAGTGACATTATTCAAAACAGCAAGAGCAAATGTTAATGAGTTCTTATTTGCATATTTATTTTTTTCTTTGTTGAAATGTCACTGATTATTACGTACTATGATGATAAATGCATCTGCTCATGCTGCCTGATGTGTAATTAGCCATTAGGTGGAATGAATAGATCAATTAAAGGCGAGGGACCGGGATTAAGAGAAATCAAACCAGGGAGGAATGAGAGCAATGAGAAACAAAATAACACATTTGGCTTTAGGGGGTACCTCCACTGCTCCTTTACACTGGAAGGGTTACTAATCAAGGATAGATAGCTTAAGTCTCAGTGAGATGAAACATATCCTTTTGTTTTTACATGTATCTTTCCCTGGCTGCTGCCCATCGCACCAGCTAAACAGTTTATTTTCTCCTCCTCGGTGTGAGAGATAGGTGGATTTCCTGATTGTATTTATCCCTTTCCCCTGGATAATCAGGTGCCATGGCTCGGTCGGTCGGTCGGTCTATTTAAATTTTCTCTAACTCGGTAAAAAGGGGAGAGAAAAAAAAAAAAAAAAAGAGGGAGGTGGACAGGGGAAAATGTTTTCGCTTGGCCTTTGCCTTTTTCCGAGCCCAACTATTCTCCTGCCAGTGCTTGTTATTCACAAATGAGGAAAAAAATGCATTACTGCGGACCAGATGGGAACATTCCACATGACCAAACCAATCAATCACCTTGGTGGGACGCAGGTGTGACACAGCCGTGCAGCAACACACCATTTCACAGTCTATCAGGCACAAACACATGGTCACCAATCAATGGCACCCTGAGGACCCATGAGGAGGGGTGCTTCCACGCAGCCTCGCCGGTTCATGGCTGATGACTTCATAATCACACATCCATTCTCTCAGAGGAGAAAGGCGATGAGCTCCCTAATAACGTCTCCCACCATGTGAACACCAACACTGTAATGGATGCTGCTGCTTTTTGGGTGGGAAGACTTTTAACGCATCGTACAGTACGTTCACGTGTGAGCTTGCTTCGCCACCACGATGAGTCTCTCTATCTTTTAGATTTGGGAGCGAGAGCACATTTAACAAGCTGGAGAAATGTCCCCCAGTTGGATATTGGAATTAAGTCAGTGTGTAACATCAAAGTATGTGTTGATGTTTGGGTGTTTGATGCCAAACAACTGTTGAACAGTAAAACAACAGAGAGCCGAGGTGAAGGACAAGGAAGGATACACACATGGGTTAGGAATGCTGATCCAGCTCCAAACACTGGGGGCATTTTTCCCTAAACAGAAAACCCCTGCAAACCCTGAGCAGCCGCCATCGCTTTTAAGAACACAAGGCTGCACTAAATAAAACACCAAAACAGCCTGAAGGGGCATGGATGTTTTAATGAGTGATCTCTGGGAGGATGGCATTATATGTGGGCAAAACTGTAACAGAGTTTTTTTGTGTGTGTTTGTTTTCATTTTAAGCTGACAAAAAAAAAAAAAAAGTACCTTCCCACCTCCATATTCCTGGCAGCAAAGAAAAAGTCTCTCTACACTTCCCACACTTCCCACTCCCAGGGCTGTGCCAGCGCAGGAGAAAATGTCAGGCATTGTCAAGTGGGAGTAGAGGGCGAAGCTATAATGTTTTGCGTTCTATTAACCAATCGTGATCCGCTAACAGTCCAACGAGCGTCGAGGAGTGCAACATAATCTGCTGTTTTTGTGTTTGCCAGCACACCCAGCATGGACACAGGGCGCCTGGACGAACAGTTGTGACTAACCGGCGACTGTCTGCCAAGAAATCTGCGGCATCTCGACGAGGATCCAACCTTTTGATGTTGTTTTTCAAATGAGCGGCTTTCAGGTTTACAGCGTTCACCTGACTCTGAGCTTGACGGCGTCTGTCCGGTAATCAGGGGTCAGTTTCATGCATTCACATGTGGTTTCAGGAACAAGAGAGGAAGAAGGGCTAAAATGAATTTGTCATCCATCTGTGCCCAGCCTGGGTTCGAACAACAAGTCCACCGGATAGGAGGGGAGTTTACCTCAATCAGCCCTGAAGTTGAACCCTTTTGTGATCAATACAAACAGACCACTGCATCCCTAATGCACACCGCGCTTAGTGTTGATGCAGCCGTCTCTCATCTACATAAATTGATGCTCATAAAAACTGCTCTGTATACATCAATCAAGTCTTCTTTTTTTATTGAAAGGACAAGTTTCACTGTGGATACATTTTTTATTTCTAAGGCTACTTCTCTTGTTAAGTTGTAAGTTTAAGGCAAGGCAAGGAAATTTTATTTGTATAGCCCGTTTTTACAAACAGTTTGTCTCAAAGGGCTTCACATGACATCATAACAACATCCTCTGCCCTTAGACCCTCACATCGACTGAGGAAAAGCTCCATGGAAAACCCTTTTAACAAGTTAAAGCTCACATCAGTAATGTCAACACTGCATAATGCATCATGTTAGATTAGCACATTATCTCTAGACATCACCTGCAAATTAAATTAACACTTAAAAGCCAACAAAGTCCCTTAACTCAGTGATGCCAGAAAAAAAAAAAGTCAGAAACGGGTAATTGTTCTACTAACAAGTGATTCTTCTGAATGAATCATTTCCTCTTTAGCTTTGCCCTCGTATTAAATGATCTCTAGCTTTCTTCTTGGCACGAGCTGAAGGCAGCGTGAGGCGAGAAAGAAATGAGAGAACACAGGGGGAGGGGGGAAGAGACAGAAAGCAAGAGACTGGAAACAGGGAGAGATGGAGAATCTACAAGAAGGCAAATGGGCCTTAGCAACAGAATATGGATTCATCAAAACTTCCTTTTCCTACGATTCAGCAGGTTTTTTTGTTTTTTTTTAACTAAATGTGACTCTGTTGTGCAAACAAGCGCAGACACATATACAATTGTGCACAAGTATGTTGATATAATATAACCATCAAAGCTGCCTGCTCCCAGACTTGCTAATTCAACGTGCGTCACGAGCTTTCTCTGGCGTAAATTCAGGGACGTGACTTGAAACAAGCTAAATGGAGACACCTTTACACCGATTATAAATACAGTCATGGAGCTCTGACCCCTGCAGCTGCTTCCTACAGACTCGTGTCATCGTATTTTGGCCATACCCGAGCTCTTCTTCTCCTTCTTCTTCCCTCTTTAGAGCCGCAGCCCTCGGGGGCTACTGAGACTACAGCTGATCCGCTGCAGCTGGGCAGCCTCACCAGTCGCATGCTGGGGGCCGGGGCCCGAGGAAGACGAGGAAAAAAAGGGGGCCGGGCCGGGCCGGGCCGGGCCAAGGAGAAGACGGACTGGGAGAAGCAGGAGGGCGGGGACGGCGGGGATGAGTAGGGGAGATGTGGGCGGCATGGGGAAGGAGAAAAGGGATTTGCGCCCTTTCAGCTCGTCTTCAGCTCTTCATGCTCCAATGACCACAGTAATAGATAAGCACACCCTGCAGCTCTGCATAATGACTGGCTACATCCGCTAAACTGTACTGCACCACATCTCCTCGTCCTCCCTCTGCTTTCTGCCTTGTCATATATACAGTGGGTATATACTGTATGTTTTTGCAGGCCTCACTAGTGCTGATTAAGTCGTTCCTGCAAAAACAACTGTTGGGGCGACAATAGTGAATTCAGTTGTTACCCGGCGGAGAGCTCGCGATATATTGTGTGTGTATATGTGTGAATGAATGTACTGTACATGTGGGTGGGTGTGTGTGGGTGTGTGGGTGTGTGAATGACAGTACGGGGAGAGGGAGCAGCGCTGACAGCACCTGTGACCCACACTGCAGCGGAAACTGATTGCACACCTGAACAGCACCTGGCCACAATCACAGCAGCCCGGGTCTGAGGAGGGTCTCCCACGGGACGGAGCATTAGCACATGACACCTGCCCCAGTAAAAACACACTGGGGGATGCCAGTGTGATGTGGGATTTGACACTTCAACAAAAAGCCTTGAGGAACAATTAGAAATAAAAAAAAAAGGGAAGGAGGGAAGGGAAAGAGACTGGAGGAGATTAATTCGCCCCAATGCAAATACGCAATGCAGACTGGGTGCATGTGTTTGTGTCTTAAAATATCTACTGACACTGACACAACTTTAAAAAAGAAAAGGGAACTGCACCATCAAACCTTTACTAAATGCTGACATCATGCAAATCTTACACTTACACAGCACTCATGACTTTCCCTCTGGCTCATGGTTTGGTTTTTTTTTACCAGCGGCAAAGATGTCAATAGAAAAAAAGATTGGATATCTGTTTCAGTTCTCTGCATTTCAGGAAATATCTTCAAGTTATCAAAAGTAATTTGTTGAAAAGACTGTGAACATGCTGAGTGTGATGCAAGTGCTATTTACATACAGTAACACACTGTTAACTGGTCCAGGTCCTTTGTTATTCTGTTCTATTATGTGGCCACTTGGGACAATTTAAGCCATCAAATAAAAACTGAGCAAGCTAATTATTTTAGACAAACAACTTCTAAGATTATTCAATTGCTTTGGGCCATGAAATTAGTTTGAAATTCTCAGGTTTCTCAAATAAGGATAACAACTCTCTAATTCATCAGAGACCACAAAGGAAATATGTTAGTCACTGAAGTGATGTATTACTGGGCAGATGTTAGTTTTGCATCCCAGACGTCCAGTCAGTCATTAACTCTGTACGATCTTCATTACAGCAGAATAATCAGTGATTTATCAATAAAGTTCTTAGAAATCTCTCTAATAAAACAAAGAGCAAGTTCAAAGGGAGGAGTATTCACTTTGAGTCGAGTCTGCAAAACATTTCAGTAGCCTCAGCTCCATGTTTGTTTGTTCTTTGTTGTTGTTAAGTTGTTTTTTCCTGTGAACAAACAAACGAAACAAACTCAAAACGTTAATAAGTGGCTGTCAGGCAGAAATCTGCTGAGTGCTACAGTCTCACCAGCTCTGGGAAACTTCGTCTCTGGGAGGCAAAAAACATATTTTTTGTGTTAAACATTAGAGCTGTGTGTGTTGTCCAGGCATTTTCTCATTGAGTTTGTGTAATTAACTCCAATAGAAAGAGAAAACTCTGTCTGACTGATGGAAATAGGGACGAAGGCCGTGCAGCTTTGATACACAAATAAGAGAAAGTTGCTCATCAGTTACTTCTAATGCTCTGTTTGTCTCTGTGATACCAACTTTAAAGACTCCACATGCTCATCAAACAGCTACACGACCGCTCACTCACACATTAGGTCATGTGTATTATGTCGCAGGATGCATGCGGCTCTGTGCGTGTTGATGGAGGCATTAAGCTGATTAGCTTTTATGCCGGGCTAAAGCTGTATGAGTAACATGCATGAAGCACACCGGAGAAACGTGACTGGGAAATTACAACTCAGCAGTTGTGATGTCACGTCCTCGGGCACATGGCTGGAAAGAACTGATGCAAACCAGTCATCACCATGGTGATGCAATGGGAACCAACATGAGACCCAACTTTGTTTTGAAAACTTCCAATACAAAAGGTTATCTGCATCTGTATTGAGCAATTCACAATGTACCTGCTCTGCTCTGATCAATTTTACCCTTTCTATTTCAGCAAAAAAACACAATGTTAGCAAGACTTAAAGGACAATTCCAGGCAAATTCAACCTGGGGCTCTAGTTTATAATATTTTAGGTCTAAAAGAATGAATCTGAAGATTTTGTTTTTAATTGCTCCTGTTATGCAGAAGTTCTGTCTATCCCCACATCGCAATGAATGGGAGGCAACAGATCTTAGGCTGTTCAGACAGTTTACATCCCACAAAACCACAATTTCTTTCCACAGACAACGTCAGGTGGCTTCAAACAGACACCAAGGGTTTTGTTTACTTCAAGAAAGAGGACATGTTTGTAAACGGAGCTGTAATACAAAGTCTCGCGGGAGAGTCAAGTTGACGGTTCACTATGTTTATAGGTCATCTGAAGCGCTCCTGTTTGGAAGCTCGACATTTTCGTAGCAGTAAGAGTAAGTCTGGATGTTGTTTATTCTACCTGTAAACATACTGAGCGCGTCAACTTGAGATCCGTTTACAGACATGTCGCCTTCTTGAAGTAAGCAAAACTATCGGTGTATGTTTGAAGTGATGAAAAGAAATTATGGTTTTGTGGGATGTAAAACAGCCTAAACAACCTAAGATCGGTCCGCTCCCATTATACGCTGCTGTGGCGATGTGGGGACAGACAGAACTACTGCACAACAGGACACATGAAAAGGAAAATCTTCAGATTCATTCTTTTAAACTTAAAATATTAGAGCCCCGGTCAAATTTGCCTGTAATTGTCCTTTAATGTGTTTTCTTTAAAAATGCATGAAGACACTGTAGAGAGACTGAGAAAGACATGACACCTGCCCAGCACGGTGCTACTACACCAGAAACACCGCGGCTTCACTGCGCTCGGAGATGAAAGAGCGAGCTGCAGCCTTAAAGTAAGTTTTAGAAACTCTGACACTTTACAGGAGCAACAAACCGGGGCGAGACGTGACGGATCTGTTTTACCAGTTACCACCTCGGTGGCCAGCAGCACCTCACTGTTTCTCCTCCGCATCTGTGTGTGTGTGTTTGCTCTGCAGCAGCCTGAACACAAAGGCAAAGAGGTGAAGGGGCTTTTATTAGCAGGTTAACCTATGTTTTTAAATAATGCTTGTACCTGCTAAAAGGGTGATGCTGCCTATAGTTTCCTTTACTCCAATAAAAACATGCAAACTGTGACCACTTACAGCTGTGAATAGATCGCAACAACCCATTCTTGCTAATTAGCGTCGTAACTTCAAAGCATTTTCTGAGGTTCAGCCTGAGAATCTACAGACTCTTTGCGCTTAGTGGAAAACAGTAGCAGTCCATTAAGTAAATAATGACCGAAAACACAAACATTAAGCATCATGTACACACACACACACATGTGCAGACATCTACACTCCCAATACAGCGTGAAATAAAGGAGCAGAGTGCAGCACTCCCTCAGTTGTAGCTCATCGCCTGTGGTAATTGCCCAGATTGTTTGAAATCAACCTCCCCCACCGACTTCTCCTCAATGAGCCGACACCACACGACAAAATCTCAGCAGGTAATTAGATCTAAACGTCCCTCGTCAGGGCTATGAACTGTCGGCTATCACTGTGGCTAAACAATCAGAACAACCGGATGAGAGCCAACCCTCCATTACAAGACCTGCAGAAGACCTCAAGTCAAGCATTACTGCCTACGGAGAAGGAAGCGAGGTTCAGCGCATCGCATCCAGCGAACTCATCAGCTGCACAGGTACGTGAGACACTCGAGTCGTGATTAACTGTAAGTTTAAGAGGTTAAATGCATAATCACTGAATGGAGAGAGGATGAAATATCTCTCTGTGGCAAGCTGCAAACTTTTATAAAGCAAGTCTTGTCTCAATATTTACCCAATATCTTGCGACAGTTTCGATCATTGCGCAGTTTTTTTGTTGTTTTGTTGTGGTTTTTTCCGGCAGCACAGACACTTGCTAAAAAAAAGCTGGGGTTTTTAATCATGCAATCGCGTATTCTCATATGTCTTTCACTGACTTCTCTCTTTTTCCGGCCGTTTCTCTTGGCGTCACATCCTGCTTTGAGTCTGTCCAATCAGCACAGAGTGAACCTCAAGCCCCACCCGGGAGTTTTTTGGGGCCGATCCCCCAGGCAGGAACTCCTTTCCCCGTAAAAGTTCCTGTAGACGGCCCTTCGGGGGAAGTTACTGCAGCGGAGATACGCCTCCAGAAATAGTCGGTTCTTTCTTGGGAACCATGACATCATCAGTGGGCGTGTCTTATACTGTACTAGGCTGTGAAGACGAGCAGGAAGGAGGAGATGAAGGCAGCGACTGACAACCTGGAGAAAAATAATTTGTCGTGGTCTGCTGAGGAAACGAAATGTTTGGTGGCGATTTGGGCATCGACAGAATTTCAAGAAAAGCTAGAAAGCAGCACAAGAAAGAACAAGTTGTATGAATTTCTCTTTGGGGATTAATAAAGTAATCTTTGCCATCTAGTCTGGGGATAGATGGCAAAGGCTGGGTTCACTCCAACACCAGACCAAATAATCAATAAACTTATAAAAAAACTGAAAAATGATTACAGACACGGCAAAAAGGGAAAAATTTGGACCCAAATTGCTGCACAATGTAACTGACTCCGACTCTGAGCTGTCAGGAGTTCAGTGTGAGGCAGCTGCTTGGTAGGAGCACAGCGCTGTGCTTTAACTAGGCCAAGGAGAGAAAAATATAAATGTCTCACAATCTAAGGTGAAAAAAAAATCACCTGCTGAGTTTCCATAAAAACAAAAAAATATTTGCAGATAAGAAAAGCCAGGAACTCTGAGCCCATGAGAAATGAAAATACAGAAATCATGGAAGCTCAGCCTGAACTGGCAACTTGAACATTTGTGATTTGGATAGAGTCCCTGTCCCTCCCTTTACTGGGGGTTGGGGCAAAATATTGAAATGGTAATATCTTGTACCACATCCTCGTCTGATATGTTATTGATACACCGGTGCCAAATACCCATATTTTTAGTTAAAACATGTAGGCGCTCTACATGGAGTCTAATTTCATGAGCCAAAGTCACTATTTCATGCCTCTCGTGTTGGCACCAATCAAATGAACCATGATAAACCTGAAGAAGAAGAAGATGAAGATGAAACTCACAACAGGAAAAAAGCCGATTTGGAGGACAGCAGGATAAAACAAATCACAGAGGAGGTTGTTTCACCAGAGAGAGAGAGAGAGAGTGGATCCTTTTCTGCTTTTATAACGCTCATGGCACAAATAAAATCGATAAAAACAATGTGACATGAACGGCCCATATACACACAACGCTGCCAAAACCAGGCAGAGCAGAGCAGAGCAGAGCAGAGACTGTGCTGTGCTGCACATAAACACACATACAGGTTAACAGGACGCTGTTTCAGCAGCCAGGTGAACACAGGTCTTTTGTCACA
Source organism: Trachurus japonicus (assembly GCF_045865225.1). Classification (NCBI taxonomy): domain Eukaryota; kingdom Metazoa; phylum Chordata; class Actinopteri; order Carangiformes; family Carangidae; genus Trachurus; species Trachurus japonicus. The sequence continues at coordinate 12,058,681 of NC_140909.1, forward strand.
CACCTTGGCACAAGCACACGCAGGTTTCAGGACGAGGAGTGTGTTCGTGTTATCATACGTAATGTATTGTGACGGTATTGTGCGTTACTCAGTACTTAGACACAGTCGTAGCAGTAAGTTCATTACGTTTAATTATCGGTGCATTTTGTTTTGAGATCTGCGGGGCAGAGACGTGAGCTGCTCAGTGAACACAACGGAGGTGAACGGTACAGGTCCCCTGTCCCTCATCAAACTCATCAAATACACAATCCAACAACTCCAAAATGCTCTCGTGGACAAGTTGTGACCTGCACATTCACCACGCTATGAAATAATAATGTAACATAACGAGTTGTTTTCTATGCAAATGCAGCCGGAACTACTTTCCAGACACGGCTGCTGGGCGGAGTGATTTCAAAAGCGCAAGTAGATCTGAGTATTTGCTTTGTTTGTCGTAATGTTATATAATTATACATGATTATTTCATAGCGTGGTGAATGTGCAGGTCACAACTTCTTCACGAGAGCATTTTGGCGTTGTTGGATTGTGTATTTGAGTTTGATGAGCAGCTCGTATCTCTGCCCCATGGATCTCAAAACAACTTGCACCGATAATGAAAGGTAATAAACCTACTGCTATGACTATAGGGATAATGGCAATAGGTGAATTTGCCAAAATGTTGAATTATCCCTTTAAGTGCACCACGGTAAATGACCCATGCATCAGTCCAATTTTCCAGCTGTTGTTTGGTGTAACAATCAGCTCCATCAATACTGTCTGTCCTGCCAGAGGAAACACACTAATGACATGTCAGCATGGCACCGCCTCCTTTAACGCATGTGACGAGCGTCTGAGTCAAAGGGACTCACCGAGGAGACTCTGAAAAAGTTTGTTTATAGCAGACCAGCATGAACAATGTGGCTGCCACCTGCAGAGGATGACGTGCAGGTTAGTAAGAGGATTGTAGCGTGAGAGGGGGGCGGGGCAACAATGCACGTGAAGCCCAGACCAGCTGATCCACAGTCTGCCCTGACATGGGGAGCCGGGCCCCCCGGGGGAGAGAACAGAGTCATCTTTAAGCAAGTCAGCGGCTCCCCGGCATTCAACCAAAACCCCCCATTCTTCAGCTTCAAACCCCCACAAGCTTCTCCTGTGAGACTGGGACCACTTCATCTCAGAGGTCTGTTTCAAAATCACTTGTTTGTGTTACTGCAACAGCTTCTCTTTACGCCGCAGACGACTGTAAATCTGCTTATTTTTCTGTCGTTCTAAGTTAAATAACAACAAGCCTCTTCAAGCGTTTCAAATATGGCGACTATATAATATAATACACTGTACCTTACATTGCACATAGTGCCATAGTCGATGATAATTTGTGTAGGTGTACCATATACAGGCCAAAACCCACCAGCATGCAGGTCATAATGTACTAGAACAGAACACACTGTAATACATACTTAGCTATTGTTGCCTCTGGTTTCTTTGATCTGCATTATTACTGTGATTTTGACATTTGGTGGGTAAATGAGACAGTGGAGGTCGCAGAGGACCAGACCTTCAGTGAAGTGTTCTTCTTTTTCCTCCACATTGATTTTCCTCCATTGTGTTCAAACTCTAGAGATTTAAGTACAATAAATTTAATCCTGAAGCTCTTTACTCGAGCGGTGGTATGATGACCTCTCGGTTAATGGGCAACATGAGAGAAATGACTAACAATAAGGACTGATACTCTGCTCTAGTAAAAGAAAAATATTTAAGTCAGTTGTTTTTCCAAAGGAAATTTCTAATCAGTGCTGCATTTTCGAACACAAAGCATGGTTCAGATCGACCGTGCTGATAAACCAGACTAAACATATCCATGTAAATATGGAAAGTATGACATTAGGGTTATGCATTGGGCACTTCCCATCAGGGACAATACACTGAATAACAGGCAGGAAACATAAATTGGTCCTAAGGGCTCTGACACACTGAGCTGGCTGCCGACCACCTCTGGGTCATTTCTGCAGCCATTTATTGTCCACAGTTTATGCAACACGGTTTACTTTCTTCCTCTAGGCAGACCTCACAGTAGCAGTCTGTCCAACCCAGCATGGCGGAGGACGTCAAGGAGACGACGCTGTCTGACTGCTGGCTTTTTCAGTCTAGCTTAAGCCACTAAAGTGCATTGATTTTTTCCCTTTTAAGCAAGCAAACGATCATTTTATCCTGCCTGCCTGGCAATGACAGTGAAGTAAGGAGTAGTACAACTACTGGTAACACTTTGTTGTCCAGTCTCCTGATGGCATGAGGACGTCTTAAAGGGATAGTTCAACATTTTGGCAAATTGGCCCATTGCCATAATCGCTATAGTCATAGCAGTAGGTTCATTACCTTTAATTGTAGGTGTAAGCTATTTTCAGTACGGCGGAGCGCAGCAGCTGGCTGCTCAGAGCTACGCTATGGAGGCTAACGGAATTTCTTGGTTTCCCTCATTAAACTCATCAAATTCAACATCCCAAAACTCCACAGCGCTTTTGTAGACAAGTTGTGACCTGCACAACCACCACGCTATGAGATAATGACGGAACGATACGAAACGGAGCCGTTTTCGAGGTAAATTCATACAAAACCGCTGATGCGCGTTGCGTTCAGGGACAGTTTTTCAGCAAGCAGTCTCCGTATTTACCCTGTATTTACCTCGAAAACGGCTCCGTTTCGTATCGTTCCGTCATTATCTCATAGCGTGGTCTACAACTTGTCTACAAAAGCGCTGTGGAGTTTTGGGATGTTGAATTTGATGAGTTTAATGAGGGAAACCAAGAAATTCCGTTAGCCTCCATAGCGTAGCTCTGAGCAGCCAGCTGCTGCGCTCCGCCGTACTGAAAATAGCTTACACCTACAATTAAAGGTAATGAACCTACAGTACTGCTATGACTATAGCGATTATGGCAATGGGCCAATTTGCCAAAATGTTGAACTATCCCTTTAAGGCTCACACCAGCCTGTTGGCAAACTCAGAAGTTCATAAACTTCTGCTTGAGATGGCAAAAAAATCATTATCATGATTATTTTGGCCAATATTGAAATCACGATTTTTCACACAATTATGTTGGAGCTAACTAATTAACTCACCAGCCAACAATGACTCCTGACATTTGCTTTTGTGAATTAAAGAGGAACTATGAAAGTCTGGTCGCTTTTACCCTGTTTTGCTAACCCTCCTCTTGGCCATGTGCATTTGTTTACAACGAAGCCGGCGAGAAATCAATCAATACAGCGGTACTTAACGTTATATATCATATACGATGTATATCTGTGTAGTCTAATCTGCCATAAACAAGAGATTACGGGTTACGGGGCGCGTTTGTGTCGCGGTGCGCAGAGACGAATGCTGGGACACCAGGGCGGCGGCCCCAATCTTGCAAGGTTGGTTTTCAGCCAAGATCCCAATAAGTGACTCGCACGTGGAAGACAGAGAGCCTCCACTCTCCCTCTAACCCTAACCCTCATAACAAGTTAAGCCATTTATTAAACCATCACAATTACTCCAGAGCTGTTTAATTAAAGCAGAAGTAAGCGATCCGATCGTTTTGGCTAACTTCTTGTCAGCCGATGGAGTTAGCAGTCCCCGCCCTCGTCCCTACGTCACCACATTCACGCGCATCCCTTGGCTGCACACACAGAGAGGACCGCCCCTTTATGCCGTTCTCTCTCCTCATTGGATAAAGGTTGTAGGATACAAGGAAAGTTTTCTCCTCGGCTTACAGCAGAGCAGAGTGACTGACAGACCCGTGTTTCAGACCAAACACTCTATGTAAGTGATTGCTGTCGGAAGATATAACTATTTAAGACTTATATTAACACAAATATTCCGCTTACTTCTGCTTTAAGGTAAAAATGTAGTTAAGATACAAATCCTGCATAGTTCCTCTTTAACTGACAAATGTGGGTAGAAAAAACTGTCTTTCAGAATGAAATTCCAATAGTCTTGGAAAATTACAACATAATCGTTGTTCTTCGATTATACACTTTAAGATCACTGGATCCAGTCATTCCTACCTCTACTTCAAGAGCAACTGAAGAGGCATAACTGCATATTTGTAATGCTTGTTCTGTTCATTGATCAGGAACGAGCCTCCACACATGATTTAATGGCAGCGCTGAAAACTCCATAAATCCATGTAAGTCCCAGAAAATACTGTGGGAAAACAATTCAATAAAACCACGATCATCTTGAATTCCAGGCTTGAGATAAGTCACAGGCAGTTCCGTTTTACAATTATCTTGACTAAATCTGACATATCGCTGTGTCAGATCACCTCCATATTTGGCCGCTCATAAGTATAATTATAGACGCAGTTGAAGGGCGGCGAGATACACGGTGTATGTGATGCAGTCATGTGATCAATTACAAGAATGATAACATTTTGTTTCCAATTCAGCGGCAGCCATTTGTGAACTAATCGCTTTGCTTGGAAACCAGTCTCCAGGGCCATTTCATAATGAGCTGAGATGTAGTTAGCCATAAAACTGTCGAGTGGTTACACATCACAATGATGCCAGGCCAAAGAGCTGGATAACATACAGCCTTTAATTGCTATAATGGGAGAACATATCGCAACCAAGTAATAGAGTATGTAGTTGCAAAAGAGGTTTTTTTTTTTAGATCATTATCAAAACATGAATAGGGGAGAGTGGGGTAAGATGAGCCAGTGGGTTGACCCACCCCTTGTTTCTAGGAAACTATAGGAAAAAGTTAGCATGTGACCAAATATTTGGGAGGCAGGCATCATTTCATGGAGTCTGTGAAGATTAGAACTAGATCTTTAACATTTATGACCCAAAAAAAAAAATTTCACTCTCAAGAGTGAATTTTGTCGATCATAAGTTTCATGAGAATTGTGTTTAGATCAAAAGAGATGATTGCAAATTTGTTTTATACATGGGTTGTGGTATCTATGAGCTACAACATGAGGTAGTAAACCTAGCATGAAACTGCACCATTTTAGCTGTGAGAGCAATAAACCCAAGCTAAGGTAGCTGTGGGGTAAGTTGATCCATTTGGCCAGGGGTAAGTTGAGCCACCTATCCTATACACTTAGTGAATGTATTTTGGCTGTATATGTCCAAATGATTAAATCAAGATTCTGTATGTTTGTGATTACAGTAAGTATGTTCCTATAAACAGGAAAAGTTGTTTATAGTGTGCCAAACTTTACTTTCAAAGAAAAATATCTGGGATTCTTCCCAAGATGCGATGTACATCACAAAACTCCCCAAATCTCAGTGAGTTGGTGGCTCAGCAGGAAGTCCCTGCAGTTTGTGTTCACCTGTAACCTGGACAGATGAAATATTAAGTAAAGGGGGATGTAGGAGATGGATGGAAGGAAAGAAGGGGGGGTTGATCAATTTACCCCACTCCTATGGTCACAAGACCACTTTTTTTGAACATGCTATATTTTAAAAACAGTTATATTTACACTTATTCTGTTAATGTGTAGGGATGCAAAACATCCTGAAATATATGCAGATGTGTTAGTTAGCAACAAAACTATAATTGTCTTGATGTAGTGATCCTGAATACAAAAAGTGGCTCAACTTACCCCACTCTCCCCTAATAATTTGGAACAAACAAACACAGCCACATATTTGTGTTTAGGACTAGCGCTCGTGTGCCAACACTGACCAATGTCATATGGACTTTGGCCTTTTTGACCATCACATTTTTATCAAGAGGCATCTCATTTATGACAATGGGATTGTTGTAGATACAGACAGATGGGTTGTGTAAATATTTTGACATATGTCGTCACTGCACTGGAAAGTTTTTAGCAAGCAGAGGAGTAAAATTGACCTAATGCATAAACAACTGAAGTGGTAGAGGTTTGAATGAATAAAGAGACCACACACAAACACATTTAAATAACAAATTCACTTCCATATTATCTAAAATAAAGCAAGTTTGAAGTATAGCGTTACTGGTTCATGACTGGGCTGGTTGTGTTGATAATGGGGGCTGTGTGGTACAATAGACCAGAGAGATTAAGATTAACTGATCTAAGAATATAGAGTTGCTGTAAAGGTAAATATGAAATGCAGAAACAGAAATCTTCTCATTTATATCAACAAAATAGTGAAATGATGAGTATGATAAAACCAAGGGCTAAAACAGCAACAACAACAACAAAAAGGAAACGTGTAATTTAAATTCAAACAGACGTCTGATCTTCCCCAGTGTTGCACCAGAGAAGGTCTTTGGTACAACTGTGTGTTTAACCTCACACCCAAAACACACAACAAAGCCCTGCTGCCAAAGGAAGTTGCTGAGGGCAGTTTTGATGTCTCGGAGACAGCTCCTTATGACGGAAAGCTATACTGATGGCGTGACTTCCAGCCTGGGGGAGGGTCATCGCAGGAGGAGGAAGAGGGAGATACAGAAAAGGGAGGGGGATTAAGGGGAGGAAATAAAGACAGCAGGAGATGGAAGGGAGAAAAAAAAATAGCCCTGTAGCCTGGCAAGCTTTTCAGTCGAGCTCCCTCCAGATGCACAATATGCCTTAAACTCAATCAGGCCGTTTATTCTCCAGGATGTCTTTCCACTACCAAAGGGCATGTGACGGGTGAGTTGAAGACAATCATTTACTTACCCATTACGTTCGAGTTCATAAAAGGTGTTGGAGACAATCCTTCATGGGGCACTAATCGACTGTCACTCAAATGATCACCGTAATGAGGGCTGTCTGCGAAACCCTGGGGGTAGAGAGCAGAATATTAAGCACATTATTGGGCAACTTCACTAATTGAGTGCTATGCCATACCACTAATTAGTGAGAGGGGAGAGCAGAGCACAACTGGTCGGTTATGCCAATTAACTGTCCGCTCTCTTGCACATAATTGCCCCAAAAATTTGAAGAGACAGGGAAGAAAAAGAGATCTCTATTTCAATAAATGGTGGCACACAGAAATCCATAATCTATCAGAAACCAATCATTGTATTGGCTTCTCATTTAAAAAATAATTTTTCAACCACTGTCAAAGACCATTTTTGAGGCAATTCACAATTCTACTATGTATATACATATAAACACATGCAAATACACATAAGACAACTTATCATTACCAATAAAAGGCTCAAAACTGTTAACATGTGAAAGTTTGTGTTCTTGGCCTGTAGAAACCTTTGCTTTATCTTTCTTACAATACATCAATAAAGCATCTAAACCATATTAAATTAAGTTTTCCTTCTTGATGCTACCAGTTCATCTGTATGATAACAGGCTTATACACCATTTCATACGTGTATAGTTCATAAGAAAATGTCATTTAATACAAGGGGGAAGAAACAGAGAGATGCAATCCTACATCATTCCCAGGTACCTGCAGCTTAAAAAAATTGCCTTTTTCTCCTGCAGCTTAACAGTGCCTTTTCATGACAGTTATCAGCTTCCAGGGCTTAGGTCTAAATATCGGTCACAGTATGGTTTTTGAAAACTCAGGGTCCCATGTAATAAAAGATATTCCGTTACAGTGCTAATCCCAAGCCCTGTGAAAATCCTCCTGTGCTCCAGTCAAATACAGCTCCCCAAACTACATTAACTCCCACCAGAGGGACTGAGCAGCAGTGGGCTTGCATTTCTATAGAGCTATTTTCACCAACTCATACCCTTTGCATTCAACATACAGTAAAAAAAAAAAAAAAGAAGAAAAAGTAAATCTTATTATCCATCTTTTTTTTGTGAGTGGATGGTGATGGAGTAATATCAAAGGCAGTGGAGTGCTGTGCTGTGTCGAGGGAATCCTCAGAGATTTCCTATTGTGCTTCTGCCAGGCCGCACACACTGTTAATCACACCATGAACAGACTCAATAACAACAACGGCCCCGTGAGAAGCCTGAGCAAACTAACACACACACACACACACACACACACACAGACTTACACACACAGCTAACCTCAGCAAGCATAAACCATTTCCTCTCTTCTACTGCAAAACAAGGAAAATACTTCAAACTGAACACTTGGTTAGAACAGTTTAACATTTTTGGGATGTAATCGTTTTCAAGCAGTGGTTTAATGTGCAGCTTGGTACCCTGTCCATTAAATATGAATATATTAGCAGTGATGTTGCTAGGTACGCGTCCTGCGTCTCTGACGCATTAAAATCTGAAAGGACGCAGTAAACTCACTATCCATGCGTCCCGGGGACGCACCTCATTTTCCCATGAAAAATGATACATTGTTAACAACAACTCGTGTTTAAAATCATGGGAATGTCCGGCGGACGGCCATTATCCACCATTTAACCCACACAGCCATAGGTGTTGATGTTGCCCCGACCATTGAGCAGCAACGTAAGAAGAAGACGTAGCGGCGGTAGTCGGTAGTTTTCTCTCTCTCTCTCTCTTTTTTTTTTTTTTTTGCCGCCGTAGTGTTTGTTGGAGCGGCGTGGTGCTGCACGTGACGCGCTGACGTTACTGTGTTTACATTTACGACGAGCATTAATTCTCAGTCCGAACCCGTTAAAAAAAAAAAAGCCCTGCCTCACCGAGTCATATTCTCGGCGCGAACCCGACTCGAACCAGCGCGTCCGGACGGGTTGGGCCGTCCATGCTTAGAGCCCAAAACAACAGTCCAGAGAGCCGAGGGACAGAGAGAGACAGCGCAGCAACAGGTGTGTGTGTGTGTGTGTGTGTGTGTGCGTGTGTGCGTGCGTGCGTGTGTGCGTGTGTGTGCTACCTGCTGTAAAGGGGGCTCTGCAGCCACAGCTCCCCACTACACCAGTTCTGAGTTCAGTTTAAGTTTCATACACTCCAGCCATTCTTGCCATTACAATGATAGGAACCTCAGTCAGTACTAAATCTGCTTCTTTCTTTTTTTTTAAATTTACTTAAGCAGCTACAAAAAATATTAGACATGTACCACACATCTGGCTGGAAGGTCTCAATGGTTCAAGAACTTTTTTTCCATCATTAAATATTAAAATGGAGCCAAGTAGCCTACTGCATGTTTGTTTTCCTTTTAAATAAGTTCAATATCAAGTGCTAATTCCACCTGCCATAACTGGCTCTCTCTCTCCTGTCTCTCTGGCTCTCAGACAGTGTGTGTGATATTCACAACACACACACTGTAATAATATCTGCACCTATTGATTGACATGCTGTTTTTGAGGTTTTTTTCTCCTTAAATTAATTGTTTTCTGTTTGTGTATATACTTTTAATATAAAGTGTCAAAATTATGTCATTGTGTGTAATGGCTGCACTGTTGCCGTGTCGCGCTATGGGTCCGTATAATTTCCTGCTTTTTTGTCCTTGGCCAATCACATCCCTGATCACACAGGGACAACATGGAGCTGACTGTGTGAGTTTTATTAATGTTTACATCAGGTTGAGTTAAACAAATCAGTTTGCTGCTGTGATTTCAGTAAATACAGTAATCATCATAGTGTAGTGGCAGGAAAGACCATTTCATCTGTATCAAATATTGTGTTGGTCAAGAACAAGTTCAATTAGAGGAAAAATGTTTAGGGTGTTTTTACCGTTCCTAAATGTAAAAATGGGTCACATTGGACCCTCAACATTATTTAAAGGTTAAATAACGTGTTACTTAAACATTTTTCATTGTGCTGTGCTCTAAAAATATACTAACAAATGCTAGTGTAGAGTCCTGTGTAAGGAATGTTGAGCTTAAACTTAAATTTAGGTTCTCAGGAAAATAGCTGCTCATCAGTAAATAGTTAATGAATCGATGTGGTCCATCAACTAACGATTAATGAATTAATCGATAATTTGCATCCCTATAGGCCCTAGTTTTTTTTTAAATTGTGGTATCGAATAAGTATCGAGAATCGTGGAAATTTACAGAAATTCTGGTATTATGACAACCCTATTGGGGACCCATTGAATTTCCCAGGGACCCACCCAAATCACCACCTGTGGGTCCCGGGGACTCACTACATTGAAAACCTATCAACATCACTGTATTAGCTTAGTTTATCTTGGCATAAAGCATGGAGGCAGGGGGTTCTGGACATTGATAAACATCTGATGATAAAAATCTGTACAAAAAAATGTAAGAAGAAATAATAAACTACATGAAACATGTTGGTTAGAGAGCTTTGGAGCTAGCTGTTTCCCACTGAATAGTCCTCAAATTAATGGACAGATATGAGAGTGGCATTGATCTTATCATGCAAGCCAGTTTGCAAGAAAGGGATTTCCATACAATGATGAATCTTATTAAGACTATGGTGTTAATGAACATTTCTAAGTCTTCTACAATGGTCACAGCTGCGACTGTGGAGCAGGAAAAGGTCAGTGGAGGAGGTTAGTAGAGCAGGAAAAGGAGGCAGAGCGATAATGGTCAATCCAGACTCACTGTGCATGTTTCTGTGTCAATGCTACCACACTGCCTTCGCTCCTCTGGGACTGTTAGATCATCAATCACAGATCCTTCATCATCCCCAAACACTGGTGGCCTACATCTATCCTAAGACACTAACACACGCTGTCATCGCTGCCACGGGGCTACATTAGCACTCCTGGCTAAATAACTGTCGGATCACCGTGGCAGCAGGCGGACCTGAGCTCACACCTTGTCCCCCCAATCACACGACCCGCCGCAGCATTTTAAAAAGTCGTCTCTCCCCGACACTTTGTCCCGCATCCCAGGTGAACGTGTGGCTGCATGTGGCAGCTCGGGGAAGTCATGATATGGTCGTGATGGATGCGCGTGGGGTCGGGTATCAAGTCGGGGGCAGGGCATTAGGGAAGTGGGGGTTGTTGTGCGGTGGCGGTGGGCACAGCCCTGACTGTCAGACCGCCAGCCTACAGCCACAGCTGCCCAGGATGCAGCGGCTGGCTGGGAGCCAAGGTCAGCACGGCGGGGCTCGGGAGTGTTCACAGTCGACTGATCACACACTCGTAGCACACCAGCTCAAACAAGCTCAGGGACAAGGCTGAATTCCCTTTGTAACTGACTGAAAGATGAAGCACTGAGGATTTCTTCCAAGAGCCTTGGACCGGCACTGTGAACACACAGCGCAGATTGGGACATTTCAACAGATAGCTCTCACTTTGATCAATTATCAAATTTGTTTAACAAAGTAATGAATTGAAACTTGTCACTCTGAAACACATTTTATCTCCGACCGTGGGCAAGGTTTCACCTCAGAGCACACAAGACTACAGTTACCACAGCTTGGCTACACAGGAGACATCTTCAAATCTCAGGAACATAATAATTTCTGCAAACACAAGGGAAAAGTGGACTTAGAGATGTTGTATTGATCTGTTCAGTAAGTGTTTTTAATCGAGGCCGTTCATGTCTCTTAGTTTGTTAGTGCTATTGTAACGGCCAGTCATCCTCGCTACAGTACTGTAGGTATCTCCAAGTCCACATTTCGCAGCACAACCCACTCAGATTCAAGATGATAAACGATATCAGCCCCACTGTCATGGCTCAGGGTAAAGTTGTTCTACAGTTGAGGTCACTAATAGATGGACCAAAGTCTGGATATGGACCCAGGTGTCGTCCAATATATCCTTTTAAATTTTGAGCATTTGTGCAAACAGCTCTGCTTTTCTGGCTTTTACGGCTCTGGTCCCTTGAGACTCTAAGTAAGTGAGCTTCAAACTGGAGAGAGACGGGATGAGGATGGTTGGAGAAACAAGAGGAAAAGTTAGGGAGTAGTACTTTGGGGGTTGCTGTGTAACTGGACCTGTAGGGTTTCAACTAGACCTGCACGACATGAGCAAAATGTCCCATGTGCGATGACAATGTTCAGTATTGCAATGACGATATGACTTGCGATAAATAAGCAAATGGCCTATTTAAGTATGCATATATTAACCATACAGTTCCTGAGTCTTTCTGCTTAAATAGGTAACCTGAAACACTGAATAAAATAATAGAACAAATACTTTGAGCATACCATTATTGAACATTAATTTAACCCTTTCCTGCCTTCTCTTCTTACTTATCGCATTTTAGGCAACGTTTTGCAATGTTTATCATGCATGTTCATATTGCGATAACGATGAAAATACTATTTATCTTTCAACAGCTCTGATTATCAATAAGAACAGCGCACATTCATTTATGTGCATTAGTCTGTATGGATGCATCTACATTTTTTTCCCCACTATGTGTAATGGTACTACTCTGTGTGTATCATTTCTTATCAGCTCATCATGCTTTTAGGAAATTACTTTCTTACTCATCTCATTTTCTCCATTTTAGCTGAACCCATTCATGACTTTACTCCATTTGCACTCACCTGGTGGATTGAATTAATTCTTAATGATTGATTCAAGCTTCATCAATAAATGATTAGCATGCATAACTGGAACACGCTACTTTTCTCTCAATCTAATCTGGTAAACCATTCACATGGTTATGGTTGTGACTCGTAACTGTGAAGTGCAAGATGAAACAATCATAAAAAAAACACAGATCATTTAACAGGTTCTTATACACCGCTGAGGTTTATATGAAATGCCACTCACTTCTTGAAGCAGAATAGACAGAATATATTTATATAGGCTATATAAATCAAGTCTGTATCCATATAAGATGTGTGCGCAGCTGTGTGTAAGTGTGGAGAATGTGGCATATGAGTGTTCGAGTGCACGCCTTATGGAGGCGCAAACAGCTGTCTGCTGGCTGATGCTGTGCCTTGCAATGTCAGAAACACTCATTTATATGCACCTGGAGCAAAGATATCTCAAGCGTCTCTGTCTTATAATTCAAATCAAGCTGCCTATGTTACCATAGCCTGTAGATGTTCATTCGGGAAGGGCACAGAGAAATAAACAAGGTAACGCAGCCCGAGTGGCTCTGACATTTAACTGAATTCTAATAGAAAGTGACAGGAGATTGACATTAAATGAAATTCATACAGGGCATCTAGAACAACCAATGTGTGAGAGACAAACAAACAGAGGAAGAGCTGTTCACACTTGCTCACATAAGCAGTGAGATGTTCTCACTTCAACTGAACAAGAAAGGTGCAGTTAAACGTGCAGTTTTACCCGTTAATATGTTATTATTAGACAAATTCATCATTAACACTTCGATTATTTTGAGGATGACTTTCCCTCACAAAATGCTTTGCACTAAAATCTTGGTTCTAAGTATTAAAATGGATATTCAATTCAATTCAAATCAATTCAAAGAACTTTATTTGTCCCTGGGGCAATTAAGAGGCAGGTAGAGCAGCAAGCTTAAGTTAAAAAGGAATACACAAAAAAAAATCAAACTCAGATATCTGATTTAATGTCAATAATTTACTTACTGCTTCAAGAGAATACCTGGTCATTTTTATATGAAATTCTCATTTTCCTCCTGATCTTCAAGAAAATGTCATAATACAGTCAGGTATTGAATTGCTCAGCAGCACAGAAACTGATCTTCTCAGCACAGTGCAGAATAATAAACCTCTTTTCTTTCTTTTTTTTGCTTCAAAGCCATTTTATATCATAGATTATTTTGATGTACTTCAGAAAACAGTTTAAATTTGTGTAATTCTAGCAAAGGGAATTTGTGTTTTTGAAATACTTTTGAAAATATGACTCTGAATGATTTGGTTCATTTCAGTTCAATTTCCCCCTCGCTGCTTCAGGGCAGAGGCAGGAGTCACGTTCCCCAGCATCCAGTCACATAGGAGCTGGTTGCCATTTTCAGTGACAAATCAAATTTACTGTAAATACATCACTATATACGATATGGATCTGCCCCAAAATGTAATTGGTTCCTCCGTGGGCCCATCCCTGGCTGCAACAAGATCGGTGTGGATTGGTTCAGGACTTTTTGCCCAAATGTGACAAATAAACGACTGTCGGTGAAAACACAACCTTGCTAGCAGAGGTAATCACAGCTACAATGATTATTCTACTAATCAATTACTTGATCCATAGAAAATTAATTTGGCAACGTTGCCAATTAATTGCTATACTGCCAATTATCATTTGTTGCTCTTCCCAGCAAAAAAAACGATTTTTATTCTCTGGATCTGCACTGTTTCTCAGTTTTATATCAATGTAAATTATACCTCCGGATTGTAATTTGTGCAAAACGAGACGTTTGAAAATGTCGCCTTGTGCTCTGAGACACTACTCTAACATTTTTGTAAACTCAACAATGCGTTTTAAATTAATAATCATCAATTTAATTAATTTCAGTGATGAAAATAATCCTTCTCTATTGCTCTACTCCACATATCACCTGAGGATATTTACCTCCCTACTCAGTGTTTGATGTTATGACACTGATCGCTGTTACTGTTGATCAAGAGCAAGCTCATTCTTTGTGATTATTACTTCAGTTACATAACTGCTGAAAAATAAATATGTGCACGGTTGCCCATAAAGTTGGTATGAAATAGTTTTTTTACCTCTTCTCATGAAAGGTTTGTGAGAATGTGATTTATTCTTGATAGATAAAGTGTATATCTTCTTAAAACATTATTGCCCAATCTCTTCCGAACATATCACTGTGAGAATGAAACCACAATTAACCTTTATAATAGGAATAAAATGAGGATTGTGTCTAAAAACTAAATTATTCCAATTTTATGGGCAATTGTCTCTATGTAAATATTCAAGGACCTTTTCCATCTTATCACTGATCCTATCTGCCTTGTTGAATATACCTCAATAGATAAAATTCATGGTGTGTCACACAACGATTAAAGCTGAAATATTTAAAGAGATCTCTGTTACTAAAAAAGAAGCTCAGTTTAACAGTAATAAAATCCCAGATAGTAAAGTCTTTCATATTCAGACGGGAAAAAAACACTGCCATCAGTAAATGAACCCATCTTCCCTGTCACAGAGGAATAATGTCTACTAAAGGTCACAAGACATGACACTGTGAATGTGCCACGGTGATGTAATGATGTTGAATGTAATGTGTTAAATGGTGTGCTGTGGAGCAGAAAGGTCACTCAGAGGTGGTAAGGTGTCGGTCATCTTACCCGGGAGGACTCAAGGGAAGGGCTCGACTCGCCACCTGGGGCCCAAGAAGCTTGGTTGGTGCGCTCTTCCATACCTGTCAGCGACAGAGATTCAACAACTCAGTCTGCAAGTCCAGATCACTGATTTGGTTGAGTGTCAGTGCGGTACATCCTCATTCTCTGCCTCTCTCTCTCTCTCTCTCTCACACAAACACACACAATACAAACACACACATACACACTTTGAAGAAGTTGCGAACTGAGTCACAAAGACAAGGACAATCTGGTCATTAACTACACAGGCTTAAGCAGCGTCTCTGTGGTGATATTCAACAGGGGCTTCACAACCACAGTCAGAGGCCAAGATCATGAAATTCAGAAGTGACCTGAATAAAAGTTGGCAATGCAACAGAAGATTAAAGAGGCAGGCTCATGTTATTTCAAATGTCTGATTAATATGTCACCCAAATACAAACTGTAATAGTTTTTTAGATAATGTCACAATATCTCCCATGCAAACTCACAAGAAAGAAGAGAAAGAAAAATATGATTTCAATCTCTGCTTACTTTGTTTTCCCATTTCCCAAAATATAAAAGGGAAATGGCTCATTAATATCTATGAAGATTACGCTTCATGACACGAAAAAAATGTGGTGGTGTCATTTATTTCCGTGAATTATGGCCAAAAATGTGCATCCTTTTGTAACCCCTAACCTCAGCGTACAAAAAGAAGGAACTTACAGCCTCATGATTTGGCATTGATAAATGCCAGGCTACTTCCAAACAGCTGAGCACAGAAACTTCTACCAATTTTCTTTCTTTTTTTTATGTTAAAGAAAACCTCTGTTTTCAGTAGTCAAACAGAGCAGAATAACAAAACAGAAGAAATAAAATCAATAACTCCAACCAAACTGCAAAAAGCTTAGACCATCTGGCATATGTTCAAAAATATAATATCTGATCTTTAAATCTAATTTATGTGATATAGTCAGTAAAAATATTTGATGTCTCAATTGTTCCTGCTGTTGGAGACAATATTGTGATGCCGTAACAGCCAAACCCTGCAAACAAAACATAATTGCGGAGCAGATAAAGCATCAACATTCTCCAAGTTATTGATTGTCCCTGTTGTAATTTCATCTGTCTCCGTAAAATGCAATACCATTTGTTCATTTTCAACTTCAAATAAAAAATATATATATATCAGACTGAAAGCAATCGTGTATGCTCGGGGAAATAATGACATGAGAAGTAGCGAGCAAAACTTTTCAATATTAAACATATTCTTTCAACTTTGAAATGATCTGCACTGAGGTGTCTCCTCGCAGCAAGGTTGGACATTTAATTCAAGAGGCTGACTGAAATAAACAACTCCAACAAAAGCAGAAGTGGGATCTGCAGAGTGAAAAGTGAGGCGCTAATCACAGATCAAAAACACGTGGAGGTGTCCTCTGATTCAAAGTGTTAAAGCGCAGCTCCACATTAAGACTATAATTATGAATAAGTGTAACGCAGGTGAACTGGTTATCTTCAAGCATCAGTAAAGGTATTAATTTCACACAGAGCTCTTCTGAGATATCATAAATTAAAACAATGGCCAATTTGAGACATGATTAATTTCGCATTTTTGAACATAAAAGTGGATCCTTACACTGCGGCATTAATGGAAATTTATTCTCAACTGTCATGCTGCCAATAGGTTATTAGTCAGAAACTTCTGTCGTTAATCTAATTATACACTTAACCAGAAAGTCAGTGACATATCTCTGACCAGAAATCACGCTCCAGTGAGCAGAGTCAAAGATGAGTTTCATCCTCACAAACATGCTGTTTTGCCGCTCGCTCACAGAGAAGATTCATTTCCTCTTCTTCGGTCTCTTTATGGGAAAAAAAACAAGTAGTTAATTGGCCTCACTTTCGTAATCTGCCTGCGTTTGCCACTCGCATTCATGTGTTACCAACTGAGCTACGACTGCGAACTGCTATACCAACACAGTCTAAATTTTCTTAAGTTTGACAATACCACTGTGACATGTTGTTGCCCAACTGAGTCCTTTCACACGCTGAATGTAACAATGGTCAGTGTTTGCTCTGTGGGCCACTGGCTGTCATCTCGTCTGATTACCATCTCTTACCAGGGCTCAAGGGTCCCCTCTCTTCTCCTTGCACAGACAGCCGGCACAATAAGATTACTCACTGACACGAGAGGCTGAAGCAAAAAAAAAAAAAAAACACATACACACATACACATATACACACACAAAAATGCACTGGCTATAATGTAAAGATAACGAATTAGGAGAACCAATGCGGCTCTACTGCTGAGTCCTCAATTTTCAAACCCTACGACAGGAAGGAGAGCTGTGCTGTTGTTGAAAAAAAAAAAGTCACGATAATTTTATTTTCACACTGAACCAAATTGGTGTGAAGGAGCATACAGTGATGGACCCATGAATTATTAACTGAGCTTTTTGGCCTCTGTAAACTCACAGTTTGGCAGAGCTACACTTTCATGTCAGTCACAATCGACCAGCAGCAGCAAGTAGCTAAAAAGTTGACTTTATTGACTACATTTAGTTACAACTTTATCTGTTTACTACAGTCCTGTAATAAATCCTGCATTCATAACTCATTGTTTTGGTCATATTGGAAACTGCAAATGTATTAGTCTAATGTGTTATCTGAAATAGAAATGGTTTAGAACTGGAGATGGACCCTGTTGTCTCTAATATTGGGCTTCCCAAGCCGACGCTGAACATCAAAACATGTTGTATTCTTACTTATGCAGCGAGGAAGAATATTTTATTGTACTGTTAAAGGCTGGCAAAGAGTGGTGTTTGGTCTATTGATGCCATTAGAGTACCTTACATGTATACTACATTTACAACAGACCAATTCTATAAAGTTTGGGAACTCTATTTGAACTATGTCTGGTGTCTCTAATATCATGATGTAGGGATTTTCTTGACTGCTCACACGAATACATATGAATCTGAGCTGGTGTTCTGTTTTTGATTTGTTTGTTTTGTTCTGTTTGCTTGTTTTGCTTTTTATTTCTGTGGACCATATTATGTATCCATCCTTTACTTGTAAAAGTGAAAATTTAATAAAAAATATTATTTAAACACACACTCAAGTTTGTTATCTATTTCAGAAAGCTGTTGATTTCAGTTATAATGTCGAAGGATGTTTGTGGACTACAGATCCACTATTATAACTATTCAGTTATAGTTACTCTGCTACATTTTATGAAACATTAACACATAAGACACACATAAAAAAAATTAACACTGAATATCTGATGGGCTTTAGCTCTTCTTTCTATAAAAACAGATAATAGTGAACTAAATTACAGTACTAGTAGGTACAGCATTTCACTGTTGGGACGACCAGACCCGACATTTTCATGTTTGGTTACATTTTGACTGTGTGCCAAAGGAAAAGGGTGGACGAGTAAACATAACAAAGCCTTGGATGAAAGATGGCTGCACTAGTGGGAGGCACAAGAGGGAAGTTCTCATCCTGTCTTAGTCGCTCTCGTTCCTCCCACCACATCAGGAGGATCCAGTCTTTTCGTTTACTTATAACCTCACTGCTGCATAGAGCTGCAACAATAATCGATTAATCGAACAATAATCGATTATTAAATTACTCGTATTGTGATAATCTAATAATCGGTTTGAATAGTTTTTTAAGAAAAAAAGTCCAAATTCTCTGATTTCAGCTTCTTAAATGTGAATATTTCTGGTTTCTTTGTTCCTTTATGACAATAAACTGAGTATCTCTTTGGTTTGTGGACAAAACAGGACATTTGAGGACGTCATCTTGTGGTTTGGGAAACACTGACTGATATTTTTCAACATTTTTTAAAACATTTTATTGACCAAACAACTAATCGATTAATCGTTTAAATAATCGACAGATTAATCCATAATGAAAATAATCGTTAGTTGCAGTCCTACTACTGCACTTGCAGTGAGCAGGCCTATTAAAAATACCTCACAACTAAAAAAAAAAAAAAAACACTCAGCAATTTTATTAGAGGCCATATTGTGGATTCACTTATATCCTTGGATGTCCTGTAAGTACGGTGACCCTTAAGCATTTTTAAAGTCCGCATGCATTAATTAAAGATGTACAGGCAGGATTCAGCAACTTTAAGTCATTAACATTAGCTGTACTGTTTGAGTTTTGTGTGTAAACCTGTGGGGAGAGTGTGGAGAGCTGACAGCGTAAGCACAGATGTTGGTTATAATAACTGACTGCTGAATTCTCATATAGTCTTTACATAAACAGCTACATCGATCCCCAGCTGTTAACAGTAAACCCCCATAGCTTACGCATCGCTTATGTGTGCATACATGAATGCTTCTGCTTTTATGTACGCACACATTTATCTGCTTAATTTGTTGTTTTATGATATATAGTATTTGTGTCTTTTTATATGTATTTCTCTTGTGAAGCACACCGAGTTGGTTTTTGTATGAAACGTGTTCTTAACATAAGCTTTTTTTCTGAGACTTGAATGAAATGAAATAACCCTGATGTAAGATCGTCTAAAAAGGGCTGAAACGCCAGGAAGTGTCAGCCTCACAAACAGCAGGGGGGGAAAAATGTCCAAAAGTCAGCTTATTATTTGCAATTTCACAACCGCAGCTGGTTATGCTGCCTCATCTCGGGGTCCAATGAATAAGCAAGGAAAGGCAGTTCTCTCTTAGATTTAGGGTGTATTCACATGATATAATATAATGAAAGGTTTGGGTCAAAGCAACTTTCACTGTCGTGCAACTCAAACAAGCTTGTGTTACAGATTTACTGTGGTGTGAGGCGCCAGTTTGTTCATAACATGCAATTCATTTGAAGTCTAATAATAAGTTATATCTTCATTAGCTCTTTGCATTAGAGGCAATAATGTACACCTAGTTTTGTTGCCAGTCACCAGAACTTGTTTTCTCTTTACATAGCTGAATGTAAAAGTGATGATGCAGATGAAACACATAAAACTGTCTTATCAGTGAGTGACCGTTTACTTGACTTTGTTTACTCTTCCTCGGTTGTAAAACGTCAGTGTTGAATCTAAGTACAGGTGTGAACACACCTTTAAACACAACACCATAACACACACTGTTCTCAATGGTTTACTGGCCTGTGTCTTTAATACCAATGAATACATTCAAAGCATAATGATTTTTTGTTTGTTTGTTAGTCTTTCTGATTCATGAAAATTTGATTTTTTGATGATTTGCCACAAAATACCATGAAATATGTTTAGATTTATTTATTTGAATGATGAATTGTATGGACAGAGAAATGAATTACGAATAAAACCTCTCGATACGAGAGAAATTTATGGTAAAACAGAGGCTACAGCATTGTCAGATGCCACAACAATGCTGGACATTTTCATTCTTAAAAAGAAAAATTGCTCACAATACCCAAGATCTTAATCAGGCAATACAAAGCACAACACATTTACAACAAGAGAAATACATCATCATTTAAACTGGCGAAACAAGTTTCACTCAGGACATACAATAAAGAATAACTTTCATCATTAACTCACAGACACCTTGAAATACCTTTGGACACAAAGATCAGCTTCATCTATTAGCACCTGAATCTGATTGAGGAATCTATCAAATCCAATTGCTTCTGGTATCGAACACTTCCCGCCATGCAACAACAGCCGGCAGAAAAGCTACAGGCCCAAAGAGGTTTAAAAAAAGGGGGAAAAAAAGAAAAAAGAACAAAAAAACACCCAAAAAAAACATCTGGTCCAGGCAGCATCTTGAACAAATGAGAAATGAGAAATGTCAGTTATTTAAAAACGAGTTAACCTGATTCCCAGCACACATTATTTGCTATTATTTCCTATGACCAACAATAAATGAATTATCCCTATGTGCAAAGGCCCCCTGCTCTCTACAGGAAATATTGATTCTTAAAAATAGCTGCTCTTTGAGCAAAGCTCTACTGCAGCGTGATTAGTTTACCTGCTTCCAAAAAGAACATAATTTAATAGCTCATATTGGGTTGGTGCCACATTGTTTCTTAATAGATCAAGTTCTGGTTTAAGGTTTTAATTCACATCTATGTTGGCATAAACAAATAAAAAAAAAAACAGGTCCTAAATTCTTGGACAAAGAGGAGGTGCTCCTCTTAAAGGAGCTGGGAACTGGCTGCATGTTACTAACAAACACTAACAGAAACAAACATGTTGTACATACGAACACATTATGATTTGTGGAGACAGACAAGGGTGAATGACAAATATAGGGTTACCGTCAATGCTTTTTTGCTTTTATTTAAAACTTTTTTGACCTATATAAAAAATAAAACAACAGTTAACAACACAAAAAAGACAGAGACCAGACCAGAGAGTATAAATGTCCATGCAAGCAAAGATAAACCATCTCACAGCCACTGTGATGAACAAGTAAATGTCCACACAGCCTGAAAAACGTCACCATGTAATGTAGACTGGGCTGTTGCTGCTTCAAAACAATGTTAACTATCTCATGCTTGCATTAAGTGTTAACAATGAATCTGTAAAGAAAGATTTGCATAATATTATCACCCTCTAACCAGAGGTGCGAACTGAATCATATCACATAGGACTGTGCTGCAGACTCTCTGTGGTTACAGGCCTCAAAGTGAAGCAGCAGTGAGGTTTTCTACAGCTGCGCCTTGTGCACACAGTTATGTTTTTGTTTTGTTTTGGGATCCATCATCGGACTGACACACTAACCTGTTCTAGCTGCCGGTCACCGCTGACAAATGTACCACTACATACATACCACTAAATGAAAATGAGCCATTTAACAGCAGTCATCCTCCACTGCCCCCACTACGCTAAAGAGTCAGTGGCTTCATCAAATCTGCATCATCAACACAGCTGGAGGAGAGAAATGATGAGTCTCTGTTAGAGCCACTCGGGCTATTTTTTTTTCCAATCCATCTTTCTCTGGCACACTTTTTGAAGGGTCTTGCCGGTGCCACTCTGCCTCAATTATCTGGCTATGCCCAGCTGAGATACAATAATCCAAACTCTCATTCCCTGCAATTTCCACACTTGTGTCAGCAGCACACTCACTTGCCTTATGTTCACAATCATTTATGTAGGTGCTTCCTCCTCTACCTTGAGGATCAGAGACACAGGAGCACACTTGTGGGCTGAACTGAGGAGGGATTTACCCACTACAGAGCGACAGCAGTTCAGTTTGACATCTTTATCTCTTATGCGACAAGTTTTGCTATATTTGCGTAGAAATTAAAAGAAAAAGAAATGTGACCACCTCTCAGTAATAGCACATTTACATTAAAAGGTATCCAAACAGATGCAGACTTAGAAAGCTGATTGTTGAAAGTCATACAGTTCAAATCTGGATCAAGATCGGCCATAAAAAACACTAAACAGCCCATATATAAATAACCACACAAATCAAATTCAGTGCATTCATTGAAATTCTTTGGATGCAATACATGAAGTCATGTTCTACTCTGATTCACCATGTGCTGTACATTCAGACATTGGAGGCTGAAAAGCGCTGCATACCACCAGCCATAGGAATGCAACAGTCAGTGTGTTTGAGTTGAATGAGGCTAATGGCATGTCGTTCTGTTTTTAGTTCAATAAAAAGGCCAAACAAACAGGAAACTGATCACATCCCATAATAAACAGCTATCGCAGATCTTGTTTATCAGTGTTTCCCTTGAAAAAACAATGGGGGGAAAAAAAACAATGTCCGCCATCATTTAAACCATTTCATATGCAAGCAGTAAATATCTTGTGCCACCAAATTATCAGATTATTATGGCTGCCTTCTATGATTAATCAGATAAAAGAAAATGGCATTTAGGCTGTTGACACTCTGAGCCTGGCTAATTTTTTTTTTTTTGGTCAATTCTAGATAGTTGATATTTGGAAAAATGATTGATACGTGTGCTGATGTTTGATTTTTACAGATGATGTGGTTATTATTACACAGTTCCATACTTTACACAAGCTATAGTTGACCAGACCTTTTATAATCAATTGTAATATGATAAAAAAATAAAAAAATCTATCAATACAACCATTCACTTGAATTCAGCTACGTACTGTACTGTATATTGTTTGTAATCTTGCTCAAATTTGTTTAACATTTTTGTTGGAATTGGTACAAAACAGCAGCCCCACATTTAGACTGTGTTGTGTTTCCAAAGGACAAAGCTGGTCACCAGACAACAAACAGCAATGACAATGAGCTTTGGCTGTGACACACATTTCTCCTGACAGTCTCCAATTCTTTTCTGTTCCAAACAAAAAGCACCATGCTGATGCCGGTCTATTTTGGAAGTCACGGAGTGCAAGGCCCAGCCTAAAGGTGGCTGTCCACATGACGTCCACATCTTACTTTATTAAATCATACGGCACAGAGGGAGGGGAGCAATGCTTTCTGAATACAACACATGCCTGACATCAGTGTTTGAGATCGACCGACCCTCACTTCTAGGTAGTGTTGTGTCGTCAAAGCTGCCTGGTTTTGAGAAGTCGTGTTTGCCAACCAATGAACCTTAAAGAGTCAAGTTTCACTATGTATCATCAATGGTGTGTTTTAGATATGACACAACGAACAACACCCCTGGCTTGTGAAAACACTCCACCATCCACAATTAGAAAATAAACACTCAGCTACCAGTTCATTAGAGATAACTGTATAATCTGATGTAATCCAGTAACAAAGCCCTGTGGTCCACCCTGTCTTTGACACTCATAGTGGTTCAGAAAGAAGTTGATCAATCGTTGTGTTGGACTGCATTGTGGTAAAATACACATGTAGGTAAAAACATCCCTAAAGTAGGCTAATTCTTAAACAATGATTGTCTGAAATCTTTGTGTCATTGATAGATCATGAACAATGGACGTCTCAGTTTCCTTGTCATTTGTTTTACTGAAGAGAAGACACACAACATGCTCCACACTTCAATGATTAGCTATTCCTAAAATTAATCCTCACAACTCTATAGTTCATGTGTGACAGCCCTGTTCTTCTTTCTTTGTCTTTTTGTTCAGTTTCCACTCAATGTGTGTCTTTCGTTTCACAGATAACTGACTAACAACGAGGCTTTGTAGATGCACACAAAACATGCCTTCAGAAAACATAATGCTTGATTGTTGACTTTCTCTAGTAGCACATCAGACAATAGATGTTCTTCGGATTAATGTCCTGTAGCATTTACAGCTAGGAAGCGATCCAGAAGCAGGGAATCTGAACTCTTGTTATCACAACCAAACCACCCACAACATGTTTAACAATAAAGATGCTCATAGATTACCACAAAAAGAAAAAAAGAAAGAAAAAAAAGACCAGAGAGCTGTGTGGAGACGACTGTCCAACACGTGTGTGTATGAGGGTTGACAGCAGGACTGAGCAATCATCAAACTGTTCCTCCTACAGATGAACTGAATGAGAGGTTGTTTTACAATTAATCTGTGCTGTAAGTGACTTTCAGCTCCAGTTCTTATTGTTTTCACAAGAATTTATATGAATTCATCTGATTTTTTCAATATAGACATATACACCCAACACACTTCACAAGAAAACCTGAGAGGAACACAGTTGTATTGTTTCTGTGAACACTTGCTGCACTGACAACAACACACCTTGATCAAAGCAGCCATAGATTGCCTGGCTTATACCTTATTCATGCATCTGACAGCAGAGTAAAATATGAATGACATTCGCTGTATCACAACTCAATGGTAATTAGCTCGATAAAACATTTACACATGTCTATGGCCCACATTGTTGCTTTTTACTCCACAGCTTCACTACTACAGCTCTTTCCGCAACAATTCCAGGTGGGAAGCTCATGTTTCAGGCACCAGATGTGAACAACCGCGCGCAAGCGTTCACAAAGAAGAGGGAAAAGAATCACATGCAAGATTGGAAACTAAGACCATTTTCCTGCAGACTCCGTTTATAAATAAACCCAAACGCCATTTATACAAAAGGTAGAAGTCGGTAAACAACTGATTTTGGTGTGCAGATCTATGAGTCATGCAAGAAGGGAATAGAGAGAGAGAGAGAGTAGCCTACATATGAAAATATTTGACAGTAAGGATCCTACCTGATGCACTGAACTGACTGCTTCCAAGTGTGGTGGGCCTGTTTTTACCTCCACTCACAGGTGGAGAGAACATCTGAAAGCAAGAATATGGACACATGCCCACAATTAAGAGCAAATATACTCAAGGGTGTTGAGGAAATATTCAGACTGTTATCATCAAAGCAGCTCATGATTATCAAAGATTGCACAATAATATTAGTCATCAACAATCATCAATTAGTCATGCTTTTGTCCTCTTAAGTCCTCACGCCTCTAAGCTAATGAAATAAAATAAAAAAGAGAGAGTGAAAAGCTGTTCCTACCGCACTAAAATCCAGCAGGTCACTTAATTCCTTGTCTGTTCCGAGAGCGGCAATCCGCTGCTGAGGATTCATCCTGGCGATCTAGAAACCTGGAGAAGACAAACAAGAGTGCATCAGGTCACATCTTTGCTGGTTTATTATTTAACGACACGGGGGGAGACGGAGAGGAGGAGGAGGGGGTGGGGGGGGCGAGGGGGAGGACTAGAGCCACGGGAAATGACTGCCAGGAGAGGAGACATGCATGCATTTGTTATGGATGCATAATAATAAAACAAAAACAAAAAAAAAGACAAATCACTGTGGAAAGAGTATAAAGTTAGCTCTGATGTTACAGACACTGACAGTGCTAAGTTACCTGCTGTCTGTCACACACACTAATTCACCCAAAAAAAATAATAATAACATGTTCACGCACATGTAGTTTTTCTGCTATGCTGCGTTCATTAACAGGAGATAATGTCGTTAATCGGAGCTCTGAGTGGCCAGGTCTGCCTGTCTGTCTGTCTGCAGCAAGCAAGCAAGCAAGCAAGCAGCAGCATCGCGGCGTTATTGCAGTGTTTCCTCCGCTGTAATAACACCACATGCTGCCTGCCGCCGCTGACACATTTCCATGACTCGCTGACGAGGATTTAAACCAATAAAAAAAAGTAAATGTCAGAGGTTTATGTGGCAGATTCCCCCCCCCCCTCATTACAACCAGCAACACCAAAACATAACGACGCTATCCTCGTCAGTTTAACGTTAGCTCGCTGGCTAAAAAGAGCTAACGAGCTGCTTGCCTGCAACCCAGCTGCAGCGGTTTTTTGTCCATGAAGACATGAGTAGTAATAGACAGCCGTTCAGAAATTACACACTGGTTCAAGATAAAGTAAAACACAGATAAAAACAAATACTACAAATGACAAGTCTCAATAAATCAATAGATCAATCAGTCAACCCCCCCTCCCTCCTTCTTTTGCTCAAGAGCACAAAACAAAAACGCAATGATGGGTCTTTCTCCTCAACTCCTCAACTTCTTTCACTGGTCCGAAAAGCTTCTGGTAAAGAAAAAAAAACTCCCACTGATAATTTTACCTTTTTTTCGATTAAAATCCCGACTAGGGTGCTCTGGTGAAGACTCGCTTTCTTTGCAGTACGCCTCCAAACAGCGAAATGTGGGTTTTAAAAGGCTAATAAACCTGGGGAAGATTTCCTCAATATATATATATATCAGTTACGAGTTTCCCTTAGGCAGACATTTTTGCTTTTGCAGGAGCCTCAGCACCACGATGACACTGGTTGTTGTATCCCTCCGCCGGGCGCAGTGACACGCTGGTCCCGAGCAGCAGCAGCAGCAGCGGCAGTAGCGGGAGATGCTGTGAGAGTCAGCGCCACCACCACCACCACCTTTACCCAGTTATCTCTGCTTTATCACCGCCATCAACACCACAGCTATCTGTTTTAATGGGCGTCATAGCGTCTCTGAGTTATTGATATTTGAATACCTGCAAAATGCAAAACGGTGCATTGATTGATATTGATTCATAAAGCTGGTGTAGTCTGCTATACTCAGGCATACCAACTGAAAATGCAGTAACCACTACAACAAAACTATTCAACTATACGTGATATAGGTATGAAGAACAAATTAGGCTATATTATAAAAGCATTATCCATAGTTCGAGTTGTTGGTTTTTGCATGATGCATGCAGCAGAGGGATCTAAGCACTGCAGTTATCAGATAGATAGATAGATAGATAGATAGATAGATAGATAGATAGATAGATAGATAGATAGATAGATAGATAGATAGACTTTACGCTAATAAATCACATTTTATGTGGTTGTTTTACAAACTTGTGTATTTCTCCAGCTGTTTTCAACTGCAGTTGTGTCGAATAGTGTTAGGTGATTTTACATCCTTTGTAATGAGTATAAGGCATGCAATTAAATATAAGTTCACAAATAGCAGGTCTGCAGATGCCATTTTACAAGTGATATATGTAAGACCTGAACTGGATTTATAAATAAGGTCACACAGCTGATCTTTATAATATCACCATACCACCATAGGCCATTTAATGGGCCTATTTTCCTGCAGCCAAACTTACACCATATCACTTTCCCACTGTAATGTTTTACCTAGAAAGCCATTTTAGTTTAATAAGACTCTTACACAGAAAAGACATAATGAACTGTCATTTCATTTGCATGTTTTTTTTTTTTTTTAATGGATGCATTTTCAATTTGCATGTGTGTTATAAAGCATTACACAAGGCTCCACCTAGTTTGTTTGTGTCTCTGGCATTTTAACATTTAAATGCAGACAGTAGTTCTCCTCTAACTAGTCTAGTTTTTGGTCAGATTCAGTGGCCACGGGGGTCTACTACTACTAACTAACTCGCTTGCTGGGGTGTGAGTGCAGATGAATACACAGCTGGCTCTGTGAAACAACGTGGCTCGGACTGAGCAGCACAACACTGCTGCAGCCAATCAGAGGCAGGGGGCGTAGTGCTCGTGCACAGCAGGGCAAGAACTAGAAAGACGAGGCAGAAAATGGGAGTTTTGGGGGAAAGGGGGCAGCTGGGAGCGTGGATGGAGAAGTTAGAAGAAGAGATGGTGAAGAAAGCTGGCACATAACATAATGTTCACCTCCATAATCTCAATGTCTTCGAAGAATTGGCGAAGAGAGAAAGACGTCGCTCTGTTTCTGCAGGTGGAAAGGTGGGCAACAGAGCCGGTGGGTCAGAGGGAGGTTTTTGTTGACTCTTTCCCCCAGAACCGTGGAGCTGCTTCTCCCTTTAATCACCCGAGCTCAGGTTTTTGAAGTCCCAGGGTGTAAGTCAGCCAATGTTTGGCTTTTGTATGCAGGACTATATTCCTGGCAAAGATAGGCTACCGTCTTTGGTTCCTGGTGTTAAGGTATGGGTGCTCGGAACGGCCAAAAAGGACGAAGAAAGACCAAATTAATTTCACATGTGATTAATGACATAATATTACAAGTTATTAACTTAAAATGTAAATATAATAGAGTAAGCTACTGATTCTTGTGCATAAACTGCAAACTGATAGGCCTATGAAATGTCCATCTTTGTCATAAGTTTCAGATATTCCTCAGGATGGCCCTCTTGAGTGTATTTACATCCATGTAAAAAATAAAATAGTTTTACTTTACAACACATTTATAATTTCTCCTATGTGAACTGACTTTTAGAAAAATCCCTATGAAAGTTTCACCAGATTCTTGTTGAAGATAAAGATGAAGATGACACCAATCAGGCCCATGTTGAATTTAATGTCACCTTAGTTATGAATTAAGCATTCTTCATATTTGAAGTTGAAAGATTTGATCAGATTGGTGGTAATTTCCACCATAGTCCTGTTCAGGAATTGGATTTTCAGGATCTAGAAGTTACATCAATAACTTTTTTTGTAATTATTAAGAGAATATGAACTGAACCAAACATAAAAAATGTTATTGTCATATTTAGGTAATCATAGAATGATTAGATGGGATTACATGGGATTACATGGTTTAACAAAGTAAAGCATATAGCCTAGAGTTAATGATAATGTCAAACTGTTGGACAACATGACATGAAATGCTTTTGTTTCTCCATCCTTCTTCCCTTGTTGTACTTAAACATTTACATTTTTTCAGATATGCCCTTCAACACAGGACTCTGCAGCTGCTCCATTGCGTGGAACTACTTTCTCCTAGCTGCACTGGCCAGAAGCCGGACAAGAGGACTGTAGTAAAGTTCGGCTCATGTTGGCTGCCACTGTGGTTTGGTTTTAATTCAAATGTATAAAATATCACCAGATATGGTGCAGTGAACTGGTGCTTTTATGATCGATCATAAATATTATGGGGAAAACAAAGGACAGTTAAAAGGATAAAAGACAGGATAATTTTCATTTAACCTGACAGGGTGAATGAATAGAGCAATGCATAAAAAGAAACTGAGATGTTGTAATCTTTTGGAATAAAAATGTTTAATTAAGCCACTCTACAGTTTTATTTGTGTTTGAATGGTTGAGTTGAAATGGTTTCTAGGCCTGCCGTGTGGGTGTTCAGGTTGCAAAGGAAGCAAAGGAATGACTGGCAAAAGAACAACCTTCAAACTGAAACTGAAAAGAACATAAGGTCGTTCAGAGGGCATGGATATCGGCTGTACACTGCTCTCTCCTGTTATAGGCTGTGTTTATGAGATTTATATTCACGCTTGAACCTTATGAGAAACAAGTGGGGTGTAGGTGCATCACTAGGGGTTAGCCCCTCCTATCTTCTGCAGATGTGTCTTTGAATGTGCCCTGTTCCACCTACAGTAGCTTCGGTGAACTCTGTCCCAGAACCACCAACACTTTTGGCATCAGATCTTCACTCACACAATAGACAGAGTATAAAAATTGCATGTTGCATGTAATTACCACCATTTCCGGTGATTATATTAATCCTGTTGACATATTTGGCACAAGACAGTTACATGAGATGACACTGTATTTAAGTAAATCATATTTTTAAGAAAAATCGGGGTGAGCTATCTGCTTATTAAAAAATAGGGTTGTCTCATCAAAAACACACTGTAAACATTATTGCAGTTTGAATGTTTGAAGCTGAAGCTATAACTATAAAACCACACAGGAAAGACTGTTATGGAACAGTTGTTAAAATTACATATGGCCCAATATGTACAATAACATTTTAGTTACATAACAAAATACCTCCAAGCACTGTGAAGTTTGGCAGAGGCTGCTGATAGTTACTGTTAGAGTGCTTTTACTAGTTCCAGTTTACAGTGCAGCTGTGAAGGACAGCTATTTTTTATTTGGCAACATAAACGTTAAACTTAAAAATCAAAACCATCAAGTAGGACATTAATAATTTATCTGTAGGGAGGTTTTCTCATAGACTGAAAAATGAATCGCCCTGTATTATTAATTCCAGACTGCCACCTGTTGGACAAACTGAGATCATCCAAACTTCTCCAGATGTTCTTCACTGAATGAAAATACTATAGAGAGGGAGAAAAAAATACATTTATCATGGTTTTATTGTTTATTTCACAGATATTGCAAATAAAGAATTGAGTTAACCACTTTGAATGCTGAAATATTATTGCATGTATTATCGTTGTCAGCCTATTTGAGAGAGAAATTTAGCTGATCTTTGTCAATAAATCCCAGCGAGAAAATCATGGCAGTAACAGGCTTTAATAAAAAAATGCAAAAATCTAAAATAAAAATGAGATTAAGAAACACTTTGTACTGTTTCATGTCTCTTTTGGGGTTATTTCTTTCTTTAAACTGTCTCTTTTCTGATCTCTGTTTGCTTCTCTGCAGTTGTTTTCACATTTTGTTCTGTGGTATTTCAGTTCCTGTTCTGCATCAGCTTGAGTCGTTGAGGAGTGTGTTTTGTCATTGTCTTGTAGTTGTTTTCACATCTTTGGGGTCATTTTGTGTTTCTTGGTGGTCATTTGACTATAACCAGTCTCTCCTCCTCTACCCACTCTCCTCGACGATTAAAAGCCCTGAAAACCACACTTCCCCAGGAAGCTATGCGACAAAGTCAGTGCACGCTTGTGTTTACGTGGCTGTCACATTCACCAAGTGCAGGAGGAGCAGACTGTTGGTCGGTACACTTAACTACAGACAACAACTCAGAAATGGTGGCTGTAGTAGACCAGTGTTTTCACAACTACACAAACGCCACTCAAGAGATAGGCTACATTTCTTCAGAACTTGATCGAAAGTGTGTCGAAGCCTCTTCTTTTTCTCACTTGTTTGTGTCCCCAGAAATACTTCTTCCATTGTGTTGTCCGTTTTTGCAACACACGTGTTGTCAGATCGATTAAGTTTTTTTGTGTGTGTGTGCGTGCCTTTTGTGTGTTTGTGTCTTTTGTGTGTTCCCTGAAAGCAACACTTTGTAGGTTATCTGGTATTTGGTACACTAGTTCAGAAGGGCAACTGTCTGCTAACTGTGTCCATCCCAGAGAAGCACAGTAACCTACATGAATTTGTTGCCGTTGCCTTTGCCAGTACTGTGGCTGTCACTGTTGCCAGTACCGTCGCCCTTTCCGGTACCTGTGCGGTTGCCAGTACCAGCGGTGCCAACGCCGTTGTCTATAGCTCGTCTCCAGAGCACGCCAGAGCTCTGAAGGGGAGGCTGGCTGGCCGTGCTGCCCAGCACAGGGCGCCGCTCATGTGTGTGGGTGAGAGGAGCAGGGAGGCCGGGCTTGAGCTCGTTCTCTGGAGCTTAGCTGAACTGCAGTGTACCAGGACCACAAGGGCGTTGCGTATCCTACCTGATCAGGAAAGTTACATAGTGCAGTTTCAGCAGCAGCGGAACGATTCAGATTTAGACACTTTATTACATATGGACATATGGAAATATCCCTTTTTGAAGGCTCTTTAACATATATTAGGATGTTTGTCTTGCCTTCCGGTCCCCAAAATGTGAGAATTAACAACAACAAAAAAACCTGTAATTTGCAGGCTGATATTCATGTAGTTTTACGGGCTGTTCCCTCAGTTGACAAACAATGATGACGTCATTAGTTTTCAAATTTGCATAATACCATCCCTACCTGTGAGATGGTAGAGGGGGCAGGGCGGGGTGAGCAGTGGCTCATTTGCATTTAAAGGGATAGTTCAACATTTTGGCAAATTGGCCCATTGCCATAATCGCTATAGTCATAGCAGTAGGTTCGTTACCTTTAATTGTCGGTGTAAGCTATTTTTAGAACAGAGGAGCGGAGCGGCGAGCTGCTCAGAGCTACGCTATGGAGGCTAAAGGAATTTCTTGGTTTTCCTCATCAAACTCATCAAATACACAATCCAACAACTCCGAAAGGCTGTCGTGGACAAGTTGTGAGCTGCACAATCACCACGCTATGAGAAAATAACACAACGTTACGAGACGGAGCTGTTTTAGAGGTAAATTCATGCAAAAGCGCTGATGCGTGTTGCGTTCAGGGACAGTTTTTCAGCAAGCAGACTCTGTATTTACCCTGTATTTACCTCGAAAACGGCTCCGTTTCGTAACGTTCCATTATTATCTCATAGCGTGGTGATTGTGCAGGTCACAACTTGTCCATGAAAGCGTTTTGGAGTTTTGGGATTTTGGATTTGATGAGTTTGATGAGGGAAACCAAGAAATTCCTTTAGCCTCCATAGCGTAGCCGAGCAGCCTGCCGCTCCGCTCCTCCGTTCTAAAAATAGCTTACACCGACAAATAAAGGTAACGAACCTACTGCTATGACTATAGCGATTATGGCAATGGGCCAATTTGCCAAAATGTTGAACTATCCCTTTAAAGGGACAGACGCTGAAACCAGCCATTCTGAACAGGGCTGTTTTGAGTGGATGAAAAGAGCTGTGATGTTTGATCCTCTGGGTATTTTGACCGAAGCATTTCACAGACATGTCTTTAAGACACACGAGAACTATTATAATTTGTGGAAAAGGGGCATAACATGTCTCCTTTAAGGTCGAAAAACTACATAGTGTTGCTTTAAGTTGTAGTGTTGAGCTGACATGGCCTCCCATCCCACATACAATAGTTTGGAGTTGCCTGTTACTCCAGTACAGTAGGTGGCAGTGATGCTTCTGGCTCGTCAGTCGCCATCCACCATTCAACTGCGACCGCATTCAACAAAAACAAGGAAGAAGAAGACGAGGCTGCAGAAGAAGGAGAAGAAGAGAGAGGAAACTATGCGGCTGGTGGTCTGATTGGTGCAGACGGTCAGACTGTTTCCGCCGCCTCGGGCCAGCAGATGTAGGCTGCTCGCTGCCCCCCCTTCCCTCTTCCCTCCTCTGTCCCTGTGTGTGGTGAATTAGTCCCGCACAATCTTACAAAACTGCGTCGTCCGAGGAAGACTTTGCTGGACTTGCAGAGATCCAGACCCGGGGCCGAGGTGGATGGCTGTGTGAGAGCGACACAGAAACTCAGAGAGCAGTCAGTCTTTGTCCCAACATCCACCAGCTCTCAGGTAGGACCAACGTGCAAGCAAAACGCAAGCCTAGCTAATGTTGTGGGGCGCCGATCGATCATTATTGATGACTATCGGTAATGTAACGACACGGCAGGGAAAAGTGGAGATAAAAACAGAAAAAAGATGTGTTGGATGTCTTATAAAATGTCTCTATGTTGCTCAGGGAATCGGTCCCGAAGCTGGGTGCAGCAGTTAGCTCGTTAGCATTAGCCACATTGCTGTTAATAACATGAAAAAACACAACGCCAAGCTAACATGCTAATGTTAGCTGCTAGTTTTGTGGTATAAACTCCAGAGGGCGTTGTGCTAACAAGTTTTCTTGATTTTCAAACAATTACACGTCAGATTCAGATAAAATCAATCAATCAATCAATCAATCATCTGGTTGTGAAGATAAAATATTTACCCACACCGATTATGATGAGTCAAAACTAAAACTAAAACATCTTGAGCACCTTCATTTCACCAAACAGTCCCACTAGAAGACAGCCTACCTACCCGTCACCTAATAGAAAAATAGAAACAACGAAAGATTTTTAAAAAGAAAAGAAAACCCTGTCTATAATGTTTTAAAAAGAAATGTGTCCTCATCTAGAAAAGGCTTGGACAGCTGCATCAGCCATCTCCTATGGCAACCAGTCCTGACGCCATCTTGGAAGATGGTTTTCAAAAAAACCTTTGTTTCAGTTTGTCTCATTTTTCCAAGTCAAAGGCATCTCTAGGCAGTTGAATCAAGTCAACTGGACTTAGTTTTTGTCTTGTAGACCCAGTCTAGTCTACACGAACTGATGAAGCCATTTGGACAAGGCGCTTCACGTCTTCAAGACAAAAACTAAGCCCAGTTGACTTGAACCAATTGTCATTCCTGTTAATGCTAGAATAACCACAGTTTACGCTGCGTGGCCTCTGACAGATTCAGTCAGTGTTTCCTGGAAGAGAGGCATTTGCATAACTTGTTGACGAGGCTGCGCCTGCACTAGTTGGTTGTTACAAAAAGGAAACTAGTTTTATACTGTTCTGCTTCCTCTAAAGTGACAATTATCAGTGATGATCGTTACTGAATCCACAGAAAAGGTAGTGTCGTCTATCTACAGAGCATATTATTGTCTTTTGGACGTTTGTTTTGGTTTGTATTGCTCCACTTTCACCAAAGCTGCTTTAACCACAGCTGGTGACCACAAACCCACTGACAGACAGGCTGGCTGTCAACATTTAAGGGGTTTGGCAGATTAACAGGCAGAGACATGACTCCATCTGACTGGCATTGTTTCTCTGACTGTGTCTGATTGATGTGTAAGATGATAATGTCATAACATGTTGCCTTTACTCCAAGTGGTTAAAGAAATCTATGAAAGCAGCAATAAAGCTTTAAAGTTTTTTGTTTCAGGTGCCCGTGTGCATAAAATCAATTTTTATCAACAATGTTTAAAGAAGCAACTGGCTGCTGTGTGAAAGAAAGGGGAGATGTTGGACTTCCATCAGACCAGAAACGAGACTCCAACTTAGTGAATGACGCTTTGTGTATGTCTATTGCTGCCTAAACAACTTATGAAGTGGACAGTGTTGTTGAGATTTTGGGTCTTTAGCTGTAAGAGTTTGTTTAGCGGCCAATCAAAGAACGGTAAATGTTATTTAATTTGATCTTGCCATAACAGGGGAAAAAGAGGAATGAGTGTCATATATTATAAAGGTTGTGGTTGTGTTGTTGTAATGGGTTAAGGAGTCCATTTTTCATACATCTCTTCAATGTCCAGCCACTGAACGATAGTAGGAGGATCCTCTTTTCATTATTTCCTCACGATTAACCTCTTGGTTGTTGCCAGTAGAACAAGACATAAGTTTTCTCTGCTTGTATTTTCAGCCTGGTTTAGAAGTTCACCATGTCGTGTGCCACAACATATTTGTGATTTTTTTTTCAGCTGCCTGTTGCTGAAACATGATTCTGGCTGCTCTATTATTGCCCTAAGGAGCTTCCTCCCCAGAAATATGTTTTCTTTAGCAGATAAACATAACATTAGGCAGCAGATACATTTAATAGTGGCTGCTTTTGGGGGCCTGATTAACAGCAGTAACTCTATAGACTGATGGGTGGATGCTTAAAGGGATAGTTCAACATTTTGGCAAATTTGCCTATGGCCATAATCCCTATAGTCATAGGGGTAGGTTCATAACCTTTAATTATCCATGCATGTTGTTTTTAAAGGGGCAGAGACATGAGCTGCTCAGTGAACACAATGGAGGTGAACAGTCCCTCATCAGACTCATCAAATACACAATCCAACAACTCCGAAACGCTCTGTTGGACAAGTTGTGACCTGCACATTCACCACGCTATGAAATAGTCATATAACATTACGAGACAGAGTTGTTTTTGAGGCAAATACGCGGCCAAAACTGCATTCCAGACACGGCTGCTGGGCGGAGTGACTTCAAAAGTGCAAGTAGTTCTGAGTATTTGCTTCATGTGTCGTAACGTTAGATAATTATAGATGATTATTTCATAGCGTGGTGAATGTGCAGGTCACAACTTGTCCACGAAAGCTTTTTGGAGTTGTTGGATTGTGAGGGAGAGGGGACCTGCACTGTTTACCTCCATTGTGTTCACTGAGCAGCTCACGTCTCTGCCCCGCGGATCTCAGAACAACATGCACCGATAATTAAAGGTAATGAACCTACTCCTATGACTACAGGGATTATGACCATAGGCAAATTTGTCAAAAATCAAATTTGTCAAAAATCAAAATGTTGAACTATCCCTTTTTCAGTGCAGCAAAATTAAAGCTACAAACAACCTGTAACACAATGCTCTCTTAAGTGAGAGGCTCACCTAAAAATAAGTGTCTACTCCATCCAAAGAAACACCTGCTGTTCTGGAGCAATAATACAGATTGTGGTGCAGCTGCAGCGTCCGGCCGAGACCCGACCGAGAAGTCAGCATGAACAATGACAGGAGGACACTAAAGCTAGAGCAGCCAAACTCAATTCAGCCATCATACAGTTGTTTCCTACCATGACATCCAAACATCTTTATTGAAAAAGATCTGTTTACTCTATGATTTATAACTATTTTCTTTCTCATATGAGTATTGACCTCTCTGCCATCTGTTGGGTCCGAGACTACATTGTTAAACCTGAAAATGTTGACGATTGCGTCTTGATTTCCTGTTAGGTGTATCAAGATACATCCTACACATCAAAATACATCATGTCTGTTGTCATTTCTTAAGAGTTTATCAAGTTATTAGCATTAGTAGATTTCTTTTGACCAATTTTACTTTTCAGTTCAGCTTCCACAGAATTAGTTGTGACCTGACTAAGTTGCTTGTAGCATTTATCTGGTCATTGCTTTGTAACAATTATTGCATTTCTGTGTTGCAGCTCCAAAATGTCTGAACTTTTTATGGAGTGTGTTGAGGAGGAGCTGGAGCCGTGGCAGAAACAAGTTCCTGAGGTTCATTTGATCGAGGACGATGATGATGAACCCATATTCGTCGGAGTGCTCTGTATGTCATAGCCCATAATTATATTAATGTTAGACGTTAGAATCACAATAGGAAAATTATTTGTTGTTATAATGAATATTTGCTCTATTTTGCCCATTTGTCCTCCCAATATTTTGCACATAATCTCTGTCTGTGAGGAGGTTTCTTGTCCTGTTGAAGTGCTTATTTTGGTCCACCTGTATGTTCACGTTCACAGCTAATACTCCAAAGGATGCTAAGCCTAACCCTCCACCACCACCACCTCAGAGGATCAGTGAGGCGAAACCAGAGCCAAAGCGTCTGGCTCCTCCGCCGGCCCTCAGCACCTCACCAATAATGCTGCCACTGCATGTGCTTGGAAAAACATTGGATACAGCAGCACCCAACAATCTGTCCACAGTGACTCCGCAGCCTGTTATTGTCAATAACCAGGTATTGTTGCATTAACTTGTCGAATAAGTTCGAATAATAAAATTGTTCTGAATCGACTCCGTAATGAAGTTATGACTTCAACCTTTTTTCCAGGGGTTTATTGTCACTTCTCCGCAAATGGCGAACAACAGTGACTTTATTGCCTCGCTGGGGTCACATTACCCCCCTGGGACATCATTTACAATTGTACCAGGTAAACATAATATTTCTAAGCTGTGCATCTTCTTCCTCCTTGGATCAATGATTTTTGTAGCACAGTAGAAAATCTGGTAAACCTTTAATTTACAGGCCGCTATGTCATGTTTTTCATAAAGGCAAAAGATTACACGTGTTTTTGGGAAAGGCCAGAATTTTTCTCCACCAAGTCCTTGCAATTGACCGTTATTTCTGGGCTATGTCTACGCATTACGCAATCAATCGTTATTTCTTGGTTATATTTCTCAACATTACTATGAAATAACTGTTATTTGTAGGCATTATGATGCAATTAATTGTTTTTTCTTGGCTATTTCTTGACACGTAATTAGCAGCTTGTAAATTAAAGGGTTACCAAAAAGCTTTATCAGAATATTTTACCTAAATGTGGTAAATGTCAGATTTGTCTCAGATTAGTGTTCTCTGTTTTTTTTCAGCTGGTCAGCAGCAGCTTTTTCAGCATGTCAGTCAAGCCACGGTGGTTCCTGGCGCCGTCCACAGGCCTCAGGTGCAACAAATCAGCAACAATGTTGTGACACTGTCTAACGTCCAGAGCCCGGCTGTGTATTCAACACAAGCTAATCAGCTGCAGCCCAGCCGGCCCAACATGCAGCCTCTTCAGACTTTCTGTCTGCCTGTACAGACCAACAGCACCAACAGAGGTAATTTTGTGTATTTAACCACTTACCACACTTGTAGCTCAACCATTTAGCAGTGACTGGAATGTAAATGCATTTTTCCTACATTTCATGGATTCTATACAGATCAAAATCCAGTCAAACGATTGCTACCACCACAAATGGACACCACTCCCAAAAGAGCAAAGCTTGATGCGGGTAAGTGTCTGTTACCACAGGAATTTTATAAACACTGTCATGTATGTTTATTTCTGTAAACAAACCTCAAAACCTTTTGTTTCAATATCGTCTTACTTGTAACATCTAATTGTTTTTTTCATAGGACCAGCAAAAGTAACTGTCCGAGTGGAAAACGGGATTGTAAAGCAAGTGTGCCCCAATTGTAAAGACGAGTTTCTTACACTGGGCGCCCTAAAATTTCATCTGAAAGTGAGTAAAGCTGTTGCAGAACATACTTCACAAGTGGAGAAAAAACACACAAATGTACGTTCGCATCTTTGTTGAAACGAGTCAGACACTGAAATATTCATGTAAAACATTTTTTTTGTTTCAGGGTTGCAGTGCAAATGTTGAAAGTACAACTTCATCAGGTCAGAACATGAATGCAAACAAGCGCATCATGCTGGTCTCAGAGTTTTACTACGGCCTGTTTGAGGGAGATGGGACCAAAGAGTCGCCCAAGACCAACACTACATTCAAGTGCCAGAGCTGTTTGAAAGTTCTCAAGAACAACATCAGGTATGACAATAGTTTTAATTAAGTAATATGATTTTTTCCTCTGTGTCATGGTCTTTTTTTCTTTTCTTTTCTTTTTTGCTCAAGTAACATGTCAACTGAAAATATGAAATACCGGCACAGTGCAGCTCTGGATGTTGCATGCAAAAGTCCAGTATTTTCTTTATTTTAGCTGTTGTCCTTTACCAAGTATCTGTCCCTGAAGCTGCTAAATGCTCAATGCTCCACATTGTTCATCAGCTCGACTCTGTAAGTGTTTTGTTTTTCTGGAAGCAGCCTCTTGCTGCAGCCAGAAATGACTGCAAAGAGAGTAGTGAGAGTAAACTGGCCACAGCGTCACAGTGTCAGCACTGCAGACAGCCAAACAAACACTGAGGTGAAACTTACCTTGCAACAACACTTGATAAAGCTGAGAGGAGCTGCAGATGCGGGTGATCATTCTCTGTGTTGTAGGTTTTGCTAAAAGCGAAACCTTTCATACTGTCACATTGTGTTCATGTGGTAAGTTGTCAGAGCATTTGAATCAGTAATTCACATTATTTTTGCGTACACATGTTGTGTGTATCTGACATGGATTTAAGCTGCAGTAAACCCATCGTTGAACGTAAATGTGAGAGGAAGACATGGTCCAAAAACTGTCCGCACACTAAAATGAAAAATCTCCCAGACGGCAGACTGTGACTTGAAGGACCAGCTGAAAACAGATCTGTCCAATAAAGAAGGAGTGGACATGTTCTGGGGCCCTCATTGCGGTTTTCCTCTTAGATGGATGACGGTATCGGACCGTTTTCCCTCTTGGGCCTGAAGATGAAAAATGACTGCTAGTTTAGGTGGTGTAAGAACTGTTCCTTTGATTAAATAACTTCTGCCTCTGAACATCGCAAAAAAAGCTTCTGTAAGCTTCTTTTAATGGGCAAACACATTTGTACTGCAGCCGCACTCTCACAGCCGGGGTCACAGGTCATCCACATAAAAATTTCTATTAGGGGAGCTGAGGTGGCAGAATGTACGGGCTGAAAAATGGGCCGTGCCTCGTCAGGGCAGCTGTGGCAGGTAACCGTGGAGGTTGTCGGTGCAGCCGCGGAGCTCTACATCATTAGGCAAAATAAAAATCTGTGTGTAATTGCTGATATTATAACGACCATTAGATGTGCTTAGAAACTGAGCTGCGAAGAGACTACTTCATTTATCTTTAAACCTCTCGGGACCTGGTTCATAACCACGACATACACACAGGCCATGCATATTAATCCCCCCCCCCCCCCCCAACAGCTGACATTGGTTTTGTTTTTGGTACGTCTGACTTTTTATAACTGTGAAAATCACTTCAAGTTTCTTACAATATCTAGATTATAATGATTCATTTTTTTCATTTTTTTGGTAAATTGCCAAATTTGTTTAATTTTTTTCGTATGAGACTTATTAAACGGTGTCTTCTTTTTAGCTCTGCCCTCAGAGCAGCGTTATTCCATTTTGGATGAATGCCATGTTTCCTAGTTTTTATAAGACGGCACAGAAAGAACAACCACAAGTTTGTAATTAATGACGAAGCAGAAAATCGGCTCAGCTCTGAACTCCATTAACTTAAAACAGTGAATTGGTTTGATGTTACAGTCTGTTGGGTTGTAGAGTGACCACTGATTCTGTCCATGGCAAAAGAAATTTCTTCTTAATATCTTGGAATATCTTGTGTTAGAAATGATTTTTTAAAGGTTTGGGCTGTTGCTAATAGGTGTCTGTGCTCTGCAGTGCTTTGGCAGATAAACATGTAAAATTACTCATTTTATTATGTTTTCCATCCTGTAAGTTTTTTTTGTTTAGTTTTGTTTTTTACAGCCCCCATGTTTAGTTTAGTGAGTTTATTTCGATCTTATAAAAACAAGTACAATAGACAAATATAAAAGTATAGATGCAAAACAAAACACCACAAAGCAATACAGTGCACTTTGACCGAAAAGGTGTAGGCTGAAGCATCAGCTTATTTTGCCTACAAAAACCTGCATATTCTACATACAACAGTTTATGAGCACACTGGTATTTATAATTCAGTTTTATATTTATTAATAATATTATTTTTAAATAAGTTATGTCATGTGAATCAGTGGTCTCACCTGTCAGCTCATTTGTATTAAATGTTTCTGTACTACCTCTGTGCCTTGCAGGTTCATGAACCATATGAAACACCACCTGGAGCTGGAGAAGCAGAACAGCGAGAGCTGGGAGAGCCACACGACGTGTCAGCACTGCTACCGACAGTACATGACTCCGTTCCAGCTGCAGTGCCACATTGAGAGCGCTCACAGCCCCATCGAATCCTCAAGTACAGCATGACGACCCCCTGAGCTCAACGTGTAGACCTGACAGTTTAGTTAAGAGTCTCAGTCATTATTTATAATTTTCCTTCTCTTTTCCTTTTTTTTCAGCCAACTGCAAGATATGTGAGCTGGCGTTTGAGTCGGAGCAAGTGCTCCTGGAACACATGAAGGATAATCACAAGCCCGGGGAAATGCCTTATGTCTGCCAGGTCTGTTGCCTCTCGCTCAGCTCTGCTTCGGTTTAACATCTGAAGGAAAAAAAACAGTGCTGAAACTCTTTTTTGTTTTTTTTTCCACAGGTGTGCAATTACAGGTCGTCTTTCTTCTCAGACGTGGAGACTCATTTCAGAAGTGTCCATGGAAACACCAAAGACCTGCTCTGTCCCTTCTGCCTCAAAGTTAACAGAAGTAGTCACATGTACATGCAGCACTACATGAAACATCAGGTATAATGTTGAATTGTATCCCGTCTTTTGTAAAGCTAGTAAACTTTTAAATGTCATCTCAAATGTAACACAGAGCTGAGTGTTTTTCTTTCAATCTCCTGATTCTGGAGATTCTTCAAAGTTTATTTTGCAACAGTTTGAATATCATTTTGGTTTTGTACTTTTGGCTCCAACTGCGAGGCTGGATTGATTTAGTTTTCTGCCCAGCACCTTGCTGTAATACATAAAATATATACAATTAAACCTGCTTGAATGGAGCAATAAATATAGTCAAAGTAGCACCAAACAAAATTAATTGCTGCTCTAATAATAGAAATTAAAGCTGCTGCTTGATCTCATGCTTGTTAGACTTTTTCAGTAAATCCAAATTAAGTGTTTCAGAGGTTGGTCTCTACTCGCACTGCTTGTTAATCACACCTTTGTGTTTCTACACTGTGATGTTTTTTTTTCTACTTTAGAAAAAAGGGATCCATCGCTGTGGAAAATGCAGACTGAATTTCCTCACCTACAAGGAGAAAGTGGAGCACAGGACTCACGTCCACAAGACTTTCAGAAAACCTAAAGCCCTGGAGGGCCTGCCTCCGGGTACAAAGGTCTGACATAACTAAATCAGCATAATCATTTATTTGAGCCATTTATTTTTCAACTGATTAATATAAATCTCCTTCGTCCTTCCAGGTGACCATTCGAGCCTCCCTCACAGGAAAGACGCCCTTAGTGCATGTCTCCCCTGAGCGATCCGGCCT
This sequence comes from Trachurus japonicus, assembly GCF_045865225.1. NCBI lineage: Eukaryota > Metazoa > Chordata > Actinopteri > Carangiformes > Carangidae > Trachurus > Trachurus japonicus. The sequence continues at coordinate 12,100,970 of NC_140909.1, forward strand.
ACCTTCAGAAACGCCAAGTCTCAGTCAGCAAATGAAACCTCCAGTCAGCGTATCCAAGTCCAAATCAAACCACACTGGAGCAGGAAAAAACAAGACGGCCCAGAACAAAAAGCAAGACAAAACCAGCTCGAAGCACAACCTGGCACTCAAGAGCCTCAGGTTTGTTAATCTGCTTTTTCCACTTTTGCTTTTTTTAATACAGACTGGTCACAAACAGGTAAAATCCATTATATCCAATGTGGAGATTATTTTTGACAAATGGGCAGTGGCTCTCGGACGGCTTGGAAAAACTGGACCCCCAAAAATAAATCATTGAAAATCCCAGACACGTCCATTTTTTGGGCCCCTTTGAATCCCCCAGAATCCCTCATCTCATCCTGGCCCCCATCTCCTGGGTATTTATGACAGCAAATTAATTGATGTTATTAAAGCCTAGCAATACACAAAGCGGCTAATTGCTAATTTTCCAGACACACTTAATTATTTTGGCTAAAAATATGGATAGCAGATATACTGCGATCTCCTTCAAAATGGGCTAATTGGGCTGAGTAATCAAAAACATACTGGTCTCAGTCACTCAATGAGAGATGCTTCACATCATCTCACAAGCAGGTGAGATGATGAGATGGAAAGTACAAAACCTGCAGCTGTCTGAGTTTACGGTTAACAAAGGTGATTGGTTATGGATTTGTGGGAAAGTCCTTCTGATGTTTATCTTAAACTTTGTCTCAAACTTTGTGCTGTTTCTCATTCTCAATTTGCAGAGCTGACAACCGACATCACACGTGCATCGAGTGCAACACAAACATCGACCACTTCTTTTCTCATTTCCCGATGGTTTCGAACTGCGGCGCATGCAAATATCGGACCAGTTGCAAAGTTTCCATCGGGAATCATATGATCAGGTGAGTAACGGTTCAAACTGGATCAATATTGTAGCACCACTGTATTTATTTGACAGATCTTGTGACGACTCCTCCTTTTGCGTTTTTTAGATTTCACAGTACCATCAAAAAAAACAGATTCTTCAAAATGGATCACAAGAAAAATGCATCTACATTAAAGTAAGTAAACGTCGTAACTTGCAGCACATGTTGCACAACACAGAATTCAGAGTTTTCTGTTTTGAAATCGAACATGACGGAGGATTTGTTTTTGTTTTTTTCCCCAGATTAACCCTGGTGTGTCTCAACTGTGACCTCCTCGTGGACGCATCAGGTGGCGACTTGATGACCAAGCATTTAACTGATCGACCAAACCACGTATGCAAAGTCATTCAGGAGAAAGGTAGGTTTTTGTCTCCTCGTGTACCAGCTGAGTCATGGTGGGTTTTGTTGAGTGATTTAAGTTTCTTGAAAAGTTGTCTCTTGTGTTTAACCCAGCAGATGCCAAAGCCAAAGATCGATTGTGAGTAGAAAACTATTGCCGACGTCACTGTTTTCCATCTGTTTGTATTTAATATTTTAGAAAATACACTCGACTAATACTAAAGAAACGTTTACTAAATCCAACTTAACCCAGCGATTTCCTATCGCACATCTGTGAAGTTGAAGTATCCACAACAACAACAACAAGAAAAAGAAAGTCAAGTGTCTGTGATTAGTAAAGTGGCGTTTATGTGTTTAAGTGGTAGAGTCCCCCTTTATGGTACCAAAACAACACAGTCTCAATACATTTGCACCTTAACTTTCCCTTAGATGTACAATACTGCTTCCAAATATTAAAATTGGTTTGATATTTGTTTTCTGTTTTTGGTAATACTTGATAAGAGCCTGTTGGTGACTGCATGTCAGCAGTGTTTCCCCTACCACTGTTGTAAAGGGCCTGAGGGCTGTATCACGAAGGAGGCTCAACATAGCCAGGCTTTGTGTTCATGATCCAGCTCAACAAAACCTAAAGCCCCAGTCAGAGTTAACAACTTGGTTTGTTAAGTCCGGCTCTCAGCTTTGTGCTCTGTGCACTTTCACATCAAAGGAGGCGTTAAGCATCATATGATTTAAATACCAGCAGATCAGCTTTTGGAGTTCCAGGGGGGGTCCGGCTGGCAACGAATTTTCATTTAAATAAATAAATACCTTCATACTGCTCGTCCGTACTGGCCCAAGTGTCCTGAAGCCGCGACATGAAAAATTGTTCGGAAAAAATGTATTTGATCTCTGTTTTTAGCTTTGTTGTAGTAATAGCTCCCAGTGGCTCTGTTGATGTTGTCTGGGAGCTACTACTACAACAAGGCTAAAAACAGAGATCAAATAATTTTTTTCCCAACAACTTTTTCATGTGCCGGCTTTCAGGACACTTGGGTCAGTACAGATGAGCAGTATGGAGGTATTTGGATGTTTCATAGTGTGTGTTTTGGACGATTCAAAAGTGAACTCTATCCACCGCCATTATATGAAAATCCGTTGTCAGTTGGACCTGGTCAGGACCAGGTTATGAGCTAAGCAAAAGTTACCATGGTGATTCAGTGGGGTTAAAAGAGAGCCACCTTTGTGATACTGGAAAGCCTGGCTTTAGACTCGACATTCCTCACTAACCCACTAAACTCACTCCGTAGTACAGCCCTCTGGCCTCCCACCAGGCCGCCAATCAGCCAAAAAAGATTTGTTCTTACTTATGCCGGCCTTAGAATTTCACACATGAATTAATATCAACAGGCTACTACTGAATTCACCTGCGCACTGTGAGCTCGACCGACTACTTCCTTCGTTTTGAAGGAATCGTTTTGGGTCATTGACGACTGTTTCTAGGGGAAATACTGTGTTAACCTGAGCTGTGCCTTTTGTTATGCTGTGTTCCTCTTTCCATGCAGGCAACTGATCATTGGACAGCCAACAAAGGTCGTGTACGTCTTGACGTCAGGACCTAATCAAAAATCTGGCTTAAAGGAAGTTGTGAGTGCCACAGCTGGAAGTGTTGCCGTGGAAGAGGAGAAGCAGATGTTACCAGCAGCTGTTCCCACAGAAGAAGAAGTAAGCGTCAGCGAAGGTTCCCCGAAGGGAGAAGCCAGTCGGTCTGCGCTGCCCGCTCCGTCGTCTTCCTGCCAGTCGGACGCAGTTCTGGACATCGGCGATGGGTCCAAGGAGAACTCGGAAAGTCCAGATGTGGAAATGAACTCCGGAAGTCCAGATGTGGAAAAGAACTCGGAAAGTCCAGATGTGGAAAAGAACCCAGAAGGTCCAGATGTGGAAATGAACTCCGAAAGTCCAGATGTGGAAAAGAACCCGGAAAGTCCAGATGTGCAAAAGAACCCAGAAAGTCCAGATGTGGAGAAAAACCCGGAAAGTCCAGATGTGGAAAAGAACTCCGGAAGTCCAGATGTGCAAAAGAACCCGGAAAGTCCAGATGTGGAGAAAAACCCGGAAAGTCCAGATGTGGAAAAGAACTCCGGAAGTCCAGATGTGGAAAAGAACTCCGGAAGTCCAGATGTGCAAAAGAACCCGGAAAGTCCAGATGTGGAGAAAAACCTGGAAAGTCCAGATGTGCAAAAGAACCCGGAAAGTCCAGATGTGGAAAAGAACCCGGAAAGTCCAGATGTGGAAAAGAACTCCGGAAGTCCAGATGTGGAAAAGAACTCCGGAAGTCCAGATGTGGAAAAGGACTCCGAAAGTCCAGATGTGGAAAAGGACTCCGAACGTCCAGATGTGGATAAGGACTCCGAACGTCCAGATGTGGAAAAGCAGCTCCCTGTGGAAGGGATCGTCCCTGAGAATAAAGACCAGCAAACTGAAGCTGAATAACTGAAGTCTGCAAAGTTAAAAACAAAAAACAAAAAACCCACTGCTTTGAATTTTCTTTTACAAATATCAGTGCTATGATGCTGTTGCTTTGGCTGCTGGTATCTTCTACTGCTACTAGCCAAGATTTATTTGCTTGGGAATTTGGTTTCAACTTCCTTTAACTCCTCTGCCTTCCCCAGATTTCTGTAACGTATTTATAAATAAAAAAAAATGTCTCCCCTACAACTTTATAAAGTATCTAATTGGAAAAAAAAGATTTAAAAAAGATTGTAGCTCTTTTAATATTTCATAAATGTTTCAAAAACTGGTTGATGTTGTCCTTGAAGAAACCTCAGCGGTCATGAGGAGGACAGTGTTTGGCTGTGCTCCTAATGCCCAGGGTCAGTTTTGGATAATTATATTCATTCAGTTCCAGGAACAAAAAAAAAATCAAATTTTTCCTTAGAATCAATTTAGTTTCAACAGTAAAACTCCATTATTCTCCAAGTTAAAATGTTTGTTTTAGATTTTTAATCTGTGGTTTCCCCTCATTGTATAATGTGTTAAGTATTTTTTTTTTTTTTTGTGATCACAAGCAGCTCCCTTTGAATTTGTGACAAGAACATACAGTATTACTGAGTATGTATACACCATTTAAAGGTCGTTCCTGGTTTGTGGCAGAAATATTGGTCTATAATTGATGTGAGACAGGTGTATTGTTAAGAGATGATGGTGTGAATGTATCAGTAACTACTATCTCAGCACACAAAGTTGCTTTAAAACAATGAGTAAATTAAGTAGTGCATATCGAGCAAAATATTAGTATGACATTTTATTCCCTAAGGAAGCGAATGGTAGCTTTGTGTGGCTGGGGCAAAACATTAAAGTTATCAATGGAAATGGACACAAGGAGGAAAAATGACCACCGCTCTCTGAGGAATGAGCAAAATAATAACTGTCTTAGTTTGACTGTGTTAAGTGCCAGCTTGTAAAAGAAACATGTACACATTAGGGCGCAGGTGCTAAGCACGTCATGACAACTTGATTAAATGTGTTGACTCATCATGTCCCAGCTGCCAGTTGCTTAAGTTGCCTTTTATTTTGCATTTATCGATAAAAGGCAAATTCCCAGTAGCTCTAAGAATATTTTATACACTGCGTTTTGTTTACTTTGTGTGGCTGACGATGTCAAAGTCATTGTTCATATAGATTTTTAAAGGGTTAACCATTGTATATAAAGTATCGGTAGAACAAGCCTGTAAATGCATCTATGTCTATGATGGCACTGTAAATGTAAAACCCACCCCAAGTCTGTTTTGAATACATTCCTCTAAAGATATACTGTGTTCCCCTTAGGACACACTTTTCCTCAGAGATCTGTCAGTTACAGGGTTTGGGTCAGTGTTTTTCTGTTATGTAAATAAATCTTTAATACAAGAGGTTTGTGTCTTTGGCTGCTCTTTTTCTACAGGTTGTTCTCTAAAACAGCCACATCATTAGGTCCAGAGGGTCAACAGTGAATTTCAGAGACCTCAAATGTCTGGACATGGTGAAGTACTGCTCCTAAATTAATATCTCACCTGTTACATTAGTTGTTTTCTTCCATGCTACTTTGTATTTACACTTCTCTGCAGTTTTCATGGGAAACGTAAAAGGTTTCAGAAATTTTACAAAGTAAAAAAATCTATCAACAGAAATTATTAGAATATTCATAATCATTAGCTACAGCTCTGTATAAATGATATCATAAATCACCAAAAAGTAATAAGTTAATAAATCTAAAGTACTGTGTCAACACAGTGCTCACTGTTGTATTCATTCAGGAAAAAATAAGCAGGCCTAGTAGGGTGTGACAAGGTAAGGTAACATTTAAAATTACTTCAAAGACTTGTTTCTCTTGTATTGACTGTATTTACTAATGTTTGCATGTTTGTGTATGCATGTATGTAGCCTATGTAAAAAGTCCGATAAACCATATGTCTTCAAGGATTCAAGGAGGCTTTATTTGTAATTGCCACAGCATGTAAAAACATTAAGGGAAACGAAATATCGTTTTCTCTTCACTCCCACATAGAAACACATAACATATAACAACACAAGATATATAACATTTAGAAAAAAATGTATATATATATATTTTCAATCAACAGCATTTAAAAACAGATAGCAGTACAGTGCGTAAAAAGGACCAGAAGACAGTTTAACAACAAAAAGTGGCCTGTGTGTTTTCAGGCGATGGAGGTCCAGTTTAATTTTCCCGGACCTGACGTCACTGCCACAGCTCATTGTGATTGGCTGGGTGCACAGCGACGCGGTGTTTCCAGGACAACGAGACGCTAAACAGTCGAGCAGCGACACCTCCGTTTCAAGTATCGACTACAGGTGGCTAATTAACGTGTCTTTTACCGTCTGCTGTAACATCTTAACATCTACTGTACAACTTCTACAAGTTTAGTTCAAGGAAATCCACTGGTTTAAAAGGAGTAAAGTCAAAACATCGACGAAACTCAGGACAAACATGGTAAAAATCCTCGTTAGCAAACCGAAGTTTACAGTTAGCTGGGGTGCTAACGTTACAAACAGAGCGGTTAAGATGGCGTTGCCGTTCACCTGTTCCCATTGTTTTATCCGTCGTGTTTGCTTCTCTTTCCCCCGGTGGTACAGAGTCGTAACTGGACCTACAGCCACCAGCAGAGGTTGATCGCCCAACGCCAGATGCAGGAGCAGCACCGGCAGCAGGAGATCAGCCGTGTGGACCGAGAGCGGCAGCTGGTGGCCGGTCTGCGGGACCAGGAGAGCTCCGAGAGGAGGAGACACCTGCGGCAGATCCAGGAGCTCAAGGAGAGGGAGATGGAGAGCGCCCTGCTCAAGGTATCTGTCCTCTCTGTTAGAGATACACAGGGCTCCTGACTAACTTCTTTTTCTTTACTGGGAGCACAAATTTCGGGGCACAAATCAGCTTGCGAAGTAAAAATTCACATCTCCTTTTCATTCATGATCCTCATACACCTTGGCCTGCCGCCTGTAATGACAGATTCCTTATTCTTTGGGTGTTGAAAAAAACAGACAAACAGCAAATCTACTGGTTGCACGTGTGCAAGTAGATAAATAATAAATCACTTGCACTGTCTCAAATTTTAGGGGCAAGATGCAGTATTTCCCCAGGAGACAGGCAGCAGAAATGACCAGTTAATTCATTTCATTAGTTGATTAATAGATGATTTAGTAAATTCATAGTAAATTTATTCACACTTAGTGTCATTTTTATCAAACAAGTTATCTAATACCAGCCTCTCAGATGTGATTGTTTGCTAGTTCTTTGTGATAGTGAAGTCGACATGTTTTTGACAGCCGGGTAACAAAGGTAAATCTAAATATGTTAACTTTGGCTTCAAAGAAAAGTAATTAATTTTTAGGTAACACTTTATTTTAAGGGGTCCTTGTTCCTGTGTATCTACCTAGTTAATTACAGTGTAATTACATATGTAACCGTATGTAATAACATGTACTTACATTGTAAATACATAGTGTATTTTGGTGTACTTACAGGTCCTTGTTACACTTGTAATAAGAAATGCTTGTGCAAAGAGAGAGGCCACTTTGGCATTTCTTATTACAAGTGTAACAAGGACCTGTAAGTACACCAAAATACACTATGTATTTACTATGTAAGTACATGTTATTACATACGGTTACATAGGTAATTACACTGTAATTAATTAGGTAGATACACAGGAACAAGGACCCCTTAAAATAAAGTGTTACCAATTTTTACTATGTAAAAAATTATAGTTAGATATGTCAAATATTGTACAACTAAGTTACTCCTGTGATGGATTTAAGCTTTTTTGCCCAAATATCCTATGTAATTACTTAGCATCTAATCAGCAAATGAACAAATGTTAGAGCAGATTGAGTATCATGACAAAAACCTCTACTGAAGCAACATCTTGTCTGTTTTTGTCTTGACTTTTGTCTTTGGCTAATAATCACTGGAAAAACAAGTAAAGGAATTCTGTACCTGAGCTCAGGAGCGGAAAGTCAGAGTTAAATTTGATTTGCAGGCAGAGGAGGAGAGAGTTAACAGGGAGAAGCAACTTCAACAGGAGGAGCGAATGGCCAAAGAGTTGGCCCGCATCAACCATGAGAAGCAAAGAGATGAGAAAATGAGGCAGTACATCAAAGCAAACAGGTACACACCTCATTACCTTAACTTCCTATATATCCTACAACTGCAACACACATTGATTTGTGCAGTTTTTACAAACCATGCTCTACATAACTTATGTTTCAAACTTTATTATTTTTAGCACAGAGCTTCGAGAACTGGAGTCAAAACTAAAATCTGCATATCTGAACAAGGAAAGAGCTGCACAGATCGCAGAGCATGAGGCTCTGAGGCTTGAGACAATGGTGAGCACTGTCCTCGTTGATTTCAATCAGTTACTATTTGAACTTGATATAGAAGATACTTTAGGGGACTGCGATGGCTAAAATGAATTATGTTCTGTCTGTTCAGCTATGGGCTTGTGTTTGTCTAACATATGTAGAATTACACAAAAAAAGTGATTTCATCTTATTCCTGTTAATGACAAAGGAATAGAAAGAAAGTATTGCATTTCTTCTTCCTATAGGTTTGGATGCTTTGAGAATAAATTTCTTTTCACTTAATTTTCAACTACAATGTTATCTTAATTTTAACAGAAAATTACAAAAACAAAAACCATAGCTCTGTGTTGATGCCTACATACCATGTACTGTGTATTCCTTTTCTTTCATTAGCGTGAGGAGGCAGACTTTTCTCGTAAGATGAAGTACGAACAGGCGCAAGCAGCTGTGGAGCAGCAGAAGCTGGAGCAGAAACGTCACGAGGAGATGGTGCAGTATCAGGGAGAGCTGGAGCAGCAGCTTGTGGAGAGGGAGCGCAAAAGACAGGACGCCTATGAGGAGTTCCTCAAAGAGAAGCTCCTGGTGGATGAGATTGTCAGGAAGATTTATGAAGAGGATCAAATGTGAGTCCCTCATTACTAGTTTTAAACTGCTTAACGTGAGTCGGTGAGTACAATAACTTTGTCCTTGCTTAACATTCATGTTCTTTAGGATCAAAACCCGAGGTGAACTCCATGGTTGGTTTCCCTGTACAGGAAACATGAAAACTGCAGTAGTTTTAAAAGCCTTTTTTTAAAGAAATGTTGTTGTTTTGTTGAAGGGAGCGTCAGCTGAAACTGGAGAAGGTCAGAGCCACTCAGCAGCACATCGATGAATTCAAGAGACAACAGGCTGAGTGGAGACGCATGGAGCAAGAGAGGATGGAAGAGGAGAACAGACGCATCATGGAGTTTGTGGCCCGTCAGCAAAACATGGAGGAGGACAGGATGGCTAAGATCAGAGAGAGGGAAGAAGCCAAAGACCATCTCCTTAAAATGGTTGAGATAACTTCCTTTTTTGTCATCCATTCCTCCCTTCGTTCAGTGGCACATGCTGGCTTGAAATATCACTCCCTCCTCTTCTGCTCCAGCTGTCAAAGAAGATTGAAGAGGAGAAGCAGCAGCGTGAGGAGATGGAGCAAATTCGTGAAGAGCTTTGTTTGGAGGAACAAGAAGAGGAAAACAGACGGAGAGAAATTGTAAGGATCAGTACTGTTCAGCAGTTCGGGCTTAAATACATATGACAGTTTAGATTAGATAAGGAGATATCCCAAAAAATATTGTGTTTAGGGCTTTAAGTAATGATTACTCATTTGAACATCTACAACCAGAGCTGTTGGACATTTTGCATTGTCGCTAAACAGTGACCAGTCAGAACCAGTTAAATATTCGTTGTAGCATTGTAGAAGTTATAATCGAGGTCTTACTGTAATTATTTTGAAGTGACAGACTCTTTAGTGACACATTCTCACTCTCCATCACAAACCAAACTGAATCTGAGCAACTAGAATAGGTGTCGCTCTCAATTAACAGGTATTTTTGCTGCTCTTTTTATACGCTCCCTCTGTGAACACACAGAACAGAGAAGACTGTCCTGTGTTAATGGGCTTGACTTCTCCTAAAATCTTCTTAAAATGTTCCTCCGACAGGAAGCGATGGAGAAGAAGATCAGACAGCGGCTGATGATGCAGCAGACCTGCCAGGAGCAGCTGGCGTTCAAAGAGATGCAGAGGCAGGCGGAGAAAGAAGAGGAGGAGGCCTTCAGGAGAATAATGATGGCCAAGTTTGCCGAGGACGACCGGATCGAGCAGATGAACGCCCAGAAACGACGCATGAAGCAACTAGAGCACAAACGCGAGGTGGAGAAGCTGATAGAGGAGAAGAAACGCCGGCGTGAGGCTGACATGGTATGAACTACGCTTGTGTGTACGACTATACATCAGGAATAAGGTGCTGTAGTTTTTAGGGATGCACGATAACTGATAACATAAGTTATATAATACATAATACGTTTATATACGTACACACCTGAGATTAAGAAAGGCTAAGATGTTGTGAGTAAAGATGAATTTAACATTATAGCTTTGCCTCTGAATTGACCAAATAATATAACCGACATTATGACAAAAAAAAGAACAGTTATGGCTCTTCAAAAATGTTTCAAATCAACTTTCAACTTAGGGAATGAATGGACTGAAAATGAGCAAAATCAAGGCAATATTGACTAACTACAATTGGCTCTAATAATCTGCAAAAATTGTCATTATCGGACTCATCTGTGTATTTTGGCTGATAATAATCAGCCAATATCGGGCCGATAATTATCTCTACTGGTAGTTATCATGCTTCCCTAGTAGTTTCACTACGAAATGCAACAAGTAAGCAGATTTTATCTTGCTGTCTGATGTTTATTTGAAATTACTGGGAGTATGACAAGAGAAATTGGAGTCAGAAAGATTACTAACAGATTTTCCCACAGAGTTTTATTTGAGCAAATTCAGTGAAACACATTATACATAACATGTGGTGCATCTGTATCAACTTTTCATGGTCACTTTTAAACAACCTCCTTTTGATAACAATACTTGAATTCAAGGAACTGGAGGCTAAAGAACGAGCGATTGAGCAGGAGAGGGAGGCGCTGCGTAGACGGATAATTGAAGACGAGAGGCAGCAGCTTCTCAAACGTCACGCCACAAAACTCCTGGGATACTTACCAAAGGTCTGTGGCCGTGTTTGAATCATAAACCATTTTACACAGCTTCACCTCATCTGTAGATCAAACGAGTGTGTGACCATCGGCGTATCTGTTTTCAGGGCTTACTGCGCGAAGACGACCTGGATCACTTTGATGAAGACTTCAGAAAGAACTTTAAACCACGTCCGTCTGTCTTTGAAGACGGCTGGGACGGTGAAGATTAACCTTGTTCTTCCAGTCTGCCACTAGAGGGCAGCTTAAGGTTACACTGATAACTCTTTGTAGCATTGTTGTGTTGTTTCTTTATGCTCATTATGGCATTTAAATTGATTAAAATCTATTCTAAAAACATCTGATGAGTGAATGTGGGAATAACAAGGAAAGAAATCTCTTCATCTAACTTCTCTCTGAATTCAAGCTTTGAACTCTTTATTATTCAAACTAATTCAAACTACTTGTGAAAGACTTTTAATCCCTTACACTTCAACTTTACACACATTAAATGCTCAGTATCCCAGTGTTTATGACTTTCCCCAGTCTAGAGCCTTCATGAACTCCTCCTCTGTGAACGACAGCAGCTTGGCAGCTTCAAAATGCATCTGCACATAGAAGACACTCTGTTAAGAGTTTGATTAAAATCTACGAACAGGGTATGTTTTGGTATAAAAGAGGCACTTACCTTTTGTTTTTTGAGAATGTCGATCAACTTGAGCTGTTTCTTGAAACCCACGACGAGTTCTGCTTTCTGCTTTTTGAGCATTTTGTTTTCAGCAAGAAGATTTTCTTTACTCTGATGTTCCTTGCTTATCTTGTCCTTATTTAACAGAATTCAAGAAAATAGATTCACGTTTAATGTTAGCACTGTTTTCTACACTTAATTACTGTGTGAAGTCACCTGTGTTTTCAGTGACACTTTGTACCAGTAAATCTTTTGTCTACTCAACGTAACATAATACTGAGTTACTCCTAATTACATGGCTAAATACATTGATCAGTTATATTTGCCTAGAGATGAAAGCACCTGCAAATAAACCATAGTTTCTAACACTATTTTTGTACATGAGACTATAACTTAATCATGATGAAACATCTAAATTTAAATTGATTAATAAAACATGTATATTTATCAGAACTGTAATTTGCTCACCTCATTTGTCTGTCTCATCTTGTTCAGTTGAGTCTTTAATCTCTCCACCTCCTCCAGAGCTCTGTTCAGACGAACCTCCGCTGTGCCGTGGACCACTGCCGCTTGTTTGTTGGATCTGTTCAGGTTTTCTATTTCCTACACAGAACAGCCAGGAAGTAATCACACACACAGGTGAAGAAAGATGTTGTCAGATTTCACCGTTTGTTAAGGATTATTAGACACAAAAGACAGTTTGTGCGTTGACACAAACCTTGTGTAAACCAGACACTTGGAGTTGGAGACCTTCACATTTCTTAGCAGACTCCTCTGCTAGACCTCTGTGCTTGTCGATCTGTGTTTTCTGGATGCTCATGGTCTTCTGTAGTCTGACTCGATCCTCCTCAATCTCTTTAATTTTTGCACTGAGTTTAGCGTTTTCATCATCCTGCAGAAACAGACACATGATGTTGAACATAAAGTGTTGTCAAAAGGTAATTGGATATAACATATTAGAAACAGTTATTCAAAAGTTGTCGTTTATTTGCTAATCTCTCTTTTTTTAAGATTAAGGTACTTTACTATACCTTTCTATAATATTCACTGGAGAGTTGGTCCAGTTCTTCCTGCATAATCCGTAGCTTTGCCTTGAGAACTCGTATTTGAGCATCTGAAACAGCTTCACAAAACACAGCAAGAGACACAGTCAGACTTACGAACTCATTTAATGTTAATTATTTAATGTGAAAGTGTTAATGCAGATTTAAAGATTTAAAAGGTTTCCTGAGCAGCAACTTTCACATCACACACAAACACTAACAGAAAGCCTTTATATGAAAACATTTGATAAAAAATACTTCAATTGACTGATGAAATTTGTCATATCTTGCTTTCTTTAGTAATTATACAACAAAATCACACATATTATATGAGTATTTGCAATACCTGATCCAACGTTGCCTCCTGTGTTGTATTCATCATGATCATCCACAACATTTTCGTAGGTGACAGCGTCATTCATCTTCTCCTCCATGCTACGTATCGTCTGTGCCACAAACAAATCAGCTGAGTCTTCTGCTGTTTCTAACTCATCTGAACGCGACGCCCTCGAGGTTCTGTAATCAAGCCACCGACAAGAAAACCTTTAGAGAACATCATGGCAGTGTAACCAACACAGTATTGTCTATCTCATGAGAGTTTACTGTACAATGGTGTAACAATATGAAACTCACGGCGTCCTACGGAGAGACTCTTTTCCTTGTTTTCCAGTGCACATGTTTTGTAAATTTGATGTGACCTTTTTCTGAGTTACCACCTAAGTAAAGTAACAGCAGACAGTACACGGTTTTAGAGTTTTCACTGAGCAACATGTCTAAGTTTCACAGTTTTAATATTCTCATTTGATACCTTTGCACCAGGCTCCTGCACAGAGCTCATCTGCTGAGGCTTGATCATCCTGTAGGTGAACGGGCAGACACACAGAAAGAGGTTGGTAGATATAAATGCATGAAGAAAGACAGAAATCAGTGGATAATTCTTGTTGAATAAGTTCTTTCTCTCTCTTTTTTCTTTTAAAGGCCTGTTTGAATGCTGAAGAGTTTCACAGGAATAAAGGTGGACAGTGGCCCTATTATTCTTATTCTTCTGGTATGCTCCACCCTCTCAAGGTACAAGTCTTAGATTTTTCTTACCTTGAATCCTCTTCATCTTCAATCTCTGTCAACAGGAGGGTGGATAAAGGCTTCGACAGAGCTTCACTCTGATCTCTCTAAAACCCAATAAACACCAAGAGCCAGTTTCAGTTTAAAGTACTGTAGGTCTCTGGCCCCCCGTTACTTTTTTAGTTTTAGTTTTTAGTACAATTATTCTGAACTATTTGTTATTTTTCAATTTAGTAATGCAAACAGAAAAATAACTTACCATAAGTTGTTCTGCCTGTCGCACTAGTTCTGCTGTTTTGGCTTCCAGCTCAGCATTTAAGAGTCTGATTGAGAGAAGATTTTTTTTAAATTAATTATTCTGGGGGTTTTTTCTACATAATTCATTCTCCAATTCAATTTGAAAACTGTAATTTGTCAAAGTGAAACTCACTTGTATTGTTCTTCCTTGGCAAAAAAGTCATCTGCATCCTTCTTTGTTGCAGATGACCTTTTTGCAAAGGAAGATTGTTCTTCCTTTGCAAAAAGGTCATCTGGGTCCTTCTTTGTTGGACCAGTAGCAGATTTTGTCCGTGGTCTTACTTCAGCCCTCGTGGACCTCTCAGCCTTGGAGCTTGAGGAAGTGCGTTTCTTAGTCTAAACAGCCAAACAACACAGAGTAGGAGATTTTTTATTACATTTTATTACTTTTTTTTTCAACAACAATGGATATATCTGAAAATCTGATTGTCCCATAACTAATGAATGAGTTCATATTATTCACAATATTACATCATATACAACTCATATTACTCATCATATTAATGAACAGATTCATATCAGAGCGGATGCTGTCTGCTACTAAACTTGTGCTCCTTAGTGTCGTTTTGTTGTGTTGTTTGTTTTGCTCCCTGTTTGTCGCTGACTTATATTGACAATAAAGAAACGTTGAGGCTCTCTGGATGAAAAAGTTTCACATTTAAACGGAGACAACCAAATACCCAAACACTTTGTTAGAAGGATTTATAAAATAAATACAATGCTAAATGTATTGTATTCCTCTGCCTAAATACTGAGTCAATGGTAAAGAGACGGTTCGCAGGTAACGAGTTAACCAAGGTTAACTTTAGCTTTCATCGACTTCCCCTGTTGGAAACAAAGGTTTTATCAGGTTTCATCTGTAAACTTGTGGCTCAGAAACTACTCAGTTTAAGTCTCCGTGGTATAAAGATGAAAAAATAACGCCACAAACCTGAGAAACGACGGACTGGGCCTTTTTATTGCAACTTCTTTCAGCCATTATTGGAAAAGACATCAGAGGGAGTGAGGACGCGGCTCTGGTTGCATAGCAACATGCACACAGTACGGGAGCTCCTGAAAGACATTTTAAGGGAATGTTATTTTGTTCGCTTTTTAGTGCATCAGTAAAAAAAATGTATAGTTTAACACTAAAACAACCGCATTATAGTGTTTGGTGTGCTGAGCATTTTTACTTGGATTGTGTTTTTTATTTTTTTGTAAATTTCCGGTATTTAAAATATATATATATATATATTTACTTATTTCTGTCTAAAAGGTATAGGCTATCTATATTTTTTACATACTTTATGTAACAAAAATACTTCTTCCACCACTGAAGTGCATTCTCAGGTAAAGCACAAGTACCTCAAATACAATACTTATGTAAACGTATTCAGTCTTTTTTGCTGTTAGTTATTATTTGGTTAATAAGCTTGGTTAATAATTGTTTTTATGTAGGCTAACTGTTGAACTTGATATCAGCAGCTCAGAAATAGATATCCATGAATTAATGAAATGATTCTCACAAGAGCATGCCCGATAAACGTCGTCTGCTGACATGTTTACATGTTTTTAATGCAGGGGCTGCTAGTGCGCATGCGTGTGCCCTGCAGCTCCTACTCACTATGCACATGCAGAGAAATCCCATAACGTGAGGGACGGAGCTCATCGGAGGGACGGACCACTTGTTTTCCTGCTCTCCCTTCACTCCTTTTTTTATTTTTATTTTTTATTTTATTCCATTATTTTATGTTTTACCTGCATTCATCCACATCCATAGTATACATGCGTCTCCAACAAGCGTTTGACAGCGGCACGAGTTTTTTTGGCTGCACCGGCGGCTCTCTAAATTCAGCAAGTGTCTGGACCTGGAGCGAGCGATGTCGGAGGAGGAGGGCCGGGTGGCAATAACAACAACACGGCGAGCTGCTGCTGCTGCTGCTGCCGCTGCTGCTGCCGCTGCTGCTGCTGCTGCTGATGTCCCGTTAGCATCGCGACGCCCTCCGGTCCATGTTGTTTAACGCTGCCGGGCGACTACACGCGTCCTCCTCCTCCTCCTCCTCCTCCTCCTCCTCCGCGCCTCTCGTCCAGTCCGGTGTGGTGGTGGTGGTCTCTGCTGCAGCCGAGGTCCCACTCCCGAGATCCCCGGTCCCGGTGGTCGTGATGGCCGAGGAGGACCCCCAGCAGCAGCCGCAGCAGCAGCAGCCGCAGCCGGGGAGCCTGCCCGGCCTGCTCCCCGGGCTGCAGGGGGCCGAAGCCAGCGCTCTGCAGCTCCGGATCAAGAACTCCATCTGGTGAGGCGTTCACGTACCAGTACTGTGTGTGTGTGTGTGTGTGTGTGTGTGTGTGTGTGTGTGTGTGTGTGTGTGTGTGTGTGTGTGTGTGTGTGTGTGTGTGTGTGTGTGTGTGTGTGTGTGTGTGTGTGTGTGTGTGTGTGCAATGCATGTTGTGTTTACTGTAGGGACAAATCACCATCAGATACCAAACTGAGAAAGTTGACCGTGTTTATGGTCTTATTATCTCCCTTATGCATCTAAAGTGTGACATATTAACAGTAATAGAAGGGCAGAATAATAATAATAATAATAACCATCTTTTATGTTATTACATTATTTCAGTGGATAGCTAATGATGCATTAATCCCAAAGTAGCATATGTTGGAGGCATGTTGATTAGTTTTATATACACAGATATAGATTACTATATATACTATAATCTATTTATAGAAGAAGTTCACTTATGTAAGTAACTGTAGCTGCTAGATAAGTTGTGTTGAGAACAACATCTTCCTTTGAAATGAATGGGAACACAAGGAGTAGGAAGCAGCTGAAAACTGAAATACTCAAGTAAAGTAGTTATAGACTATGTTCTTCAAAAAGTGTAAAGTTGTTGAATAACTTAACACATTCTGTCACTGTGTTAATTTGAGTAAATGTAATTTTAGTATTTTTGCTTAAGTAGAGGCACCCCTGTTTCCCCCCCACACCCCCACCCCTTGTGTCTTACTTGTTTATTGATTGGTTAAAGATGTTATTGCAGTAACAGCCTGTTTGTCAAACCAGTTTTTTTGTTGTGTTGTTTTATGTTCCCTCTATTTCCATCATCGACCCTATAAACTGGCATGTTGAAACCAGCTGCTACATACAGGAACAATCCTGTAGTAGCAGGATCTGTTATGTTCATTTATAGTTTCAGTGCTGCTGGATTTGCATTAAAAAATAAACCAGCCAGCCAAACTGGCACCATGACTCTTAATCATAAACAGTGAATCAATGCTTTTGTAAATGTAACATTTTTTTTGAAAACATCAGGATTACAACAAGTCATATTCTGACCCAAAACGTCATCTGTGATCTGAAAGTTAATAAACTTGTGTCATTTGAATAGCAAATAGTTATAAAATAGTCATAAAATGTCAAGAGGCCAAACTATCTAGTAGTTAGAGGTGTGACTGTTTAGGAAACACTCCGACAGAAACTACTGCAGTGTTTTTGCTAGATTGTCAATAACATATTGGGTTATTGAATACGTGTCCCACCCCACTACATCTTTAAACTCTTAAGAGGATTAGAGTGTAAATATTGATGTTCACCTCCACAACCTGCTGAGTGGTTCATAGTAGAGCGAGACCGTCTTAGTTGGGGTCAGCAAGTTCATCTGCAGCCACACCGTCACCCTGTCTTCACCTGAAGTGATGGTCCACACGACACTGGCCTGATTTCATTCAAGCCTGAATTCTGGCTGGATTATATATCATTCACTGTTGGATTTAGCCTATATTTCTTTCTTTTTTTCTTTTTTACTATGGAAATTTCTGTTTAAAATGGCCTTGGGTGCCATTCAGTGCACCTGCCAAATCTGCCACACAAACAGCTTAATGATGGCTTTTCAGTACCAGGAGATCCCCGGCCCCCTAGTAACAGTGAATTAAAGTGAACTGTTCCTGTCATGGCTTAGACTGATCTCCTGATTCAGACCTGCCCGGTGTCACTGAGTAAGAGTCTTTAAATGTGACCTACCTTCTGTCTCGCCGTCAAAAACAACCTGACAACCCATAGGAATTAGACCTGAAGAAGTTACTCTGAACACACAGCTCAGAATTAACAAAAGATTCATCCATTGTTTTGCTTTTTTGTGCCTAAATATGCACAGGACGTCTGTGTCTGTCTTTAATTTTACTGCAGAATACAGAAGGAATGACTATATGTTTAATATCACACATTCAAAGGGTTTATATATGTGATTTTAATTCTCTTTTTTAATTTTAAAGTTTGAAAATCCACTGTCTCATAATAATCCTCCTTTAAGTTGAAATCCAAATAAGAAGGAGCTGATTTACAGTCGATTTGCTGAGTGATTACAGATGAATTAGGTTCCTTTGAATGATAAGAAACCTCTGTCTGAGACAATGTTTGCACAGCGTCTGTCTCTGTCTCTTTACATATGACAACATGTGTTCCTGATGGTGGGATACATGACCTGAGAGATGCTGAAGGGAGGGTCGTCTCATACCAAACATTCCTCTGCTTTATAAATAAATACACTTTAGACTCAAGAGCTCATGTTACATCGGCTTCATACTAATTTATACTTTGTCTCTATTTTACAGCAAATCTGTTCAATCGAAAGTGGAAAACATTCTGGTGAGTATTTTTGACATTTTCTTAATATATAGATTACTTTTCTTTCTTTTTTTTAATCAACCTGTTTTATTTTATTTTATTTTATTTAGCTCATCTGTGAATATAACTGGGTATTATTTAGGGGTGCTCATGTATAGGGCTAAAATGCTTGTTTTATTATGTGTTTTTTATCTTCTTTGGTATAGTTTATTGAGAAAAAAAAGAAAGAAAATTGGTCCACAGCTGCTTCATAGATCATCACATATCATCCTGTCATCGACCACTTTTTGTTACTGAATTTTGATTAATGAGGGAATAATATTTGTAAAACTATACAGTGGCTTAGAAAAGTAACGTTTATGTGGGTCTGCGATCGACCAGTGAGTTCAGGAACAGAGACTAACAAGGGATTAACCCGTGACCCCAGGCTCATGTAAAGGTTAAATATGCTTTCAGTGGAGTGGCGTTATGTTTGTTTCTTCTGTGAATGGAGTGTGGATCAATATGTCAAACCTCCTAAAGGTCAAATCAAACATTGTGCTTTAAACTGTGAAAGAAAAGCTTAAAAATAAGAAAAAGCTAAGAACAAAAGATGTTTTAACTCCTGCTTTAACCTGTTGACTGACAGTAATTGTATTAACGGTGACGCTAAATGAAAGACAATTGGGTCATGTGTGGAAGACAACAAGCAGCAGATCCTCATGAGCAAAATTGAATTAAATGTTTGTTAAATCAATCGGTGAGCCAATCGGCTTATTGACTATCTTTGCTCGTGTATTTGGTTCAGTCAACCACAGTCAACTGGCGATGATTATTACACACTACTTCACTGCCCATAACATTTTGATATTTAATCCTGTGCACACATTGTAGTATTAGGATTGTTTACATTCTATGCTACGACTAGGACGTACATATTTACAGTGTATTTATTTGTAGTGTGGCGCAGAATAATTAATCATCATGGGTTCTGGTTTTGATATCCACAGTTGTAAATATGTAAATTGTGGCAGAGCCGGTGTTGTTTCTAATTTAGTCACACACTTCAATTTCACAACTAGTTACTACATTAAGAAGTGCAGAACTACTGAGAGATAATGTGACACTTTACTGTACAACTACACTGAGATGGTTGGACGTCCCCTTGCTGCTGTTAACGACGATATAACAATAATTAATTTTTGTCTAGACTGCAACATTGTGGCCAGTCCTGTAATCATGAATGTCACTGACTGACTGATCATATTTCCACTATTGGTCAGCTGAATGCCACATGACCAAGTTGTATTTTATCCCATTAGCAGTCACTCCTTCAAACTGTTTTGGCACAATTAGGTTTTATTAGGGCGCGTTTACAGCCGTCAATGTTGCCAAGTAGTAGTGCATTTGTTTCTAGATTTAGACAGTTATTTTCAAACATGACCAGGTATAATATACTACTACTACTACTACTTAGTATACTAGATATAAACCTAGCATATGGTGGGATGGTGTATGGGTGCCAACCATGGGATTGGGACAACATCTATGTTTGTAAATACAGTAGGTGAAAACTGTTGTGGATCCAAGACAGAGGCTGTGTGACCGACAAAATAAGAAAGGTATTCTGTCGCTTCTATCTTTCTCTCTGTGTGATCGGTTTACAAGTAAATATAGCTGAAATCACAGCACAGCCCGTGTCTTTAACTTGTCTGTTTGGTGATTTGATGTTGTGGTTTTAAAGGGATAATTAAAAATTTTTGGCAAATTTGCCTTTTGCCATAATCCCTGCTACACTCATAGCAGTAGGTTCATTACCATTAATTATCGGTGCATGTTTGAGATCAGCGGGGCAGAGACGTGAGCTGCTCAGTGAACACAATAGAGGTGAACGGTACAGGTCCCATCAAACTCATCAAATACACAATCTAACAATAACAAAACGCTCTGTTGGACAAGTTGTGACCTGCACATTCACCACGCTGTGAGATAATCACGTGTAATTAAATAACGTTACGACACATGAAGCAAATACTCAGAACTACTTGCGCTTTTGAAATCACTCCGCCCAGCAGCCGTGTCTGAATGTAGTTCCGACTGTAATGTTACATTATTATCTCATAGCGTGGTGAATGTGCAGGTCACAACTTGTCCACCAGAGTGTTTTGGAGTTGTTGGATTGTGTATTTGATGAGTTTTGAGGAAGAGGGGACCTGCACCGTTCACCTCCATTGTGTTTGCTGAGCAGGTCGCGTCTCTGCACCTGGTATCTCAAAAGAACATGCAACGATAATTAAAGGTAATAAACCTACTGCTATGACTATAGGGATTATGGCAATAGGTGAATTTGCCAAAATGTTGAACTATCCCTTTAAAATCAGGAGAAATGTCTCAGAAGAGACTGCTGGTTAACATGTAACACGTCTTAATGGGCCGTGTTTCAGGCACAGTTTCAAACTTTGCTTCACTGAAATGAACAGAAACATATACTAAATAGGATCAGTTTAACTGGAAATCCGGTTTTATCAATGTACTGTACATGTGAGAGAAGCAAACTGATGAAGGGCTGATACTGGCTGACACAACATGATCATATCGTTTGTATGCAGTGTTTCCACAACAGTTTCAACCACATCCTCAATTTCACACATGCACAGACACAGTCCAGCCATCTATACAACAACGTGAGTCCAGTCCATCTCCCCACAGGTAGTCTATACAATAACAAAATCACATCTTATGTCAGGAGTCGACTTCACAATTAATTGTACATTGTCTACAGCTGAACCCATACTGCGCCTGTGCCTGCACACCTGACATTTAGTTTCAAGGTAAAATGAGTTAAAGAGCCAACAGAGTTCACTGACTGTACAGACCTGACCTCAGCAGAGCAGGAAGTGAGTCACGCAGGAAAGGCCGATCACTGCAAGGATTTAACCCAGTTTAAAAATGACAGTGCTTACTGTATTTATGAGCATTTTTATTTTATGATTTTGTCCGTGTTCGGCATAACTGGTGGTGTTTATTCTTAGAGGCCAGTTGAATGAGGGGGGGACGTGTGTGTGTGTGTGTGTCTGAGTGAAGGCATGTGTTGGCAGTGTGTGAGTGTGGGAGTGTGTGTGTTTGCAGCCAGTTCACCTTACAGCCTCTGCACAAGCCAGTCTGTCTCTGTGTGTCTGTCTGCACCTTTTGGACGGTCTCATTTTGTTAGATCGAACTATATTTATGCTTCATTACTGTGAACTGCACAGGCTTAAAGTCAGAATAAAACTGTGTTCATGGCTCCCCAGCTCCCAGTGTGGGGATGCTGTGGTTGTGATAATGTGCAACGTTTGGCTTTCACCAAACACCTTGTTCAGGTGAGATGTCATGTAAGTGGCTTTCTTTTTGCCACAAAGTAGTTTTAGTTTAATTTTAGTTATTTGCACCATAATAATGACACTAACAAAAACAGAAATGAAATGAATAGTAAGTGCGGGAGAGGTTAAAAACCCTATATGGGCTTATACAAAACACCTCCCCAAAAAATACGCAAAGATTCAAAAACAATTTAACAACAACAACAAAAAAGAAAGCAATACAAGTGCCTTATTATAACAAAAAGAGTCACAATAAAATTATGAAAAAATGTGGAAATGCTTCACGAAATGTAGCTGTCATATAGGCTACACCGTCTCTCCAATCTGAGCCTGTAAATCTATTTTATTACTTTATTTGACATGTTCTGCTTCCTTGTCAAAAACCTGGTGCCTACAGTCCATTACCCACAATGCAACTCAACCACTAACAGTTCAGTTGAGGTTTAGAGGGTAGCTACTAGTAGCAGCTAATATAATCTGGAGCCTCTGTCCTGCAGCAGAGCGAGCGAGCGAGCCGCAGCCGTCTGCTGCTGGCAACCTCACTGCTTCCAACCTCCACCACACCCCCCCCCCCCCCACCCCCCAGATTTCTTTCATTCTCAGACTTGTGGTCTTCGGCCCTAACAGACGCTAACTGCTCCCCCTGCAGCGGAAAAAGGCTCGATATGACTTTTTTTTTCACACAGAGACAGACTGACTGATGTTTACTGTAATTGACCATGAAAATCTTCCAGGGAGGGTGAATATACTTCTGAAAGGCGCTGCTGTAAACTGTAAACCCCCCCCCCACCCCACTGGCTTCACTCAGCACGGCTCGGTGTCCAACACTTTTGTCTGCTGCAGAATTTAAACTGCTCGTCCGTCACACTATCATGTTCCTTTTCCTCTTTGAAGAGCGGCGTTAGAGCGGCTGGAGACAGTTTGTAGCTCAGGACCTTGAGTCAGTCCACTCCACTCTACTAGTCACTGGCTCGGTGTGTTTAGTGTTGAATGAATGAATCACTATGTACGATCCATGATTTACAGGCATGAGCCACTGCTGAATCATGGCCTAATGACCTTTGCTGTGGTTGAATAGTTGTAGATGGACAGCGCACAATTAAAAGTAATTGCACCAGAGTTAGCTCATAGGTAATTTACATCTGTTGTCCCTGGACAGGTAGACAGAAGAAACAAAGACAGTCAAAACAACAAATACAATACATAAAAACAATACATAAAACGCCATCAGTGTGATAAATGCAATGAATACATGCCTGTCAATCATTGGTGGTTACACTTTTGTGCTGCTTTTAGCCAGAGCTTTAGGCTGGACTTAAATTCTGCTACGCTTCCTGAATGTGTTGGTATGGACTTGATGAAAGCAAAATGGGCAGAATGAGCTTTAGATGTTGCAGCTGTTTTTGATGTGTTATTGATCTTATTTATATATTTGTCACATTTATAGCCACAATCTACTCTCTCCCTGTCTCGGGTAGCTAAAACAATAACATCGACTGGCCTCAGCCTCTCACATTCAGATATTTTGTGGTTTTTGTTTCACTCTGCGCTGGTGGACTGGAAAAGCAAACACTAAAACATTATTTCTGTTTTGTTTTTTGTTTTTTTTACAGCAAGATGTGGAGAAGTTCTCCGACATCGAAAAGCTCTACCTCTACCTTAAGTTGCCTTCTGGCCCCAGCAGTAGCACTGATAAAAGGTAAGGCTACACCTGTTCCCTGATCATCAATCACTCACAGCATTTCTATCTGCGGCTATTAAAAAAAAAAAACAATTAGAAAGAAAGAACGCAAATCATTTTGTGTTACGTGTCTCTCCTCAGTGACCAGAGCGCCCTGTCATCGAGCCGCACACAGCAGATGCATGCGTTCAACTGGATCCGCAATCATTTAGAGGAATACCCAGAGACCTCTCTGCCCAAACAGGAGGTTTATGATGAATACAAGTATGTATTTTCTTCTTTTATAATACACTTTTTACAAGTTTTAATGAGAGTTAATGTTTTTGTAATTTCCATAACTAACCAATTTCACGCTCTCACAAAAATATAAAACACTCAGAGGCTGAAATAATCAGTTTCTTCTTGCATTACTTAACGGCAGACGATTTGTTTGCTCCTTATCAGTGATGTTTTACTTCACGGCTACTACTGTGCCACTTTCTTTCTCCTACAAATTACTGGCGGCTAAAGCGCCAGTATAAATAGACGCCGCAGGCATGAGAATCACAGCAGCATGTGCTGGTAATATTAGAATGGAAAGTCTGAGACAGCCATTGAAATGCTCTGACAGTGTTATGTAACTGCCTTTTTAACTCTACCAGAACAGAAATACAGCGGCCTCCAGAAATATTGGCGCCTTTAAGATAGACAGGTGATCAGGCTTTGAAGAGACTCTGCGTGCTTCACTTCAAAACAATGAAAACATTGTATTTTGTGCAAGTAATCACGTATGTCACAGCTGTTTTCAGATTTTATTACAATGACCACTCAAGTATTTCTAATTTAGTTAGTTCACGTGATATTCACTGTATTTTTACAGCCACATACCATGTAAAGTATTTAACTGAACTAGAATAAATAAAGACAAGTTAATCTCAACTGTGTGACTGACAAATGAAGGGAAAGTATCTGTATCCAAAGATCTAAATGGAGCTCAATGTGTGGCACTTATTCTGGGCTTGTAACGACGAAGGGCACTTTATATTAGATAGGAGAGGTGATATATGGAATCAATACCAAAACAGAAATATTAGCTGTTGATTGTCACTTAGAGTTTAGTTTACATGGGTCTTATTTTAGAAATATGTCAGCCTAAAGTTTCTATTATACAACTATTTCTCTGTTGTTGCAATTCTACACAGTATACGATTAAATAGATGATAACATAATAATATTACACCAGGAAAAAGTAACACAATTGTTGTTGTACAACACAATAAATCACCTTATGAGGCTGAAGAAACAAGTGAATTACTCAGTATTTACTCACCTATCAGTCACAGAGAAACATTATTATTCATCTGGAGTCATGTGTCTTTTAAGTGATGTTGAAAGCCGTTAAAAACAAAACAAAACAACAAGCTGACTAAAGCTTTGTGCAATTACAATTATTACAACCAATGTAATTAAATTGATTATACAATAGGGAAAAATAGTTAGTAATTTTAAAAGATATCAACATGTCTCATTCACCAAAAGATTGAGGGCACAGGCTGTGGTTTGGTCGATTACATCTGTTCTGTCTGTTTTGTGTTTCAGGAGCTTCTGTGACAATCTTAATTACCACCCACTGAGTGCTGCCGACTTCGGAAAAATGATGAAAAATGTCTTCCCGAACATGAAGGCGCGTCGACTTGGCATGAGAGGAAAATCAAAATATCCTTTACTGGAATGGATTGTAACGGTCTGGCCTCTGTCTCTGGTCACAGACCATCTGCTGTTGTAGTTCATAAGCTCTCTAAATATAGATGTGAAATGGAATAAAGTCCCCTCCGCCTCGGAAGCAGAAGCATAATACAGGGACCGACAGGGAGTCACCGTGATCTTGACCTTCACGGCTCATTCAGCACTCATTTATTTAATTATCATGTTTTGCTGAGGACATCAAAGTGTAAAACTTGTTTTATTATTATGACCTGACCTCCAGTCATTCAGGGCAATGAAATTATCATTGTGTGACATTGTTGGTAATTAGCTTCATTGGTTATGATGATGAGTTTTTTCATGTACTCAGTAAAACAGTTGTTTTAAAGAATATATAAAAGTACCAGCTCAGGATCAACATATAAAACACATGTTTAGTGTTTAAATGAGCCTAAACACACAACATCACAACATCATGAGAAATTATTTATGTAGCTGCCTTTCTATTTTCACTGAACCCCATGAAACACAGGAAATGATTCTGAAATTGTATTATATTTTTGTATTATAGTAAATGTGAAAAGATTTTATACCCTTTTTTTTTTTTTACCGTTAATAAACATTAGAGAGTCCCTGTTGTAAATCAAAATTTGAAAGTTCAGTAAAGATTACCACCTAAAGTTAATATAGAGTTCTCAATCACTGTGGCAGCAGCTCAGTGCTTCACACTGTAACATTTTTATTGCTCTTTCACACAGTGACTATTTTTGAAGAACAGATGGCGAAGCCTTAATCTATAAAAAAAAAAAAGCGTCAGTTTGTCATGATGGGTGTATTGGTCCTAAAGTATCGACCCATTATTAATATTCTTTTATTGGTTTGTTTCCTTGGCAAATTTAACTGGCAAATGTGACATGAATGAGACATTCACCATATTATTCTATATCTACCTTTATTGATATGTTTCATTGCCATCTGTTTATTTATCTTAACACCACATATTGTACATATTGCTATAGTGGACTAAGGAAGAGACCCTTTGTTCACATGCCATCGTTGCCCACTCTGGATCTCCATAAGACAGGAGAAGGAGTAAGAACATTTTTACACCCTACTTTTCTGTATTTCAGAATAATCTTGTTTGTGTCGCTGTTTTCTGACTAATTGTCCTGTTTTATGTGTGTGTGAAGCTCCAGTGTGACGTCCTGGAGTCTCCGGGCCAGCTGAGCGGCATCAAGGAGGAGGTGCGGTTTGCGGCCTGTGACCTGGTGTGTGAGTGGGCCCAGAAGGTGCTGAAACGTCAGTTCGATGCCGTGGAAGATCTGGCTCGCTTCCTGATCGACAGCCATTACATCAGCAACAAGTCCCTGGCAGCGCTCACCATAGTGACGGGCACAGCAGGTAGGACGATGTGGTTTTCTTTGCCTCGTGTGAATGGGGACATCTGGTGTTCTGCACCTGTTACTGCGCTTACTGCCTCCATCTGCCGCCCGCTGAGGTTGCATTTAAACCAGATTAGTTATGTGACTTTCTGCTTATACACACATATGATCAGTGAAGGAACAAATTCACATCCTTTACTCCATTTAAAGTATCTACAGCGGGGAAAATAAGTATTGAACGCATCAATATTTTTCTCAAGAAAATGTATTTCTAATAGAGCTATTGACATTAGATTTTCACCAGATGTCGGCAACAACCCAAGTAATGCACACATACAAAGAAATCCAAACATTTATGTCCATAAATTAAAGGAGAATTACGGTCATTTTCTAAGTAACGCTCTACAGCTCTAGGTCCCCAAGTGCGACCATAGGAAAAAAATCAGAGAAAGGTATGTGCAGACCATAGACTGTATATAAAAGACGAGTAGTTAGGTCTTCCAAGGAAGCGAGCTAGGTGACAAAAACACACATGTTAATGCTGCTCTCTCACATTCACAGAGTTATGCACACTCAGTGTTGTGTGTGGTAAGGAGCTGGTGGATGTTGCAAAGCATTTATAGTGATATATTGAGCATTAGAGGGCAAAGTCACCAACTGCCCCCATTACTTCGCTGTTTAACTGTAGTGTGGCGCAGCTAGCAGGAGGAGAGCTAGGTCCAGTCTGCACAGATTTTTCTCAGATTTTTTCCTATGGTCGCACTCAGGGACCTAGAGCTGTAGAGCGTTACTCAGAAAAAGACCGGAATTCTCCTTTAAGTTGTGTGTAATAAAGTGAAAAGACACAGGGAACAAGTATTGAACACATAGGTATGGAAAGCCAAGAAAGCAGCTGGAGTCTGTCAGTATTTAGAAAGTAATCCTGTCCCCTGTCAGTGCAAAGTAATATCAGCTGGTTTAGTCTAAATTGACCCCTATGAAAAGGTTTCTCATCACCAAGGTTTCACACAAGAGGCATCTCATGATGGGGAAAAGCAAAGAGCTTCACAAGACCTTCAGAAACTTATGTTGCAGAACGTACTGATGGCATCGGTTACAGACGTGTCTGAATGCACCGTTTTATCCGTTAGTGCCGTTATCAGGAACTGAAAACAACAACATTTCACCATAAACACGACGAGTCAAAAAAATACTCAGAAGAGTCGTCCAAGAGCCAAGGAGCACTGACAGAGATATTTAGAGAGACCTGGAATTAGCAGTTGTTTAAAACAAAAACAATGAGTAATGCACTCATGCAACTCAATAGTCTCTATGCATGTTCACCATGCAAGTCTATTAATACGCTCAATACTTATTTTCCCCGCTGTAAATCTAAATCCTCCTGCTTTTGTCTCTCCAGAGGTCAAGTCTCCACAGTCGGTCTCAGCGTTCATGCCGACCGCCGAGGCTCACTCCTTCCAGCCTCACGCCACAACCCTGTCGTCGCCTTCTGTCGATGCGAAGCAGCAGCTCCAGAGGAAGATCCAGAGGAAGCAGCAGCAGCAGGAGCAGAAGCTGCAGTCTCCTTCACCCGGAGAGGGACAGACGAAGAGGGCGGACGACAGCGGGCTGTGTGGGAGCCCCACTCCGCCGTCGCCTCAGCCGGCCATCGGCATCGTGGTGGCTGCTGTGCCGAGCCCCATCACGGTGAGAGAACAGGTTTATTTTTTAGAGAGGAGAGACGCTTTGGTGAAAACTCTGAGTTTCTTTCTTTTTTTATTAATTTTTTTTATTTACAGTTCTCAATTTAACAAGATATACACGAAAATATAGAAACATAGCTCCAAACCCTTTCCTTAACTCACCCACCAACAAACTGAGAGAGAGAGAGGAAGAGGGGAAAAAAAGACAATATTCAGTACTGATAACTTAAGATTAATTAATATATTATCTTAAAGCAGAAGTAAGCGATATATTTGTGTTAATATAAGTCTTAAATAGCAACAGCAATCACTTACATAGAGTGTTTGGACCGAAACACGGGTCTGTCAGTCCCTCTGCTCTGCTCTGAGCCGAGGAGAAAATTTTTCTCGTATCCTACAATTTTTATCCAATGAGGAGAGAGAACGGCATGAAGGGCTGTGTGTGCAGCCAAGGGATGCGCGTGAATGCGGTGACGTAGGACGAGGACTGTTATGGTGCGTTCAAGGAAACTCGTAACTCGTGTTTTTCCGACCTGTGAAGTCGTACCAGTTCGATCTGGTAGGAGTTCACGGGTCAGAAGTTACGAGTGGCCGTTATAGTGACTTTCACAGGTAAAACAGGTCGGAAAAACACGAGTGGGTTGCCTGAAACGCTACAAAGTCGTAAGTTGTGACTTGAAGCTGTAATTTACGGTTTCAAAAGCCTGCCTGGAACGCAGCATTAGCCAAAACGACCGGATCGCTTACTTCTGCTTTAACACTAGGATTCAAGTATTTCTCCTGAACCTCTGAAAATGTAATAGTTTTAACTTGTTTTCTTTTTTATCCAACTCGGACTCTTTCTGGTGCTATGTTCAGGGTTGACTTCCACAACCCAATTAATACATTTATTAAAATGAGTAGAGTCTGACTGTTAAAATGACACTGCATCTTAACCAGTCAATACATCAATATAATCAAAGTGATGCAAATTTATATTTAAATTATGTTTATAATGACAAATAATGATATATTTGACTGTAGTTATCACAGAGGAAATGTATCATCCATTTATGGTTGGGACATTATCGCTGCTGTTTCTATATATTTACACATTTAAAAAACACACATTTGCATGGTGTTTATAAAACCGCAGCTTTTACTAATTCATGAAGCATCTCAAAGCCAGAAACATCACTCAGGACCAACTATCCATACATGCAAACAGAAAGCGAAAACTGTTTCTTCATTTTATATTTACTATAGAATTAACTTTTTTTTTTAGACATATGGAATAATCTATCAATATGGTTATTATACCCACAGCAGTCTCTTCGGGTGTGAAATTTGAAGCTGTAAAAATACCAGAGAATCCAGTTGTTCCACTTTCTGATTGGCCTCTGCTTCCTTCAGGTGCAGAGGAGCCGACAGCTCATGTCTCCCAGTCCGGTGGGATCGATGGAGAGCAAAGTGCTGCCGATCAACTTCCAAATGGTGACGCAGCCGGTGAAACAGAGCCCCAAGACCCCGCAGAACATCCTGGCCAGTCCGGCGGGAGAACGCACGGCTCGGCAGCGCTACGCTCAAATCCTCCCCAAACCCTCGGCCACGACTGCTATCACCTTGCGCTCGCCCTCCACCATGATCATCGCCAACAGCCCCATTAAGACGGTGATGACTACGTGTCACCCCGTCAGTTTGGTCAAGATGACCGCCATATCGCTGGCGCCCAGCAGCGGCAACACCACCACCACGTCCCTCACCAACGCAGCCCTGCGGCCGGCGTCTGCAGGGATCAGCAGTTCTGCAGCTGGAGACGACGTCGCCTCCAGTCAGACCACGAGGAGCGCCTCCACGGTCCCCATCCTGGCCCCGGTAGCCCGGCCGGGGCAGACGACCGGCATCCAGGGCGTCGATGTTGAAATGGAAGTTGAAGCTATACATAAAAACAGTCAAACGCAAAAACCGAACTGTCTCAGTTTGTCTCAAGGAGCGACGGCGAACAGAGACTGCGGGGCTGTGCAGAGGGCCGCCAGCGTGCCCATACCTCAAACTAAAGGCTTCCTGAGTCTGGAGGAAACCATCTCTAAATGCAATGGAAAGTCCTCGAGCGTCAACACTGCAGCAGCAGCAGCAGCAGCGGCTGAGAGCGGCAACATGAGTGCTAATAACGCAAACTCTTTGCACTTCCCTCCCTCCACTCAGGGCAACAGTGCTCTTTCTTCAGCGAACACCAGCAGAGCAGCTTCATTCGGAGACAGCAGCAGCGTCACAGCAACAAAGGAAGGTTTCTTGTCCACTAAGAGCCTCAGGAAGCGCTCAGGCCTCAGCCCAGACCTCTCACCAATCAAGAGGGTTTTTATGCCGCAGCAGCAGCCAGCAGGGGGCGCCGCCGGTCTTGGATACGGCATCAGAGGCAACGCAGGCGGTTACGTCTCCAGGCCGGGAGCCCGAGCTAGACCTGAAAGTGCACCAGCAACCAGAGAGGTGGAGGTGAAAATGAACTCCACTCCATCCCATGCGTTCTGCACCTCCTCTTTCAGAGCCAGCGGCTTTTACTCTGTTGCCAAAACACAGAGCTTAATGCAGAGGAAAAACACTCCCACTGTTATGGAAACTAGCGCCTCGGTCAGTCACGCATTAATACAGCAACAGCAGGGGCACACAATGACTAACGTGCATATCGTACCTAATAACACCGGCCTCCAGACACAACATCCAGGTGATGGCAGGAGTTCGAACCCGACCCCCGGGGGCCTGGAAGGAGCTCAGCAACAAACCTTCCCTCAGTCCAACGCCGCCGCCGCCGCCGAACCCATGGAGTTCCTGAGCCAAGCGCCGCCGTCGTCCAGTCACCTCCCCATGCAGACGGACATGGACTACTTCACCTTTGACGACGACGTGACTCAGGACAGCATCGTGGAGGAGCTGGTGCAGATGGAGGAGCAGATGAAGCTCAACAACCTGCAGGAGTTCAGAGACTGCGTCGGCCTGCAGGCGCAGCAGGCCGTGGCGCCCGGCGGCATGATGCCCACCGGTCAGACCATGCCGGCTTTCTACCACAACAACAGCAACAACAACCCGATCCAAACTCCAACCCCGACTCCCACTCCCACGCCGACGTCGGAGATGATGGGAGGAGTCCAAGGCTTCAGCCCCTGCTCCCGCATGGCGTCCTCCACCACGCCGGTGGACAGCGCGCTGGGCAGCAGCCGCCACACGCCGGTCGGTACGCCGCACTCCAGCTGCAGCAGCACCACCGTGCCGCCCAGTCCGGTGGAGTGCAGGAACCCGTTCGCCTTCACGCCCATCAACTCCAGCATCACCGGTTTCCACGACGGCAGCACCGTCTCCAGCAGCCCCGTCAAGCCGATGCAGCGGCCGATGGCGACGCACCCGGACAAGACGAGGCTGGAGTGGATGAACAACAGCTACAACAGCAGCGGCGGCGTCGGCGGGAGCTTGAACAAGTCCAACAGCGGGATGGGAATCCTCCCCGGCTACCAAGGCCTGATCGACGACCATTTCCAAAAACCCCATGCCTTCGCCGTCCCTCACGCACGCCACCATGACGGCAACTTTGGCCGATTGACTCCGATCTCGCCCGTGCAGCAGCAGGTAGCGAACATGGCCAACATGACCAAGCAGGAGGGTTTTGCTGTGCCCGCGCCTCTGGATGGCAAAACCACCAACGTGCCTGTCGCAAATTTCCGATGTCGCAGCGTGAGCCCAGCTGTGCATCTGAGGAATTTCAGCGGGAGCGCAGGAAACGGCGGCCTTCCCAACGTCCTCCGATCTGTGGTGTCTCCCTTTAACTCTCCCGTGACGCCCGAGATGTCGAACATCTTTGCGAACAGCCAGACGAATCTCGGGGCGAGCAGCATGGCTCAGCGGAGCCGCTCCGTGCCGCTCAACATCATGATGCAGACCGAGGTCCTGCCAACGCGCCAACATTGCAACAGCAAGAACATCGGCAGCGTCCTCCTGAGCAAGCTGGACGGGGACCACGACGACGCTTTGCGAGGTCTGGGCATCAATAATTTATCCTCCAGCTACACTGCGCGAATGAACCTCACGCAGATCCTCGAGTCCGACCCCGGCCTCCCCTGCGCCGACGGCCACCTCGGCCTGATGACCTCCGACTGCACCAGCACATGCAAGATGCAGAGGCCGGATTACCTCATAGAAAACGCCATTAACGAACAAATGATCCTCTCCGCAAACGACAGCCAGATGCAATCAGCCTCTGGAGAGCATCAGCAGGCTCAGTCCATGTTGTTGAGCTTGAACAGGCAGCAGCAGCAAGAAGGTTTACGGCAGCAGCACCAGCAGCTGGATTTCAGCAGCACCGTCAAAGACCTGCTGACGGACAACGGCCTCGCTGCCGGCGGTCAGCTCATCGAACAGGTGTCGGAGCTGGCGACGGGTGGGCCGGACTTCCCGTGTGAAATCAGAATGACGTCAGAGCTCTCGAGTAGCATCAACGACCTTAACGCACTGGACACAAACCTGCTGTTCGACCCCAACCAGCAGCATGGGCAATATCAAAACGCTACTCCAGACGAGTTGGCGAATGACGCTCTGTTTCAGCAAATTACCGGCGAGACGGCGCATTCGAGCGGCCTCGACTGGTTGGAGAGCAAAGATCATCCAACCGTCGGTTTGATGGGCTGAGGGCTTAGCTTTTTAAAAGAGTGTGTTAATCTTTGGTTGGTGGTTTTGATTTTATTTATTTTCAGGCATTTACACTTTAATAATGCAACACTGGACACATTGAGGTTTGTCCAGTTTAAGTGCCAGACTGAACTGCAAAGATGCTGCAACTCTCTGATTAAAATGCTGGTCATTTCCCTTTAATCAGAGAACAACCCCTCACATTGTCTGATCAAGTGCATTTTCAACAGGTAAACACAGGTTACTGAAAAAAAAGAAAGAAGAAACCGAATCCTAATCCTGTCTTGTTATATTATGTTTGAATATGCAGTGTCAGTAATTTAAAGAAAAAAACAATATATATATGTGTGTGTGTCTACAATTGAGGAATTAATAAGGGTCTAACAACATCTACTAATATCATTGCATCTAAATCCAAGGCACTATCTTAAGGTACAAAATTACAAAATTGACTGTATTTGAGACATTTGTGTGTAAAGTCACTGGAAAAACTAAAATATGACTTGCACCAAGTATGAAGAAACTTGCCATCTGTGCAAGTGCAATCGTCTTTGTAGGAGCCTCAGGTGTCGGAGCCTGCAGCACTGTAGCAAACGAAGCATGTTTAAAAGTATAAACACGTGGAGTTCATAGAAATCTCATAAAGTGACAAAAGCTGAATTCATCCATGTAAATCCATTAAAAATAATCTCACGATGAGTCATCTCTGACTTTAAAAGAGTTTGCTTGGAACGTATATAGGGACGTGGCTGATTTACTAATACTAAATGTTTTATCTGTTTATCTAATCACAGATGTAATAGTTGAATATATGAAGAGTATCTTTTAGTACTTTGAAGTGTACCAGAGCCATAAAAGGAAGTGATATGAGTCATATAACTGTCATTTACAAAGTGATCATATGCCTAGTTATCATAGCCACATTGTCTAGGATTTTAAAGACTTATAGATAATGTCAATAATAATAATGATAATAACTGGCTTTTTATGCACATTTGCTTAATTGCTATACAATGTAATTGTAATTATGAAGCTCTAATCAATCCCTTTAATTTGCATGCAGAAGCAGCCTTTGTTCATTGTTTAATCCAAAGATATATTGAGAAATAACAGCCATATGAAAAAGATAATACAGATTCATGTCAAAGGAAGACAAAAGTTCTCTTTTTGGTTCTGAGTTTTTCAGTGTGGACACATTAAACCTGGAAGGAGCACTGAGGCAGTAAAATAGCTTTAATTATGCATCTGTTTACATGGCATTTATACTGCAATTATGTGATGTCACATAGGGCATCATGAAGCATTTAGTGATTAGGAAGTCCAAACACTGGGACAAAAACATCTATATAGGGATTAAAGTAAACCCCTTAGGGTAAGTTTCTGCACTTTTAGAGTAAGATTAAATAAAACCGATTGGAAGTTAAAGGGGAAAGTTTTCATCTCAAAATGAAAGGAACTAAATAAACACTTTAACTCATCAAACTGCACTGACAATCTCTAAGAGCTGTTTTTTCTTTACAAAAAGTAATGCACTGTGCTTGGTTTGGATGATAAAGGAATATTCTGACCTGAGAAATGAATCAAAATGTGTAACAGCTACAGTACTGATCAAATGTGAAAAGTCTTTTACATCTTCCACACCGATGATGAGCAGTGCGGAAAGAAGGGATGCAACCACTGGTTCAGAGGTGCTTCTGGGTGGTTTTTGGTTTCTGAGCCTTATGTCCATACCAAAGACTTTTGACTATAACCTGCAATAACATGCACTAATATCTTGGGTGTCTAATATAAATCTCCAATGTGACGGATGAGAACAGTTAAAACAAGCTTATTCTATCAAATGAAGGCTAAAAAAGTGAAAAAATTGCAGCACTGGAAGTGCATCAGTACAACATTATGGATTTTCTTCTTTTTTTTTTCAATTATTGTTACGATTGTTGATGCTTTTCTAAATCAAACAGGTAGATTGTGTTTTTATGGAGGGGAATAAAAATACACTGTAATGTATTCAGGATTCAGGAGTTTCCCTGTGTAGCTTTAGGTTCCCTGAGTGTATATTGTCGGTCACATTAACTTTGTTTGCTGTACAGATCGTTGTGGCCAGTTGTCCTGTGTGTTTTGTTTTACATTTATTTATTTAGAGTGTGCCGTTTGTACAGAAGGCATAACCTTGCAAACCACTTAACCTTGTGTACCGTATTCACAATAACTCGCACTGCTTCTTAGCATTATTTCACGTGTCATATTACCATTTATCATACACAGTACTTTATTTTTTCTGCAGATGATGGTGGATGATGAGAAAATTTACCAAAACCCTCAAGATTCAGCTTGTAAAAATGTAAAACCTTTCAGAACTGGATTTTTGGCAGAAAATTATCACACTTTAGATTTGCACACATTTTACAAAATTGAAATGAGACTATGCATGATTAGATGGTGTCATATTAGTGTCATCATATAATAACTGAATCTTTGAGTGTGTTGATAAATTGACGGTTGTTTTATACAGATTACAGAACTTTGAACTTCTGTAAAAGCAGATTGTATCATATAATCTCATCTCGATACTTGAGTATTCAGGAAAAACCTTTTCTTAACTGTGTGTATGTGAAAACATTTGCATTTATTTTGTCAGCACTCATGTTTGTGTTTATGAAGACGTTACCCTTCCTCTTGTTATAAGTGGTATAGAGCTGTAGAACTGCCCTCCACTGTAGTCACGTCGCTGTGCTCAGTCTACAGGGGACTGTTTTTGTTTTTTTTGTTTTTTTGCAATTTAGCAGGTGATTTTATAAGAGGAAGTGCTAATTGATACTGATTTTTAAAGACTTTTTTAACACTAATAAACATTTTTAAGTACTTCAGAATCCTGGAATTGTTTTTTCTTTAATATCTGCATAAAAATGAAAATAAAAGAATTCAACCTTTGTTATTCTTATGAGTGCATGAACTTTGGTGACCTCATATTCATATACACTGACACTTATATAACCTTCATACTGCATAAATCTTAATTTCTAAAATCTTAAATCTCAATACGTGTGTATTTCCAGTGCAAATTTTAATTTGAGGTAAATGTAAAACATTAAAGTTCTGCTCAATAATAGTTGCAACTCTGACATGAGCTCGAACGACATTTAAAGCCGTACTGGAAACCAGTCCCGGTCAAGTACAGTGGCGTGGCAGCTGAAACTTGAACTCTTTGTTTTCGGTGCACCAGTTCAAAACACTGTGCCCTGTCTGAGCAAAACTGACTGTTTGATTGATGACAGCCCAAAGAGCCACTGCCCTTTTCTGACTAACTGCTGTTTACGTTGCTTCAAACGTCCTGTGCTCGAGCCAAAAGTGGCTGCACACGATAACAGCTCACCAGATATGGTGCGGCCATTAACAATACGAGAAAAAAATCAATCCTGTGCAGCACTTACACAAAATCGTTGTAAATCTGGTTAATGTCACCACTCCCACTGTGGTGGCTGGTAACTGCTATGAACATTTAATCATTTAAAAACTGAACCAAAGTGACATTTTTGCACTTTAATTGGCTTTGTTTGTGCTTCTTACATATCCTCTACATTTATAGTACCTTCACTCCACATATTCATCTGAAAGCTTTATAGCTAAATACAGAATATAGAATGATGAGCACAATCTGTATAATTATTTACAAGGTGAGAATACTGGAAAATATTGCAGATTAATCTAACCCATATGTAAATTGATTGAAATTAGTTAGGTAATAAATCCAGTTTGCCTCAATAATAACAATATTTTAATGCATAGCAATGTAACTGACAGAAGATATTCTGTCTGAATAATATTTGCAGATAATACTTTTGTTCTTTAAAATAAATTCAAATGCATATCTTTATGTAGGAGTGTTACAGTACCACATATAGATAAATGCAAGCAGCACTGTCATCCATAGGGGGCGCCATGAATGAGGGAAGATGCTGTTTTTTTAATGTTTAACTTTTATTGTCTACTTATGCAGTAACATATAGGGCTGATGTCTTATGATCTCCAATCTTCTTAATCTGTCAAAATAAAGTTAACACTTGCGTGAGATTCATCAAGAGGTGTGACCATCAACTTACCGGTACACGTTACCGCCCATGAGTAAATGAAGATAGTGCGACCACATCCTCATACCAACATGTGACCATTACACATCTCAAAACTAAATTCTGATACAGTAAAGCAGAGCAAAAAAACTGTAGAGATTTTTGTGAAGGTATTTCAAACAAAACAGTTCTTAACACAAACATAATAATACAATTCAAACATGTCTGACCAATTGTTTGTACACTATACAGCGGGGAAAATAAGTATTGAACACGTCAACATTTTTCTCAGAAAATATATTTCTAATAGAGCTATTGACATGAAATTTTCACCAGATGTCGGCATCAACCCAAGTAATGCACACATACAAAGAAATCTGAACATTAATGTCCATAAATTAAGTTATGTGTAATAAAGTGAAATGACACAGGGAATAAGTATTGAACACATGAAGAAAAGGAGGCCATGGCGGTTGAGTGCATTACTTATTGTTTTCTCTGAAACAACTGTACCTGCTGATTCCAGGTCTTTCTGGAGCTCTCCACCAGTGGTCCTGGACTGTTAGGGAACCCTTCTGATTATTGTTTTGACTCTTCTGTCTGAAATCTTTGGTTGCGTAGGTCTTTAGACAGCTCTTAGACAGCTCTTTGCCATTACCTATCATGCAATACTTATTGTCTGACACCTTGGTGGTGAGAAACCTTTTTAAAAGGCATCAATCAGGACTAAACCAGCAGATATTACTTTGCACTGATAGGAGACAGGATTACATTCTAAATACTGACAAACTCCAGCTGCTTTCTTGGCTTTCCATACCTTTTTGCCCCTCCTTTTCTTCATGTGTTCAATACTTATTCCCTGTGTCATTTCACTTTATTACACATAACTTAATTTATGGACATTAATGTTTGGATTTCTTTGTATGTGTGCATTACTTGGGTTGATGCCGACATCTGGTGAAAATTTCATGTCAATAGCTCAATTAGAAATATATTTTCTGAGAAAAATGTTGATGTGTTCAATACTTATTTTCCCCGCTGTAAATACAGCTTTTTTGTTGCTGTTAGTAAATCTGACTGAGATAGAAGAGGGACATCAGGTCACTGACTTTACCTTAGTTATACTCCTTCCATATGACACAGATCAGTATCAAATCCAGTAAGAGTGTAATGATGTTTTTCCCAGTATGCAGCTGTGGCCTCTCCAAAGTTCCCACTGAAAAAACAAAACAAAAAAACATCCAATTTTGCACAGATATTAGAGAAATCAAAGCATAATGGGTAATTTATTAGCAAAAGTTAGGTTTTGATTCACATCTGAATCCCAGACTTGCCCTGCAACTCCCTTTATTTGGGAACCACAGGACTAAACTACCTAACAGCCAGAGGTGTATGTGATACTCAGATATAACATACGTTACTCAGTATACTCACTGAAAATGCATTAATATTTCAGTGTCTACAGTCTATGGTATCTACCCACTACAACAAAACTATCTAACTATATAGTAGTGATGTGATAGAGCCAGTTACCCACCTAAAAAAGCAGTAGCTATACCCACTAGGCCTACAACACCACTGCCAACAGCATTTAAGTAGTTAAACAAGAAGTTAACAACAATAAAAAGTAAACAAATCTTATTGCACAATTGTTTTGGCATCTGTTGAATGTAATATAAAATAATTAACTACTTAACTTTCACATTACTTTCCCAGTACTTTTCCAAAGCTGTAATGTCAGGGCGAAGGTAACAAACAGGGAGAGAGGAGGAGGAGGAGGAGGAGGAGGAGGAGGGGGAGGAAACAAGAGGAGGAGGAGAAGTAGGAGGAAGGAGGAGGAGGAAAAGGAGGAGGAGGATGGATAGAGCAGGGATACAGTAAGTGAAGACGGTGTCACAGTTAAGTGAAGGGTCAGGTTCACGGCTCCTACCAGCGTAACCTTACCCACACACATACGCACGAGGAGGAATAATAGAGGCGTAGTAACCGCACGCGAGGCGACCGACCCTCGTTGGCCGGACGACCGTCGTCAACCAACCAACGTCTTCTTCCTCTTCTCCTTCTTCTCCTCGTTGTCCGCTCGCTCTCTCTCTCTTTCTCTCTGGGAGGAAGAAGAAAAGGCGGGCGAGGAGGATATTATGATGGCTGCACTTTCTCCACAGATCCGAGGACTGCCCGCAGACGAGGTAAGATAATAATAAATCGGTTTTTCTCCCCTTTTTTTCTCTCCAGCCGTTAACGAGGCTGCTGCTCATGTGATCCAGCCGTTAGCCAGATAACTAGCTCACTAGGCTAACTGGCTAACAAGTTACCGTGGTTCATGTATGTGGGAAATGTTGTGAAGTCGACACAGTTTGAGCTTTGTCTCGGCTACTTTTGTCATTTAGAAAAAAGAAGAAAAAAAAAAAAGTCGACGAGATTGATAAGTCGTGACTTCCTATCCGTGACTTTTTTATTTATTTATTTTTTGTCACAGTAACGTTAGAGCTCCAGCTGTGCACTGTAGTTTATCAACCAGGAAACCCAACAACAACAGGCTTCTGACAGGCTGTTACCGCCTCCCTCCCTCTCTCCCTCAGTCAGTCAGTCAGTACTGAGCTTATTTCCCGTCCTCTTTCTTACACACAGCGACAACAACAATAACCAAACTCTCAAATATCTCATTAATGATCATTAATACTGTCAACTTCCCTGGGATCCAGACGCCAGTAAGTTAACGTTATGCTTTGGGGGCCCGTCGTTGTTGTTGTGTCGTTTCTATAACTTAGCACACACTAGATCGATTATTGCGAAATCTCGTGGTGATTCACTAACTTAACAACTAGGCTGGCTATTGACAGGAAATGTGCATGAGAGCCAACAAGTACTGTCAGGACATTACATCAGAGTCTCAGAGAAAAGTAACACTGATTGTACTGGGGGGGTGTGAACGGCGAGCATGTGACACTGACTGGACTGACTGATAATATACAGTGTATGGATGGACAGAGGCACCTTGTTGCGTCTACATAAGGGCCATAAAACCATGAGGTCATTAGCTGATGAGTTTGTTTTGACTAAATGGTAATTTTTTGGCAATTTTCAAGTAAAAATGTCACATAATTGTGGTTTGTTGCGTCTCTCGTATGAGGATTTTATTCTTTTACATGTCATACATCATAATAAACTCAATATCTTTGAGCTTTGAATAGTTGGACAAATGAAACAACTGTTTTGTTTTACTGTTTTCTGGCATTTTCCTAACAAAATGAATAACGGTAAAACTGATATGTCATTGGTTGATGTTGTGTTAGTGTGAAAATGTATGTTGATTGTATGTATTGTATGTTTTAAATATCTTCTGATTGATTTATTGACCAATCATCTGAGCTGTAATCAACACAGAACAATATTACCAGACAGGCACTGCCACTGTGTAACATCACATCAGAATTGAGTGTGGTCCTAATTTTTAGCATTAGTTCAATATCAGCACATCTTGTTTCATTGTTTATTTGCTTATCTCATTATTGAGTGCCCATGTCTTGTGTGGTTTTTATTGTTCATAAGTTTAATAGTATTTTTTATTTATCTTTTTTAGGATGACACCAGAATCTTAAAAGTGAAAGTCGTCGGTGGAATTGGACTGGCCAAAAAAGACATTCTTGGAGCCAGGTAAGTTACTTGTTTTCTTTAAAAAACTACCTTTGTATATGTGGTGATCATGCCCTGTCATTTTTTTTGTCTTATCTGTAGTAAGGCTCGACAATCAGACATTGCTCAAAACTCATCCTCTAAACTATAATAGTGACAGGAAGTTGGTGTTTGTTGATTTAAAGACAGTGATTCTTTTTATTAACAGCAGCCATTTGTCATTGAACCACAAATAAGTTTGTTTCATTAGTCTGTCATTTCCTGATAAATCCCATTAAGCCCTGTGTTGTTCACTGGCATATCTAAACATTTGGTTTATTGTGTAAGTACTGTATTTTTGTATTATTGGTTTAACTAATGGGCGAGAATTAGTTTGTTCTACTATTTTCAGATCAGGAATTTGCTATAAAAGAGGAGAAAATCCTTATGGTTAGGCAATCTCAAGTGAAACAAATGAAATCCACAATCAGCCTTACCAGGAATCTTAATGTAAAACACTCAACCGAAAATGTTTTCCTGGTAAATGTTGCGCAGACAGTGTGGTTTTTTGCAACAAAGGCATTTCCTCTAAAAGCAGGAATTGGGAGTAGGCTACAGTAAGTGCTGAATAGGTTAATCAGCATGTTGTTGGGAGTTTTAGTAACAACAAACAGTTCGTGACATTTCTGCCTTAATGTCTTGGTTATGACCTCTTAAAACCTTGTTTTTGTGCTACTTGTAGTTTTCTTTAAAACTCTTCATTAAAACCTCTCCATAACCCCGAATCATATTCTCACAATGTCATATAATCAAGATTCATGAAATAGTGATTCTGTCCGACTGTATACTTATGTTCATTCAGCTATAAGCTTAATCATTCATGTTACATCTCCCTGTTTTGTCTCTGATGTGATAAAATGACAAATGACAACTATTGCTGCAGACTTAAAGTGGCACTGATCCTGGGTAATGGACAATATAATTGATGGCTGTGGTTTTTATAGCGTCACAATGCCTCAAACTATTATAAAATAACAACTGCAGTCAGGTTTGTTTCGAGCATGGAGTAGCTGGACCCATTATGTTAATGTTTCTCGAGTCTGAGTGCAGGCCGTGATCTGATCAGAGAATAATGTGTAGTGTTTTTCTTCCCTTTGAAATCAAGTAGTGACTCGCAGCAGAACAATCACATAAACCACTAAAATGCAGAGAGCACAGAAAGTAGATAACAGTGCATAACACTTTGAATCTTTCCAGATGGATGTTCACTCATTACACAATGTGTCTAAATGTTTCCCACTAATTTCTTGCAGTGATCCATACACAAGGCTGTCCCTCTACGACCCCGTCAATGGAGAAATCACGAGTCTTCAGACTAAAACAATTAAAAAGGTGAGTAAGTGAATATCAGCTCTTTCAGCTATGGTTGCTTTATATGTGGTCTTGTAGGTATTTTATTTTGATGCAATTTTTATACGTCATCCCGTGTTACTTGCAGACACTGGACCCAAAATGGAACGAGGAATTCTTTTTCAGAGTAAGTGAAGTTTGAAGTCAATAACATCAAACATGTTTCTCTCTGGTGCTGTGTGAATGTCTAACCTTTTAGTGTAGTGT
This sequence comes from Trachurus japonicus, assembly GCF_045865225.1. Lineage (NCBI taxonomy): Eukaryota > Metazoa > Chordata > Actinopteri > Carangiformes > Carangidae > Trachurus > Trachurus japonicus. The sequence goes on from NC_140909.1 coordinate 12,143,208, forward strand.
ATGTTCCAGAAGATCATTGTGTTTTTTTTTTACAACAAAGACCTAAATTAATTTACTTTATGTAATCATATTCAACTATAATGAGTCACATTGTTGGTTGAACCCAGCATTGCATTTTTGCTTTACAGTTTATGTTACGTTTCAGGTTAATCCCAGTAAGCATCGTCTGCTCTTGGAGGTTTTTGATGAGAACCGCCTGGTGAGTAATTAAGTTGTATTCAACTTCTCTGTGTATAAATTTAATTATACTGAACTCTTGGGGCTGTAGCTTGTTGTGCTGAGATATCAGACTATAAATGTTAGAACAAAAAGGTGGTTAACCTTGGTAAATAGCAGTTACAATTACAGAAGTATGTGTTTTATGAACTGAATTGTTCTTAAAAACAAGCTCTTTACTGACGGGTCTACTGGCCCCGGAGACAATTTAAAGAGCTCCTTTGCTTTAGACTGACCCGTGGTAAGTGGCGGTTGTAACATTGATTTGGGTGAACAAACATCCTGAAACCAGCAAATAGTCTGACGAAGGTTTGGATACTCCAAAGTCAGTTGTGCACACGCCATGCAGAGCACCTGCATACAAAGTAATGTGTCACTTTTCTGTAGATGAAGGTATCCTCCAGTCAGTGTGCGCTTTTCATAACTGTAAATACGGGCAAATCTGGCTGCCTTAAGGGCGTTGTAAATGCTGCCGCCGCTTACACTTGTTGAAGAACATAACAAGAGTTGTATATGGTACAAGTAGATAATAATGGATATATTACGTGTAGAGTGGTATGTAGTAAATTGGTTTGTCGTGACACGTATACATAGGGTGTGTAGTTGTTCATTTTGGGTGGTTGTGTACTTGTTGATCGAGTTAAGCGATAGCCGACGGGCAGTGAATAAAGATGCCACTATCAACTGGTGTCCTCTTATTTAATGCACAGTTATCTGTGTAGAAAGGAGTCCTTTGATTGGTTATGCAGTGCACACTAAGCATTGAGCTGTTTCAACCCCAGTGTTGCCCTCTCTGGAGCCCTGCAGTTCTGTTTGGGGATATCTTTCAACCTGTCTTACTGGTTAAGTCTGCTCAGCAGCAAGGGAGGCTGTCAGAAGAGACAAGTGACAGCACAGCTATGTGTCAAATGTCCAGTTGTGATCATTCGTACAATATGTCATATTTCTACAACACTGTGCAGTAAAAAACAAAACCATGTGATTGTTTTGCTCCACTCTCTCTCTCTCTGTTTGTGTGTTGTGTCCTTGTAAAGTCTGTTTTTCCTCTGGTTCGTTTAGAAAGGAGCGTATGCAACGTTGAACAGATGCAGATGAACATGTTTTGGTGTAGATTTGATTTTTTGCAGTACCTCAGTAGGACACGCACACAAAAAAAAAATAGTCCACAGAGTCACATGCACATATAGACCAAGTAAACGTAGCTCCCTCTTCACTCTGTTATTTTTAGTTTGAATGTTTCTAGAATTTGTCACCGCGTCACAGGGTTAACAGTCACGTGGTAAAACAAACCCGGGTGTGACTGAATCAAATCTGCCTCGTCATTCTCCAGGTGGATTTGGGTGGTTATTTGGAGGGTGTGTCAGTGCTGCGAACGTGTTTCTGTGAACGTGTGTGTGTGTGTGTCTGGTATTCTGCCAAACAGAAATGCAGAGAGCAGCAGACAGGAAACCTATTTCTCTCACCAGGCAGCAGAGCAGAATGAAACTGGGTTACCCCGTCGTCCCTCTCGCAAGATATGACGTATGCTGTTTACCGGTCACACTGATAAATCCTAGTAATCCACATTTTGACCTTTCACCTAGTGCCATTGTGAGTTTCCTGTAACAGTACCATCAATCAGCATTTCAACAAAGAAATATCGAAGCGTGGCCTGGTAGATATGTGTGATATTTCTTTAGCAGATTTTAGGTTTTGCTTTTTCTAACACTTTCTCTTGTGCCACATTGTGCATTATGTCCTCTCTCTTTCAGCCCTTTGTCCAGACTAAAATGGTATTTTTATCCACCCCTATATGGACCTTTTCCAAATTGGCCTCAGAGTTGAAAACACTGGCTTGGTATTTCAGTGTGTATGGGGTAAATCACACAAATCAAATGAAACAAAACAATCCTCCTGCTGTACAAAACAGAAGGTGTAATAGGTGTAATCGGCCGACACTGTGTGTGTGTAGAATAGACAGGGACAAATTTCCTGTAATCATTGCTGTCATCAATGTTGTCATTCATCGGTGTTCATTGTGATTTTACCTCAACAGTCAGCTGCACTGACTGCCCCACTTCTCACCACATGTTGGCTGTGATGAGTGAGTTTGTTGTTTGCCAGCTAGAGATGATGAAATGTAACTGTTCTCTTGTTGTTCAGGTATTTAGCTGTAAACAGAGGCCTCCAACAAAAATGACCTGATGTGAATGTTATTTTCAGGGGAATACAGTTAATTATGTCATACCACATAAATGTAAATAGGTAGATGTTATGAAAGACTTTTACTAACAAAACACTTCACTGTTATTTTGAGAGTGATGTTGAACATTGCAGCTTCTGATCAGTCACTTTGTAAATGGTAGTTCAACACCTCTGCTGCTTGCCGATCAAGTTAGACTGTTTAGAGAAGGAGGAGAATGAAGACTTGAGGCTACACCTCCAGATACACCCTGCCGGCTTGAACCGTTGTCCGTTTTATATTATAAAGTACTTTTTTTTAATTTGGCGCAGGTACACTGTTGCAAGTCTTTTTCTCTCTTTTCGATCACGTTCTTTGGACCTCCAGATACCCCAGAGCTTCTTCCTGGTTTCAAGTTACCTCACCACGATGTGGAGACATACTCACAGATAGTAAACATCAAAAACAAAAACTTGCACTTTGGAAGATGTCATTTCAGAGCATGGATAGAGGTTATGAACGTAACATCACCATATGCAAAACCTGCTGTGTTTACTGTCTCGTCCATGAATTCAAATAGAGAGGGTGGGGTAATGGAAACACTGACAGAAATTGTAAACAACTGTTGTCCAACTGTCTGCACAAACAGATTCACAAAGAATTCAGGAAGAATTTTTTACAGACAGCTGAATGCTAGAGGGGGAAAAGGAGCAATGGTGCTTTGCAAATCAAATCCACTGTTTCCTGTAAAGAAAAAAAAGGAAACACATGGTCCAGACTTATGCTGGTAGTCAGACCTGTCCTCAGACAAGCAGAGTATGCTCTGAGGTATACTGTAGGTGTGATCAGGCTGATAAGTTTAAAAGTTTAAAAATAGAATCAGGCATTTACACATCTTCAGGCTGTATTCAGTGCACTTTATGCCACAGCTATACCGTGGGATATTTTACATGAGAGGTGAAGAGCCTGATTACCTTGTAGGTTTTTAGTACTACAGTACGTACAATTCATAAAACAATGACAAAACAAATAGAACAAACCGTTCCAGTAACAAGGAAATTGGATTTACGTATTTTTAAAAAATGATAATGGTCCAATTCGATAGTCTGTGTTTTATTCTAGAAAGAAATGAAGTAAGACACCAGTGAAAGTTCAAGATTAAGGCTCCATAGGAGGCAGATCGCAGTACTTAATTTATTAAACATACACATAATCCACAAGGATGAAAATAACAGTGGTTAATCAGATGATAAAGGCAGCGGTCAAAACATGTGAAGGTAAAAATAAAACCTTACTTTGTCTTTAACGAACAAGAACATTTGATAACTCTGAAGACATAATGAACGTTTTCAGTAGTTAATAATATTGACCTTAATAGTTATTGAGAATGAGTAGTGGCTCGCCGAGTTGCAGCACGTTGATCACAGAAAAACTGAACAGCTGTACTATATAGGACATACAGATAATGCTCCTGAAAGGTCACGCGGGGAGTCAACGAAAGATTCTTGTCAATATTTGGCTCAACAGATCCGACAGGACAGTGATTTCCAACGCTTACTTGTCGTCATCATCATTAATCATCTTGCTTCATCACTGAAAGTTGTTGTAGTCAACAGTAGCTTTTTATATCCATAAAATCTACAGCATTGCATTGTTACATAGTGCACATGTCATGAGCACCACTTTTTTGTTCCATTACTAAATAGTGGACAATGTAACACAGTCTTAGCAATATTATAGTAGATAGAAAGATACAGTCTGGGTGTAGCAACGTAATTTCAGCTGCTATTGACCATATTCACAGCGTCGCCATTTTTGCTTACAACGTCATCATTCGGGGTGGGAAGACTCACATAACGTTACCGTTAACGTTAGCAGTTGCGGCTAATGACGACTTACGTAACTCAAATCAGTTTAACCCAAATGTCGTTTTACTTAGATGTATATGGCCCGATGTCCCTTTGGACGTTAACAACCCATGCCTTCCTTAAATCTGTATCAACCGGAAAGCAATGAAAGGTTATCAGACTCCCGACATTTGTACGGTTTGCAGCCAGGGACTCAGCAGTTACGGTTTGTTTACCCACCCCGATTGATGACGTAAGGAAAGATGGCGACGCTGTGAACATGGTCAATATATCTGTGTCAACTAAAACCAACTGGTGGAGAAAAATCAACTATTTCTTGCCATAATTCTACATTCATAAAAAGTTGTCTCCTGTGTGGTGCTTTGTATGACTGGTACTGGTTTAATACCTGCTTACCAGCTGCTTATCAATACCATTATTGACGCACTTTTTAATGACATTCAAACGTGTTGACGAAAGAGTATCATTATATATAGCCTTTCCTTTTGTGTTTCCTTTGGGCATGACCATCGTTTGGTTGCAAACGTCACGTTTTATTATCGGCGCCTTACCTAATGACTTGGCATAACTGTGTGGTGTGCGTCACCCATCTTATCTTATAGCTTTCGCATCACCATCAATTAACCTGCTTTTGGCAAGATGAGCAATTAATATCCAGTCACGAGGTTTCCCATCAGCTCGTGGTGTTGGTTTAAAAAATAAACGATGAGGTCCACTGCAGACGTGATGTGTCTTCTCTGGTGAATCATGTTTTTATCCTGGCGGTGCCTCTTACTATTAAACATTATACTGATTTGGTAGCAGAGTAATGTCCTGAAATAGGTCTGTCTGGCTCAATAGGCTGCCATTAATAAATACTAGGACTGTCAACAGCCACGGAGAGGAAATCAGACCAGCACTGACTGTTACATGAGGTGTCATGTAACAGGTGTCATGTCACTGTCAAAGCAATCCCAGTTCTTTGTCATTCTTATCTGTCCACTGTAAAGACCAAAAAACATTTTATAGCTTTAGTTCTTCTCTTGCGTTTAATGACTCTTGCCGTCGACAATTTTCACAGGCTATGGAGAATTTCTTATGTGCCTGTTGTGCTATTTTGCAGCCCAGCTTTTAGTTTGAATCAGAATTATGTTGAAAGTCATTCCCTTTGATTTCCTGTAATTCAATAGCAGTGGGTAAAAATATTTGTGGGGGCACCAAGCAGCAGAAACATTAGAAGCAGAGTTGCAGCAGGAAGTAGGGTCTTGAGTGAGTGGCCTGAGGCAGATGTAACAGTTTGCTAGAGCTTCAAGTCTAAGATGCAACGCACAGAGCTACCATGTTGTTGTTCGTGTTTTTTTGTAGTTTTTTTTCCCCCCACTGGGGTAAACAGGAGTGAGGCGGCTGGGAAAGACAAGCTGTTAGGTATTAATCTGACTGGGACTCAAGAGGTACAGTTAACTAGCAGCTAAGCTCAAGTTGTAAAAACAGATCAGCACTGGACACTGTCCTTTTTTAAGATTCGGTGTTGTTTTGTTTGCCATATAGTGTTTGAGCTCCTTAAAGGGGCTAACCTACGGGAATGCTCTAGTTTCAAAGGTCGTATGTTTGGGTCATGCCTCCAAACAGAACCACTGACCTCTTCTGACTAAAAGCTGAGATCAGCCTGGAGAGGAATGTAGGTTGTCACCAGAGCTATTTTGGCAATGTACAGCCGCTAATGATTGTGATCACAGAGCAGAGCTCGGAGCAGTTGCTTTGCTTTCCTTTTTTCCTACCAGCAAGTTTGATCATGCAGCTCTCACTGGCGCTGCAGGGATTAGAGAGTTAAACGAATGGCACGTCGGCTCCGCTTGCATTTTGCGTCAAGGAGAAGCAACACGGACCCTCTATCAGAAAGCCTCAGCAGCCATGGTGAGGAGCGTGGAGTCAGTGTGTCAGCTCGTAGCCCCACAGAGAGTCTGGCGCACAGCTCTGTTCACTTGAAGGTGACTCCTCTGTCACCAGACTATGCTCATTTACAGCAGTACTCTTCAGTATTCATACCCAGGGTTAACACCGGTGGATGCAATAAGAAGAGCATTCTGCAAATCTCGCTTCAGCCTTGTGGTAAACTCGATGGAGAGCTGAATGGCGCTGTAGAGGATGGAGACCAGGGAGGTACTGAAGGAGGAGCAGGCACTGGCTCTGATGGAGGCTCATGCAGCAGCAGCATGGCCAGTGATGCCGGGTACTGTAGCAGCAACAGCATCTTTGAACCAGAGGCATCAGAAAAACACAGGACCACCCAGGAGAAGAGTCTACTCTGTCGCTGCAAGTCCAAGGTCCCACTAAGACGGTGCTCTTCCTTGGTTATATTTCCAAAGAGCCCCTGTAGCACCCCACCTGCTTCCCCTGTGAGTCCAGTGGCTCTACCTGCTCTCCCACCAGCGAGGGGGTCGCATGACGAGGAAGTGACTTGCAAAGGGTCCACCACGACGGCAATATGTGGCTACCATCTCCCAAAAGGAAGCTGTTTAGCCGGAGACACCAAGCACATGGTGCAATTTAATATTCCTTTACAGGATGAACCAAAATGCAAAATGGAGGACAGGAGTAAAGTAATGGAACTGTCATCAACTCTAGACAGATCTAATCGCCACTCTAGCAGCGTGCTGCTGCACTTCGCCCACCAGAGACCAATAATATCCGGGAAGGGAGCTACAACCACAGCGACTGTCAATATGGAATACCCTCCTGACCCAGCCACACAACCCGAGAGTGTACATGAACCTCACAAAAAACTGTATCGTAGTACTTCTGCTTGTTTGTTCTCCTCGACGAAACCATTGGAGAAAAACCATAACGTTTGTTTGTACAGAAAAGGCCAGGAAAGGGCAGAGGAAAAGCACTGTCACCATGCCATACAAAGGAGCTTTTCCCTGGAGGTGCCCTACGCCAACACTGGAATTTCATGTCATGTTTCGAACCCAAAACTTAGCAGCCCTTGCTCTCCACATGTGCACATTCATTTGTCTCCTTGCTGCCCAGCTAAGTTGCCCAGCTCTGTTACTGATTTAAGCTCAAGCCACAAAGTGAATAATACATCAAAGAGTCCAGGTCAAAACACCAAGGTGAGTGTGAAATTTCTTGACTGGAATTAGTTGATGCTGCTTGGCCACCGTGAATGAGCCAGAAAGCCCAAAACCAAACATTGACTTGACTGTTTTTTTCCAGATACATGAAATATAAAATCTTGTTGAACTGGTTAAAGCAGGTTACATGTTGCTTTGGTTCGACTGCTCAGGTCTACACATGTTAAATCCATAAATTGGTGATTTGCTAAATTTCAGATCTTTGATTTTTTGATGATAAACCAAAATCAAGAGATTCTTTTTCTGACATTGGAAAATTTTTAATATTGAAAAATAAGCTGTGGTAACATTGCTCTCCTTCACTGTTGCCGCCATTCAAATCCTTAAAACTCTGTTTACTCAGTGTCGGCCATTAGGCTCACCACAAGCTAAAGCGACATTCGGTAACTGAGAAGATCGCTACAGTTAAGTCATGCAATTAACAAGCCCAATGTGGACAAACATTCAGAGGTTTTCAGTTACATTACAGTAAATCCAATTGCACACTGGTTTCCAAGAAAAACATAAATGAGAACGAAAAGTTTTCACATTGCAAGTTTGTTTATCTGTTGTGTATGAGTGTGAACTCATCCTCAACTTTAGAATAGTTCTCCATTTTTATTATTCTGTTAGCGCTATGAGTAATCGTCTTAAGTATTTACCCGTGCTAATTTTAGTGGTGGGAAAAGCAGTACCCCTTGCTGATATAAATAAAGTGCCTCTGAAATATTCCCCCTGACTCCAGATAGTCTGGTGGTCTGAAGCACTGCCCAGTCCCGTGGATTCAAATTTAACAGCATGATACTAGAGCAGCGCACAGTCATGTCAGCCATCTGTGGACATGGTGTGTGTGTCTGTGAGTGTGTGTGTGTGTGTGTGTGTGTTGGTGCTGGTAATGTAATGTAGGCAAGATGGAAGCCTGAGCCTTTCCCAGTAAAAGGGGTGGTGTGTTCCTTCCTTATGGGTCCCGCTGCCAGGCAGTGTTTGTGAAGTATCAGGTGTCAGCCCCCCACCCCACCCCTGCATTTAGCAGGTTGTCAAGTGAGAAGTCTCCTCCAGTAATTAGCCAGTTCACTTACTTTTTAAATGTCTAAATTTGCTTTTGTAAATGTAGATTGTATTGTCATGCTTTAAAACGCATCCAAAAGTTTCACTGGCGACAAATAGAAACAAGTATCAAGTATATTACACCTGTATTTTTGCACTTTAACTTTCATGTTCATACTGTAGTCCTTCAAGCATAGTTAGTCTAGTGTCATGTCACACACCTCCCTCTTGGAAGTCTGCATCAAATACTACACACCTTCGTTTACATTTGTGCCCATTCACAGCGGAGCAACAACAGTGTGATTCAGACTCTTAAGGTGACTTTAATCAAGTACATGATCATTTAAACAACAAGGAAACACATGCAAAAGTGTTTCTCATATCTTTTAAATGAAAATATTTTAAAGTAATTGGTGCTGCTGACTTTATTGACTTAATGTGGCTAAATGAGCTTTGTGTTCGCAAATTAGTCACCCAGTGCGTACAAATCAAACAACGTTTAAATCCAATGTTTATATATCTACCAGAGAGAATTTTTGATTTAAGATGATAATTCTGTCAGACAATGATGAAACAAAAACAAAATTTACCCTATCCCTAGACCTACAGTATACAGGCCAGATGTTTGTGTTGGTGCTGGTTTCTTTCAGGGTTATATATATATATAAACTTTATTTCAGACACAGGTCCATATCACAATCAATATTGACTTGTTCAAATGCTATTTCAAATGCTATTTCAAAATCAAAGGAAAAAAACAAACTGTTTAGCTGGACTATGTCACTTGTGATGCATCTGGCTGTGGTGTTTAAAAAGAATCATGTAATGGAAAATTTTATGAAAATTTCAGGTCTGCTGTTCTTATCTACAGTGCCCTCATAACCTCTTATATCATGTCATGAGTAAATGAACAACCAGCTTTGGCCACAGTACCTACACCAGTCGGGTGAGAGTGAACCAGAAATCTCTTTGCTGTTTGAAAAGTTTATAGCCTTACAAAACCTAATGAAGGTATAGGCTAATTTAGCTCTTTAATAAGTGAATGATTTGATAAATTACTAAGAGGTTGTGGTCTTCGGAAATTTTAATTATGCTAAATTTTGGGCCAACAATTAATTCCAGGATGTAACATTGAACATAACCTACTTGCCATTGTTGACCATCCAAGTTTTGAAGTTTTGTACCGCTGCCGCAGTGTTTGAAGTGGGGGGGTGGGGTGGGCGGCTGCATTTCCTTGTTAAAGCCGGAACTCAAATTCCTTTAAAAGTGATAACATGGTTTAAAGAGATCAGTCACCCATTATAACAAGACAGGACAAGGTCAAATCCCGGTAAATGGCTGGACCATGTCATAGTCATAGGCTGTTTATATTCTGTCTTATGTCAGCCCTTTATCCGTTAGCTTCTCTCCCTTCCTCTGTTCCCACATATGCAGTATTAAAAAAACAGTCCAGTTATCAACGAAGCAGGTCTCATTCACATGGTTTACTGCTTCTGGTGTCAGATACTAAAACAGGTTTGAAACTCTGACTTAAACGTGAGACAACTAAGTGTCATCGTCTTCCAAGTAATTTTCAAGCTGCTCTGCTGCTGTTTCATGTGTGTTTGTTATTTCCTTGGATCAAACTATTGGTTCACCAGTCCTGTTGTTGTTGTTGTTGTTATCAGCAGCCGTGGTCGCTTCTATATATTTTTTAGTGTCCAGGATATGCAATAGCAAGTCATCTGCTTAGATCACAGCTAATATACAATATTGTTCAGAAGGCGCAGGAAAAGTGAACTGCATGGACACTGCATTTGTGGAACTATGAAAAGTCAGTCATTAGTGATTATAGGGCTGGTGCAGCCAAAAAACAAAAAAATTGTCCTTTCCCCCTCATGCTCAACACCAAGCTTAAGTTTTAGGTTTTAAACTGTTGGTAAAATGGAATATAGCCTGCAGTCAGGAAAAACATGAAGTCTTTCTTCATTTTGGCGTTAAAATAAATATGCTATGTTTATATATTCTCCTGCAGCATAACAAATGAAGGTTGCAGGCAGCACAACGTTAAGTGTCTGTCTCCTGCAATGAAAGCAAATGGTTCCAGGTCTGGAAAACCAGAACCTCGTCTCACACCAGTTTACATTTTTGACTTAACTTTTTCACAACAAACAACAGAGGCCCTCACAGCTCTGGCAGTCTCATGAGCCAGCTTTCATTTCCCTGCTAAGCATGTTTGCCAAAATATAACTTTTCTTTAGCTTGCTTTATGGCACCGCTCCATTAACATTAGCCGTGTAGCTCTTAAGAAGTTTAAGTTTCACAAGCTGCAGTCCACCTGTCAAAAGTAGTTTGTCGTTGCCGAGCCGAGATGGATATCGTTTAGCTTTCTTTCAGATACCAAAACATGTGTCTGTAGCCGACCGTTTGCCACGGCCTCTTTCAGTATGGGGTCAGCGCTGCTTAATGCCACATGCTAAACTGAGTCGCTTTTAGTGTCACATGACTCTTCAGGGATGCTCTGAATGATTTTTCATCTATGATTATCTTTTTTATCTTGGGCAGTCTTTTCATTTGTCCAAAGTATCCTCTTACTCTTTGTTAAGCTTGGCCTCATCTCACCCTACAATCCAGGAAGCTTCTGTCTGTCAGAGATATATGAATGGTCTTGTGAGGGTTTTAATCAGCAGGGACTTCTGTCAGCATTAGCCTTTAGCTCCATATCAATTTCTGTTTATGAGTTGAGGTTATTAAGCTGTGGGGTCAGTTGCCCAATTAGTCTGTGATAGTGCAGTTTGGGTTTGATCATCTGAGCAGAGTGTTACATGTTATGAACGACAGTAGAAAATGGTTTAATATTGTTATATTGTTGTTATTGTAAACTACAGAATCAATGGGTGACGTGTTCTTGGGTTATTATAAGAAATTCACTGTGGTTTTAGAGTTAGAGGACCTGGGCAACAATGTTATGATATGAGATAAGTCATGCAGACAACATGTGACACACTGAAGTTCAGCAATGTCCTTTTATTGTGTCGCATTTAGTCGAAATGAGGTCTTCATTTTCTCCTCATTACTCACATTAACTGTTGTGATCATACACAACCAGAAGGAAATGCGTGACTATGTTCTATATGAAAACACTACATATACTGTTTGTACTATATACACGTATCTATCCCCAGTTCACTGGTCGTTGTAGAGGCCATATGTAAATAACACCAATATACAACAAACTTTGACTTCCTTTGACTGACCACGCCTGTGGGATGTGGAAAGAAATATATCCTGGGAGCTCATACAGTGTTGCGAGTCCTTTCTTGTTTTTTGAAGATATATATCCGACATTAATGACAGTAGTACTGAAGCTTGAAAACAGATTTTAAAAAAATTTGTATTTTCAAGGTCCTCACTTTCAAGGAAACACAGCAAAGTGTACAAAGTTTATAGTAACTCACTGAAATGGCAATATAACAAACACTGGAGAATAGATAGATAGATAGATAGATAGATAGATAGATAGATAGATAGATAGATAGATAGATAGATAGATAGATAGATAGATAGATAGATAGATAGATAGATAGATAGATAGATAGATAGATAGATAGATAGATAGATAGATAGATAGATTTAATTTATAATTAAAACTGCATTTAAAAAAACAGACAAATTAAAAAGGGAATTTGAAACTGAAGTGCTGCATAAAGAAAAATCAGCACATTTTTCACTCATTTTCAATTTTTTGTTATTTGCACTTCTACTTTGTACACTATGATCTCCATTTCATCAGAGTGATTTTCAGTAAGTGCCGCCATTGAAGAAGATTTAATTCCCTAATCAACAAAATTACAAGCAATCTGTAGCATAGATTAAAAAAAAAAAGAAATCATCCCTGGACCACCAGTGACCTCTGCTCATTAAACTCACTCTAAGAAATGGGACCTGCTGTTGTACCGTAGTTAGAATTTGTCGCAGATACTTGAATGGGTTTCATGAATGTAAATGTTATTCTGACTGGTCACTCCTGATGAACATGTAGCGTTTGACCTAGATTGTATCACTGTTCGTAGTCACACTGTTAGAAGTACAAAGCCAGGACAAAGGAGTCTTCCGTATATATTTGCCTATGTAAACGCTCTATACCACCGTTACACAGTCTGACCTGCTGGGGTGTTAATTTGGTCGCAGAGTTGGCTCTCACACTGCAGAGTGTTAGCCCTCTCTGCCTTCAAGGCTGTAACGGCTGCCGTAAAGGCACGCAGTGAATGTGCGACGCGTTCAAAGCAAAGACAATTTATCTGACAAATGCTTCATTATTTTGGTCACAGCCTCTCTAGCACTAACACAGAGCAGCCATTCACTTCTGGGCTGGTAGTCTGGGCTACATACTAAATATATATGGAAATAGACAAGAGTCAACTGCCTGACATTGTCTCAAGTAGGAGAATGGTGCAGTGTTAGTGCAGAGGATAAGAGAGAGCTTCGGTCTGTTCTGCTGTCTAATGATGAGGAAAGTTTACTGGAAAGAAGGGAGCAAATGTCACAAGAAATAGTGAATCATAGATAGATGTCCTGACACAACAGAAATAGGAAATGAAATATCACTAAAATCTTTTCTAAAGATGGTGTCATGAAGAGCAGATAACAATGACTGTTTTTTTCACTCTCTCTGTCTCTGTCAGACACGTGATGACTTTCTGGGACAGGTGGACGTCCCCTTGAATCAGATACCGGTGAGTCCTAGGTTGCAGGAAATCCTTGTTCTTTTGTTTTTTGCATGTCATTGTCTCATTGTAAGTTGAGTGCATTTTGTTTTTGCTGTACCTTTTTTTTTTTTTTTTTTTTACTGTACATGCTCTCGACCTCAAATTCACCCACACTGCCATTTAAATATAAACACGAATACCCTTAGTCGAGTGTCTGTTCCACATCGTTGTCTATAGTTTTGGAAACACAGTCGGTCATGTTTATGTTACAGCCTTGCTTTTGTTTTATTATAAATACAACACCCACATTAGCCCACATGGTACACTGTCATTGTTGTTAAATGTAATAGTATCTTTAAATATACTTTGTTATGATACTTTGCCAAGCAGTAGGTTTATTTTGCAGCTCTGAAAGTGTTAGAATTAAAGTTTTTTTTGTTTCTTGTTTGTTTCTCAGACAGAAAATCCTAATACAGAAAGGCCATACACATTCAAGGATTTTCTGCTTCACCCACGAAGGTTGGCATGATTTCATTGTTATTTAATTGTTTGTTTTTTTCCTGTTTTACATTCCATTTTTACATATATATTTATTTGAAGGAACAATGATAGGCCAAAGTTCATATTTTATTCTCAATCATTGCTGACAGTATTTATTTCTTGCTCGTTCAAAAACGTCTTCTGTTTCTCATGCAGCCACAAGTCCAGAGTCAAAGGTCATTTACGTCTCAAAATGACCTACCTGCCAAAAAACTCTGGCTCAGAGGAGGAAACAGCAGATCAGACTGAAGATGCCGACGTAAGTTTGGCTAATATCACACACAAACAAATATCACTCATCACCCTCCTGTAACTGAACCAAAGCATCATAGATTTCTGTTCACGGTCCTTTATGAATTTACAATATAAACCAGATTCTGACATTTAATTGTTGTATATTTACCCAGAATAAAATTGAAGGTGACCGTAAAAAGAAAGGCAACCTCCAAAATAGCTGTGGGGTATTTTTTGCAAGATTTTGTTTTCTTTACTTGCACGTGTATTTGAGTAACAGCAAGTGTGATCGAACTGTAACTGTGAACAATATAAATTAATTAATACAATTCTGCACATTTTTACCCAGATCTATACAAAAAAACACACTGATGCATGTTTATTAGCTGCAACATGACAAGGATCATATTGAAAACACATACAGAATCTTGGCATTGTTATTGTATTCAGCAATCAATGGTCACTAGTAATATGAGCTGTTTGAGATTGAATTGCATTGGTAAGTCGATGAATCCATTTCATATTTAAACCACCGTGTCATTTTCTTTAGAATGAGTTTCAGCCAACTGAAAGCTCTAGTCCTCATCTGAGCCAGTGAACTTTCCCCTGGCTGCCAAGGCGTTTTGAAAGCGTGTAATTAAGCAGCTGGTTTTAGGATATTATCTCTGTCCAATTGATGCCACGCCGAATTTAAATTTTTCAAAACATGTTGTGCAGCCTGGTTGGGAGCTTCTGGAGACTCAGGACATGTCTGGGCCCAGGCAAAGCCAGTTGCTGCCCCCTCTGCCCCCTGGCTGGGAAGAGCGTCAAGACAACCTGGGAAGGATCTACTTTGTCAATCACGAGAGCAGAACCACACAGTGGCAACGACCCACAATACAGTAAGACTTCTCCCATGGTCCAAGCAAAGATACACCACTGTCATTGGTGGTACAGTACTGATGTGTGTGTCCTGAACAGGGACAGTGATTTGGAGATGCAAAGAAGACAGAGAAATAACACGGACGTGGAGCATGCATTTATTACGCGCAGGCAGATCTCAGACCCTGATGAAAACACCGCACAGGACACCACACAGGAGTCTCCTGAGGTAAACACAACTTTTTCTTTTTATAAATTTCCATTATTGTTGAGATCTACCTGTTTGGTGTCATTAAGCTCATTATCGTAATTTTATGACGGTAACTTAAAGAGAAACTATGCAGGATTTTTCCCGTGGCTAGGCTACCTTTTTACCTTAAAGCAGAAGTAAGCGGAATATTTGTGTTAATATAAGTGAACTATATAAGTATATAGTTATATCTTCCGACAGCAATCACTTATATAGAGTGTTTGGTCTGAAACACGGGTCTGCCAGTCACTCTGCTCTGCTGTAAGCCAAGGAGAAAACGTTTCTTGTATCCTACAACCTTTATCCAATGAGGAGAGAGAACGGCATAGTGCAGCCAAGGGATGCGCGTGAATGTGGTGATGTAGGGACGAGGGCAGGGACTGCTAACTCCATCGGCTGACAAGAAGTTAGCCAAAACGACTGGATCGCTTACTTCTGCTTTAATTAAAAAGATCTGGAGTAATTGTGATGGTTAAATACATGACTTGTGACTTGTGAATGGAGGCTCTCTACCTTCCACCTGGCGTCTCACCTGGCCACCGCCCCAGCTCTTGTCTCTGCAGCTTCGGCACACAAACGCACTCCATTACCTGCGATCTTTTGTTTATGACAGTTAAGACTACACAAACATACAGGTCGTAACATTGTGTATGTTATATAACGTTATCCACCGCTCCATGTATTGATTTTAGCGACCAAACTTGCATAGTTCTTCAGCTCAGTTTTATTTAATGTCCCAAACAGCATTTTGGGTTGCAGCTCATAGGATCACAGAAAAAAAGCATTAAAACATAAGCATAGAAACGCAAAATGACATAGAAACACACATCAGTATAAATAGCATGTGCACAGACAAGGCACTGTATAAGATATAAGATCCAGGATAACACTGTTAACTGTTAGTCAGGTAAAGTGTATAAGTATAAAGTGAGTATAAATAAAGGCAGCAACTTTAGACTCCAGAATTAAAAAGTAAAAACCCCACTGTACACTACCTGTGCAGCACCAAACCACAGAGAGACACATCTGGTGAACATAGAGGGGAATTTAATGGTTTAAGTGCCAAATATTTTCCCTCGGGAGTTGGTAGAGGCAGAAAACAAAGCTACATGGAGAGGAGAGTGAAAATTGGGCTCAAAGAATAGAAGAATATTCACATATCCTGTCCACAACACAATAAAAAAAATGCTTATTGTGTGAGGAATGGGGGAGGTTTGTTTTGTTATCTCTGCAGTGGCAGTGGGGGTCATAGCAGCGTAGTCCAGAGGCCTGTACTGCAGAGCTCAGCGTCCTAACAACTCGCACACGCACATGATGATGATTATCGGCTCAACTCAACTTTCCTGAGTGCGTTCACATAAAAATGAGCAGTGTTTGCAGCATATGACCTGCCGTAAACAGGGACTACAGCCTGGTCTTTAGCAAAGTGCATGGAGCATTTAAGCAAAATACAAACTAACTGCTTCAATGAATTCTTGTGGTGTGAATCAGTTCAACCGTTTCAGTTGGAGAAAATGAAAAAACTTAACTTTCATTTTGTTTCAATGTATTCCATTCAGGGTTTACATACAGTGCTTCACATGATTGCACATTCAGTATTTACATGATGTACACATAATCACCATAAATGAAAAGGAGCAGGATGAAGAAAAACTTACAGTACCTGCCCCTTTCTTTAGTTATAATTGCATTGGCTTAGTATCAACACCAATATTATACACTATTTCAATAGTAACAACAAGAAAACAACAAACAACAAAATAGCAATGGACACAGCTCGTCTATCTATCTTTTTTCCCTTCTTTTTCTCTTTCTCCTTTTTTGTAGGCACTTATTTTTTCTTTTTTAAACATTTCTTTCAATTCTTTTGCAACAAGTGCTGGACCTCTATGCTTCAATCAGTCTCTGTTGTAGGATGATGATATACAAAAGCCCAACGAAATGGCTTTGACACATCATTAATGCTCTGTACTTTATTGTTGCTTTATCTCTTTTCTTTTCTTGTCATGTTTCTTTTTAAATGTTCTTATTTTATTTTAATATTCCTTCTTTTATTGTGAAGCACTTTGAGCTACAATATATTGTGTGAAATGTGCTTTACAAATAAAGTGTATTATTATTATCTTGAATGCACCCTCCTCAGGAGTGGGTTACAGTATATGTGCAGCTTGAGTTACCATGGTGATTTACCTTGGTAAGAAGTGAGCCACTGTCATAATAACTCTTCAAAACCAGGGTTAAGATTTGAACCTCTTAGACCAGGCCTCTGTGGGAGTTTTAGCACAAGCACTTGAGGAAAACCACTGTCAACAACACTAAACAAACCAACATGTAGGTTTGCCACAGAACAGAGCTGCACTCCGACACTGCACACATAAACTGGTTAATTCGTCATTCCGTCATGACCTTGAATCACCTCACCGGTGTGTCCTCTCTCTCTCTCTCTCTCTCTCCAACCTTGTAGAGCTGGGAGGTGATTACAGAGGATGAGTCCACGTTGTACCACAGCAACAACCAACAGCCAATGTCACCTTCAGCCCAAACGCCTGTGGAGTATCACTCCTTCTGTGGTGACCTGAGAAACATGCAAGTTTCTGCAGCCACAGCTGGCGAGCAGCGCACCTCCCAGACGGTGAGTCATTGTTGTGCACAGCATAAGGTTCTGGTTACCAAAAATTAGAGGGGGAGAGACTTTTTTAATGAGATTAATATGAACCATGAGCTTTCACAGGGAGTGGAAAGTATCTTTGCATTAATTGGCCAAGTAACGACTGTTGTCTTTCAAAATGTTGCAGGATCACGCTAGTAATTCAAGCCATTCCAGTCTCAGAGGAAGTGCCCAGACTTCAGCCAGAGAGGAACATCCTGTTAATCCTGTGGTGAGTGTTTCAGTCTCTGTTGAAATGACCCCTGCCCACATTCTGTGTTTTCATCAGCATGTTGCTGTGTCAGTGTACAGACAAAAGTGTTCAAGTCTCACAGGTATTTTCTTCAATGGTCAAGGCTTCTGTCACTTCCTGTTGTGTGGAAGTTAAGAAATAGTATTCATTAGGCCATTGAGCTTGAGGTTTTCAGTTTTGATCACTGGTTTCGTTTTCATGTCATTCAATAGCAGTTTCCAGCCTCAGCTGGGCTCCCTCCAGGCTGGGAGGAGAAGAGGGACAGTAAAGGAAGACGCTACTTTGTCAACCACCACAGTCGAATTACGACATGGACACGACCCCTCATTCAGGTACACAGTTTTAAGTATTTTTGTGCCTTTAATTGATAGGACAGCTGTAGAGAGACAGGAAATGGGGAAACAGAGAGTGGGGGAATGACATGCAGCAAAGGGCCACTGCTGCGGCGAGGACTATAGCCTCTACCCACTGAGCTAAATGACACCCCTCAGCGGGCTTTTTTATTTATACTGTCATACGGACACCTTGCATGTCAATTTTTATACCTTTTTAACTAAAATCCAAAGATATACTTTTTTCTTTTGCACAGAAAACCTCGGAGTTACCAGCAGCGCGGAGTGGTGCAGGTTCATCCCAAAGCCCCACACCGCCCCAAATTGTGTCCCCTGAGGCGTCTCCTCAGCACACCCCAAGTCCTGAGGGCACATCAGGCTTGCCAACCGGATGGGAAGTTCGCAGCGCTCCCAATGGAAGACCCTTCTTCATCGACCACAATACAAAGACGACTACCTGGGTGAGAGAGCAACGCACATTATAGGGCTTCTCTCTTGGGGGAGCAGCTTCTCTAATGTCCACTAGCGGCTGGTTTTTAAAGAATGTCAGTAGAAAAACATCCAGCAACAGATGCAAAGCCAGTAGTTTTTTATTTCCACAACAAGAAAGTGTCCCATTTAACTTATCTGAACTTGAGTTATGTAAAATATGTGAATAACAGAGTCTCTTTCACTATCACTGACTTTCTTGTGTGAGCATTTCCTGTTGGACTGAAACAATGCCTGTCTTGTTTTCCTTTCGAACAGGAAGATCCCAGGCTAAAGATTCCTGTACAGATGAGGAGGAGACCCTCACTTGACCCTTCTGATCTCGGTGCTATGCCAGTAAGTTAATCAATTACAGGAAATCATCTACCAATCAATTGGAAAACATTGATCACTTTAGATCTCAGGCAAAAACGTTGAACAGTGTTCCTCAATGTGCTCAGTGTTGTTATATATTACCAGACCTGACAGGGCAGTCTATTGTATGTAATAGTCTAAATGCACCTTTTTGTCTTCATTTCGCAGCCTGGTTGGGAGGAGAGAGTCCACACTGATGGGAGGATATTCTACATAGATCACAGTGCGTCAAACGTTGAATACTAAAAAAAAGACATTTATGACTCATTTGATAATGAGTGTCTTCTCTGTTATTTATTTATATATTAATGGCCTCTGATGATTTTATTTCTTAGACACCAGGACCACACAATGGGATGATCCCAGATTACAGAACTCAGCTATAACTGGACCAGTGAGTATCAGTGTTACATAACAGATCATCCTTCAGCAACATGTCATTAGCATTTCTTTATAGATTACAGATTTCCTGTAAATATTGACCTGTCATTTCTGACCATTATTCCCATCATTGACCGCAGTGTAGGCTGTTAAATCAAGATTGATGTTCTTGTTACTGAACATGCTTTTTTTGTTTATTATAGGCTGTGCCTTATTCCAGAGATTATAAACAGAAGTATGACTACTTCCGGAAGAAGCTGAAGAAACCAGTGAGTGTCTTCATAGGGCAGCTGTTGTTTACATGACTGGTGGCTCTGCGTATTACTGTATATTTGGAAAGAAAACTACTGTTTTGAAATCGTTGCTTGCTTTTACCTCCAATATCAGGTTCTCTGTCTCACTTTCAAATATGAAATTGATTCCTAATGATCTTAATATATTTTAACCTAGGCTGACATCCCAAACCGCTTTGAAATGAAGACGAGGCGAAACACTGTGCTGGAGGACTCGTACCGACGCATCCTCTCAGTGAAGAGGCCAGACCTGCTGAAAGCACGACTGTGGGTGGAGTTTGAGGGAGAAAAAGGGCTGGACTACGGTGGCCTGGCCAGAGAGTGGTTCTTCCTCATGTCCAAGGAGATGTTCAACCCGTACTATGGGCTATTTGAGTATTCTGCCACGTAAGTTCAAAAACTTGTCTACCTTCTCTGTCAGTCTCACACATTTAGTGTCTGAGTTTTATTGTGGTGTATTTTGATATTGTAACTATTTTGTGACCGGTGGATGTCAACTAGTTGTTTCATTTTTCATTCATTGTTTATTATTTGACGAGGACAGTGCACATTAATGAACAATTGGTGACACACACATGACGTCATGTTAATATGCCAGATTTAGCTCAAAGCTAATTCCCATCCATAGTCCTCACATTTAAAGACGGACAGACATACCATAAAAAACAGTTAAGGAAGCTACCTGCGTAACTTCTGTATAAGAGAAAACAGAATAATAGCAGCAGTTACAACAATAAGAAAACGGATAACAACCTGCATAAATATAAAAGACTAGTAGCAGTTATAACAGTAACAAATAAGAAAACAGATAACTGCATGGCATTGTTATCTGCATAAATATAAGAGAATACTGAATATTAGCAGCAGTTACACAATAAATTACAATAAAGAATAGGATACAGTAAGAAAGATGTTTTTTGAATGCATTAAAAGTGGGACTGTCTCTCATCGGGGTTGGGAGACTATTCCAACATGTACTGCCCTTAACAGTTAGAGAGTTTTGGCCCATGTGGCTACGTCTGAACTGCACCTCACAGTCCCCTCTGGAGGCAGATCTGGTGCTGAGCGTGTGGTCACTCCATCTAAAAAAATTCCTCCAACGGGGGAGGGGCCAGCCCGTTGAGAGTTTTATAGACTTACTGTTAGTTGTAAAGATAACAGTATAGCTAATGAGTGTTAGCACAAGAGACCAACGTCCTACTGAGTGTCAGGCCACTCTGCTGTAACGTAGTCGGTCCTGTATGCGCTGAAATTCTGGGGAAATATGCAAATTGACCTACTCCAGATAATTATATTGTATCACTTCTCATTTTGTACATTCATCATGAACCCCATGTGATGTTTGTTGTTGGGGAGATTAATTCTTTTTTACACCCTGCTGGCCATATTTAAAGACTCAAATGTTACAACCTCTTTTTCCACTAAAAACCTCCTCATACGGTCTGGAAAACTGTGATTTTACACTGGAAAATGAATTGGAATCAGCCCCTTTAATCCTGTTCGCATCAGTGAAAATACAGCTTTCAAGTCATGCCAGTCACAATTTAAATCACATAAAAAAGCAGGGAGTCGGGGACTGGCACAGCTGTTTGAAAACAGAAATGTTGTCTTGTTAGTGATCATGTGATTTGTCTTTCAGGGACAACTACACGCTGCAGATTAACCCCAACTCAGGTTTGTGTAACGAGGACCACTTGTCCTACTTCAAGTTCATCGGCCGAGTGGCAGGCATGGCTGTCTATCATGGAAAACTGCTTGATGGTGAGTGGTAATGAAAATATCTTTATAAATGCTGTTGGAAACGACAGCCACAGTCAATAAGACGTTACAGATCCTGACGCCTTTGCTTGTTGTCTTCAAAGCTTTCTTCATTCGGCCCTTCTACAAGATGATGCTGCAGAAGCCAATCATCCTCCAAGACATGGAGTCTGTTGTGAGTATTACTTTCTTGAAACTTCTGATGGTCTGAACTGTTTTCATTTTTGATAAATGTGCCTGTCTTTTTAAAATCACTTCTTAAAAGGCTTCTTTAAAAAATAGACTTGTAGTTGTTTTAGTTTGTAGTTTTTAATTCATTTTATTATCTGGAATATTTACACTTGATGTTTGTTTTCCCCTGAAAAGCAGAGTGATCTTGTTTTGGAAGGTGTTATACCAATGAAGCTAATACTTATTTTTATTTTATTTTATCTTCAGGACAGTGAATATTTCAACTCCTTGATGTGGATTTTGGAGAATGACCCAACAGACTTGGATATGACGTTCACCATCGACGAGGAGCTGTTTGGACAGGTGAGCGCAGCATCTTGTCTCTGCCTCAACGTTTTGTGATAATTAGTTCTCTGTGTTAAGTCATATGACATGTCCCATTTCTGCGTTTCAGACTCACCAGCATGAACTGAAACCAGGCGGCGCTGAGATTGTCGTCACTAATGAAAACAAGAAGGAATACATCCAGTGAGCAGCACAACTCCTGTTTGAAAAAAAATATTTGAACTGTTAATTTATGGTTTGAGATTATAATCTGCTGTTTTGTGTTTGACAGTCTGGTGATGCAGTGGAGGTTTGTGAACAGGATACAGAAGCAGATGACCGCTTTCAAGGAGGTAACAATTTATTTGTATTAACTTAACAAACATCTGGACAGCCGTTCACAAACCCTCTAACTCATTTCTTGGTGTTTTAGGGATTCTTTGAGCTGATACCACAAGATCTGATCAAGATCTTTGATGAGAATGAGCTTGAGGTGAGATTCAGTTGATCTAACTAACTTGTTGAAATCAATCAGATTGATCCCAAGCAAGGTGAATAATGGAATCTGTGTACCTGCCTTCTTTCCTCCCACAGCTGCTCATGTGTGGTCTTGGAGATGTGGATGTGAACGACTGGAGGGAGAACACCAAGTACAAGAACAGCTACATGGCCAACCACCCGGTTATCCAGTGGTTTTGGAAAGTAAGACAACTTTCCACACCTGCAGCCACATCAAGCTGGAGCTGGATGGGATCAACCTGTCTGTTGTTCCTCCACTAAGAAGAGCTTTGAATGACTAGTTTGTTTGTTTTCTGTTGTAGACGGTGCTGCTGATGGATGCAGAGAAGCGAATCCGTCTCTTACAGTTTGTGACGGGAACCTCCAGGGTCCCAATGAACGGCTTCGCTGAACTCTATGGTGAGCTGACCTGCATTGTTATGTTGTTGTATGTGTCTTTGTGTTGATTGTTCATTCTTATTTCCACTTAGCACCAGCTTTTTCTTTCCTCTGCCTCATTCTCCATTCAGTATCATGTGTTTTTGTCTATACTCTATATACTTTAATGTACAGGTGGCTTGAACTTTGTTTTTCTTCTAGAAAAATTCATTCCAGTTGAAATGATGTACGTACGTATGTGTTTGTCTGATGTTTGATGGTTCTTATCTCACAGGGTCGAACGGACCACAGCTGTTCACCATCGAGCAGTGGGGGACACGTGAGAAACTCCCACGAGCCCACACATGGTGAGCACATTCACTTTGATTTATTTATTTTTAACATCTAGCACAGTTATGTTTAGCAGTGTATTCAAGACCATTTTCAGATTAACTCAAAGTGTTTGCCTGTGTGTAATGAGGCTACAGGAGATTGCACATTAAAAAAGACTATACAGCTTTGAGTTCTCAGTGCTGCTAAGTTTTTTTATGTTTAGCTGTGAGGTTTTTAATGAGAGCAGGGATTTCCGTTCTGGCGCTAATTGCAACTGAGAAATGTGCACGATTATGATGATGTGACTGTAATGTAGCTGCAGTGTATCTATAAATAATGTTAACCTTGTGTGCAGAAAATCCACAGCTCAGTGATAATGTCTTCAGATAAGGTTAGAAAGAAGTTCAAACTGATGTTAAACTGAGCTCATTGGGTTTGAGCCCTCTAGTGGCTCCAAACAGTAACAGCTCTCATTCAGCTATTGGGGGAGTGATTAGAGTGATGACTCTATGGGCCTGATCTGCTAAAGGTTTGCTTGTATAAAAATGTGTGCAAACTTGATGTCACCTGCAAAAAAAATGTGCAAGCTGATCTACTAACCGGGTGCACTGAGGATTGCGTCTCTCAAATGGGCAAAAAAACATACGTGATGTATTTAGCGCGTTTGCTTTGATGAATTTGCAAATATGGGCGTTTCGGCCAGAACGTGCAAAATATTGGGAGGACTAGGTGCAAATAGATTAATTTAGCACACGTAACGTGATTTAGCAAATCTGAAACAGATTGCGGTGGAAGGTTTCGCGTCTTTACTTAATACGTTTGAAAGGCAAGTCTTAACTGGCACAGTTTTATTGATTTATATCTCTGCATTTCCTCGCATCCGGGTCATTCCAGCGAACTGTAGCAGTTTTTCAGGTGTGTTAAAAGTCTCTCCTCCAGTGCGCTCCTCTCCTCTCCTCTCCTTTCCTCTCCTCTCCTTTCCTCTCCTCCCTCTCCAATACCTGGCTGCTCAGCTCCGGGACTGGGACTGAGACTGAGAGACGTCACCTCTGCCTTCACCCCATCTTTGATCCCTCTGGTCAGAGAGTTTAAAGATTCGAGTGTGGCCTGAGTGTCCCGCACCTGAGCTCTCTATTAATCCATCGGATCAAATTTCATTCTGTCTTTGCAGCCATCCAGCTCTCTGTCCACACTCTCCATGATGGAAACGACTGCGGTTTGCGCGTGCTGTCATATAGCGGGTTACTCTTAGTAGATCACCTGTTTTTCGTGCGCTAACCAACACGCAAACTTTTACCAGGAGCATTAGCGCCCCTTATCTGGGATCTTAGTAGATCAGGCCCTATGATGCATCTCAGTATTTTTTCCAGCTTTTTTCCTGGAAAATGCACCTTTTTAACCTTGACTCACCTATCTTTGTCTCTACTTTCCTCCTCAAAGCTTCAACCGGCTGGACCTTCCTCCTTACGAGTCTTTTGAGGAACTGAGGGAGAAACTTCACATCGCCATTGAGAATGCACAAGGCTTTGACGGGGTGGATTAACGCAGGCAACGCAGTGAATGAGCTGAAGTGACATTTGCTGCCATGAGAGTTAAGGTTAACAAGCAGCTTGATGTGGTTGATGCCGGTGTGAGAAACAAGCTGTGCATCAGACTTGGATCTTAACCTGCCAGCTGTGTGACAGATGAAGGACAGTCTCACAGCTTCTCAGTTTGGTCCTCCGATGGGGCACACCACACCTGGACAAAGTTAGACTTTAAATCTGGAGAGATGGAGGTATTTAATTACTCCATGTGTTGTAATGTTTACAAATCAGCTTTTCTTATTATTTGATTCTGTATTGTAAGTTGCTCAAAAGTGTATTCACTTTTATTTGTTCTGCTAAAATGCTTAAATATTTAAAGAACACGATTCTGTGAAATTACAATATTACAGACATTAATGTGAATGTGAAGCCTAAAAAAAATTTATCTAACTTAAAAAAACATTAATTTCATTTGGGCTGAACTGCCTCAGAAACACATAAAGCTCAGATTGTCATATCAGGTATTAGTGAGACTTAATGTAGTTGTACAGTATTGCTTCAGTCCAAAATCCCTTTAAACATGAGATTAGCTCAACCATAACACAATGTCACTTAGATATTGTTAGATGAAGCCAGTTACAGATATTTAACTTTACTCCTGTTTTTGCATTCATATATTATCATGACAAAATTAAAGTGCTTGAGAGAGAGAGAAAAAAAAAACCTGACAATTCATCATATCTCAAGGAAATAAAGAAAAAAACATACTGATCAAGGGCAAGGTGAACATAATAAAACATATCTGAATCTCCAGAATGAGATTTATCAGGTTTCCTCCTCATTGGCAATATTTCACAGTCGTTCACTTAATATTCAAATATTGTTTTGGGTCTGATGTGACCAACCCACCTTGGTAGCAGGGATGTCACGATTACTTGCTTTCACAATTAATCGCGGTATTAAACGCCACAATTAAATAATCGTAAAGATTATTAAATACTGGTAGATTTACTTTTGGGAATTAAATGAGTTGCAGTTTATGGCTTCGTACCTGCAGCCGGTAAAGTTGTTATCGTGCTCTACATGAGTTTCACTCCAGAGACAGAACATTGAATGTAGAAGGAGAAAGAAAGAAAGGTTTTCTAATGACCTTCCTAAATCCTCATGGATATTCTTCCACTAGTTGGACAGAACATGACAAGACAAACAGATACGATTTCAATTCACATTTTTTGGTCTGGTCTTGCCTTCAGCGATCCCATGTTGATAGTTCTGTATCTCGGTAACAGAGAATCTAACCAAAGTCATTTGTCCCCAGAGAGAAACCCCGACTATAACCGTCTTTGTCCCATTTCTCCTTGACATAAACAGTGCCTCGTATGATTCGCCCTGGGAAGGTGAATTGTCTCTCCTGGAAATAATTTTGGTGCTGCATTCAGAGTCATAGGCAAGTTAAAGGAAAAATCTTTACCTCAGTCTCTTTTCCTAAAATAACTAACTATACATCTTTCTGTTCTCAAATAATGTTGATTTGGAGGAAACTGTAGAGATCTTGCGTTTTAAAATTATATTCTTCCCTCACGGTTTGAAATCTCTTTAGTTTTCCCTTAACTCCTCTCCCTGCCCATGTATGTAATCTTTTGTCACTCTAATTGCGGGTATATGATGTTTTAAACAACAAATCTTTATATATAGATTGGTAATTTAACCTAGATAAAGACAGATGTGAAGGCGTTTCTCTCCCATTTTCATGTCATTTAAATTCAATTTATATAATTATACATTTTTTCATTCCAGTATATTAGAAACACAGACGCAGGAAATCTAAAATCCATTTGCCTCAAAAGCGTTTATAGCAGAAAAATGTGCAGGTCATGTACAAGTTTGAGCAACTCCTCTTAAACAAAGCGTGTCAGTGTATCAATTAAGCATTATAGTAGTGACGTACCAATATCAGGACCAGTTAAAGGCTATAAACTAATTATACTGTTGTCATCTGTGTAGTTCACAGATCAAAAGAAGTGATTACATGCAGTGTTAGACTGTGCTGAAACTCTATGCATAATTGTACATATTTACATAGCAGTTTAATATCTCTAGTTTTTTGAGTTTCACAGATATTACACATTATCTTTAACTTTGCTTTCTACAGACTGTCAAAACAACTGGTGTTAAAACTGTTAACAGAAAAAATATTATCAGAAGCCATTCATACCAAGTTCAACACTGACTGTTTATGTATCAAATAGTAAATAAATGTATATATTCACATTATATATCATGAGCTTACAGAAACCTTCTCAGACAAAACTGACCTTATACAGTATGTTAAACATGTTCTGTTGCCTTTTTGTCAATGAGTGATATCATTTTGTTTTCTTCTACTCATCATGGGTGTCTAATTGCAGCACAGTGCTCTATTTTTAAGAGTACAACTTTAAAAATTGTTTTGTTGGTTGTCAAAATGTGTACAGATTATTGTTTTCAAAATGTGTAATCACTTGTAATACCTTTATAAGAAAGTAACTGTACTTAAGCAGTAGTTTTAACATTTTCTGAATGGTAAAACATGTGTTTACACTGCCTGCCATGTTTACAGCTTGTTGATAAAGGAAGATATCGTGGGCTAGTTCTTGTCTCTGACAACACAATTTTATACTTATGCTTTTATAAAGTGAAGCACTTTGTTAATATTGGAGTCTTACTTCTGAACTGTCTGAATCTTTGCCACTCTGTCACCTGCCGACTGCTTAAATCACCCTTTAAAAGCATGATCCTATGCTTCAAGTGCACATGTGTTTAAATGTTTACATGTGAACATCGCTGAAAATAAGCACATTCTCTTCTTTCACCGATATTTAAAATTAAATACCAAGGCCTTTGTTTGTAATATATTGTAGAATCTGTTTGTGTTTATTGATGTTATAATCTCCAAATGAAAGTACTGTCATATGTGTATTGTTCTGTTCGGAAGAATATTGAGTCGGTCAATACTTCATTTCTGATATATCAAATTTTGTTATTATACAATTCAATTATAACACCTGTAAGTGCATTACAACAACAACATACCTGCAGCATACATGTATAAACAGTTTAAAGGGGTAAAATGAACTGTAGCTGTTAAATCCTAATTTGATGACCTATAGCACACCAAATTTAAAATAGATTTATTTGAAGAATAATAAAATATAAAAACAACTCTCCAGTGTCTTCGTGTCTTGTCTGACTCTCCCTCTTGTTCAGGGTGTCTGTGTGCCGCAGTGTCCTTGAGCAACACAATGAACTCTCAGTCACTCCCGATGGCAGACACGCACCTTGAGATGCTACTCCGTCCTGTTTTTGTGTCTTTGGGTGGTTGATAAAATCAGGAAAGTGATGTATAAATGCAATATTTTATATTTTACTTGTGATTTTTTTTGGTTCATTTAACACAGTTCTCAGTCGCACTTTAACTCCTGCTATTTATAGAGAATATATAAACATAATCTACATTCAATACAATGTGTGCAAATCGTTCGTCAGCAGCAGCTCTAATGGGATCTTTAGGAACACATGAGTATTAATCATTATTATGCATTTTATTTCTATAGATATGTACTGTAAGTGTCAGACAGAGAGATATCATGTGTCTGTTTCATTTGCGTAAATGTAAATGTAAATGTTTTACTTTATAATGCAGTCTTGCATCTGGAGGATGAAAGCACCAGTAGTTTAATTGAAAACCTGCTCTCTCTGTGTTTAATTTTTGAAACATAGCTAAATCCATCAACTATGTTATGGATAAAATATATTTTTCTCTCAAAGTTGAAAAAGGAAAATTTTATAAAATCTGGACAAAATGGATTGAGTGTGTAAAACCAATCAGATCTGGTTTAATTTGACTGTACTTGTGCTTTGTGTGAACCTTCCTTCTTTTTTATGTGATGTTTTGATTGTCTGAAGTGGTGCGCTGTTCTGTTATTGTTCCCAACTGGAACAATTAGTGGTCTGTAAAAGAAAATCCCAGAAAGGCAGTATGAACAAAATCACTTTCTGCCTCCATCTTTTCCTATGTTCGTGAATGACTAAGGCTGTAATTAATGTATGTGATCAAAATTTACCTCTCAAAATAAAAAGACAATTTCAAAAATTTCAAAAAAATGCAAGACTACCTTTCATTGGTATTGGTTGTGTGCCACATAAAAATGTTTTTTTGTCCCACATCCATCACCCTCAGTCTGGAAACAGGAGACAGGAAGTGAGCGTGAGATGAGCTCAGGCTTAATACTGACATCTTAAATCTTTCCAATCTTTAAATTCCTTAAATCCGTTTTGGTTGCAGAGCTGTATTTTGTCTAATTTGACCAAACCATATCCATTTTGTCCATAAATAAGATACTGTACCTATACACACTGGGGACTGGGGAGTGTAGTGCTGAGCTACACCAGCGGGGGGAGATGAAACACACAGTATTCCTCTTGAGGAAGTGTGCCAAACATTTCACTCCCTGACAAACAAAACTATTTCAAATCATAGAAACTCTTGAAAAACATCAGCTATTCTACTCGGGCTCTGTGTCCTACACTAAACTGTTTCCCATCTCTTGTTCCCTGTTTTTGCTAGTTTATTTTGTCTATCATATCAGATCATATCACTTTTATCGATCATATTTCAACTATCTTAATATTGTTATCTCTTTGGGACTAAAGGTGGAAATTAGCAAATGTTGCTACAACCTGGCTCAATGCATCTTCTCTTGTCTCATGAAATTAATGTTTTTGTGCATTGTCCCTGTTTAGAATAAATAAATTCCTATCCTATCCTCTGATGGGCTTCGTGAAAACATTTATTTCAGCAGCTGAGAGAGCAGCAGTGTGACTTTATCTTTATCTCAGTCTGTGATCTTTCCTGTGAGCTTGTTGACCGACAGCGTTGGGTCTTCACTCACGTTAACAAGAGCAGCGTCTCGAGAAGTTTCGTCAGCATCTCTGTGGTAAGGGTCTTTTGTGTGATTCAGCTGAAGAGCCCAGAGCCCTAATTTCTCCTCAACTCAACCCCCCCCCCCGCCCCTATTGTGGCACTAAAAACCCTCCTCCTCCCCATGCACACAGGTCAGTGGAAAGGTCACACACGATTCAGGCCGGGCCTTTTGGACTCTTCTGGGGTCAGTGGGGATGGGCATGTGTGTGGTAGGCGGAAGGCACGGGGGGGGGTTTCAGCCAATGGCAGCAGGCACTGAGAGACTTTTACCCACAACCTCACCAACATTCATAACCTGATAATGACTTTTCTTCCATCGATCTGGCCTCAGAGCTTGACCGGAGCTCACATGCATCACTCCACCCACAAACTGGGCCATATTGGCAGGTGCCGAAACTGAATTCTTGATTAATTAAACACCCATGGGGAAAGAAAGCCCCTCGCTGACCATGAATGAGGCCATGCAGGCTCTCACTTTCTCACGTTATGTAAGAAAAGGGCTCGGCCTCCCGAACTGAGGGCTCTGATCATCTAGTAGGTTATGTAACACAGTGCAAGTTCTTCAAAGAGAAACATATAAAACAATTAATTTATCAGTGGTTGTTGTCGCTGAGGTTAGTTTTGAAGAGGATGTAGTTATAACAGCACTTCAGATGATTGATTATGTTAATGATTAATTGAACTGATTGGGTTGGATTTGGGTTTGTCTTGGAATTAATGTGGGTATTTTGCATTTTGAACCATTGGATATTAAAATTTGCATTTATTTTAACATCTTTTCCCCCCCCACTTTTATTCATGCAGATAACACTATAAAACAGATTAAATTTGGAGGTACACTTTTTCTTAAAGTAATCTGAGTCTGACCAAAGTTACTGTAAACAATTTTTAAATCACTTATCTGTTTCTCCAACAAAATATTCAGAAAGAATAAGTTACTCCAACAGCAGGCGAAGTAGCTAATCGTGATGATGACAGTGTACAAAGAAAAATAAATATGAAGCTCCTTGCTAAAGTTTTTTCATTCAACTTGAACTTTTGAACACAGGATCCACCATATACTATATTAAAGCCCACCAAAATACACAATAAATAAAATTCTTGATATGTCACATATAGGTATTGTTAACACCTATCTGTGATACATCAGTGATACATCCGTTAATATCACTAATATTTCATCAATACTGGATCTGTTTCTATTTCTGAATCAGCATTTTTTTCCCCTCCTCTTCTTTCTGATTGGCCGGACATCACAGCTGGGCTGCGGTCCGGCTGCTGCTGGGTAAAGGTTCATATGGACGGGGGAGGGCCGTGGGAGGAAAGGGGGTTTGATCCCTCTCCACAATAAGTGATGGACATTGGATCAATATCGACATTGACACAGCAGCTGTCCTGCTCCTATCAATGCTTCCTCGTAATTGCATGGTCCCGTTTTAAAAGGACAAGCGACAAACTCATTTCCATTAACATTTTTTTTTCTCCTTCTTCTTCTTCTTCGTCGTCCTGTAGCAGCCATGTGGTGTTGTGCAGTTGGTCTCTGATACCGGGGGATCAGCTCTCATCAATACAGCCTCTGTTGTATTGATAAGAAAAGTGAAAGGTTCTTGGTGGAGCAAGCAAGAACATTGATCATGAGTCAGTCAGGGTTTTGGTGTCCGATCTGCACTATACAGAAGAAAAACAGTGGAGTTATTGACACAAAGCAGCATGTAGTGTTAACATTACTAAAGTGGTCAAATACGATGCTTGGAAACTCTATTTACTCCTTATCCACATCTGGGTCCATGTGATTTGAAGTAGGCTTTAAACCTTGGTCACCTCTCCATCGTGTGGACCTGGTACCAATTGGAGGACCTGGGTTCAAAAATCTTGTTTTAATTAAAACCTGATGCTGTTTTTATTCATATTGAGCGAATTTGATGTAGCCTATGGTGCGTTTTCTTAAATGGCTTTCGGAGAGCTGCACAGTTTAAACTACGTGCCTTATCAATGTGTCTGACAGTTTTCAGCTGTCAATATTAAATGATTGGTTGTTGTTTCCAAAATGTTAGAATACAGTCGAGAAAAACATATCAACACAACAAAAATTTCTGATAGATTCTTCTGTTATGTAGCCTAGTTACTTTTCTCTAATACCTTTCTGTCAACATAACAACTGTCTGTCTTTGCTGATAGACAGAAATCATTATTTTACTCTACAGAGGGTCATTTTTTTCTGTTGCCACCTTGCACAGATTGAGCAATGGTGACTTGGACTTAATTACCTTATTTCTTGACATCTTTATGATTGTAGCCTACTTGGATTCTGTGTTTTGCACCAAACTGTTTCTTGTCTATAATTGTGGGCTTCAGGAAATGATTTAGGACTAAATCAAACAGCATTGATATAAACTGCATAGCAGCTGAGAGGGCAGTCTGACTGTTTATCTCAGCCAAATATCAATCTGCGATCTTTCCTGTGAGCTTGTTGACCTACAGTGTTGGGTGTTCACTCAGATGTTTTCTAGACTGAGACAAATGTTATGATTGTAGGCTAGGCTACTTGTTTACACAGCAAAAGTAGCTATAGCCTATGTGGATATTGTAAAATTTCTGTTTCTTTTATAGCCTATGTATAAAGAAATGAAATTGTTGCATGTGTTTTTCATACATTGAAGTATTGCTTATGAGTTTATGGAGATCTACTGTAACTAGATAAATAAATAGGCTACATCAAGGATTATAGTGTGATGAAGAGCAGGGCCGGCCGCTGGCATAAACACTCTATGCGGTTGTTTAGGGCCACAGCCGTTAGGTGGGGGGCCACATGATCAGAAAGCAGCCGGGGTTCATTCAAGTCATTTAAATATTATGAGGTCTGCACGTGCACACTATGAGCTTTATATGTAATTTGAAGTCAGTATTCAGCTTCTTTTATCTCACATTTGAGACATTTGGTGAAAATAGAACGGCAGAATGACAACATTTGTGCTCAAAAAGTAATCTTACAAAATTTCATTTTCGACTTGTTTTCTACACTTATATATTATTGTATTCATATCCTATTTCAAGCACCAAAACAGTTCATTCTCATGACTGAAGGTGTGTTTTCACAAGGGATTTGAAATTTTTCAAAAAGCAGACCTCAAATTTCCAGCATTTGGCCTAAATTATTTCTTTATACAGTGTTCTAGGGCAAATTGGCCTCAGTGTGCTTACAGCGGAGGTTCTAATATTTAGACATAAAACACTTGTTACATCTGCAAGTATCATAAAAAGATAAATTTAAGAAAATGTGTAAAAGTCGAGAAAATGGCCTCAAACCTCAGGAGGGCATAAACATGTCTGTATTCAGTTTTAACCAATGATTTGGTGTTTGTGCTTAGAGTGGGCCACAAACAAAAATCTTGTTTAGGGCCACCAAAATCCTAGGGCCGGCCCTGATGAAGAGTGAGTGTAGTGGAGTCAATGCAGCAAGTGTATGCAGAGCAGGATGTGTGGTTGGTTGGTTGCAGTCCGTGTCTCTGCAGCCAGAGGACGCTGGACTAAACGCTTCCCTGTGACCGGGGGGGCTGTGATTAGGTGTCGGTCCATCCCAGAGGAGGGAAGGGAAGGGACTGGGGAAGCTGTCCTGTCCTCCTGCAGCCCTCAACGCCGCCGGTGCTGCTGCTCGTCAGTAGCAGCGCAGCTCATCTGGAGGAAACAACTATGAGAGAGTAACGTTAGCTAGCATGCACGGACAATTCAAGTAAATGGCGCCTTACACAAGGAAATTAAATCAGCGTTTGCTGTTCTTCGGCATTTTTCTGCCAATCTCAGGTAAGGAGCTTTTATTTATTTTATTTTTTTAATACCAAATGGTGAAAGAGTGCAAACACTTGCCCTGAGTTGTGGAGGGTTCATCATCACTGTGACCGACCGTCATGTTTGGGAGCTTTAACGTAACGTAACGTAACTCAACTTTTAAACTTTTAACGTCAAACTTTACGTTGACAAAACGCTACGAACAGCTTAAAATAGCAAATAACCCATACGTTTGTGACCCGAAAAGCCTGTTTTTTGACATTTATATTCTCTAACAAGCAAACCTGAAGTTACTGAAGATAAATTACTACATTTAAATGTCCAAATAAATGCTAAAAATAAAGTTCACAGTTACTACCATGGATATATGGTTACTATGGTTACTACTACCCGTTGTGTTTTAGCTAATTCAACTGTCAGTCACCATAGAAACTCAACTCTGTGAGCGATAACGTTACCTCCTCATTTTAACCAACTCCAACTCTTTTAAAACATCTTTTTTCACTGAATAGCAAACCACATACGTAGCCTATAACCTATTCCTAGATAGTATGGAAATGTTAAAACTGCTGCCAATATCTAAAAACAGTGGGTGTTCATATTGATGTTTGATTCAGACTATTTATCTACAATGGGAATTAGTGATCCTCTTCTACCTTGAGGCATACAATTACAGAGTAGTGAAAACTGAGACCAGCAGCATTTCTTGTCTCCTAACCAAAACAATCTGCTAATATAAAATCAATAACAATGGCAGAGCTAATGTTGGAGATAAATGACTGTGGGGAGATGCTGCCTGGTTTCATGCATGCCCCTCTTCATCCATTGATCTGGGAGAAAATACTAGTTGAAAACGAAAATATTTGCACATCTGCAGCTTGTAATGTTATTTGTTTGAAGTATGCGAAGGACCTGCGAGGTATTTTGTTCAGATATATGAAATCGTGGCCTTTTAGGAATGACAGAGTGTCTCTATTCAGTCCTCAAAGGTCACGTTAATGAAACATTACATAAAGATCATGCTGAGAGTTGGGCAGTAGTTTTCTGTGGAGACTACTGGAACTAATAGGATCAACTGCTTCACCTTCAGCTAGTGACTTTATAAGCCATAAGTAATTGGATTAAAGCAAAGCAGAGAGCCTTTATACAGCTACAATGTGATTACTGTACAGAACAGTAGACCTCATGTTGGCACACCTCCAAGCCTCTCAAACGTGACACTTTACTTTAGCAGGACAGTTTAATCCGTGTCACACTCATCTGACACTGTGAAACCCCATCCCACGGGATATTTAGCCATATTTATGACAGGACTAACTCTATACCTTTCTGTCCGGACCATCCGCTCCACGGGGAGCTGGTGCTTGTTTCAGGGCACCTGTTTGTAGGACTAAAGGACTCCATGTGTCTTTCATCAAGTGCTTTTGATATGTTCGATAGTAATCAGTCCCAACTGTTTCCTTCCACTTATCCTGGCCTGTTTGTTTGCACTTATTTGCAGTTGTGCACATTGTGTTTTGTTTATTTGCATTAATATATATTATCCATTTCCTGGCATTGACTGTGTGGTTTGTTTATTTGTTCGTTGCTTCGTTTTATATGTTGTCCCTTTGTATTTAAATGTGAACACTACTCTACTTTGGGGGCAATAAAGTTAACCTAACCTAACCTAACCTAACCTAACCTAACCAGCCTCCGGTATGTGTCAAAAAATCCAAACAAAACAAAAAACATGCCATGTGTAAATGCTTTAAACCTTTTAACACCAGAAACACCCAGTCCTGATGGCCACCATCATTCCTCATGTGTCCCCCCTTCTCTTTCTGCAGGTGTGTTATGCTTTAGTGAGTTATTTTTCATCAAGGAGCCCCATGATGTCACTGTCATGAGAAAAGAAGCTACTATTTTGGACTGTCAGGCGCATGGAGAGTCACCCATTGATGTCCGATGGCTCAAGAACGGAGTAAGAGTGCTGGAGAATGAGCGGGTGTACCTGCTCTCCAACGGCTCCCTTTATATTTCTGAGGTGGAGAGCAGAAGAGGAGACAAATCAGATGAAGGGTTCTATCAGTGCCTCGCTCAGAACAAGTATGGAGCAATCCTGAGCCAGAAAGCCCGTCTTACAATCGCAAGTGAGTATCATCATCACATTTGTAACATCAGCGTGGCGGCCATGTGGCGTAATAGAAGAAGTTAGATCTCTCTGTTGTTGCATGAATCATGATTTAAACTTATACACATAACTGTTGGTTTTTATTTATTTGCATTTTCTTGCTGCTTGGTTGTGCGCTCAGTGCAGCTTTGGTTGCGGGTTTTGGGAAGAAAAACAAAGTCTTTCAAAGTTAGAGCCCAAGAAAATACTGTTTGGAAGAGGAATACACCCATTGGTGTGTTAATGAAGGATCAGGGGATTTGAAAGGTTAGGAGCTGTCCAGGATACTGGCCCTGCAATGCTAAAGAGCAGATGACCCCTATTCACAGGCCGGGGCTTTCATGTTATTGCACCCTGATTGCTTGAGGAATTGTTCTTTTGGAATTCTTTCTCCTGCAGCTCTGTGCGAGTCGGCCTTGTATTTTAGGGGGGAGTGGAGAAGCTTCAGGCCGTTGTAGTCTTTAAGGTCCCCTCCTCCTACCCTAAAGGCCATGGATCTCGCTGTGCCACTTTTTCAGAGTGTATATTTACCCTTCGCTGCACATGCAATGCCCATCTGTACCAAAACATGCATTTTTAACATTCCCAAGCAATGTTTAGATTGATTGAATTGATAAGACTGAAAATAGCTGTTTTGCATATCTTGTCCTGGGATTAGAGTTTTAATGTGATGCCATGCTGGAAAATTGTTTTACTCTAATGTCTGTTCCCCTTCCAGTGTGATGCTGATGTTGAGAAGTAGTTGTTGAAGTGACGTCTGACCCGCTGAAGATAAATTCTGTTTATGAACTTTGCCTTAATGAAACTTTACGGACAAATCAAGCACCAGTTTGTGTTATGCAACAACTGTTGATTTAAAATTTTAAAAAAAGATCTACGACATTGCAGTGCTCTTGGGTGGATATCCTAGTCGGAGCTCAAATATCTTCCGGTACTTAAAAGTATATGTAGTTTTATTAATTAATTGAGTAGTTTACCTGCTATATAGGAGTTAAGAGGTGATAAAGGCTGCCTGTAAGCTTTACTAGTCTGTTTTAAAATGGCACTTAGACATGCTTGAGGGTCTATCTGGAAGCTCATAAAATTTGCACATACCTGAGAAAAGCTCAGTTGAAGGACACAGAGCTAGCAGTGGGGGTTGTTGCGAGTGGTGTGCACACACACACATACGTGCACACACACAAATGTGAATTGTCGTTTCCCAGTACCACTGCCTTGCCCGGAGAGTCTAAATGACCAAACTTTTATTGCAGGCCTTAGCAGGTCAGTAGGGGCTGGAGGCATTGCACATAATTGTTTTCTGCCTCGCTACTCTGGTGAAAGAGTGAAAAGCTTTTCTTTTTTTGTCCACATCACCCCCCAGTGCTCGCAAAAGAAAAGGGTTTCCTTGGTGGCAGCTATTTGTCCTGGTGTCAGTGGATGGAACAGCTGGACCTGCTCGCCACAGCAAGGCTAATTACATTAATTGTAAAAGTTTAAGAACAGAGATAGATTACACGTTTACATTTTGATTGAAGTGTCAGGGTCCTAATCCTTAATGAAACAGCGTGACTCTCTTGTATCACCTTCCTGTTGCATCAACGTCTGCTCAAAGAAGTTGGCAATGAGGTAGTTCAGTTGTCTTTGATGTATTTATCAGTTTGTGCGTTAGTTCTTCATAAGATGTGAAGAAAAGCAATGATGATGAGGATGTATTCAATCCTATAGCTGTGGACCTGCTTGCTCTTCTTTGAGGAATGTGATGGTAATGGAGGGTAACCTGAAACAGTGGTGCTGCTAAAGCGCAAAGGTGAGAGAGGATTTAGTCCTGATGAAAAGGTATGTGACACATGAGCCTCATCATGTGACTTAAGTCAATAGACTTCAGATTGATGGGGATTTCAGAAAGATTGGCGGAGTTGGCAACGTGTTTTTCTACGTGCATCATGTGAGACCACACATACACATGATATGGCATAAAATAGAAATCTGATTGCTCAAAAACAGGTGGGTTTGCCTTTGTAAATTAGGTGGTGAGAAATGTCAGCATCACAGTTTGGATGGTGTCAGAAAGAAAGATACACAAAAGGGCTGTTGCAGGTCACTTCCAAAGTTTATCTTACCTTACTAACTGCTGGTAAACACCTCCTGA
Organism: Trachurus japonicus; assembly: GCF_045865225.1. Classification (NCBI taxonomy): domain Eukaryota; kingdom Metazoa; phylum Chordata; class Actinopteri; order Carangiformes; family Carangidae; genus Trachurus; species Trachurus japonicus. Next base: position 12,180,934 of record NC_140909.1, read on the forward strand.
ACATCTGGATCTTAAGTTATCAGAGAAATATATGGAAACAAAGGTTAGCAAACTCCTGAACTCTCATGTCCACATAGCCTCAACAAAACACTAAACTGGTGTATTATGTATTTACTATACTGGTTATAATCACCAGTTCTCTTTGAATTGAAGAGTAGGCTGTCGATAATTTGCCCCCCAAGGGACCCCCAACTGAGAGAAGCTGATGCCAAGTCTCATGTTACTTCACAACATCACCGAATACCATGTTTTGTTATTGTTTTAATTGAAAGACTCCTAGTGGCAGAACTTAACACTTTAGCATTTAGTGAGACGGCTCAAAGCCTGGAGTCTTGTTTTCTCCCCCTTGCTGGACACGAAAGGTTACCATGGTTCCCCTGAACGGCAGGCGCAGAGGTCAAAGGTTTCTTTAAATTGTTCAATAGACAGAGGGCAGTGAGGCAGAGTCTAGTTTTATCCATTGCCTCAGTAGTCATCAGTTTTGTTTTCAGTAACACATTTCTCGCTTAAATTTGGTGCAATAACACAAATGTAACTTTTATCTAGCTGCCACCAACTTTATTCTGTGTCCCACACAACAAAGAGGAAAATAAAAGTGTTGTTAAAAAAGAAAAAAAAAAAAGTAGGTATTTGCAGATTGACTTATTTAAGTCTGTGTCCTGATCTGGAGATTAAAGACAATGAAGCCACTGTCTGCGGTGAGTGGTGGAGGTTTGCTGTTGAATGATTGGAAAACTTTGTAGGAGAGATAAGAGACTGGAGGAGGGGATGAGTTCTCCTTCCAACACCCCCCCCCCCCCCCCCCCCCACCACCACCACCACCACCACCATACCATGTCCGTTTTTGTTGAGAGGTCGCACTGCTCATGGGAATAGCTCTTTGTTTGGCCTGACCAGTGGTCACTTGACTATCCTCCTGCCGCCGCCTGTGTGGAGCAGCAGCACATCTGCCAACCAGCTAGTGATTGATCTGTGGGCTCTTTCAGCTTTGCATTCTTCTCCTTGTTGCTTATCAGCCCTCGTGCTTTTTTTTTCTTTTTTTTTTCCCAGAGCCTTTTATTAATCTTCAGTGGAGTCAAATAACATGTTAAAAAAACTCATCACTCAATTAAATAGCTGTGTGTCTTTCAGTAGGTGTACTTAGTAGGTGTGTAAAATTATTTAATATCCTCAGTAGAACAATAACAGAATCATAACCATTTAAAAAAAGTAACCTAAGTGTTGATTTACACTAAAAGCATGACTAAAATGCATCCAATACAGTGCAATATCTGTAGTTATAGTACACAACATGCAGGTAAAGTAGCCTATGCTGCTGTGCTGTGCTGTGCTGTGCTGTGCTGTGCTGTGCTGTGCTGTGCTGTGCTGTGCTGTGCTGTGCTGTGCTGTGCTGTGCTGTGCTGTGCTGTGCTGTGCCTGAGAAACTGACCAGGGTAACCAGAGGAGAGAGGGCTGAACTAATTCCTGGTATTTGTAAGGGAACCTTTGTTTGGGCCTGACCTGTCCACTGACCTTCAGTTTGTTGAGGTGCTGGCTTCAGCATAGGCCCATCTGTTGTAAGTTGAAGGGGGAAAGAAACCACAACGTTGCTCTTCAGGTTCACTGTGGACCATAGTGTGAACAACATACTGTAATACACCGTGTTTGTATCTTCAGCTAAATTAGTTGTTCTCTCCAACTTTGTGTCTGGAACTCTTGACAGTGTTTTTACTTTAAAGAGGAACTATGCAGGATTTTCACTCTTTTTACCTTAATTAAACAGCTTTGGAGTAATTGTGATGGTTAAATAAATGACTTGTAACTTGTTACGAGGGAGAATGGAGGCTCTCTGCCTTCTACGTAGCGTCTCTTGGCTGAAAACCAGCCTTGCAAGATGAGTGCCGCCGCCCCGGTGTCCCAGCTCTTGTCTCGGCGGCACCATGACAGAAACGCGCCCCGTAATCCATAATCTCTTGTTTACGACAGATACGACTACACAAATATACACATCGTAACATCGTATTATGATAAATAACGTTATCCACCGCTCCATGGATTGATTTCTCGCCGGCTTTAGTTGAAAACAAATGCACATGGAGGAGAGGAGGGTTAGAGAAACAGAGGAAAAGCGACCGGACTTGCGTAGTTACTCTTTAAATCCAGCATGATTTTATTGTAACGCTGCGATTTCACATGGCACAACTTTTTTAATTCCCCATATTAGTTGTGGTGTAATAACTTGCAGCAGCTGGAGTACATGTGTTGGTTCAGTTGTTGTAGTAGTAGCAGCTACTGGCAGATGTCACTGATACAGCAGCAAAAGGATATGATTACAAAACAGCATTTAAAAACTTCCACAGCTGGTGAGCGATGTGAGAGATTTTTTTTTTTTAGCAGTTTGCAGGATGGCAGTGCTCGTTCTGTGTGGTCATGCATGGCTCTGCTTGAGTTGGGTGCTCGCTAGGATTTGTGGAGGTCAGAGGTGAGAGGTGAGATTGCTGGGAAGGGCAGATGGTCAGAACTATTTCTTCGTGCTTTTGGGGAATAGGCAGAGGTATTTACTCTGGGGTTAAGGGTTTTATGCTTATATTTACTTGTATATTCTTGCTTTATAGTTACATTTTGATGTAGTAGAGGAATTGGAAAACATACTCTCTGTGAAAGTTAAAAACATTTTCATCATTTTAGTTAAGTAACACGGGAAAAATAGATGAACGAATAAGTAAAGACATTTAAAGTGAATCACAGAGAACTTGATGTGATTGCTTTGATAATTTCAGCTGCACATTAGATGCCCTTTGGCAAACATCACTGCTCAAACCACAAGGTCAGGCTCCTATTTTCAGTTCAGAGTGCTCTGTCCACTGCTCGACAAAGCCTAGCAGTTATAGATTTTCCACCTTGTCTTAGTAGTTTATCAATAATCAATGATTATCCTGCTGTTTGTCAATCCAGCGTCATTTGACTGCACGGAAAGGCAAAGTAGAGAGGCAGAGGATCAGTGGAGCTAATCTCTCATGCCCTGCAGTCATATCACTTCAGGACACTAATGGCATTTTTGTAGGGGTCTGCGTTAAGGGGAAGGAGCGTCTCTCTGCTTCTGTCCTCACACCAAACAACCACAGTGGAGCTAAGGAGATTTAACTTGTTGTGGTCATGATAAAAAAAAAGATCTACAACACCAACCAAGACAGGATTTTCCCCAATACTTTTGGAAAAAAGTCATAAAAGCCATAATTCACTAAATGTCAAGCTGCTGTTTCACACCAGAACACCTGGCATCACTGCCCACACTGTCAGAGCCATCCATCACGGCCCCTGCTACACACACTACCGCGTTTTTATTACAGAGCAGGGATTTTCTCGAAAGCAAAGGGGTTGTGTGTCTTTGTGGGAAAAAAAACATACTCCAAAGCAGGGGAGTCAAACTCATTTCAGTTCAGGGGGCACAAACAGACGCAATTTGATCTGAAGTCGGCCGGAAAAGTAAAATAATTGCATGGTAACCCTATAAATAAAAAGAACTTTTCCCTTTGTTTGTTCATATGTTTACAGCTAATACACTATTCCTTTCACAAAATATATGTTGAACAACCTGAAATTTCTTGTGCAATTTCAAATTTTCACACTTCAAATTCATCCTGAGGGGCCGGACAGGACCCTCTGATCCTAAATAGTAACAAACTCCTAATAAATAAACTCAGTTGCAGTAGGTGATGTGTAAATCATAAGCAAAGGTTTATGTTTGTTTCATGGTTAGTGCCTCACTTCATATGCATGGAGATTGTGACCCACTGCTGCAGATGAAACTCTGGGTGAGAGCACAGAGGCTAAAAGAGCATCGCAGTGTGTTTGTTTATCCATTACTTAAGAGGTGATAGTTTCATCCTGACAGCAGACATCTTGAAACAGACCTACTGAAGTTACAAGCAATTTGGTTGAATACACAGTTACACAACTTTATTTTTCTGCCCCAGTGAAAAATCCTTTTAGGTCCTATCGATTTGTCCATGTTTTGATCTATTTGTGGTAATGAACGTAATGTGAACATGCTGTGATTCCCAATGTTTTCTTTTTTTTGGTGCTGTCAGTATTTGCTGGCTATCAGAACAGCAGTGCAATTGATTTCTTTTAACAAATGATTGATTTCAGGCTTCTGCAGCTTTTTGAGCACAGAGGGGGGGGATGGGACAACACTGTGTGACCTTTAATGGCTTTTAGGACTTTTATGGCCCAAGAGGAACCGCCGTCAAAGGGAGCATTTATTTGCAAAAAAAAAGAGAGCTAAAACAACTTAAATCATTATAAAATGCATACACTTCTCTTGGCTGTTTGGTTCACTATAAAAGGCTTTATTGTGCTTCACGTCGGGCCTCATTTGCTTGCTGCTCAGCTGGCGGCTGACAGAGAAACCCTATCCACGCAGGATGTAACTGTTCCACTCCACTCATCACCTTCCTGCAGCACTCAGCAGGTCTGTAGCTTTAGGTAACAGGGATCTGTGTTTTCTGACGCCCACTGGATCTGACGGAGATGAATGGATGTTTGAAACGCGTCAATATGTTTGGAAAAACAGGGTGGTGTTTCAAAAATAGCATCTGTAAAAAAACATTGAAGAATTTCCTTATACTTATAATGATTTAATTCCTTAATCATATTTCTCGCTGGTTTAAGGGCTTTGGGCAGTCTGGTTGGGCGTTTTACTGATTTCATTCTTGACTTCATGCCACATATATGCTGTATTATGTTTAAGCAAGGTTCGAGACAACAAATGGAGCGAAATACAACACTGGCTTTCACAACAAAGAAACACCCCCAGGCAAAGGAGTTTCCTTTGACATTATCTTTTTTTTTAAAAAAGAAGAACATATTAGGGATGAAATCATGAATACTCTCTTGCTCTCGCTTTATATTCTGCCAGTACTACTTATTGCCTTTTGAAAAAGTTGTATTAATTGATTAATTGTTAAATCTATGAGTACAAGCCATATATACTATCACTCAGAGCCCAGGGCTACGTTTGTGAATGATGTCTTTTGTTTGACCAACAGTCCGAGCTAAAGAGACACAGTTTACAATGATGTATGACTTAGAAAAGACAGGGAGTCCATACTCACATTTAAGAAGCAAATGTTTGACATTTCTGCTTGAGAGGTGACTGAAGCGATTAATCACTTATCTTAATAGTTACTAACAGTTATTTAGCTAACCAAATAATCAATGAATTGACCATGTCAGTTCTCCATGTGTTTACTTTATTGGGATCTGTTGGGAGAAAGATGCTGATACAACATCGCTCCACTCTGAGATAGAGAAAAAGCTTTTTATGAAAGTATTCCCAAAAAAATGTCACATATTTCTGCTTAGATAAAAAAAAAAGTCTTTAATTGAAATTGTCTGTTTTGCTGCAGGTATCTCGTCTTTTGCAATCCAGCCAACGTCCATTGTGGTGATTGAAGGCTCAGTCGCCAGGTTTTCCTGCAAAATCAGTGCCCACCCTCCTCCCATCATCACTTGGGAGCACAATCGGGTCACGTTACCCCTCGCCACTGAAAGGTACGCACTCCTGTTGTTTTCAGTTTAACGCCACGGTATTGTTTTTGTATGTAGTTACTCTACAGTAGACTTTTTTTTTCTAAGCTGGACTTGAAATGTATTCTCTAATGTCGCCCAGAATCACAGTCCTGCCCAGTGGTGTCCTTCAAATACACGGAGTGCAGCGGGCGGATGCTGGAAATTACCGCTGCATTGCCACCAACATTGCCAGTCGCCGGCGAAGCACAGAAGCCACGCTCACAGTCGCTCCAGGTGTGACACTTAGCTCTCTTGTTAAAATGTATTTTATAAAGAGCAAGACAGGGAAAGTGGGTTTTGTGCATATATGATTACCAAAATCTAGATTCAGGGAATATGGGATTTTGAATGTTGTAGCCATATTTAAACAAATACTGTCATGATACAATAAAGTTCATGTTGAATCTCCACAATCAAAACCACTGAAGCTTTTTCTTCCCTGTCTCTCTGCAGCTCCCACCCCCCAGCTTCCCCAGAGGCCGCGCATCATCGCTGGGCCACAGAACATTTCGGTGTCGCTGCACCAGAATGCCGTCCTGGAGTGCATGGCCACAGGCAATCCCCGACCTATCATCTCCTGGAGCCGAGCAGACAGCAAGTCCATTGATGTTTATAACACCAAAGTGTTGGGAAACGGCAATCTCATTATCACAGACATCAAGCCCCAGCACGGAGGAGTGTATATGTGCAGAGCCACCACTCCTGGCACACGAAACTACACCGTTGCCTCAGCCAACGTAACTGTTTTAGGTAAATTTAGATGTTTGGTTTTCATAATAATTCATAAATCAAAAGCTTCATATATGTGTGCAAATGTCTCACTGTTGATGTTCCTCCAAAGCGCCACCATCGTTGGTGGAGTGGCCGGAGAGCCTGACGCGCCCCCGTGCCGGCACCGCCCGCTTTGTGTGTCAAGCTGACGGAGTCCCAACACCTCACATCACCTGGCTGAAGAACGGAGAGAAAGTTCACTCCAATGGTCGAATCAAGATGTACAACAGGTATCGTTCTCCCCATTTTAAAGGATAATACCTGTAATTTTGCTTTATATGCACAGAGATGCAGAACTCTAACTCCCTTAAGCATGCAACACTATTGAGACTCATTTAACAGTCATTGTTGACCAATTTAAGACAATTGGGATTAATAATTCACTACCGTCCCTTTAGTAATAAGGAAACTGAATAATTTAAAGCAGTGTAGATGGGGTCTTCGCTGGTTTCCCTATAATTTACTCCTGTTTCTTTCTCAACTGCCCGTGCTCGTTAGAGGTAATTATCGATGACGACACTGTGGTAAAGGAGCCTCAGGATGAAACCATCTGTTTGCATAATTCCTCATCTGTGTTTGTGTATGCGTGTGTTTTTTTTTCTTCAGCAAACTGGTGATAAACCAGATAATTCCTGAGGATGATGCCATCTATCAATGCCAGGCGGAGAACGAGCAGGGATCAGTCCTATCCATGGCCAGGCTGATTGTGGTGATGTCGGAGGACCGTCCGAGTGCGCCCAGGAATATCCGAGCTGACACGGTGTCGAGCTCCGCCATCCTCCTGGCCTGGGAGAGGCCTCTGTATAACTCTGATAAAGTTATCGCTTACTCAGTGCACTACATGAAGGCAGAAGGTGAGTCATGAAGTGTTTTTTTGCACCATAAGGAAAACAAATTAGGAAGGAGGAATGTGTTTAAACATAAAGACATGTTTAGGATCGTTACACCATCAGGTCTTCTAACATGCGTAGTATCACGTCAGAGCAACGTTTAAACCAACAAATGCAGCAAAATACAAACCCCTCTATCACAGTAGAGAAAAGAATCAATGGACCAGGATTTCCTTTCTCTTTATCATTAAAAGACAACAAGAATAAAATACATGTTTTATGTATTTATTTTGCAAAATAATACATTTTCATTTTCAATCAAGACATTTTATTGACCTAGTCTTTATACTGTAGAACGAATCGCATTGTTGTTTACACGTACTTCTGGGTAGAAAACCAGCATGAGAACAATAGTGAGAGTTTTGCTATATACTATACGTATATCTCATTTTTCACGTCACTATACGTTTAGACGCGTTATATAGCCTTAGAAACAGCGGTTCAGGATCTAAAATTTTTGCCTGCCTGTCTCCTAAGTATAAGGTATTAGCTAATCACGAGTTGTCCACTCTGTGTTGGTGGGCAAAGGTAAAGAAAATGGAGCACTCCCTCAAAATGAGGTAGAACAATGGATTTTTCTTGACAAGCAGGACTTCGTCATCCAAAGACCTTAGCCCTGTGGAGTTTCAAGATCCATGGTCCCTTCCTCTTGGTTGATAAAATGTAGGATGCAGACAGAACTATTCACAAAAAGCACAACGGTCGCAGTGTGGCAGCAGAAAGGCCTGAAAGCCTTTCAGCTTCCCTGGGAACTCTCGCTGCTGACAAGAGTCACATTCAAACAATACAACATTTCATGAAAAAAAAACTCAAGCTTGTTCATTCAAGTACTGCACTTAATTATAATGCCACTGACTTCCATGGGGGGAGTGAGAGGTACAGAATTCACTTGGTAAAAAAGAAACACCTGCTGGATTTTGTTGGGGATAAGGAGGTCAAAATAAAAGGAGCATGCTGAACAAAATCCCTCAGTTTTATTCTTGAATAACTGGAATCTTTCAAGGATTTTCTGTACTTGATTTAGACTTAGTGACACAATCTCCTTGTTCCCAGTCACAAAGAATGGCCGTTCATTGACATTGACAGAGTATCAGATTGTCAGCTCTGCACCTGAGGACGCAGACAGAGAGGCTTGGCACTAATTGGAGGCTCTAACGAAAGGAAGAACTAATTAGTCCGTGTGTGATGGAGAGCCCAGAAGTGTGCATTCTGCGAGGGCAGTGGGAGATTTTGAATTAAACAGGAGGACAGACTTTGTTCGACTTTTTTAAGGGAGGCTTATTGACACATTCATAATGTGGAGAATGCTCTTTTGTTTAATGTCAAGTACCTTGTTTACCAGGCCAAAAGTAAGACCGGTTGCTTAAATAATAAGGTTTTCTTAGCAATTTTGCCTTTTTAAATAAAGGTTGATGATAATAATAATGATAGTGTGTGTGTCACATAAAGATGAATGTCACTTTATTTCACCAAATATTGCAGAAATAAACACAGTAGCTGTAAAAAAAAATTGTGTAGTAACATGATCATACTTGAAAAGGATTTTAGGCTAGAGTTAAAATTGTTGCGGACATGACGTTTATATTGATAACTCGCTATGAATGGACACAAGATGCATTTCCTCATACACACATATTCATGATCATAAACACCAAAAGGTGTGTTACATTGCAACAATTATTTTGTCTGATGCGATGGGTTTTGATGTTGAACACCTTTCAGTGTTGCTAAAATATGCTTTAAGTTATTGAAATTGTTACGAAAGCTTCTCATCCTACTATTCATTGGTTCACATAAGATGATAAGAGGTCATAATCATTTCAACTTGTGTTATGATGCTGTCATTTATCCAGGATTAAACAACGAGGAATATCAGGTTGTCATTGGAAACGATACAACTCGCTACATTATTGATGACCTCGAGCCGGCTCGCAACTACACCTTCTACGTTGTTGCCTACATGCCGATGGGAGCCAGTCGCATGTCGGACCACGTGTTCCAGCACACACTTGAGGATGGTGAGTCATTAACGTAGTGAAGATTGTAGACAATAAAGTAAAGATAAAATGAGGAGGGAAAGGAGGAATTGATCTTTTAAAACTGTCAGACTCTGTTATTTCAGTGGGACCCCAGAGACCATTTGTTTGAGACGTTTCATCCACAGTGAATTAGATTTGCTGTTAACATAAAAAATAATCAAATTGTTTGTATACAGATTTCTACATACGTATGTTATACTCATGCCCCAGGAGTATTATTGAACTCAAACCCCCTTTGTTCATAGTTTTAGCCTCTGGGTCTGACTGCCATGTGTTTGTTCTGCATGACTGAAGTTATTTAATGATATTACATAGATATCTGTGCTCAAGGTTTCCTTAGGTGAGCACTTTGGAAAAGAAGATGTGATCAACATTTAATTAAAGAAGGAAAACTGAATGGAATTAATTCACATCATTAATCATGTGTGTTTTATTGACAAACTATTGCATCAACAAAAACAAATACAAACAAACTAAAGACATGTACAATATTCTTACAGTCTTGCAGATTGGTGTATCCATCAATTATTATTCCAGTCCAGTATCATCGTATCATACCCTTGTATCGGGTCCATTTTTTTTCCCATTTTCTGTCCAGTTGTGCTTCCTGTTGCCTCAGTATGTGTGTCAGTTTTTCCATTAAAAAGATTTCTTACACAATTGTTATCCAATGACCTTTCGTTGGTGGTGTTTCCTTTCCCCAGCTTTCTTGCCTGCCACCAGTAGTATTTTGATCAAATATCCATCACTAGTGGTAACAGTTTTGTCTGAGAATTTACATTGATAAAGCACTAAACAGGTCTTAGGCACCCCATATGCTAATATTTGTTGTAGCTCCCTACGTGCAGCTGCTTACCACTTTTATATTTTTAAATGCGTGGATGCGTGGCTGTATAATATTGTGAGGATAGTCAATATCACAACAGCTGCAGCCACCATAATTTCTGTAGCCCTTCAGTTTCACGATCAGTTTGTGTTTGGATAAGATCCTTTATCATTTTATAGCGTAATATCACGGTGCTTTATATTCCCTGGAAAATTGATTGAAAAGCTGTTTGTGGATTAAATATCCAGACAGGGATGTCTGTTTCAGCTAATTCATCAAATTCAATGCTTCATAGGTCACGGTCATCTGTCATATTGATTCAAAAGTGCCATGAAAAAGTATTGCCCACATAATGGCCTAATTTAACCAGGGATATTCATGCAATTGATAGGGTGAAGGTATAAGGTTATAGTAGTTTGCACTGTTACTTTTTTTCATTGCCCAACCCTCGTTTTTATCTGCTCACTCTTCTCTGCTGGCACAATATGTTAAAAATCTGAATATGAGACATTTTTCATATCTTATTTTTTTATAATTTCATGATTAAGGACTTTTGTTCAGTCTTAACTCTCCTGTTTGTTTGTCCACAGTTCCCCTCCGTGCCCCTGAGCTCAGCCTCACCAGCCGAAGCCCCACAGACATCCAGGTTTCGTGGCAGCCTCTCCCAGACAAGCTCAGTCGCGGCCGAGTCTCTGCCTATCGTTTGTCCTATCGCACCAGCACTGAGAATACCGTCTCGCAGATAGAGCTGCCTGGGGAGAAGACCCACCACCTCCTGGAGGACTTACAGCCTGACGCCATCTACCTCTTGCGTATTGTTGCTGCCACCAGCGTAGGGTGGGGTGAGCAGTCCGCCTGGACGTCTCACCGCACCCCAAAGGCCTCCAGTGCTCGAGGTACAGCATTAGAAAGATTTGTCGGTAACACTTTATTTGACACCTGAACGCATTATAACCTCATTATAATGAGTTATAATGCAGTTAGAGCACTGTATAACTATAGTTATAAACACTCATAAATGATTATAATGCTTTATAACAATAATCATAACACACTATAAAGTATTTTATCATGACTTATAAGGTCAGGTATTATAATACGTTACAGTTGTTAGTAACTCGCTGACAATGCCCACATCGATAATGCATTATAAATATAGTTATAATGTGTTATAATTGGCTTATAAATGTGTACAACTATCATTTTAAACACTCATAAATTATCATAATGCTTTATAACAATAAGCATAACACATCATAGAGCATTTTATATAAGGTCAAGTATTATAATAGAGTTATAATGCTCTATAATGTGTTATGCTTATTGTTATAAAGTCTTATGATAATTTATGAGTGTTTATAACTGTAGTTATACAGTGCTATAACTGTATTATATAACTCATTATAAGTATGGTTATAATGCGTTATAGAGATAGCCGTCAAATAAAGTGTTAGCAGTTTGTCTTCATGATTTCTGAAATAGCAGTGTGTAACTACAAATATGACATCAAATTTTGTGATTTTTTTAGAATTTCAAATGTACAGGCACATTTAAAAAACAAAAAATAAAAAAAACATCTACACATAAAGGAACTTGACACAAAAATCAACATTATCACTGAACTCCTCAGTTTAAACCATGGGTCAGAGCAAAGAGAGGAGCTTCCTCTAATAATCTTGTTAAGGCATTGCGTTTGTTACTCTGTGACCTTTGCCCCCCACTGTCAGTGACACTGGAAGGGTTTCAGTCATGGGTCATAAAGGGAGCGACTCAGGCCTCCGGGTGGGAAAGAGTATATGGCTGTTTAGAGCTACATCTGAAGCTCTGAGGCGGGAGGAGGGGAGGATTCGTTTTTCCTGCCCATCTCTATTTCTCCCCCCGTCTCCAGTTTAAACTCACACAGGAGCCTTCGATTGGTAAACTCCATTCTCCTCATTCCTAAAATAAAAATGTGTGAAATCTCTCCCTTGACTATTAGTGTGGCCGTCTTTGGTCTGCACTGAGTGTGAAACAGCTGGTGAGGCATCAGATGGTAGTTTCACTTTTCAAAGTAAAAGCTCCTCCGTCCATCACGTAAACACTCGTCAACACGGTTTCAAGTTTTCTAAGAACAAGCGTTGACTTTGACGTCTTGTTTGCTGTAGATAAAACTCAGGAAGTATCACGATAATTTGCTGTAGCACAGTATGAAAATGAAAAAAATGCCGGCAGCCTCATTTATTTTAATTTACAGAGCGATATCTCGATGAAACTGTCATGTAAAATGTTTTTGTGAATCTTTTCTCAACAGTTCCTACGGCTCCCGAGCTCAGTTTGGAGCCTTTAAACTGCACCACTATTTTGGTGAGCTGGAAGTTAGCACCCAGAAACTCAGCTGGCGTACAAGGCTACAGACTCTTCTACCACGAGGAGAGCCAACCGGAGAACGCCCCGGTTCAGCTACGAGCCTTGGATAACAGACACACCATCGGAGGCCTCGGTGAGTTTTACTTTACATCATTTTCCCAAAGAGATTCACTACAAACCTGCGTGTTTTAACAGTCAAGTTACATTATTCAAGCTCATAAAGTCTTTGGTGTAATAATAGTTCATGGTGGAAAAATGTGGTTAAAAGCAGGAACCGAGCTTATGACTAATTAAAGGGATACTTCACCAAAAATCGATAATTCACCAATTTTCTACTCACTGTCATGCCAAGAAAGGGTTTGGAGAACCTTCTGAGTCATCAAAACGCTTTCGTAGTTCCGGGGGGGGTCCGGCTGGCAACGGATTTTCATATAATGGCGGCAGATAGTGCTCACTTTTGAATCGTCCAAAACACACACTATGAAACATCCAGATACCTCCATACTGCTCGTCCGTACTGACCCAAGTGTCCTGAAGCCGCCACATGAAAAAGTTGTTCGGGAAAATTTAATTTGATCTCTGTGTTTAGCCTTGTTGTAGTAGTAGCTCCCAGTGGCTCTGTTGATGTGTTGATGAGATTTGCTGCAAGATGTTTGTTCATCGTCGTAAACCATTGGATGTATGATGTAAACACGGAAGAACACCTCACAGAAAATCTCGCACAGCCACTGGGAGCTACTGCTACAACAAGGTTAAAAACAGAGATCCAAATTTATTTTTTCCGAACAACTTTTCCATGTGGCGGCTTCAGGACACTTGGGTCAGTACGGATGAGCAGTATGGAGGTATTTGGATGTTTCATAGTTTGTGTTTTGGACGATTCGAAAGTGAACTCTATCCACCGCCATTATATGAAAATCCGTTGCCAGCCGGACCCCCCCTGGAACTACGAAAGCGTTTTGATGACTCAGAAAGTTCTCCGAACCCTTCCTTGGCATGACAGTGAGTAGAAAATTGGTGAATCATTGATTTGGGGTGAAGTATCCCTTTAATTAGCTTAAGGCTTGTCATGTGTTGGTCAGAGCTTCATGAAGCGTGGAATAGAACAGCAACACATCCCACTACCATGACCCCCAACCTCTGTCCAGGGCTCTAGTGTGTGTGTGTGTGTGTGTGTGTGTGTGTGTGTGTGTGTCTTCCAGCAGCTGCTGATGTGTTTGGGGCATATCACAGCTCTTCTGGCCTTTAGGTCAGATTCATTTTGGCTTTTTTTGTTTGGGAGAGGAGAGGGGGCTCAGGCCAATGCAGCGGACAACTGACCATCTGTGGCCAGAGGGGTCAACCAGGTGGTCAGCAGCTGACTTGTAAATCAGGAAGCTCAGCGCTGGAACAGGATCACAAAGAGAGAGAGAGAGAGAGAGATGAGGAGGAACTATAAATTACTATAGGTGTTAACTCTAACTCCTGCAGGCATTTAGTTGGTTAGATATTTAGTTCAATAGTTTAAGCTGTTATTTTGACCGATGCCAACAACTACTGCTGATATAATTCATTTAAATTCCTGCATATGATGTAATTTTATTGGCTTAATGATTGTATTGTTGTTTATAATGCCGAGGAGTCGTAGCAGTTCATAAAAGTCACATGGATGTTTTTTTTCCCCCCTCAAAGTTCCTTCTTCCTTAATCAGATCGATCTGAATAATGAATAAATGTGCGAAGAAGAGGAAGTTATCAGCTGATTAAATTATTAAGGCAATCAGCAAGATTAGCTTCGGACATCAAAAACAGAGCTTTAGCTGAATAAAAAGAATGATCTTTTTGTTCCTCTTTGATAAAGGAGCATTGCAGGGCTGTGTTGTGAAGAGAGGGGAGCTGTTTTGTGGAGGCTGATTTACTATGTGTTTTATGACTGCTTTGAGCGGTGTTGCTGGAGGAGCATTGACATCAAAGACTCTCATTGTGTTTGGCTTGGAGAGCCACAAAGATAGTTTATTAGCCAGGGCATTAAGGAAATGCAGCCTCTCACCAACTGAGCCGTGGGCCAAACAATGAGCTGGTCTTGTGAGCTCACTATCTTGCTGGTCTGAGATCTTTTTCTCATGAATTAGCTGCAGAACTGAGGAGCATGAGGGGAGAGGTGCAAAGTGAAGTATCTGACCTGTGTGCCAACATCCTGAAAGCTGTGCTGCAGGAATCTGACTGAATGTCTTTGAAGCTTTTTTTTCTCCATTACTTCCTTCTTAAAGACATTACTTTTTGATTACCACAGCTGCAGCACCATTTGTCAGAAGTGAGACACATCTATTGATATGGCAGAATTCAAAGACCTTAGATTAAAATTTTACTTGAAAAACTTGAAAAATGGATACAAGAAATTTAAACATTTCTGAAAATTTGGGCACTCCTGATACGAATCTATGCCAAATGCTAAAAGCTAATCTGATTGTAACACAAATGATGACAAGATAAAAAGTCGGTGAACTCATTCAATAGTAAGAATGTATCAATCTGTGCAAGTTTGTGGTTTCTTGCTAATGCATGTAATTCTTTATTTGCATGAGGAAGAAAGGTATTTCTTTGAGAAGTTGCTTTTTAAAAGGCTCCTTTCGACTCGACAGTAACTTCTCTGTATCCAGAATGGTTATTTACTGTATTAGCTGTTAAGACAGTTATTGAACTATTTAATTATGAATGAATGCAGCGATGTCTCTGCTGCTTTTACCCAGCTTAAGTTGTTCACTTCAAGTAATGACAGCTGAATGAAGAGATCTTTGGTTGATTCATTTTTTCTGTTGTTTTCTGTGCTTTAATACACAGAAAGTTGAACTGTGAGAATTATTTCATAGATTTTTAAATGTCTGTTCCTATTGCTCCTACTTCCTGCACGTCTATGCTTCAACTATTTACAGTATATCCAGATATTCCACATTATCTTCAAGACTACCAAATGCTCAATGTTGATTATCTCAGCAGGGGATCCTGCAAATTAAATCTGCTTGTACAGTAAATTGCATTTCCTATAATTGCTGAAATGTTGTACACAGCAGCCATCCCCTTTTTTGCCAATAGCATTGATTTCTAAACTATCAACTGCGACAAAACTGTGGATACTGTGCATCCAGCTCCGTGTACAGCAGCAGAGGAACATGCTCTGAGTGAGTCGCAGTTAAATTATCGCTTATGACGATTCGGATGATTGAAAGCACACCCTGGGAGACAGGAATGTGTGTGTGAGGGGCTCCGGTCGGGTATAAATGACACAGAGATGTGACCTTCCCTTACATGTGTACTCTCTGCACGGCCCATGAGGGGAACATGTTGTCGTAGTCGGGGTTTAAATACCTCCCATACCTGTTGGCACCAGGCAGAGCTGTGTGCACAACTGTAGATTTATCTGCAGTTGTGCACACGACATTTTAAAAAGGTCATTTTTACTTGTATGTGTGTGCGTGTGTGTGTGTTGATTTGTGTGAGTAAGGGCAAAAGAGAGAGAGAGAGGGGGGAGGAGAGAGAGATGATAGATGCTGGTGTGAGGGTTCATACAGGAGTTGACATTTATGGCCCCTGTTCAGGCCTGGTTTGCTGCAGCCTGGGGGGCCTTTTGCAAGGCTCAACAAAACCTCAGAGGCCAACAGGATCTGCATTTTGGCTGTAAAAAGGGGTCACTACAAATGGTTCAAATATGTCTTAAATACAAACAGCATAATTTATGGGAAAAGGGCCATGTGGGATTCTCTCACAGGGAAGGACTCCACTCAAGGAATAACACGTACAGTTCATTGCAGCACATGTCCTAATACATTTAGTGTACAGAAGTTTGTTTCCAATGCTCTATCAAGTCATGCTGAAACAATCATCTGATCAATTGACAGTTTATTGGCAGCTATTTTGATCGTCAGTTAATTTAGTTAAACCTAAAATGCCAAATATAAGTATTTCCAGAAGTGTAGATGGATCGGCTACTGTTGTCTGTTTTGCGTCACTGTAAAATTAATATAATTTGATTTGCTACCAGTAAACAAGAAAAGACGTAGATGGTACAGATGGAAAAGTCACACTCACTCACATTAGACTCTGTTTCTAATTTTGCTGTTGTTTGTTTGTGTGCACCACAGGAGATAATAATAACTGGTGACTTTTAGGACTGGGTAACACTACTGTTTCACAAGTTCCCGATTCAATTCGATATTGATTCATTTAGAGATATTTCCGTTTTGATACCAATTTGCTTGGTTATGAAAGAGATTTATCACAAAACTAATGTTGCAAATTTTACAAAGATGGAAACTCCCCAAACTGGTTTATTATTTATGTATTGGTAACGCTTTATAATAAGTACACACTTTTAAGCATTAGTTAAGCCTTAATAAATACTGAATTCTTCATTTATAACGCATAAATACTCATTAGCATGTAGTTTATAAATACAGTTAGTGCTTATCAGTGATGAGTAAAACATGTTTAATCTCTGTGTTTATAAACTACATATTAATGAGTATTCATGCGTTATAAATGAAGAATTCTGTATTTATTAAGGCTTAACTAATGCTTAAAAGTGTGTACCAATTATAAAGCATTAATTCAACAACATGACCGATTACAGAAGTAAACAGTGCAACGGCATACATTAAAAGATCAATCTAATCGGATCTTTCAGATGAAGATCTATTCAAACTGGATAATCATATCTAAATGTTGTCGAGAGCTTCAGGTGTCAACAACAAATCTGTCCACTGTGTTGTTTCTCTTATCAGAGCACTGCGTCATCCCCCATTAGGTTTCATTTTATTCTGACTCTTGGTGTTTCCCTGTTTTTCCACTCACTTCCTCTGCTTGACCCTCCCCCTTCAGAGCGAGCGCCGTAACCCTCCTCCTTTTGCAGGATTTAGCTTGCCAAGATTCCATGTCAAAGGTCGTGGCCCAGATGTCACAGCTTCCCCCCTCGCAGAGCTCCTCTCTCGCATAATTACGGCACATCCATTGTACTGTGGGGCTGTGGAGAGGTGCACGCTACATGCCTGCTCCTCTTTAGAGGTGGACAGGCTCAACAAACCGCTCAGAAAGTTTGGATAACAGAGTAGTAGTTTGTACTAAAGTTACACAGACTTTGTGATTTCATTTATCTTGTTGCAAAGATGTACTCAAACAAAGTTACTTGTTTTAATGCCGATCATCAAACCTTTATTTGCTGCCCAGAAATCCATCATTAGTATGTTAATTAAATATTTTTGCTTAGTCTTTACTGTTAATGGGAAAAAAAATGGCTGCTCAAGATGCAGGCAATGCAAAAAAGAAACTCATCTCATATTCCACAGCCATGACCCCAGATTCTTTCAAAGTTTTATCTCGGCCTGACCTGCTAGCCCTGCTCTGGCTCCACTGAAACTCCTCAGGGCTGCATGGGGGGTGGGAGTAGCTCGACTTAACCCCCCCCCCCTCCTCCCAAAAAACCTCCCAATAACCTCTGTGAACACCGATTCATCTCCTGTGGTCTCCCTCTTCTCCGAGCCCCCTAAATGTCTCAAACTTTAATAGAAAGACTTTTAGAGATAAGATGAAGATGGTTCGTGTTTGATGCAAATGTCAAGTTTGAGCGATATTTCTGGAAGGTCAAAATAACAACAGGCCTGCAAACACTGGATTAGACTGACATCTACATGTATAATCCAGCATTTTAACCAGTCAACAGTTGATATTCACTGACTATTACTAGATTTTACCGCTGTCACCTACAGTATATAGCTAATCAGTAAATACATAACTTGTTCCATTCTATCAACACATTCTACGTAATTTATCAATTTCATTTTCATTTCATTTCATTTTGTTCCAGCCAAAGTCATTTCAAGACTTTTTCCCATAAACATACCAAAACACAACACTTTCTTATTCCCTGGTTGGAAAGGAGCAGGGACAAGATACATGTTATATTGCCTGCCCTTCGCTCATTATGTAATTATTCTGAAATATTCTGTGACTGAGCAACAGTCTTAGGATATAGTAAACAAACAAAACAAAGTTTCAATCTGACATTTTTTCATTAATAAAAAGAGTTTGTGAGTCATTAATTACATTCTGATTGTTATTTCTTTTAACATTTTCTTGAATTGGAATATATTTGTACAGAACTTGAGATCATTGCAACAGTTTCTCTAAATGACTCACAATATTGATAATACATGCAACATTTAAATCGGACCCTCGTCATTATTCTTTTAAGGGGTAAAAGGGACATTTGGTCAGATGGCTTTTGTTCAAGAGGTTTCTTCAGGGTCACTGAGGCCTAGAACTGCTGTTGACCGTCAGCCGTGTCCTTCCCAGGGGATTTTGTCCGTCAATTTAACCCCCAGATTGTGGACCTAAATAGGCGGCGGCTGACCACTGACCAGCAGGCCTGACCGGGGCTGGAGAGAGGCTGGGTCTTTTTTATTTGCACTGAAAAGACTTGGTGACAGGGTGATGGATAGTGCAGCGGCGGCTCTTGTGCTCTGCTGCAGAAACTGACCAAAGGACTCACGACACCGAGCATCTGTCAGGCCGCCGCCTCACCCTCTTGTTCCCACCACATTATCAAACCCGAAAAAACCTCTCTGACCCCACACCTACGCACTTCTAGTCCAGCACTTCTTCACGTAGCGCCGCCCTGCTGCTTCCTGTAGGAACCACAACGTCATCTGGCATTGTGATGAATTATAACCAGATGGGATCAGAGAGTCCAAATAGACCAAGAAGTTTGTTTTTCACATTTTACATGATGTTTAATTGACACATTTTGGTTTTTCTCTCTCTGTCTCTATCTCAATGAAGACCCAAGGAAGAAGTACCACGTTAAACTTCTGGCTTACAATTTTGTCGGAGATGGCTACCAGGCTGATCAGACTATCAGCACCCCCGGATGCGTCTGTAAGTCTCACAATAATCCTTAAAAACTAAATTCATTTGCATACTATACATTATGATAGTGCTGCTTTTATTTGCACTTGTCATAAAACTGAATATCGATCTCAAGGAAATTTAAATCGAATGCAACTGGACTTGGTTATTTGTCTTGGAAGACGTTTCACCTCGCACCCAAGAGGCTTCATCAGTTCATGTACACATCGGACCAGTCCCAGCTTGGTCAAATGTGTCCAGACCAAGTCCAGTTGCATTCGATTTAAATTTCCTTGAGATACTATGACCTGGACAAATGAGAATATTCACAGGCCCATTATTGTCCATGTGTCTCTCAGCTGTTCGAGATCGCCTCGTGCCGCCTCCGCCACCTCCACACAACGTGAACGCCAAGGCTAACAGCTCGTCCGCCGTGTTTCTGCACTGGGGCCGACCGGCCTTCACCTCCAGCAACGCGGTCAACTACACCGTCCGCTGCAACCCAGTGGGCCTCCAGAACGCCTCGCTGGTGCTCTACCTGCAGACGTGAGAACTTCTTTCATTTAAAGCAGCGTTACTAGGTTCATGTGGCAGAGAAAAGAAATAAGAGACTAGATGATTAAAACATGCAGCTGTGTGTTTTTGCACGGCTAACTGCATGATAGCTTCGTGCCGATGCCATAGATCAGACCTTATCTCGACACAATCTTCTCTTGCTGGCAGTAGTTTATGACAACAGCATAAAATCAGCTAAATGATAATAATAATACTTTTATTTATAAAGCACTTATAAAAGCAATGTTACAATATGCTTTTACGAGACAATAAAATAAATCTTACAAAATAAGATAAAAACAATAAAGATCGTAGAAACCAGGCAAAACAGAACAAAGTAAAAACAATCCAAGTATGAAAAGACGAAAAGAAAATAGAGGATAAAATGATTATGTATCATAGAAGGCCATTTGATAAGTCTCACTTCATGACAACCACTTGTTCTGGTAAAGTTTACAGGTCACCAGTATTTCTGTGTTGTCCAGTCCCGCCAGCCTCACTGCCAGCACAGCTCTATGTCACCATCTGTTGGCCGTTTCTAAAGGGGCAGTTCACCCCAAACACCAAGTAAACAATGAGCAGGATGAGCAGGATTGTGAAATTCAAGAGAGACATGTCAAATAAACTTTGACCAAAGTAAAATTGACTGAATTTTATCAGTATGATGTGCACATGCACAATCAACATCTTTAAACCTCAGCAAATCACTGAACTGGTCCTTTAAGCATGTGTCATGTCTTGACTCTGCAGGAATGAACAACACCTCCTGGTGCGAGATCTGGAACCAAACACCAAATATGAATTTGCTATTCGTCTCCACATTGATCAGCTGTCCAGTCCCTGGAGCCCCGTCGTCTATCAGAGCACGTTCCCTGAAGGTGAGAACTAAAACATTTAATATCATTGACTGTTCACTGTGTACTCTGTATGAAGTGTCTGTTTTTATTTGATTTTGATGAGGCTGCACTACATACTGATGCTGTTTTGTGAGGAAAATGTATTTTTTAAAGTGATTTCTTCATTTGTTGTTAGTGTGAACATGTCAATGTTCACAATTATGAAAAGACAACCTCTTTTTTAGTGTCCATAGTGTTTTTATTTGACCATATTCTCTCCATCCATCTACACACAGCTCCCATGCTTCCTCCTTCCAATGTGAAAGCGACTCTGATCGAGGTGGACACCGCGCTGGTTTCGTGGAAACCCCCAGATGAACCCAACTTATCAGTGACACACTACACAATCCTGTACGCCTCCAGACATGAATGGATAGCCGGTGAATGGCAAGTGCTGCAAAGAGAAGGTGAGGAGGAGGAGAGAGTGAAAAGAGAAAGTGTGAGAGAAAGAGGTTACACAGATGTGAAGGGGACGGGGACACACAAAAGACTCTTCTCCTGTCGAAGATAAAAAGGTCCATTGGAAATCAGTAATTCATCGTCCAGTCCGTGTCTCTGTTCATTGTGATCTCTGAATGGTGCCAGGACAGGTCAAGCTCACTCTGGTTCGGCGTTTTGACCCTTTACAAACAAAGACCACAGATTCCCATCAGCAATGCAGCAGAGTCAAATGCACTCAGTCCTCTCTTCTCAGGTGTTGATCTATTTGCAAAATATAGACGAATCCAGCTTTAAATTCATTGTAAATAAGCAAAACACAGGCAACTGCTATATTAGAGTTTGTACATTACATCCCGTTGCATTGTGTTTATAACTATGCAGAAAAGAATACAGGTATGAACAAATGAACAATCCTACATAAGTCTTGGTAAATCAAACATTTGTCTCCAAAACAAGAGTCAGTAACTGTAAAGCTGTTGTTGTATCTGGTTTGTGAGTGAGCGTAGGATTTTTTTTTAGTGCCGATAACTCAAAAACAGGAAAGACACAGAACTTTTACTCTTTATTGCCATCCAAGGGGTCAAAAGTAAAGCCGATCACAAAAAGCCCCTCCAACTCAGCCCAGCCCCCTATCACTTCTAACTGAACACCCATCCCCCTTCGGTTGCTGGTTTGGACACTGGGTGATACTGGACAGGGGAATGTGTATGGCTCTGATCCCCTGACCCCACCCCAGGCTGCTCCCACATATCAGCTCTCAGCAGAGAGCCATGTTTTTATTGGTTGTGTGTTTCACTTCATCAGAAATTCACAATTAGAAGCTGAACAATTGTCCGAC
Organism: Trachurus japonicus; assembly: GCF_045865225.1. Taxonomy (NCBI): domain Eukaryota; kingdom Metazoa; phylum Chordata; class Actinopteri; order Carangiformes; family Carangidae; genus Trachurus; species Trachurus japonicus. The sequence goes on from NC_140909.1 coordinate 12,202,964, forward strand.
CAAAAAAGTTAAGAAAAACACAGCAACCTATTAAACAAACAGAGCTATATACTGTTTTATTGTTTAAAAATAAAGTCTCTTGTCCTTTGGACAGAGCTATGAGCTGTTGTTTCCAGTCTTTAAAAAACAAAATGATGATTTGCAGCTTGATATTATTATGGAATAGTTTTAAGAGTCGTTTTAATTTTCTCATCTAACTCTCAACAAGTAAGCAGATGAAATTTCCACAACATAAATGTTGACTGTAGGATGTAGGATTACAGTCCTTATTTTGAGATGTTCGTGATTTAAAGCAGATATCAGTGGAATGTTTTTGTTAATATAAGTCCTAAATAGTCCTCTTTTCCGTCAGCAATCACTTACATGAAGTATTTCAGCCTAAACACGAGTCTCTCCGTCACTCTGCTCTGCTGTAACCCGAGGAGAAAATTTTCCTTGTGGGATACAAGTGTTATCCAATGAGGGGAGAGAACGGCATGAAGGGCTGTGTGTGCAGCCAAGGGATGCGCGTGAATGTGGTGACGTAGCACGAGGACCAATTGATGCCTGACAAGGGCGGGGGCTGCTAACTCATGGTGCGTTCAAGGAAACTCGTACTTTGTGTTTTTCCTTCCTGTGAAGTCATACCAGTTCGATCTGGTACGAGTTCACGGGTCGGAAGTTACGAGTGGCCGTTATAGGGAACTTTCACAGACAACAGGACGGTAAAAACACGAGCTACGGGTTACCTGGAACGCTACCAAGTCGTAGTTGTGACTTGAAGCTGTAACTTACGGTTTCAAAAGCCTGCCTTGAACACAGCATTAGCCGAAACGGCCGTGCCGCTGTTATCTGCTTTAAGGTCTCACAGATGGAGGTTGTTGTAGTTTTGAATGAATTTATGGCAACAAAAAAAAAGAGATTTAGAAAGGTCAGTGAATGTACAGATGTTTTCACGCTGCTGTGGTTTTAGTCAGAGGAATCTACAGAGAGGATTCAGTCATGGGAAAAATGTTTGTATATTGGCAAGAGATCCATTTTAAAGCATCCTATCTTTGTGTGAAATGTTGTCATTTTCTCTCAACAAGTAAGCAGATGAAATTTCCACAACAAAAAATGTTACTGTAGTAATGTGATCATCTTAAAGTAGAAGTAAGCGATCCGGTCGTTTTGGCTAATGCTGCGTTCCAGGCAGGCTTTTGAAACCGTAAATTACAGCTTCAAGTCACGACTTACGACTTTGTAGCGTTCCAGGCAACCCACTCGTGTTTTTCCGACCTGTTTTACCTGTGAAAGTCACTATAACGGCCACTCGTAACTTCCAACCCGTGAACTCGTACCAGATCGAACACACAGCCCTGCATGCCGTTCTCTCTCCTCATTGGATAAAAACTTTAGGATACGATAAATGTTTTCTCTTCGGCTCAGAGCAGAGCAGAGTGACTGACAGACCCGTGTTTCAGTCCAAACACTCTATGTAAGTGATTGCTGTCGGAAGATATAACTATTTAAGACTTATATTAACACAAAAATATCGCTTACTTCTGCTTTAAACTTTAGTAGATAATCACCAACTCAGGAAAAACTTGTATAAACTGATCGAGCCATCGTGTTAAAACAGATGTGTGGATAAGAAGAACATCCTGTTTGAGCAGCGTGTTCACAATGTGAAATCTCACCAACAGGAACCATCACCATGGCGCTGCTGGAGAACCTGAAGCCCGGTCAGGTTTACTTGGTGAAAATCTCAGCATCCAACAACATGGGTGACGGACCGTTTTCACACACTCTGGAGCTGACAGTACGGCCAGATCTCACGTCGGACCCCCGCCACTCCACAGGTCGGTGCCGTCATCGCCGTTCTCACACCATCACTCAATACACAACGATACGAGTCTGTTGAAACTGAAAGATGGTGTTCACAAGTTATGCATCTAATGTAAAAGTACAAATATAAATATATTTAAAAAGAGGTACAAAAAAATATTTCTCAATAGGTATATGGAAGATGAGGGATAAAAAAAATGCTAATGATATCGGATATTATAAGCTGATATGGATAATTATGTAGTATATGTAGGCCAATGATTATATAATTTACTGGATGTGGTAAATATGTTTATTGATATGGATATCTATGTAGTATATTGATATGGATAAATATGTAGTATATATATATTGATATGGATAAAGATGTAGTAGATAGACAGTTAGATATATAAACTATGATGAGTAGAAAGGGGTGGGAATTAAAAAAAAAAGTGCATACTTCTTCCCACTCCTGTTTCAAGCTTGTGTATATATGATTTGATGATGTATGTATACAGTATATATGTTTTTTTTTCTTTATTTCTTTATTTCATTTAGACATGTTCGAAATAAAATTAATCTAATCTGACGATGTTGCCTCATCCCTCGCAGCCTTTTCTGATGGTTTCTACCACCTGGACCAGAAGTCAATGACGGGGATCACTGTGGGCGTGTGCATCGCTCTCATCTGCATCATCATTTGTGCTTTCATCATTGTCTGCAGAGGCAAAAACAGGTATGTACTCCGAACACAGTAATTCAGCCCTAACGTCTCTGAGTATCCTCTTTCTACTACAGTAATATCATGTTTGTTTTTCCCTTCAGGAAACTGTCAGCAGTGAAAACATACGGAGAAGGAGTGAGCACCTCCGCCTCGGCTGCGGGACATCTGGGCTCTGATGGACAACCGGAGAACGCCGATGTGACCGTACCAATGATGAGTCAAAACCATTTCATCGATACCAAGGTAAAATTAACACTTATAACAGTATTGTAGTCTCATAAATGTTAATATAATGTTGTTATACTTTGAGGAAACACGACATTTGAAACAGGGATACATACTCCATTAGACATTTAGGTAACCCTTTAATTTACAAGCCGCTAATTACGTGATGATGTCAAGAAATAACAATTAATAGCGTAGTAATGTCAAGAAATAGCCTAGAAATAACAGTCAATTTCATAGTAATGCCATGTTTTTCATAAAGGCAAAAGGTTACACATGCTTTTTATGCTTTGAAAATTTTGGGAAAGGCCAGAATTTTCTCCATCAAGTCCTTTAAATTCACTGTTATTTCTTGGCTATTTCTAGACATTATCACATAATTAGCGTCCTGTAAATTAAAGGGTTACCGACATTTGCAGACAGATGTTATGAAAATTGTATATTCAATGAAAATAACTTGAGGAGCCTGAGGAGATCAGAATGAAAGAAAGTACCGGATGTTCCTGAACAAAATAGCCTCTCGAACAACTTTCAGTTTTATTTCATGTGTTCTGGGTGTGAGTCATACATATTGATACTGAAACTACAACATTTATTTCTCTTTTTAGGGGGGAACAAACCTCATCATCAATTGTCTCGGTCCTGTTCAGCCCAGTGTTGAGAAGAAGAAGAAGTGGTTTTCTTTCAACAATAATGTGAAAAAGGACAATAAGACGTTACAGGTAAGAGAGTGAAGAACCATGTTTGTAACATTTCCATCAGTAATTTGTAGATAAATGTAAATGTACTTTATTTATTTATACAGACCTTTACAGCAACCCTTTCGGTGAACCAAAGTGCTTTACAATAGGTAATAAATAAAAAGGAATAAGTAAAGACAATTAAAAACAATAAAAGCAGTGAAAAAGAACAAAGACACAGCTTAAGTTGTTCTCGTCTTGGAAATTTTAATGTTAGAGCAGCAGTAAAACTAAGAAGGAACTCATTTTGTGGTTGGCAAACATGAATTCAGCTTTCAGAAGATGCATTAAAGAATATAAATACAGTATCAAACTTTCTTCCAAAGCGCCGACTAATGACACAGAGACAACTTAAACTTCCTGTAAAACACTTCTCTCTCTGTGCAGCAGCAGCAGACTATGAGACACAGCGCGGCGCCCTACCCGCCCGGCACCACGGTGCTGACCTACGAGGAGGAGCTGTCCGTCGCTCAGGACCAGCACGCCACTCTGCAGGCTCTGCTCGGTCGTCCCGGCGACACGGAGGGATCCTCCAACAGCGAGGGCAGCCACGAAACCGGCGACTCGGGCCGTTACTCTCACGACGAGACGGAGATGACCACGCTGCTGTCCGGCGCCAGCAGCAGCAGCAGCAGCAGCAGCCGGCCGTCGTCTCCGTCCAGCGGGCGGGACGGCAGCGGCTCGGACTGCAGCGACGCCGCCGAAGAGCCGCAGCACGAGGAGGAGGAGGAGGAGGAGGAGGAGAGTCGGGCGGAGCTGAAGGAGAACGGATGTTGTCACCATGACGCCCAGCGAGGCTCCCAGTCTGCACTCTCTCTGAGCGTGTGAGTGTGTCTGCAGGTGTGTGTGTGTGTGTGTGTGTGTGTGAAGGCCGTGGTGCTACACGTTTCTATTTTCACAGATTAATTAACCCTCCTGTTGTCCAACCTGTTCACTTCCTCCGTCCTTCCTTCTGTCCTTCCATTCTCCCTTCCTTCTTTCCACAATCCTTTTTCCCTTGCTTCTTTCTTTCCTTCCTTCCTCTTTTGATCCAGTTGACCTGGTCTTTTCTCTCCTTCCATCTTTCTTTCCTTCCCTTTTCCCTTCCTTCTTTCCACAATCCTTTTTGCCTCCCTCCCTTCCTTCCCTTCGTCCTTACTTCTTCCTTCTTTTTTGACCCAATCTGTTCTCTCCAAGGGGGCAGTTGTCGGTCTGAGAAGTGAAGCTCACTTCCGCGTTCAAAAAACTGCAATCCCCTCGGATTCCTCTGGGGGCTGGTGTCAGAAGGGAGCATTCCCCATAGACCCCCATGTTAAAATCGCCGACTTTACATCCTCAGTAAACATGTTAAAAGCCTGGTGTCAGAACGTTTTTTCGTCTCAATCGATAGTTTCTACCCCTGCACACACTCTGAGGGGGGTGAATTTTTTTTTTAACTCTACCGTTTTACTGTTATAAGGTTAAAACTCTGGCCAATTAGGGCGCGGAAACGTTGAGTGACAGGTCCGAGCAGCTCCGTGGACAGGCTGCTTCGAGGCCAGTGGGCGGGCTCTCGGCCGGCCAATCCAACATGGCGCTGTCCAGGCCGCCATATTGGAGTCACAAAAACGACTCCCCAAAACCAATGGGTGACGTCACGGACGCTACGTCCATTCTTTTTACAGTCTATGGTTCTCTCCCTCTATCTATCTTTCCTTCCTTTTTCCCTTCCTTCTTTCCTCCCATCGTTCCCTTTGTCCTTCCGTCTTTCCTTCTTTCTTTCCCTTTATCCTTGCTTCCTTCCTTATTTCCCTTTGTCCTTCCTTCCTTCCTTCCTTCCTTTTGTCCTTCCTTCCTTGACCCGGGAGGACAGCAGGAGGATTAACATGAAATTAAAGGAATATTTGGACCTTTAGAGACACGATGTGCGTATTCACTTTGTGAAAGGGAGATAAATGTCTGAGAGAGTGTGTAAGTTAAACTCTCGTCACCAAAGTGAATACGACGCAGATTTCCCAACTTGTCTTACTATTCCTTTAACTATGTACAGGTCTCATTCACAAAACCCTGCTGAAGATATTTTATGTTGTGTGTACACCACAGGCCTGAGTGTCAGTGTGTGAAAGAGAGAGAGAGAGAGAGAGAAAGATGTAAAGAAACGACCTGTGTGAATGTCCCAACCTGTGAATGTTGGCAGGGCGGATTATTTGTTTTCTTTTACTTTCTTTTAAGGAATTTTTATGAATGTTTTCTTAATTTGCTTTTAATTTGTCTTATGTTTTTTTTTTTTTTGAAAAGAAAAAAATCTCACCCACCATGAATGTTTAAAAACGAGTCAAGAATGTGAAAAAAGTGACATTTCTGACATTATTTAAGAGAGTTTATCACTGGAGCGAAAGGGAAGAGTGAGTCCTCTTCGCTGATTATCTACCTCGGTTTACCTCTGGGTAAACTTCCCACTGTATATTTAACTACTTATACCTATGTTATGTGATACGCTGCTCCAGTTGCATTGCATTTTATACTTCCTGATGACTTTTTTTTCCCCGATCGTCATCCCATTTTGTCCTTTTTTCTCTTGCTTTGTCCTGATTTTACTGGATTGTAAGGGCGCTGCAGCTTTTTCCTCTCGCTCCACCTGCTGTGTGGACTGAAGTATCAAAAACACACATACAGTTTGTTATTTATCCCCTCAGATGTTGCTGAGGTACTGAGCCAGTATTAATAATATTATTTTTTGTCCATTATTGAGTAATGGTATGAAAGAAATAATGAATGTCTGCTTTTGTTTTCTATGTCAGTGTGCAGCTGCCCTTGCTAATCCTGTTTTATACTACCTCATTTAAGAATTTATGTTATTGTCTCGTCGTCGTTGTTTTCCTAAACTCAGGGAACAAGGTTTAGTACATTTGAAAAGTCATGTAGTGTTACATGGTGAACTGACAGGGTATCTTCTCAGTACTAAACCGTTGTTGTGTGTAATTGCCTACTAGAATATGCTATGAATGTATCTGTGCCAGTAGCTGCCCTCCTCGCAGACGGAAACCCCCCCCTCCTCTGTAGTTTCTCCTCAGGTCCTACAATGTCTGTTTTTTACGACAGACTCTTGTTTGTTGACTTCTTCCTTTTTATGCGTGTAAAGATTCACACCAGAAGTGCTTGCAGTGGCATGTCGGTATAGAAAAGCTTTATAATAATTGGCCTTAATGTGGAGATCGTCCCTCTGATGCCGAAACCAAAGCCCAATCTCTCCGAGGGGGAGAAGCTCCACATGGGGATGCAACACATGAAGAATGATGGCAGTAAAAGCAATGGAAGTGTTTTTAATTAATCAGAGATGAAAGTGAAGAAATTAACGAACACCACAAAAAAATCTATATTTTTGTTAGAAGATATGTACTACAGTTACTTTTGTTCCAAATAGTTATTTTGTTTTGCTGTAGAGTAGATAAAGATTAGCACTTGTCTGCCAAGTAGTTTTTGTATTATCAGCCAATGTGCAGCGGTGACGGTGACGCTAGTATCCAAAGAGTTGTTTGCTACCTGAGTTTATTTTAGCCTCTCGACTAATCTCCGGCAGAAGGTTACTGAGGAATGTGAAATAATCAAAACACATTAGACCAAAGATGAAGTGTGGCCTTGGAGATCAGTTGAGGGGCCGCTCCTCAAACGAAGCCTTGCACATGAGTGGCCTTGACCCGCGACGAAAAGGAGCGTCGGCAGCAGTGGGTTCAAACTCTGAGGAAGTGCCAGCGGGATTCACAGGCGCTTAATGATAAAAACAGAGTGACAATTAATAATCAGTCTTATGCACACGAAAAAAAACCAAATTGTCCTGTCGGGAGAGTTCCTCGAAAACTGTTGCGAGCAGACGTCTGTACATTGTAGGTGAAAATAATAAGAGATAAATACAGTATTATATTTGATAGTGGTCTGTGAAGCAACAGTGCAGCCTTGTGTAAAAGTGCACCCACTGATTTTTCACCTTGTGAATGAATGAAAAACTATTAACCACATGAATTAAATGTTTGTATTTGGGAGATTTCTTGATTAGAAACATAAATGAAGTACATTTTAAACAAGAAATCTGTTAATCATGTGACGATTTATTCATATTTTTTAGTCTTTATTTTGAGAAGTTCATGATTTAAGGTCTCACCGATGGAGGTTGTTGTAGTTTTGAATGAATTTATGGCAAAAAAGAGATTCAGAAAGGTCAGTGGATGTACATATGTTTTCACGCTGCTGTGATTTTAATCAGAGGAATCTACAGAGAGGATTCAATCATGGGAGAAAATTTGGGATGAAAAGTGACACAATCAGTTTAACTTTATTTTTCAAAAAGCGAACAACGTAAACCAAAGAATTTTTTTTTAATGTCACCGTTGCATATTGGCAAGAGATCCATTTTAAAGTATCCTATCTTTGTGTGAAATGTTGTCATTTTCAGTGTTCTCTTACTCATTTTACAATTGTATAATGTGTCGTACGACAAGAAAACAGATGGAAAACGTTACTCTGTTTCTTAATCACCATTTATTCCCAATATCCAGACTTTTGTCTTATATGTTTTATTTCAAGATAAAATGGGTTTTTGATAAAGCAGAGTTGTGTTTATCCTGAAAAGACATTTACATTTTAACTTGAACCCAATAATGTTTTCATATTATCTGTATTAGCAGAGCATTACGGCCTCGATCCAGAATCTGAAAACAGCACTTGTGCTTATTCATGAGCTCAAAACACTAACAAATGCTGTGATTGTTACACCAAACAGATGTCAAACAGATTCTGATTTAGGTTTTTTGTCGCTCCTACAGATACACAAGTGCTACCTCAGGTTTTTATTATTTACATTTTCATGTGATAGATGCAGGTGCAATAGGACTGGGTCGTTACTGTCTGTGAGACCGAGGTCAAGAGGTCAAGATGTAACACAGAGAGGACCCAGGTTGTTGTCCCACTGCCTCTTATCCCATGAATGGTGTTATGTTGGAATTATGTTCCTGTCCGAGCATGTGAATTTAAAGGGATAAAACGCAGAGTGTGATCTGTATGTGAACAGAGCCACTCTTCGTTCTCCCTTTTTTGCAGTAACGTTGTGCGTGAATAATGTGCGGTGGAGCGCTGCGGGTCATTTTCAGTCAAACTCAGGGGGACCCGCGGCTGCTCCGCCCCAAAAGACAAAGCAGGTGTCAAAACTGAATGTACCTTTTTGTAATTATTTTTTGTTTTCTGATCATTTCTGTTCATGTTTTGTTATATTTTGTAAGTTTGTCTTCGTCTGCAGAATTACTTGCAAGTTGGTTTTTGCCAAAAAATGTTTAGATAGGAGATTTTAGACAATGGTTAATTATAAAATCATCTGATTCTCAGTTTAAATAATAAAGTATGAAAAATCTAAGAAAAAATGTTGTCATCTGCTGTTCTTTTTACAAGACTTTTACAAGACTTGAGTTCAGAGTTCTTGTGTTGATTAAAATACAAAGGGAACTCTATTTTATCACTTAATTTATCGCTTTATCTTAGTGTAGCAGTTCTTTGCTATTTATCAATGTGAGACACAACAGTCACATTGTTGTTGAGGGGTGTGTCATAGTAACAACATAAAACACAGCGTATTGTGCTTTAATGGCCAAAAACTGAATTTTCCTAGATGTGTTGTACTTCTTTTGGTCTTATCTAAAACTACTTGTAGTTTTCAGTAAACACACACACACACACACACACACACACACCACTCCTTGTCTTGTCACTCAGCTACAATTTACAAAAACGATAATAAATAAAGAATATCGACAACACCTGTCTGGTTGGGTTGCTGAACCACAATGAAACCATCTTACAATAAATATGCAAAAACTAAAACTATAATCAACAAACTTGATAGCAAAACTGCATAAGAAAGCAAAAACAACATGCACAGTTGTATTCAAGGGTTGGGCACGTCTAATAATAACTTCCTTACAGGACCGGTTGAGCAACATTACATGTGTGCAGTATAGTCTTCATTCACCACGTTGGCAGTGTGTCAACAGGATGTAAACAGGGAGCGGAGAGGGCTCAGATCAAAACAATAAACACCACGTGTTTCCTGTCGGATACATAAAACGTATCAACATCAACCACGTGCCTTCAAAAAACCCCCCACTTACGCTACAACATGGAGTATGAGACACTGAAGTTTAAGTTTAAAGTTTAAATTGCTGCTTCCTTCTCGCCCTTATTTAATTCTTCGTGCGGTCCCGCTTGTCACGTTTCCGTGTTTACGTTTTTTTCCTCGCAACCACAAGATTTGTTTCCACACGATTCGCTCCGCCCCTCGCTGGGCCTGTTTTGCCACCGCGTTGCTCTATGGGAAATGTAGTCCAAACAGTTCGCCCAGGGCGCTGTGATGTACGTCACGGCGTTCTACTGAAAGACTACATTTCCCGGCCACGGTCGGGCTTTGAAGTGTTGTTAACGGCTAACTTGGCTCGGGCATATTGCAACAACTGTGGGGCTGCTTGCAAACAGCTGCCTCGTTGTCGGCCACAAAGAAACGGTGAGTTTTATCATTTTCTTGTTTCTTTTTCAAGAGAAATAGTTTTAAGTGGCAGTTAAAGATGCCGGACGCAGTCGACAAGGCTTTAATTACACGCCCCGACGATGCTCAGAGAGGTGACGTTAATACCCCAGCCAGTTAAGTTAGTTAACTGTCTGAAAAATAACCGCTGACGGTCTTTATTTATCGTCGAAGCTCGACTGTGATTTAATTCACAGCTCACAGTTTCTGTTTTTCTGCTGATAAATCAACCATTGGGCTGTTTTGATCCAGGCCGCAGTAGCTGGCATCTCCACTGCGCTGCCACTGCGGCCTGTCGCCGCTAGAGGCCGCTGATACACCGCCATGTTTGTTTGTTTGTTTGTTTGTCTGTCTGAGACACTGGTGAATAGGGTAAACATTTAAATATCACCATGACACTTCCCAAGTTTATCACTTACATTAAGACAAATATTTTTTGTATTACAAGTTCTGTCAAATTTTATGTTTAGATATGTAAATGAGGCAATATCTAATGAAAAATGCACTAATTACATTTCCAGGACAGAAATCTGAACAATGGATGAAGCCACTTTCACTTTTCACATTTTTTCTATTTGTTGACATATTAGAGTCAGAATTTTTACAGAGGGGATTTTGGATATCTCTTTTTTTGCCACTCTGTAAATGAGAAAATGCTCTCACCAGCTCTAAAAAATGAAATCTTGCCATGTTTTTAGGAATAAAATGTTGTATAAATCAGACTGTGGATGATATATCAACAAGCCCCTCTGTAAAAACCTTCAGAATATAGACAGGAATAAAACTGGAAGGTTTGGTGTCTGTAAGTGCTGCTGAAGTGGAGATTAGGCTATGGCTCAGAGTCTGAGAAAAAAACTCATTTTGAGAAACGGCCTTTAAAGACTTGTACTGTAAAATGACATAGATTGTAATTGTCAGTTGTACTTGTGTGTGTGTCAGTTGTACGTGTTCAGGAGAAAGAGAGCTTTACAACGACACCTGACATGACATGGGTGAAAGAACAGGCAGGGCACAGTTTGCCAACTTTGGGTGAATTTAGAAGAAATCTACCAATGAAAGAGACAAAATGAAGTAAAAACCACCTAAATGTGGATTTTCTACCATTTCTTTCCACTATTCTGAAAGAAGACATGTTAATGAAGCAAAATGGCCCAAAATCTCAAAATTGATGGGTGTTTGCATGAAAAAGCTATGTTTTTGCCTGTAGTGTCTCGCATTATTGTTGATGAATGAGTTTAAATAATTAAGAAACTGGACGAAGCACAACAAAGTTCAGGTGGTGAATGAATGACACAATGCTGGGCCTGTTTTATTGATGAACCTCCCCATCAAAAACAAAACAAAACAAACATACGGTACTGCCAGGACCTCCCAGGTGAAATACAGGGACTTTCCATGTCTCCTGTACTGAACAGTCACAGGCTGCTGGGCTCAGGTGTGTTGGAGGTCACCTGGTGCAGGTAACGAGAGTGATTTCACTCTGCGTTATTGGTTAATCCATTGAATCCACTAGTGAGAGGACCAGCTGCTTTACTCTGTTAATGCTGGAGCCTAAAATCTAATGCTGCTATAAACAACCTGGTTATTGTTTGGAAAGATATTCTACTTTGTGTGTTTTTGAGGAAGTGCGAAAGTCCTGAAACATCAGTGTCTTTGCATATGGACACAATCTTTTTTTCTTTATAAAGTCACATGTGTTTGTTGTTTTTTAAGCTGTGGAAATTCTTGGAAATATAACATAATGAATAAATGATAAGCTCATTTTGAACAGTTTGAATTGATAATTTGACAGACAATGTGCAAGATTTAATCTTTTTTTTTCACTATATCATCATATTATCAAAACATATCTTTTTCATAAAGCATTTCCTGATTTTAACTGACCTGCATGTTTCTTTATCTCGGACGTCAACTACCTGCTACCAGTTTTACCTACCAGTGTCTCTCCACTGAATGATTTTATCCTCTGTTTATTTTTTATTTATTTTTGTGTTTCCTGCTGGATTTTATTCTATTTTAAAGTTTTACCTTTCATCCTTATCGTTTCTGTTAAGCACTTTGTACATCTGTTTGATAAGTGCTCTATGAATTAAGTTTTTATATTATTTGTCATATTATCGTCTCCAAAGTATTCACCTCTTCTTTTCCTTTAGATCCCTGTTTTCCTGTTTTTTGTTGACACCTGCCAGAAATGTCAGAGACGTCAAGTGATGCAGAGTCGTCCTGTGGCTGGACCATAATTAGTAATGAAGTATGAATCTTTTTTTCTTTATTTTTCATCACAGCTATTTCTATTGTTGATACTATTATTACTGCTGTGCTGCCTGTCATTATTCCTGACATATTTAAGGTCATCAACAAGGGGACGTTTTAGCTTATTTGATCGATTCAAATGTGCAAATCTTTCTGAACTTCAGGCAGATTGTGTCAAACATACTAAACATTTAGACAATTTCTTCCCAACTCACTGCTTGGAACAATTTTTCAACAATTCTCCTCTGTATTGGAGATTGATTTCTTATTAGTAAATTAGTTCAACTCTGTGATGCTGGATACTAGAGACAAATCTGAAAGCTTGTGAAATGAGTCGTTTTTCTCATATGTTTCACCATGTTTTTGTTTAATTGGATAAGAAAACTTTAAGCTGCTTTCAGGATTATATCCCTCTGTTACTCAGTTAATAATTAGCTCTAATGAAAGACCTGGATTATCCATCTGAAAACTGTTCAGGATATTCTCAGTGATCGACACACAAAGTGTTTTGCTCGTTGTGTTTACAGGGTTCGGATATTGAAACACTGGGGCTGGAGGCGGCAGTGGAGTATGGAGCCGAGCTGTTAGAGCGCCCTCCAGTGGAGGAGGCAGAGCTGCAGGACACACGGGCCTCTGCATCTGGTAAAATGAAACTGCAACTCACTTAAATATTGGTTAATTAAAGACAGTTTAAGGAGCCTGAGATGATCAGAATGAAAGAAAGTACCGGATGTTCCTGAAAAAACAGCCTCTTGAACAACTTTCAGTTTTATTTCATGTGTTCTGGGTGTGACTCATACATATTGATACTGAAACTACAACATTTATTTCTATTTTTAGGGGGGAACAAACTTCATCATCAATTGTCTCGGTCCTTCTTGGCTATATTTCACGACCTTACTATGAAATTGACCGTTATTTCTTTGCTATTTCTTGACATTATCACATAATTAACGGCCTGTGAATTAAAGGGTTACCGACCGTTTTTAAGAAAAGCAAAACATGATTATTTGCTCACATGTGAAATTTGACTGAGAAATTATGACAGGCATTTTTTAGCAGTAATAGTTTCTGTCAATTGATAGTCAATAGTTACTGGCACCTGATCATCTTACATTTTCTCTGCATGGTTTGATATTTGTGACGCTGTAGTCAACAGTAACTCTAACTCACACAGTTAATCATAATCAGGGTTTCCGCGGGTCATTAAAAAGCATTAAAAGTAATTAAATATATTTTGCTAAAATTAAGGCCTTAAATGGCATTAAAAGGAATTAAATTCCATTCTCAAAGGCATTAAAAAATTGATTAAAAAAATTGATTGATTCATACAGTGAGATTTTGATATAATTGCATCCCTATAGAGCACAAAGAGCAGAAAATAGGGGGATTATACAGTTAATCTACAGTAAAATTAAACGTGGGTGAAGAAATGGAGTATTTTCTAAATTTATAAAATGGTGGCAGGCTACTGTTGACTTTTCTTTTTCTTTTAATCGCTAGCTGCAAAAATCGGAATCGGCAGGTCAGGCTTTTTAAAAATTGGTGATTGGCCAGAAAATTGCAGTCGGTGCACCCCTATTGGTGTGATAAACATGCAGAACCAAGTAATTGGGTAATTGTGAATGTGTATATAGGTAAGTGTATGTACGCACACGTATAGTATTTGCAGTCACATGTATTAAAAATGTTTGAAATGGCATTAAAAAGGGCATTAAAAAGCATTAAATTAGATTTGCTGGTACCTGCAGAAACCCTGATAATTCATACTGATTGTGTTTCAGCTGGGTGTGTTGAGGAGAGAGCTGGCGATTCCCTTGACGACACGCTGGGAGAACGAACCGTAGATGAGACACTGTGCGTCTCTGAGGTGAGAGGACCTAAAAATAATCCACAGGGTGTTTTTGTAAATGATCCAGAGCCACTGTGGCGCCACCGCTGCTCTCTGTGCCAAACCTCTCAAACGTATAAATTCCCCGCAGGCGGGAGACGGTGCTGAGGGGAAAGGGCACGTCTCTCTGTTGTCCTCCAGCGATCACTCCGACATCGTAACCCTGGGAGACCTGAAGGATGACGACCATGCAGACACAGAGGAAGAGGAGACGGCGGCGGCGGCCAACGAGGAGTTTTACCTCGGCACTTCCTGCAGCAGCCAGTACGCCTTCACCGCCGGAGAGACTGGTACGACCCCGCTCACCTGTCCTCACGTTCCTTTTCTCAGCCGTCTGATCTCATTTCCACAGAGAAAATATCACGTCTGCCCTGTTCTCTACGTCACCAAAGCAGGTTTGACGATGAGTCACTGGAAGTTTCCTCAGAGTCTGGTGAACTTAGGCCACCAGCTGCGGAGCCAGCTCACCGGACGCCGCTCGTTCGCAGGTGGCCGGATTTGAAATTGCGAGTGAAGTGGCGTCTAATACGATGCTAAGCTTGCTCAACAACATGGCACCGAACTAATCATGATGCTCACAAAGACACACGCTGTTGAATGGTGTGAACCTCTGAGCACGTCTGTCCACAGAAAAACATAAAATATTGTGTTTGCATGTGTGTGTGTGTGTGTGTGTGTGTGTGTGTTTGTAGGTCAGACAGTCTAAGAAGTGCAAGCAGATAAAACAGAGATCAGCAGATTTAAGGCACTAATTTCTTTAAGAGCGTTTTTCACTCTTTGGAGAACCAAAATTAGAAACAGATTAAAGACATTTTTTTTTATTTTTGTTTTCATGTATCATTTCTAAATGTTTAGCTGTTGCTTAAAGCGGAACTATGCTCTGTCCGCTCTGCAGGAGGAGCTGATAATAATATAAATTATTCAGCATGGGAATAAAAACGTGTGGATGGAAACATGATTATTGACACAATATTTAAAAAAAAAACCAACTTTAACATCCAGATGTGTCTCTTTTGCTTTGTGTTTTTCCCACAAAGGCTCAGAGAGACTACATTTTAACCTCAATTAAACAGCTTTGGAGTAATTGTGATGGTTAAATAAATGATTTGTTCTAGGGAGAATGGAGGCTCTCTGCCTTCCGCCCAGCATCTCTTGGCTGAAAACAAACCTTGTAAGATCAGAGCCTCCGTCCCGGTGTCCCAGCTCTCGTCTCTAACCCGTAATCTCTTGTTTATGACAGATTATACTACATAAATATAGACATTGTAACACCGATTAGGATGTATAACATTATCTACGGTTCTATTGATTGATTTCTCGCCGGCTTCGTTGTAAACAAATGCACATGGCCAGGAGGAGGGTTAGCAACACAGCAGAAAAGCGATCTGACTCACACAGTTCCCCTTCAAAATGTGTCCAGACTATAGTATGGTAGTGACGGAGGGATGAAACTTCATGACACTTGGGAGATTTCTGCCCGCTAGTGCCAAAATACACTTGAAGTTTTGAGGCCGTAAACACAGCCGCCCCTCAGGACCGACTCACCACAACACCTTGGACAAAATATTTGTTATCTGCACGATTAACATCACTGCTGTCTGAGTTATTCTTGTATAAGAGTTCGTTTTCTTCCATCATAATGATCCCTGCAGCCTTAACTCTGTGTATTTTATGCTGCAGTCTTCCCGGTGCAGCAGCCGGCAGTGACGAACTCGAGCAGCAGCGAGGACGAGGCGGGACGAAGCGCCGGCACCGTCGTACGAAGACGACGGGTGAGGAAAAATACCACGAGTATCACAACAGAGCCCGAGGAAGAGGAGGCACTGGAGTCTGGTCCGAGTGAAGATGAGGAGGAGGAAGAGGAAGAGGAGGAGGAGGAAGAGGAGGTTGGAGAGGAGACGCAGCAGAAGGAGCAGGCTGAAGTTCGACCTACTGCAGCTCTGGAAGTCCGAGGTCGGGGCAGCAGCATGCTCAACAGGTGTATCCTGCTCGCCCTCATCATAGCCATCAGCATGGGCTTCGGTCACTTCTATGGTGAGACGCTCACAGGCTTTATACACCACTGCTCTTATGTGATGATGATGTTGTGTGTAGGGATGCACGATAACTATCGGTACAGATAATAATTACATAGATGAGTCAGTTTCTGCCGATTACTAGAGCCAATTATAGTTGGTCAACACTGCCTTGATTTCACTTAATTCAGTCCGTTTGCCCCCTAAGTTGATTTGAAACGATAACAAATGTTGATTTTTGAAGAGTCATACTTTTTTTGTTGTGATGTTGTTCAGTTCAGTTCAGACAACTTTATTTATCCCCAAGGGGCAATTCGGTTTAGCAGACTCAGTTTCATTAAAAGACAAAAAAAAGAAAGAGAAGGGAGACAAAAACAAGTTCATATCAGGTAAACAGTATGTGGCACAGACTCTCACCGCACGTTGGTAATAATAAAGATAAAAAATAATACATACATGGCACCATAAATAAATAGCAACAGTAAATACAACAATATAAAGTGCTGTCACATGCCCTCCAGGTTTAACAACCTGATGGCAGAGGGAAGAAAGGATTTTGCCCGACGGTTTGTCTTGACAAGAGGTGCAACAAAACGACGATGTTGGTTATATTATTTGATCAATTGAGATGTTAAATTCATCGTTACTCACTACATCTTAGATTTTCTTAACCTCGTGTGGATATAAACTACTAAAAATGTTACTGGCATCAGTTATGAGAAGCAGATAGATATCAGTTATTGGTCTCTGTGGGGAAACTAGGTATCATGCTTCCCTAGTTGTGTGCAAATAAATAATTAATGTGTAAACGCTTTGTTATTATTCTAACTTCCAGGCACAGTTCAGATTCAAGAAAGACACAAGGTTGTGGAGAAAGTCCGAGGGAACGAGTTTGACGGTGTGAGGGATCTGCTGCAGCAGCATGTTCGAGAGCAACATGTGACAAACCAGGTCAGAGACGACACAGATCGCAGCTCGAGTATTAAATAATAAATAGATTAATAAGATAAGAATAATCATCATGATCTCATTCTGTACAAGGCTTCGACATATTTACTTTTTTCTAACACAATTCTTAAATGTTGTATATTTCAGTCAGAAAGAAAAAGACCAAGGAACCGTTTATATTCCAGTATAACCTAATACAGTAGTCCTGATAATAAATCAATAACAAATTGTTAATATGTTTCATAGAGCTGTTTGTTCAACTCACCAGTTTACAGTTAAAGCAGATATCAGCGGCACGGCCGTTTCGGCTAATGCTGTGTTCAAGGCAGGCTTTTGAAACCGTAAGTTACAGCTTCAAGTCACAACTACGACTTGGTAGCGTTCCAGGTAACCCGTAGCTCGTGTTTTTACCGTCCTGTTGTCTGTGAAAGTTCCCTATAACGGCCACTCGTAACTTCCGACCCGTGAACTCGTACCAGATCGAACTGGTATGACTTCACAGGAAGGAAAAACACAAAGTACGAGTTTCTTTGAACGCACCATGAGTTAGCAGCCCCCGCCCTTGTCAGGCATCAATTGGTCCTCGTGCTACGTCACCACATTCACGCGCATCCCTTGGCTGCACACACAGCCCTTCATGCCGTTCTCTCTCCTCATTGGATAACACTTGTATCCCACAAGGAAAATTTTCTCCTCGGGTTACAGCAGAGCAGAGTGACGGAGAGACTCGTGTTTAGGCTGAAATACTTCATGTAAGTGATTGCTGACGGAAAATAGGACTATTTAGGACTTATATTAACAAAAACATTCCACTGATATCTGCTTTAAATCCTTTTCCACCACAAAACTGAGTGTCGTATTTCTCTGGATTACATCAGGCAGCTGTTTTTACTTTTTCTGTCAGTCTGTGTGATTGAGGAACATCCCATAATATTACCAGGAGCAGGTCAAATCCATGTTGTTTATCATTTTACTTTTAGATGTTTAATAAACCGAGTGAACACTTTGTCATCAATAAGGATGAACCCATAAAACCGTGACTCACTTTTTATTCCCTTGTTTCTTTCGTGCTCAGAGAGGAGACGTCGCCCTGAGAGACTTGGATGAACAGAAAGTTATTTCACTGCTCACGGAGGTGATCGAAAAGATAAAGAAAGAGAACGAGGCGATCAATATCAAACAGGTGAACATTCAGGTAAGAAGTGCCGGCTTTATTCTTCTGTGTATTACTTTATTTATTGTCTTATTTTGTTTTGTTTTACTCTTCATCTTGATGATTCAAGATTCAAGTGAACATTAACCGTGTTTCCATCACCTTGTTGATCAAATTATCTGAAAATCGATAAAAATATTAATGTGAATAATGCCGGTTCAACTTAAAAACATTCTGGAAACTGAGGTTTATGAACGGCACGGCAGCGCTTCAACAGTTCTGGGAGATGGTGACAGCTGTCCGCCTGTACACCTGCATCTTTGTTTACTCTCGGCGTGTCAGGAATGCGTAGCGGAATTGACATAAAACATGATCGCAACTCACATTTATCCGACAAAGAACTGTTTCCATCAGCATTTGTCGCATAATCTTTGTATCAATCAAGAGAAATCCGATGAGATTGATCGCATTAACTTTTTATCGATAAATTATAACATTAAATCAAATTTTACTGTTTCCATGAGGTATTTTTAATTCGATATTGCTTAATGCGAATAAAAACGTGTGGATGGAAACATGATTATTGACACAATATTTAAAAAAAACAACTTTAACATCCAGATGTGTCTCTTTTGCTTTGTGTTTTTCCCACGAAGGCTCAGAGAGACGACCTGGAAACGTTGCTGCGACAGAAAGCCGAGGAGAGGACCAACATCGCGGCTCAGCAGCAGAGGCTGGCGGCCGAAAACCATCAGCTGAGAAACTCGCTGCAACGCGAAGAGAAGTCTCTGTCCGCTCTGCAGGAGGAGCTGAGGAACCTGCGCTCCAAGATCAGAGAGCTGGAGGTGATGGGAGCCGGAGCCGACTCGCTGCTGTCGGAAAACCAGAAGCTGAAGGAGCAGCTGGAGGAGGAGCGGCAGCTGATCCGGGGCTTCCACGGCCAGAGGGAGGAGCTGACGGCCGAGGCGCAGACGCTGAGGAAGAAGCTCGACAAGGAGAGGAGGTCCACGGACGAGCTGAGGAGAGAGCTGAGTCGTCTGAGGAGTCGCGTCCCCGGAGCGGGAAAGGGAACGGGCTCGGAGGCGGAAGAGCTCCAGTCTCGTCTGATGGAGCTGGAGAAGCGACTGAGCTTCGAACAGCAGCGCTCGGACCTGTGGGAGCGGCTGTACGTGGAAACCAAAGAGGAGCGAGCCAAAGGAGACACGGAGTCCAAAGTGAAGAAGCCGAAGCCGGGCATGGCGGGGAAAGTGAAGGAGACGTTCGACGCCGTGAAGAACTCCACCAAGGAGTTCGTCCACCACCACAAAGAGCAGATTAAAAAAGCCAAAGAGGCCGTGAAGGAGAACCTCAGGAAGTTTTCAGACTCCGTCAAGTCGACTTTTCGACACTTCAAGGACTCGGCGTCGACGTTCATCGACAAGGCGCGAGGGTTTTACAAGAAGAGATGCGACGAGAGGTTTACAAGAGACTCGCAGTACAACACTCGGAAGTCGGGGTATAAAGCGCACGAAGATAAAGGTCAGAACAGCCACAAAACCAACTTCAAGGGATGCTCCGGCGTGTTCGACTGCGCCTACCAGGAGTCCATGAGTCTGTTCAACAAAGCCATGGAGCCGATCAGAGCGGACGAGTTCTACCAGCTGCTGCAGAGCTACCTGCAGCAGGAGGTCGACCACTTCCACCACTGGAAGGAGCTGGAGATGTTCGTCAACAACTTCTTCCACAACGGCGTGTTCATCCACGACCGCATGCTGTTCACAGACTTTGTCAGCGGCGTGGAGGACTACCTGACGGACATGCACGAGTACCACGGCCTCGACGACGACGTGTTCGGAGACCTCGACGACTACGTCTACAGGCACTTCTTCGGAGAGACTTACACAAAAAGCTACGGCCCGAGGTAACCCAACAAGTTAATGATGCTAAAAGTTTCCTGACAACTTTTCTTCTTAAAAACACACATTTTTCACACATTTACTGAAGAACTGAGAGAACGAGAGAGATTTTTTCACTGTTGATAACTTCTGAATAATTAACAAATCATTTCTAACAGCTCTGCCTGCAAGAATATGTTCAAGTGACATAATTAGATCTAAGTGCTTTACCATTACTACAGTATGCAACTCACAGTGCTTTAGATGAGGTGAAAACAGGAATGATAATAAAATAATGATAAAAAAATATATAAATTACACATTAAAAGCAGTAGCAAATCGTAAAATAATTAAGTTCGAAAACTGATAGAAAGGTCTTTAAGTTAGGGCAGTTAAACGTGACATTCAAAACATCCTTATAAAAGTCTGTAAGTCGACTTCCGAACCTCCTCGAACTTCACTGCTAAACACATGAATTTATTTCTAGTTATTCATACCATTAGTGTATTTTATAATTTAGTTTTGAGCCTTTTTTTTTGCTTTTCCTTCTTCAAATATTAGTATAGATTTGGCATTTCTTAATTTTTCCAGATACACTTTTAACATATGTTTAAAGAGACCCCGAGGATGAATCTACATTACCCACATTTGTTAAGGGGTCCATTTTCGATAAATATATTGTTTTGTCTTTATAGTTATTTTGTTATTATTATTATTAGTGGTCGGCTCAAATCGGTCGACCTCTAATTACCACTGTTACTTACACCTGACTCTGTTTTCAGCCAACATGTTGATGTCACTGCTGTTTTCTGTTTGACTCGCAGCGGGCCGTTCGAGAGACCAGACACAGACTCGAAGGAGTCGTCGCGCTCCAAACATCAACGCAAGCATCAGAGAGCTCGACCTCGACCACAGAGTGAACGCAAGTGGAGCAGATCAGGAAGAAACACAGACAGACACATGGCCGACGTCAAAATAGAACTGGGTCCGATGCCGTTTGATCCCAAATACTGAGGATTTGATATTATAGTTGCACATTCTGTTTTTTTTGGTTGTATTTAGATGCAAAGTCTCTCTCTCTTTTTGTTTTTTTGTAAGTTTGCACAACATTTTAACGACTTTTTAATGCTACTGAACGTCCTCGAGCTGTTTGGTGTTTAGTGAAGTGATCAGCATTAGAATTGAACGAAACAAGTGGCAAATGTGTTTGTGACGCGAGAGATTTGTGTTCATTTAACAATTGATCAAATGTAAACCACTTAATTTTTTTATTTTTCCTGCTGAAGCACCACTGATTCTCCTCTTCAACCACAGCACTTTTAAAAAAATATATATATATTTAGCAGGCAATGTTAATTGTAAACCCAAATCTTGTGCTTATTAAGAAAAATGGAAAAAAAAAAAAAGAAAAAGAAATGCCGCATTAAGGATGTGTGGAAGAGGATCAGTGGCCCTGATCCTCCTCTATGAGTTTGTTTCCATGTTCATCCATGTAGTTGTTTTAATTTGCTGCTATCGACAGGTCTGTGTGAAGTGGCTCTCTCTCGCTTTGACAAAACTGTTTTCTTACATTCCACCTCAGGCTCGTTTTAACTGGACCCAACTGTTTAAAGTTACTTTAACATGAGTTGGGATATTAAAAAAAAAAAAAAAAGCTGGAATAATAATTTCATGCCAAATTTAGTTGTGAAAAATTGGAAAAAGCACCTCTGACAAGTGATATTTCAAAACATTTGAGTTAAAATATTTATTTCAGTATCGATTCATATGACATCATGTGCAAAGAAAACTGCAATTGTTCCAGTGTTTGTCAGTGCCTTTCATAAATAAAGATGCTTCCTCCAACTCTTCCCTCGGGAATGTGAGTGTGAAACATCTCCGCAACCTTCACAAAGTTATTCCCCCGCAAAAACACCGAAATCTCCTACAAAAAAAAACAAAACACAAACACACATGAAAGTTCAGGCAACTGTGAAGTCAAACACCTGCACAAATAAAACACACGTGAGCAGAGTCGTGTGTGTGTGAGTATCGTACCTTTTCCAAAACATCAAACAGAAGCAGGTGAGTGGGCAGAGACGACTTGTAGGGAAACGACGTCTGGAGCCAGTGAAGAGGGTCGTCGTAGAATCTCTCAGCCTCGTCAACGTAACCGTCCTCGCCGAGGTCGGGCGGACACTCGAGAAACCTCATCTTCATCGGGCAGTGAACGTGGCTGCAAGGAGGAGAGGAGATCATCAGCTGTTGTACTGAATGTAGCGGACGATCGATCAGTCAGTACTCTATGTCACTGTGTCGATAAGTAAAAGTTAATTAAGTTTACATTTTAAATTGTGTGGCTGTAGGGCAGTTTTACCTTAAAAAATAAATAAATCCTGTCACTGGGAGTAAGAAAATGTGACAAGTCTTCAAAGAATACTGAATGTTTTTGATCACTCGCTTTAGAAAAGCCATGTAACAAAATCCCAATTAGACAGCATCAAATTATGAAGGCAGGACATGGAAAACATTTTCATTACATGCAGTTAACAAGATTATTTTGGTGAAAAATTTTTGAAATATTAGACGGGATCAGGCTGAGCATTTAAAAATATTTCTCTTCTGTGATGCAGCTCTAATGCACTGAAGACGACGGCTTAAGACTCTGTTCAGGACGTTTTCCAACAGCTATGAAAGTTTGGCGAATAAAAACACATTGATATATTAGGGGTGGGACTGAACATCGGCACTTATCAAGTGTCAACTAAAAAGTGTAGAACAGAGAGGGAGAAAGTATTACTATAAAAACCTGGTATCAGATGTTTTGTTAGCTCTGTAGTATTTCTTAAAGGGATACTTCACCCAAAATCGATAATTCACCAATCATCTCACCGTCACGCCAAAGAAGTGTTCTGAGAACTTTCTGAGTCATTAAAACCCTTCCTTGGCATGACGGTGAGTAGAAAATTGATGAATTGACGATTTTGGGTGAAGTATCCCTTTAATACTTGATATTATATTGACCCAGTTTATTTATTAACTGATGCTTTTACTTCGGGAAAAGGTTTGTTAACTTGCCATTGCCAATGTTTGACATTTTTTAAATAATCAATGACTGAAAAAAATTACCAAAAGTTTTTATCTGAAGAATTTAAAGGGACCAAACCACATTAAATCAACAGCTCATATCCCATGATGCAGTTCACCACGGGTGTGGCGGGCTGCGTCGCTACCTGTAGTAGGGCGTGGAGTGGCAGGGCATGAGGAAGAGGACGTCCGGCTGTGGAGACGCGGCGTCGCTGCCGTTCGGACACAGCGTCTGCAGGCGGCTCATGGCGTCCAGAGTTCCTCGCTGGTGGATCAGGCCGGTGTAAAGAGCCAGAACCAGGTTGGTGGCGACCAGGAAGAGAGCTGCTGCCCGACGCCACGTCTTCAGAGTCGACAAAGATATTCCTGTCGAGGAGTGAAATGTGATCCAGACATGAACCGACTGTTTCTCTAAAAACATCTGTTAAAGGGATAGTTCAACATTTTGGCAAATTGGCCCATTGCCATAATCGCTATAGTCATAGCAGTAGGTTCGTTACCTTTATTTGTCGGTGTAAGCTATTTTTAGAACGGAGGAGCGGAGCGGCGAGCTGCTCAGAGCTACACTACGGAGGCTAATGGAATTTCTTGGTTTCCCTCATCAAACTCATCAAAAACACAATCCAACAACTCCAAAACGCTTTCGTGGACAAGTTGTGACCTGCACATTCACCACGCTATGAGATAATAATGGAACATTACGAAACGGAGCCGTTTTCAAGGTAAATACAGGGTAAATACGGAGACTGAACGCAACGCGCATCAGCGGTTTTGCATGAATTTACCTCTAAAACGGCTCTGTCTCATAACGTTCCGTTATTATCTCATAGCGTGGTGATGTGCAGGTCACAACTTGTCCACAACAGCCTTTTGGAGTTGTTAGGTTGTGTATTTGATGAGTTTGATGAGGAAAACCAAGAAATTCCCTTAGCCTCCGTAGCATAGCCCTGAGCAGCTCGCGGCTCTGCTCCTCCGTTCTAAAAATAGCTTACACCGACAATTAAAGGTAACGAACCTGCTGCTATGACTATAGCGTTTATGGCAATGGGTCAATTTGCCAAAATGTTGAACTATCCCTTTAACATTGAACATGTGGATGGACAGCACAAGGGATGGAGAGATTAACTGTAGATGGACGATGGCCAGACTTGTCGTGTTCATATTTTTGTTATGTTTTTCTTTATTTATGCTCTTTTAGTCCTAGAAGAAGGACTTTCATGCCGATACTATAACTGAAATGGGTGCACATGTAGCCTATCATTTTTTGCTGAATGTCAATAAAAAAGTAAATAAATTATATATATACGTATATACATACATATTACCAATATTCAAGACCATGCTCAAAACTCACTTCTTTAAATGAGCTTTTAAAGGTATAGTTCACCAAAAAATGAAATTTCGGAGTAGTTTTTTATTCCTCAAAGTGCATCTGGAGACCCGGGAAGGGGGTTCGTAGTCCAGCGAAATCCTTATATGAGAGTAATAGGGCCCGACACAAATAGGTCCATAAGGGATACATGTCCTGAAGGGATATAGTCCAGAGTTTACTCGAAACGACGTCATTTAGGACATTTTTATAGCCTAAACAGTCCTGTATTGAATTTGCCTGGTGCACGCTCTCAACATTCACACGATTCAAGCCCTAACCCTAACCCACGTCATTTGTCCTAAATTTATTTTATTTATTTATTTATTTATTTAAAAAGGACAGTGTGCAGTGACATTAGTTATTGAAACAATAAAAAGATGGCTGCACCAGATTTAGCGGAGCCGCTAATTTCCATCTGTAGTCGTTGTAGACGTTGTTTCGAGTTTACTCTGGACTATATCCCTTCAGGACATTTGGATTGCAGCGGACGAGCAGTATGGAGAAAGATTACAAGGTTTTTGTGTAGTTTTATGGACGTTTTTGTGTCGGGCGCTATATTGACTCTCATATAAGGATTTCGTTGGACTACGAACCCCCCTCCCGGGTCTCCAGATGCACTTTGAGGAATAAAAAACTACTCCGGAGTATTCATCAGCATGAGGGTGAGTCACTAATGACTGAATTTCATTTTTTGTTGAACTATTCCTTTGATGTATAAGTTTATGTTTTATATTGTTTTATTGCTGTTTTTGAATTATATTTATTCTGACTTTGCTCTATTTTATGATTTTTAAAATGTAAAGTGTCTTTGAGCATTTGTAAAAGCGCTTGCAAATAAAATGTATTATTATTATTATATCATCTTTTGAATGTGACATCAGGAGCTTACTTACCACAGAAGACCATACAGAACGGCAGCACAGGATAGATGAATCTGAACTCCTTGTGAGGGAGGAAACTGAAACAAAGACAGAAAATATATTAAAGGGATAGTTCAACATTTTTTGCCCCTATAGTTCTAGGAGTAGGTTCGTCTTTAAGTTTGTCTGCAGTTTTGACCACATGCAGTGTTACGGAGAAATATTTTCATGAGTGTGTCCCAGTTTTATTTGCTCTAGTGCACACATCACACACTCCTGTCAATGGTTTCACACTCCTCTGACCGGGAGGCGACGGCACACAAAGACATTATTGACCCAACAAAGGCAGACAACAAGAAATCTGGAAGCAAAGAAACATGGAACAAGGAGTTTTCTTCAGTGTTGTCATCATGTTTCAGTGGCTCAATCACAGGTAAATACGACGAATCATCATGTGTAAAGTTGATTGTGCACAGGTTTTAACACCAGATCCCCTTCCTGTCTCAGATTCACCACCGTGCTCCGTCTCTAAGAGCGTTTTTAAAGTGTAATTTGATGAATTCAGGCCCCAGATGTTTTTACCTGTAAACTGCGATGGTCCAAACGACGGCTGCCAACAGGACTTTGTATCTTCTGAAGGCGAGGCTGCATCCATGGAGGAAGAAGGGGAGATGAGGCCCGATGACGACAGCGAACCCCTGGGTGACGTACCAGTGCCACGGGTGAGAGCCGTAGAAATCCGCCACGCCGTGAAAGACGTTAAACTTCAGAAAGTTGAACTGCACCACGGTCCACTAGAAAACAGAGAGAGCAGCTGTTACATACAGCACGATGTACATCAGCAGCAAAAAGAAAAAAAATGTTTGGAAATGTTTGTTTTTTTACCTTTTCATAAAACAGACAGTCGATCACGGTGGAAATCACAAGGACCAAAGCCCTGAAAATAAAGACAAAATGATTATATGGTGCAGAAAAAAAAGGAAAAACACAGTTAAAGTGTAATTTAATGTAGTAAATGTGTAAATTACAAACCCTAAAGTACAAACCCTATAGGAATGCAGGTTTTAGTGATGAGCTTCAGTTTTTCATCTTCCTGCCAGAAATGGTACATGAGCAGAGGAAACCAGACGATCAGAGCCGTTGGTCGAACGATGACGGCCAAGGCAACGAGGATCAAATACTTTTTGCTGGAGGGGGAAAAAAAGAAAAAAAGAAAGAGGATTAAAACACCAACAAGTTAGATGAGGGTGTTTTAAATAAAAACAAGGATTTAAAAGTGTTGAAAAGCGGAGACCTGCTGTGAGTCTTGGAGCCGGACAGGGGGAAGTAGAACAGAGCCAGAGAGGTGAGGGTGGTCTCCATGCTGTTGGTCAGAGTCCTGGTGCAGCAAAACCACGAGAACCACGAGCACAGGTGGCAGAAAAACTACAGGACAAAACGACAGGTTACAACTGTGTGACGCTTTAAACTGTTTTTTCTTTTCTTGTTGCTGATTTTGATATGTACTAGGCTACTTTTGTTTTATTGTACTTCCATGTGTATGTTCTTCGTTAGGTCAGTATTTGGTTCCTCTTTGTGTAATTCCTTGTATTGGTCTTCTATGTATCTCTCATGTGTCTTTTTTACTATTACAACAACCCGCCTGGGGACTTTAGACGGAAATTAGCCATGGCTATAATCTGGTATATTTACATGTGTATATAATATCCATTAATATGTGCTGTCCCCAGTCTAAATAAATGAATTAAAATTTAAAATGTTACACTGACATGTTGAAATAAGAGACCAAACTAATTCTCAAATCATTATACAGAGTAATTTTTCCGAACTTTATTCACTTCTATAAGTTCATTGAATGAAAATCAGAAAATTAGACCTCAACAAACACACATTATTAGAGTCTTTTTCTGTTTAAAGGGAAAGTTCAACATTTTGGGTAGGTTAGGAGTAGGTTCAGTCTCTGAATTTACCTCTAAAACGACTCTGTCTCATAACGCTCCGTGATTATCTCATAGCGTGGTGAATGTGCAGGTCACAACTTGTCCACCAGAGTGTTTTGGAGTTGTTGGATTGTTTATTTGATGAGTTTGATGAGGGAAACCAAGAAATCCCATTAGCCTCCGTAGCGTAGCTCTGAGCAGCTCGCGGCTCTGCTCCGCCGTTCTAAAAACACCTTGCACCGACAATTAAAGGTAACAAACCTACAGTACTCCTAAAACTACAGGGATTATGGCAATGGGCCAATTTGCCAAAATGTTGAACTATCCCTTTGAGTGAACTGCAGTTAAAAACAAAACAAAAAAAAACAAAACACAGCCTACAGGTAAAAAATACTCACTGTCCATTTTGCAACATCACTACTCTCCAGCGTTCGGATGAGGAAGAAGAATTTCACGTCGGCGCACGCAGCCAGGAGAGCTTGAGCTATTCGTGGAAGCCAGATCTGCAGAGAAACATGTTTGTCAAGTATGAAATTCATTTTGTCAGAGACATGCAGAGGATAAGTCGTCTAAATAGTGATGTATGTTGACGTACCAGGAGGTGGACCGAGTCGAGGTTTGTTAGGTGTAATATCTTGTATATGAAGGCGAAGAAGAGGGGATAGGAAAATCCTCTCAGTCCTTCTTTCCATTCCCAGGTCAGATACCCATAAGTCACACTGTTAAGGCTATAACAGCACAACAATAATAATAATAAAATAATGATTTTACATGATTGTTGGAGGCTTAGTTAGAAAAAACAAAATAAAAAAGCATAAATCACAGTTTTGCTCAGAAGGATATTTGAAGACCATACGATGGGAAACCTCCAGAGACTGCCAGTACTCATCAGGGACGAAGCTGGTCTGAACCAGGAAGCAGTTGATCAGTCTGAACGCCACAGAAAACACAACAACTCTGGCTCTCAGCACACCTGTGGAGTTCAGAGGGGAAAAAAATCTCATTTTAGTTTGATAAACTGGATTTATATCAACTTTCTCAGCACAAAGCTAAAGGAGTTGAGCCATCTGTTCACAGTCAACGTTGATGAAGGTAGAGCATTAAACATCCAATGGTATTATAAGGTAGAAGAGTATTCAGTGTATAGAAAAAATAGAAACCTCTGAGTTGTGTTTTTAAAATCAAAATTCAATTATGATTTGAGTTCATCTCCTGTGTTTTATTCAAAAAAGAAGGGGAAAAAACACAGCATTGCAATATAATAACAGCTATTAAATTATATTATCATGATCCATATATTTTACTGTACTGTCAAATCATATGAGTTGAGTTTAAGTAGGCTACTTAAGTGTGAGTAACATTTCACAATAAAAGTCTCACCGTCCTTCAGGGGACATTCATCTTTCTCCGAGTAAAGCTGGGATTTTCTCCTCCTCAGTTTCACATCCTCGACTTTGTTTCCAAACTTCAGCCGCTGTCGGAAGCTCTCCATGAGTGCACCTGTGTGTCCAGCTCAGTGCCAACATAGCTCAACTCACCTGTCTCTATGCAGGACAGGTGAGTTGTTCAGAGGCAGGAAGTCAAACTTTCCATTCACACAGACGGAAATAGCATTAAAAAATAAATAAAAAATAAATAAAAAAGCTAATTGCTGCTGCGTTTAAACAACCTGCAGGTTTTCTATTTATTTAACTAGCGGTATTACATTTTTATCTCCAACTACACAACAATAAATTGATATAAACTTCCACGGCGCACACATGACACAGAGGACAGGGATGTTTTTATCGCGCTTCCGCACTCAGACTCACTTCCGGTGGAGGCGCGCTGTTTCCTGACTTCAAAATAAAAGCTCGATTCAACAAACGTTATTACCGTATGTCTCAGTTCTGCCGCACAGATTGGCGTTATTAGGCTATATTACTGTACAATAAACACGCAAACAGTGAAGGCCAACTTCACTGCTACATCGCAGGTGTACACCCTTTGATATATTTTGCATTTTTTTATTACATTATTTAGTTTTTATTTTACTTATATTTCTTTTATATATATAGATTTTTTCTTGTTTGTTTTACTTATATTGCTAGTCTAGGAGCAACCACAACCAGGAGACATTTCACTACATGTTACTCTGTATGTGACAAATAAAGTAATCTTGTAATCTCAACTCATTGTGACATGAAACATCAGTTTATCATCAATTTATAATTGCATAAATATAATCCAATTTGAGTATTTAATTCCAGTCTAAGAAGCTTAAAGTCTGTCTTTTATATTATTATTATTTTAGGGTGTGTTAGTGCTCTCTCTCTCCAGCAGGGGGCGAGATGCAGGTCGGTTCTCGATTGGACACATTTCATACACAGAAGAACAAGAAGTGCATGTTAGCTCAGCTGCACATTAGTGTCCTCTGTGGTGTCTCTGAGTGTCTGTGTGTGGTTTTCTGTGGTTTTCTTCTGTGTGTTGTGATTACAGACACGTCGGACAAACTATCTCCTCGGTGAGTAATTAATGTGACAGAGGATTTGAGTGTAAACCGGGACATTGTTGAGATTATTTCACCTCCGTCAGGCGAGATAGAGGAGCGACGGTCTGCCCATACGTCCGGTCTGGACTTTTCAAAATAAGACTCATGAAACCTGTGTTTACTTTTTTTTTTTTTTAGAGGAATTTGTTTAGGGAGGAAAAATATCACTTAAATATTAGGCCATGGTTTATATGAACATAAAATCGAAATCTCATTTTGCCTGTCTAATGTTTCGATTGAGTATTTATCATCGTCACTTTGCATATTTCCCTCCGTGTCAGTGTATCCATGGAGTCTGTGTCTTTGCTGCAGCCAAAACAGCAACTCTACATATTTCAGGGGCAGAAAAAACAAGAGAAAGAGAAAGACAAACCAATTATGGCCTAGTGATATTGAGAAATTTGGCCTAATTGTAATAAAAAACTAGTAATAAAGCACTAGTTTCTTTTGCCGTGGCAGAATATGGAAAGATTTTGTAGATGGAGCTATGAAAAGTGACTTTGTGGATTAAATTGTGGATTGAATTTAGTCGCTTTTGTAAGAACACGAGTAAAGAAAGAAAATAAAGTCTGAAAACTGTAAAATTGTACAAAAATAATTGAGTGTGTCTTGGATAACACCACTTAGCCTATTTCTTCTTCTTTTAGGGTCGTCTTATCTCTCAAGATTGGGACTCCTTATTAAAAGAAGCCATGTTTCGACGGAGAGTGCCTTTCACACAGATGGCCTTTGCCACGCTGCTCGGAGTCTTTGGTGGTATTTATATCTACAGACCTTATTTTGAGCCAGTTCCCAAGACCTCAGGACAGCAAGACCAGCAGGACGTGCCAAAAAAACAGGATGAAACAGACTGAAAGAAGAGTAGGAATTCATCCCTCCCACAAAAACACTTCACGGACAGAAACCAGAGGGACTGAGTCAGCGAGATGCTGCTGCACTGTCAAAGCTGGAGGCCAAACAAGGACAAGACCAATATGGATGAATCCATGTTTCCTTGGAGTAATCTGTGTGGTTGTGAATGTACAGAATAAAATATTAGGTTGTTTGCCTTGTCATCTGTTTATCATGGCACGCTGCTTGTTTTTATGGGTTTCTGGGCCGTAGTAATGCAGGCACATGCACTAAGACAAAACTCACCCTGGGTTTTTGACATGAATAAATGTTGTTGAACTTTGGCTTTTTGAACCAAAATGAGTCCTAATATAGATCTGAGTTTAAATCTATTTCCGAACATGACGAAAGTGCTCATAAACCATGATAGTGTGGCCTCTATAGACTTATTCACTACCATGTTCAAACCAGAGTATGAACCTGGAAGTATTTCAGCTGACTGGCTCGTCACAATACTTCTTCCCCACAGGCGTTAATTCACATCTAATCACATCTGAACACAGACCGTGGTTCAGACAAGCAAGAAAATAGCTATGTAGATTACTTTGGCTGCTTGTTTGTTCATATTCCTGCTCGACTATGTTGTCAAACTGTCTGGATCCGTTCTGGGTGTGGGAACTCACACACACACACTTGGCTGCCAATTATTAAATAATAGTTACATAGCTGCTCATTCTGGCTTCATACATTTGATACAGCCTGAAATGAAACAGTGATGGCTACACATTATTACATGTCAGTGTTTCCTGTTGAAAACTTAGAGATAAGGTAAAAAGGAAAAATATGACCAGTGTGGCAAAGTGTAAGAAACCTTATATGTAAACATAGTGAGCAAGACACTTGTCAATATGGAAAAATGAAACATCTGATAGGTGTTTTCTATTCAATATATGAAAATTCAATATGTGCCCATGTAGGCTAATACATTTGCATATGGGAGGCCGCAGTGGTAGTTCATGTAATAGCCAACCAGAAATGAGCCCAACCCTTGGAAGAAAGGCGAGGGGGAGGGAATAAAAATCAAATACTAATCAAAGCAAAAATAAAGAAATATCTATATCTTCATATTTTTATGTCTATTGACTCTGCTGTTTTACTTAATGCCCAAATTCTCCCCCTTTGTAATGTCATGTCATGTCATGTTATGTTATGTTGTATGTTTCGTGCCCAACTGGCACATACAGTATGTGTATATGTTACTAAAAGAAAACGAATAAAACATAAATAAATAAATATCTGAGATGAGCTGTTCAAATTCACAGATCAATGATAGGCTATTTTATTTAGGCTGAAGCAGTGGTGAAGTCTAATTTGTTGTAGTGGGTATAGAGCAGTGGCGTGCACTGGGGGGGGGGGGGGGCAAGGGGGGCAGTCGCCCCCCCTAAAGTGCCCCCGGGAGCCAAAACACGCCTTAAAGTGCCCTCTTGGAAGCCAAAACGCGTCCTAAAGTGACCTCATGGGGCGAAAACGTGTGCTAAAGTGCCCTCTTGGAAGCCAAAATGCATGCTAAAGTGACCTCATGGGGGCCAAAACGTGTGCTAAAGTGCCCTCTAGGAGCCAAAACGTGTGCTAAAGTGCCCTCTAGAAGCCAAAACGTATGCTAAAGTGCCCTCTAGGAGCCAAAACGTGTGCTAAAGTTCCCATTAAAGCCAAAACGTGTGCTAAAGTGCCCTCTTGGAAGCCAAAACGTGTGCTAAAGTGACCTCATGGGGGCCAAAACGTGTGCTAAAGTGCCCTCTAGGAGCCAAAACGTGTGCTAAAGTGCCCTCTAGGAGCCAAAACGTGTGCTAAAGTTCCCATTAAAGCCAAAACGCGTGCTAAAGTGCCCTCTTGGAGCCAAAATGCATGCTAAAGTGACCTCATGGGGGCCAAAACGTGTGCTTAAGTGCCCTCTAGGAGCCAAAACGTGTGCTAAAGTTCCCATTAAAGCCAAAACGCGTGCTAAAGTGCCCTCTTGGAGCCAAAATGCATGCTAAAGTGACCTCATGGGGGCCAAAACGTGTGCTAAAGTTCCCTCTAGGAGCCAAAACGTGTGCTAAAGTGCCCTCTAGGAGCCAAAACGTGTGCTAAAGTTCCCATTAAAGCCAAAACGCGTGCTAAAGTGCCCTCTTGGAGCCAAAACGTGTGCTAAAGTGCCCTCTTGGAGCCAAAACGTGTGCTAAAGTGCCCTCTTCAGTGGCGAGGACGCCTATATCTGCCCTTTTTTTCCCAATCGCCCCTGCCCTTCAAAAAGTCTGTGCACGCCACTGGTAGGCTACTGCTATATAGACTGTAGTTAAAGTTTTGTTGTGGGTAGATAGGCCTACTGAAATATGAATGTAGCCTATGTTCAGTGGGTGTAGCTACCTATCTGAGTATCACACTAGGCTACAAATTATTGTCAGAGTAATCGGCTGAAATGTATAAGAGTAGGATGAGGAGATCTGAGTTTACAGTAATTTCAGTAAAGTGACTTTAAGTGTTGTGGAGGTGGAGGAGCCGCAGCAGCTCTGGTCTGGTCTGGTCTGGTCTGGATGTCAGAGCAGCTGCACCGCCCGTTTCCCCCGCAGCTCCCCGGCTGTGAGTGATCCCTCCGTGGGGAGGAGCTGTTTCTCAAACA
Organism: Trachurus japonicus; assembly: GCF_045865225.1. Classification (NCBI taxonomy): domain Eukaryota; kingdom Metazoa; phylum Chordata; class Actinopteri; order Carangiformes; family Carangidae; genus Trachurus; species Trachurus japonicus. The sequence continues at coordinate 12,236,356 of NC_140909.1, forward strand.
CACGTCAGCCGCGGAAAAAAGTTAAGGTGGTGTTCAGACAAGTGGAGAGAAGTCAGAGTTGCTGCTGCTGTGGATGAAGCTGCTGCTGCTGCTGCTGCTGCTGCTCTCATGTCGACTGATGGGAAAGTAAAGTGCTCGTTTATCCGCCTCGGTTAAAGTCTCCAGCCGCGGTCACTTTATTCTCCTCCTCCTCCTTCTTCTCCTTCTTCAACACCACCGACTTTTCTAACGACACGACACCCGAGCTCAGGCAGCTACGCCCCGGGGCCGGTGAGTACGAGCTGTGCGCTGCTGTGTTTTCAGGAAATGTCAGTCGAAGTAGAGAAAAAAAAAAAAAAAAAAAAAAAAAACTCAGGCTGTGCAGTGTAGCATCTGTCAGGAGGAGAAACTTTTCCTTCCTCCTTCCTCCTCCTCATCGGTGTAATAATTCAATAACAGATGGCACCACCACCACCACACACCGACCCCACCTGCCTCCTCTAGCCGCTCTTAGAGCCTCCGAGCCGGGGAAACATTCTGTCCACCTGCCCCCCCTCCGGTCTGTTAGCTCCGCTTCTCCCTAACATGTGTCACTGCGCTGCTGCTGCTGCTGCTGCTGCTGAGGCACGTTTGTTCCCAGGGTGTCTGATAAAGTTGGTATCCACATCCTACTCTTCTTATTAAGTTAAAACAGGGGAAAAAAAGGAAGTAGATTAAAAGTTAGGCCTAATTATAAAGGTGATTATCTGTTGTCTGAGAGGTCACCAGACCAGACCAGCAGTGACAGCCACATGAGGGACCAGCTGAGGGTCATTACAAGTGTCTTGTTTGTTTCAGTTAATCGATTTGACAGTTTATTTGTGTTTTTTCAGCATGGTAATAATGAGTTAAATAAAACTGCTCCTCATTGCTGCTGCTGCTGCTGCTGCTGCTGCTGCTGCTGCCCTGACTGGTGGAGATAAATACCCCCAAGGTATTTTAATGACTAGATAGTTGACTGACAGCTCTGGCAGCCACTTTACTTTTTATTCTATACACCATCATCCTTTATTTTTTTTAATGATAAGAAGTTAATACTTTAGTTTTATGTCATGTCCATATCTGGATGTCTCCCAAGGAGGTGCCGGCCTCTGTTGGACGGCTGCCAATGCAGGGTGGGTCTCCCACTTCTCCCTGACAAATGATTAAAGCACTTTTTTGTTTGCTACATGGTCGACTCTACATGGGTGGTAGTAGTAGTAGTATTATTATATGACCCGGAGGCAGGCAAACACAGCTACTACTGTAGGTGCACTCCCACTGCATGAGAAAATACCAGCAGCAGCAGCAGCAGCTATCAACTTCCCTCAAACTTTATTTAAAATGTGAAAGTCACCGAGATTAAACATCTGTTGTTGTTGGGTTTTTGCCTGAATGGCTTTACCAAGAAAGGCAAGAGCAGCAGTTAGTTACAGACGGACAACAAAACATAAAATAATGTAAAGAAACAAAAAAAAACATTAATGATAGCTTAGCCAAACCAAGTGGAACCAAAAACCAATTAAATTCATAAGAGCCATGTGATAACGACAGTCCAACAAGTGTAGAGCTGATATATAGATTTAATATAGATTTCAGTTCATTAAATTATAATGTAAAGTTAACACTGGTCAGTGTTTACAGTCAAGCTTGTCCTGAGATGACACATTTTATTTTTGATGAACTGTTAAACCTTTAAGTCTTAGTCCTAATTAGGATGCGCACAGATTGACCCTCCTGGGACCAAAGTGCATTTTGGGAATCTACTAATCCCTGTTGTTTCTCACACTTTCTCCACATTTTGTATCTGTTAGTTATTATAGTTTGTGGTCATGTTTGAGATGCACATACAATTTTTTAGTAAAATGTGCCATATAAAAGAAGAAAGTACATACCCACTGCAGCTTTTTGGTTTCTCACAGTTGGTAACAGCTTTACTCAACCATATCCATTGATTATTGGCACTAACACTGACCTATTGATACTAATACTACTACTAGTTTGATGTTTCATTGACTTAATGGCTAAATTGTATTAAGTCTACGTCTACTTCCATTAAAAAGTATCTGTAATAGTCGGATGTATGACCAATGACACCATTACAGTTTAAGTTTGGATTTGACACTGATGAGCCACAGTGTTACAACCAGTCACTTGAATCAATCGGTGACGGTGTCGGTGCTGCTCGTGAGGCCTTTTCCTCTGAAGGACAGTTACTGTTTTATCAGGAACTTTAATCTGAAAAAGGTGAGAGAAACGTGAGACTGTTTACTTTATTTCCCTCCTAGCTATAAATTAGGTTAACTTTAATGATTTCAAAGGCAGTAAACTCACTGAGGAAAGTTAATTTATTATGTTTTAATTGGCAGGACATCGGTGCCGCTGTGAGAGGTTATGGCTTTGATGTCTGACGTCTGACGGTTTCCTTCATTATCAGATCTTATCCTACATTAAATCAGCAGCATTATGTTAATGCGTATGTTTATTTGCTGTCGAGGAGGGATGCTGCTGTTGTTTCGTAAAGGTTTGTGTAAGGGAGTAATTAGGACAATGCTGTTTTCCTGATTGTGCACTCTTTTCTTGCCTTACACAACACTGGTCAAGATCAAACTCATCATACTAACTCACTTCCTTTTTACAGCCGTGATAAGACGAAGCGCAGTTTCATTAGAAAATGGCCAAAACCATTTTTAGATTTTAGCCCGGATCCATGTATTGACACACCTTACAATGCATAAGCATTTATTTCCTTTTAATTATAATCTTCTCCAACGTGTGTTCTTGTTATTTCATGTTTTCAACAGGATCTTTATAACGACTCATCTGATTAATCAGATAATGGTCGACGACAGAAATTTGCAGACATAATCTATATCTCCGGCTGTGGTTTTGTTTCACTGTGTCATTTCTGTGACCTGTTTTTTACTGAACCACTCACCATTTAGTGACTCAAGTTGTTTTGCAAGGGTTTTTTAAATGTCGATAATATATGAAGAGACACTTTTCACTTTCATGTTTTTTGCTCATTAAAGAGGCAGCAGTGAACTCGAGGTCTCGGGGGGCAATTTATTTGGTGCATACAGCTTTAAAAAAAAGTCCAGTTTAAGTAAACAGTCCTGCTTCCTCCATCATTTTTTTTACTGGAACCAGTTCAGACAAGTGTTGATTCAACCTCATGGTCATTTAGGACGTTTGTCCTTGTTGATATGAATGTAGTGGACAAACTTTTTTTACAAACACAGGCCAGTTCAGCTCAGTGATCATGACCAGCTTTCTAAAACAGCATCAACAAAACTGAACTTTCGTGTGGGAGTTTCTGCAGGACTGTTGCGTTAGACAGCTGTGGTTTTTAGTTTAGGGATGGATCGGCCCAGTGGAAGATCAGAGCAGAGCTGTGATGAAAGATGAAAAGTGGCAGGAGAAGAGTTTTTTTTATTTTTGCTGCTCACGTGTCGGTTTTAAAGACACATGCATGATGTGGTCTGAGGAACGAGGTGTTCACTGACCAACATAAAGCTGCTTAGTAGTTTTACACTGTATGTTTACAGTTCTGCTGCGGCTGTCGGCGCTGAGTCTGACGCAAACTATTTATAGTGAACATGCAGCTACCTAGTAGGCCACACCTAAATTAAGACACATGATAAGTTCAGAAATAACCTGTAACAAGACTGAAAATACAGTGGTTTAAAATCAAGTCATGAATTCAAAACAAAACAAATGTATTAGTCTGGAGTCTCTGGATAATGATTGAACGTCTTCCTTAATGACCAAACTCATCAGTCAGATCTTGATCCAGCAGCTCTGACACAAACACCTTTGTCTTTTTAAAGGGATAGTTCGTCTTCCTCCGTCACAGCAGGTGGATTTCTTAGTTCGGTGCTCAGTGGTTGGGGAAAAAAAAAAAAAGTTTCCATCCCAGTGCATTTATTGTGGATCCTGATTTTGCACAAGACCTTAAGCTGCTTATGTTTCCAGATGAAAGGTTCAGGGCTTGTTACGCTGAAAGAATGCAGGACTTGTCAGAAAACTTTCCTATGCAGCGGTCATATGATACGTCCACACGTTCTCCTGATTGTTTTGACTGAAATTAGTCTCCCATCACAAACGAGGACGTTACACCCAGTAGATGACGGGCTTCTCATTATGATGATAGAAGATCTGCTTTGAACACACTTTAAAAATAAAGCTTCACTGTGAGGAGAGATGATAAACGATGAGTGGTGATAATAAGAGAACAACAACGTACTGTATGTGTTGTGTTGTCTGCGTGGGTAATTTCTGTCGAAGCTGGAGAGAGACAGGAATTTAAAGTGCTTCCTGTTACTGCGTCAGAGAGACAAACCAGTACGATCACTTGTACAAATCTACATCCTGAAGTCTTGCGTAACACTGCAGTCGTGTGTAAAAGATGTTGCACAGTATTTATTCCCACTGCCGGTTGCAACTGAACGTCAAATGACACAGTGTGTGTGAGCTTAATGCACATGAATCTGAGGCTGTTTCCTCTGTTACTTGTAGAAAAATGTAGAAAATGCCAAACTAAACCTGAATGTACTCATTTACAAACTTTCATGAGGTCCATTAGATTATAAATTAACTTATTTAAGCACCTTATACATTGTTATTTATTAACCTATTTTTAATTTGTCATGTTGTGTTCATGTTAAGGTGTAGGCTGCCATGATGTCATGTGGGAATCTAAAGATTTAACACATCAACTTCCCTCTTTAATAGTGTGATGGTTGGACGACTGAACTGTTTTGTTTTTGTTTTTTCAGAAATTAAGGACTCACTATGTCTGATGGGGAGTACGATTACCTCATCAAGTTCCTAGCCCTCGGTGATTCTGGCGTGGGAAAGACGAGCTTCCTCTACCAGTACACGGATGGAAAGTTTAACTCCAAGTTCATCACTACAGTCGGGATCGACTTCAGAGAAAAGAGAGTGGTGAGTTCAGTCGGTTTGGGAAAGAAAACGTCACACACACACAAGACGGCTTGGATGGATTTGACATTTTCCTTGAGTTTTAAATCGACTAGCTACGAGCACTTATGGGCCGCCTGTATTAGGAGCTTAGATACATTCCCACAGCAGCACCATTAAGTAACACTCGTGTAACAAAAGACCACTGATGGAAGTTGCAACAGAAATCTGAGTAATAATGACTCATGTTGGTGCGCAGCAGCAGGCAGCACACTCCTTAAGAATAAACACTTCGTACAGTTGGCAAACAGCTGAACAGTCGTCATATTTACTCAATATTCCCTCTCTCTTTATGCTGCTGACCTCCAGCTCCAGGAAAATGCCTGAGTTATTGTTTTATCATTGTTTTACAGTCGGTTTTGTTCAATTATTGTATGTTACTATGCAGTATCTCTCTACGATGATGTGTTATAATAGATTCATATTTAAAGATAAGGACACAGAATTACAGAGAAGCTTTTGATAACTTCACAAATACACAAATGGCTCCTATAGTATAGTCGTTTATGGCTCAATATTTTTCACTAAATGAGATGTGGAGTCGAGTCTGGTGCCTTTTAATATCGTCACTTCCTTAACTTTTGGCTGAAACCTCAGTATCACAGACATGTTTCTGCAAGCAGCCGACATCCAGCTCACCATGAAACACCACAGTAATGCACGGCTGCACGGATTCAAACAGTCTGGCACGTTAAATCCTCTCAAACCACTGAAATGAAAGATCTGTGTTCGACATACTTTCAGAGGAGTAAAGATATAGATGAGATTTAATGTAGAATACAGTATGTGTGTGTGTAGGTATTGATTTTGAAAGTTTTACAAATATATTTTTTTTTTCCCCCATTCATACGGTTCACACCTAGATGTATTAAAGGAATAGTTCACCAAAAAATGAAATTCAGTCATTATTCCTCAAAGTGCATCTGGAGACCCGGGAGGGGGGTTCGTAGTCCGATGAAATCCTTATATGAGAGTCAATAGCGCCCGACACAAAAAGGGCCATAAAACTACACAAAAACCTTGTAATCTTCCTCCATACTGCTCGTCCGCTGCAATCCAAGTGTCCTGAAGGGAAATAGTCCAGAGTTTACTCGAAACCACGTCATTTAGGACATTTTTACAGCCTAAACAGCCCTGTATTGAATTTGCCTGGGGCGCACTCGTATGAACGTGAGAGCGCAATACAGGACTGTTTAGACTGTAAAAATGTCCTAAAATTTAATTTTTTTGGTGAGCTATTCCTTTAAATACACATTTACAATTTGAGGTTTGTTTTCCATTAAATCGATTTTTATTTGTGTTTAATTTGTGTTTTTCTGTGATATGAAGATTTTCAGCTTCACCTGTTGAACTCAGTCTTTCCAGTAATGAACCATCAACACTAGATCAGCACCCAGAGCTGCCGGGCTTCGGTTTTTCTCCACAAACTGCTCAACAAACTTTGAGAAACCCTGTTTGGATAATTTATTTAACTGGAAAAGCAGGGTTCAATCTGGTTGTGAGATGTTTGAGTGTAAAAAACATCCATTTAACGTCACGTGTCTCTGTGTCCTTCAGGTCTACAAATCAACAGGTCCTGATGGATCCTCAGGTAAAACACAGAAAATCCACATGCAGCTGTGGGACACTGCAGGACAAGAGAGGTAACTTCTAGCTACTGAAACTTCCTGAAACATGAAACTTCTTTCAGTTGTTCGTTTGTTTGTTTTTAAGTGCATTTACCATAACTTTTTTTTCAGGTTTCGGAGTTTGACGACTGCTTTCTTCAGAGACGCGATGGGCTTCCTCCTCCTGTTTGACCTCACAAACGAGCAAAGTTTCCTCAACGTCAGAAACTGGATGAGTAAGTATAGTACAGTTAAGTACAGTATAGTACAGTATAGTATATGATGCAGAGTGAAGTGGGCGTTTTTAGCCATTAAAACCGATGATTCATGATTGAATTAATACAAACTAATGCTAATACTATATTTCCTTTTACTTGTATGTGCACTGAAACTTTTTGTGTCTGGCACTTGCAGAATTGACACTAAATTATTGTTGTAGACATGAAATATTGTGCGATTAAATGGATGATCTCCCACTTGTTAATAATTATTTCTCTGTTTCTTCCCTGCTCACATTTCTTTTTTCACGTCTACGTAACGCATCAATGACAACTTGACATGTAGACAGTGATAAATATGTAAATAAATGACATCGCTGACTTTCTCCTCCAGGTCAATTACAGATTCACGCGTACTGCGAAAACCCAGACATCATTCTGTGCGGCAACAAATGCGACCTGAGCGACCAGAGAGCGGTCAGCGAAGACGAGGCCCGAGAGCTGGCGGAGAAATACGGGTATGTCCCAGTTTGAACCATCTGTACATGAACCTCTCCCTCAAACATTTGTCAAGGAGGCAGTGGCTGCATTGTTTGCCCAAGTCTGTGTTGGGAGAACGTCAGCCCTAAACTGGTCCTCCTCCTCGAAAAGCAAATATTTGTGCACGTTTTTAAATATCTTGCTCTCTTAAGACACACCTTTACTAAAACCACATATTGTAGTGGATGTTTGAAATGTCATCGGGAGAAGAATATAAATAAGGATGTTTAGATAAAATAACATGTCAACTACCTCTAGATAGCTCAATTTGTCTGCATTATAACGGTTTTAAAATGTAATCATCATTGCAATCTATGAGTGTTTGATGGTTTTTTTCAGTTCAGATCAGTGGTCGTTTATTCAGAAAAAGGTCAAAAGCAGGAAATCAGGATCAAACAAACAGGCAGAGGTGCAAAAACTCAGGGAAACCGGGAACACAGAAGTAGGTCATTTACAGAAAAGACTCATAAGGAAAATACAATGGCTGTAGCGCTGACTAACACTCGACAAGACGACCTGGTGCAGAAGGAAGCGGGGGATCACGACTTATATACACAAGGGGGGACAACAGGTGAAACACATCAGGGCGGAGAACACAATCACAATCACAATCACAAGAGCAGGAAACTGGACAGGAAAACAGGAGTAAGAGAAAGACTTTAGAATAAAAACAGGAAGTGACGAGACACAGACAGAGAACTGGACTAAAAAAAACCCGAACAACAGAGACTTGACGAACTAACGGATCCCAACAGTTGATAGAAATCTGTATTTTTCTTAAAGGGATAGTTCACTCAAAATTGAAATTTCACTCATTATCTACTCACCCTCATGTCGACTAAGGGTTGGGAGAAGTTTCAGAGTCCTCCGTGCCTTCTCTGAGTTACAGCGGGGCTCAGCACAGCACTGCATGTCCATATGACGGTTGCGAACGGAGCTCACTTTTCTTCGTCCAAAAAGACACACCAAAAAACATCCAAATACCTCCACACAGCTCGTCTGTAATGTCCCTCTTGTATTGAAGCCCCGACATGAGAAATTGTTCCATAAAAAATTAAATAAGTCTATATTTTAAGGTTGTCTGTAGCGGAAGCTCCCAGTGTTGCTCTGCCGGAATCTCGCGCGATTTGCGGAGCCGTGAACTGGGTGTCTGTGCAAATCACGCGAGATTTGCACAGACACAGGCAAAGCAGTGAACTGAGACACTATCCCGTAAATGTCTAAAAATATCATGAAAAGACTGAAACTAACAATGGAGCCAGTGGCACAGAGCAATTATATGTTATGTTATGTTATGTTATGTTATGTTATGTTATGTTATGTTATGTTATGTTATGTTATGTTATGTTATGTTATGTTATGTTATGTTATGTTATGTTATGTTATGTTATGTTGTTATGTTATGTTATATAATATTGTATTATATTACATTATATTATATTATATTATATTATATTATATTATATTATATTATATTATATTATATTATATTATATTATATTATATTATATTATATTATGTATGTGCGGAAGTGGATACTTGAATTTCCTTTTGGATTAAAAAAGTATCTCAAAGTCTAAAAGAGCAACATCCGCAACATCCTGCGTTTTAATCCACAGTTAAAGATGGTTTCCAAACAATTCAGTGATACAAACATAAAGGTTTGCTAAAAACTAGTGGTCTCTGTTTTAGGACTTCACAGAGCCCTTCTTAAAGATATACAACAGCCATTTACTTCCTCTGAAGTTGTAAATGTTTTTATAGACCGGGTAGGGAGTGTAGAAAATACTGAAAGACGTATAGGTCCTATTTCAGGTTGTTAGTTTTTGGTCTTTTGAATCAGAAAAATGTAGGATTACTCCACCTCACCGTTTGAAGACTGTTTCATCATCTCTTAATAACCTGCTCCTCCTTTTCTTTCTGTCCCCCAGAGTCTCGTACTTTGAGACGAGCGCAGCAAACGGGCACAACGTGAACCAGGCCGTGGACGTGCTGCTGGATCTCATCATGAAGAGGATGGAGCGATGCGTCGACAAGTCCTGGATCCCCGACGGCACCGTCCGAGTTAACGGAGCCGCCAACCCAGACTTGTCCGAGAGCGCGGAGAGGAGCAAATGTGCATGTTAGGATGATATGAAATAGGAAAAAAAACAAGTTCAATGTTTCACAAAGTGGGAGTTTATATTTTGTTTCTGTGTTAGGTTCAACTTAACATTAATTTGTGTCCATGGCCTCACAGACCTTGCATACATTTTATTGACATGCTGTATTATTTGCCAGATTTAAGCGCCTTTGATATGGACATTTTCATGAGGATTGATATCGATAGCGTGGGTGTTTTGAATGATTAATTGATTTTGATTGTGAGTATGGGATATTTATTTCTTAGTGCGCCTAAATGAAATGTCCAGGTATGCTGATCATATTTTCAGGTATAAACTTTATGCTCCGTGTTGCGGTAAAAGCTGGCTGGCCTCGCCTGCCAGATGTGCTATATAAATATACTGTTAATACTTTTCTAGGTTAGTTTAGATTCACTTATTGTAAATTAATAAAGAAGCCACTTTTATTTGTCTTTCTGCAGCCAGTTGATCAGCGACTGTGATGCATGCAGTCGCTGTTTGTTGGTGGAGAGAAAGCGCTTGTGATTGTAGTTTTTAGGAAACTTTATGTAACCACATGTGAACTACTGATGCTCTACCGGATGAATGTGCAGCTGAAAAGTGCCACCTCACCTGTGCCACACACACAAACACACACACCCACACACACACACACACACTGTATTTTATTTCCTAAACCAGTACTCACTCAGGCTTGAATGTACACTTCATTATGTGCAGCACCAGGTTTACCAGTAATTACAAAAATGGATGATCAGTGTTTTTATAAGGGGAATAAATGTGTTTGAAATAGCAATAGTTAAAACTGAACAGTAAACCATGCAGGTAATTCATCCTGCTGTAAAAAAAAAAAAAAAAAAAAAAATTTGCAGATTATGTAGAATTTTATCTTCTCTCAGTATGTTTAAAAAAAAAATGTCAAAGTCAAAATCTTTCTGTAACTCTTTTGCATATTTTCACTGTTTTTAACAAAATGTATTTCTAGATCAGATTTTACTGTTCAAAGACTAAAACATTATTTTTGTGGAAAGTTCAATTACGTTGGAGTTTCGGCCGCCCTGCTTGAAACAAAGATGATCTCTGCTAATGTTGGAAAACAATAATATTATACGGTAAATCAATAACTTTCAGGGTAAATGAGCTGAGGTGCTATTTCAAACAGCAAGTGCCAGGTATTTAAATGTGTTTTAAAAAAAACAAAAAACAAGAGGATTTCTCCCTTATTGAATTCCTCATCCCATCGTTGAAGTGTTTGTTTCAGGTTAATTAATCAATGTGACCATGTTAAATAGCCTGTCCAGTCTGTTGATTTTCATTTCAGTAGATTTTGTATTGGCACGTTTTGGAAGTAAAGCAATAAAGTTGGGATGGGATATATTTAATATCCTAATGTTCAACTCTTTAGATCAGTGTGTAACACATATTTTACAAATGCATAATATTTACACTTAATAAAACACTGGAGTGGCCTTGTGAGAGTATTTGTCCAATCTATATTGTGGCTACTAGTTTCATGCACACATTGTTTGTCTTGTTCTGTTTAAAGGTGAAATTTATTATTTTATTCCTCCCCATATCTGTGCACAAATTTAAGTAAAAAATGAAAAAAATTTGAAGAAAGAAGAGTTTGATCATATTAGCCAAGACTAAACTGAAATATGTCACATCTCAGTTGTGCTACAAATGCAAAACCGTATGTAAATTATGTCCAAAAATAAACATTTTTATTTATGTATTCCCCGAAGCTGTGTCTTATTTACATGTAATCAGTTCTGAAAACGCTGACAAAGGCTGGTGCGTGAGTACGGATGTTATCAGGTCCTATTTATAGACTCTATTGTTGTAGAATATTCTGCTATATCACTGTAAATATGTTTGTCATCTCACCACAACACAGGAAATTATCTGTGTTACCATCACTGAATTATACAAAATCATATACATCCAACAATATTTTATTTGCATGCTTTTACTTAAAGGGATAGTTCAACATTTTGGCAAATTGGCCCATTTCCATAATCACTATACTCATTGGAGTCTTTTTCTGTTTAAAGGGAAAGTTCACCGTTTTGGGTCCGCACACTGTATCAAGCTCCTCTAATGTTTATTGTGGATCGATCCACAATAAACATTAGAGGAGCTTGATACTGCTGAAGACAAACCTACTGCTATGACTAGAGGGATTATGAAAATGGGCCAATTTGCCAAAATGTTGAACTATCCCTTTAAAAAAAACAACAAAAAAATTTTTTTTTTTAGATATGTCACCCACATTTCTCTAGGTCCCCCTGGATCTGTCTACACTACAGCTGTCTACCATTAACAGGTAAATTGATTTTTTTGTGTTGTCCCTATGGGATAGACCAGAGCGGCTTTTTTATGCAAATGAGAATGACTGATGCATCCTGGGTAATTTAGGGGCAGCGCCCGGCATCCCTCCATTGAAAAGTTCAGCCTAACTGGCTTGACAAACTAACTAACAAAAAGTTGGCTATTAACAGGCTATTTACAGACAACACTTAGCCAAAACCTACCCGGTGATTCGACCAAATACGTGTAGATGTCTGGGTAAGAAATTTCTGGCAACTTTGTGGGATCATTGATCACTGTGGGAGGCTAAATGAGCATACCGGTAGATTAATTAATTGTAATTTTTCAAGATAGCGTGAGCGGTGGGTTTCAAAGAGGATGTCAAAATAATTATGAGACATAGTGCTACAAAAGAAACAAAAAATTAAACATTCAAATTGATTGTTAGTTAGTCTACGCTCCATCAAAACACAAAAAGCCACTGAGTGCAATGTAAAAATGCCGGGTGCTGCCCCTAAATTACCCAGGATGCATCAGTCATTCTCATTTGCATAAAAAAGCCGCTCTGGTCTATAGACTCATGTCCTTATCTGCAATACATTTGTACCATGTTTAGTATCATCACTGTTGTCCTCCTCACATCATCATTCATGGAAATGTCTCAGTTTTTCTGAGCTGAATTAAACTAGTAATGTGGAGAAAAGAAAAAAAAAAGAAAAAAAAAACCTGCTGCAGTTCTCCCGCCGTCCTGCGGGGGGCAGCACCGGCGGCGCTCCGCTCCGACGACAGGAGTCTGTATCCGGCGACGAGGAAGAAGAAGAAGAAGGAAATTGAACCCAAACAACAGACGGAGGAGCAGCAGCAGGGGAAGGTAACTGGACCTCACAGTTTGTTTTCAGTAACTTTTAAAATGCTTTATAACCACGATGCATGTATATATCTGTACTCACGTGCCAGTTTAAGTTAGAGCCAAATGCCCAGCTCACTAAAACTACATTTTTTTATCCTGCAAAAGTTTCCATGTCGAGCTAAATTAGCTACCGATAAATCTGTTAACTTTGGATGAAGTTGCTTCTTTTAAACGTTTTTAAATGATGTAATGTGTGTAAACTAAAAACAAACAGACACCTTTAGCACCTTTACTTGTCACTTCTGCTTTGTACCGTTCATAGCTGGTTAAAGTTTCTTTCGAAAGCAGCTGTCTAGTAGTAGTAACTTAGATAAGTAACTAGGCTGTTTTTAATGTTACCACGGTAACACGGTTGATTGACAGCTGTCACAGTGATCATTAAAGTCATCTGTAGTTTATTAATGTAAAAACCCTCTCATTGATCCACTAATTTTGAGGTCAGAGGAGTTCAAATTAAGAAAAACAGCCATTCATTGATCAATACTGAAACTACCCAGGTGCAGTGTTAAAATTGAAAATAAACGACAAGATCACTTTCATCTTGATATATAAACGCAGTAAATGAATACACAGTAGTCACAGGTTTTTCTGCACTTAATACTTTTACTTACAACAATTTAAGTACATTTTGCCAGTAGAGTATTTTATATGGTTATATATAAAGTTGTTATTTTTTCTTTCATGGTTATAGTTACATTCACACAGTGACTGCATGGATCAATTCTGGTCATTTATACTGAATATTAAAGGAATAGTCCACCAAAATGAAATTCAGTCATTATTGACTCACCCTCATGCTGATGAATACTCTGGACTAGTTTTTTATTCCTCAAAGTGCATCTGGAGACCCGGGAGGGGGGTTCGTAGTCCAACGAAAACTCTATATGAGAGTAATAGCACCCCACACAAAAAGACCATAAAACTACACAAAATCCATGTAATATTCCTCCTTACTGCTCGTCCGCTGCAATCCAAGTGTCCTGAAGGGATTTAGTCCAGAGTTTACTCGAAACCACGTCATTTAGGGTATTTTTACAGCCTAAACAGTCCTGTATTGCGCTCTGAACAGGACTATACAGGACTGTTTGCAGCGGACAAGCAGTAAGGAGGAAGATTACAAGGTTTTTGTGTAGTGTTGGGCGCTATTACTCTCATATAAAGTTTTCGTTGGACTACGAACCCTGGTCTCCAGATGCACTTTGAGAAATAAAAAACTACTCTGGAGTATTCATCAGCATGAGGTTTTCGGTGAACTATTCCTTCAGTGGACTAGACGGCATTGAGGAGGATGAATGTTTATTAAAATGTTTCTTTACTCCTGCAGAATGTCTTTCCGTTTCTGCCCCCAGTGTGGGACAAAGCTGCAGCCTGATTTTAGGTTTTGTCCCTCCTGTGGGGAGAAGCTTCCCGCTCCGAACTCAGTCGCCACGTTAAGTCTCTCTCCGCCCAAAAAAGATGTAGTGGGATCAGCAGCTAAAACAATTTTTGGCACGAGCACATCCAGTGAGCCCGCAGAAAGCAGCGGTAAATATCACAGCAGTATTGTATTAGGAGTTACTTAGTATTATCGATAGATTATTTTTAAGTGTAAATTGTTGGACATGTGAATCTTCTCCTTCTACAGTCATTACATCTATTCTCTCAACTCCAGTTACGGCCCGTCCTGCACTGAGAAAGACTCGTAAGTCCCTCGTCACTCTAGAGGTCACTCCACCTGTGGTGCCCTCCACTAATCCTGTCGCAGACAACAAGCAAGGTAATGAGCATTTTATTTGTTTTTACCTAAAAGTGTTAAATTGGTTTTCTAATAAACCACTTTAGAAGCATATGCACTTTCGAAGCATAGATTCTCAGCATATTTATTGACTAATATTAGTAAATCTTTCCTTGTATCCTATTTATTCTCCTGTTTTGTTTTGTTTTGTTTTTTTAAACGAAACATTATCTGGTTTTTATGTGTGCAAATGCATGAGAATGACTATTAAACTGGATGTGAATCTGAGATACAAGAAGAGTGAGTATATAGCCTACATTAGACATGCAGCAGCATAAAGTGATTGACAAAGTGCTTATGTGCTCATGACACTGGCTTCAATCTACCAAAATGGCAGCGATCTTTAAACCACAAACACTGATTGGGTGTTGAGTTGTGGCTAAAACGTGTTTTCTGAAGTCACACTGACCTTCACCTTTGACCAAAATGTGTTCAGTTTGTCCTTGAGTCCAAGAGAGCGTCTCCACCAAATTTGAAGAACGGTGTTGTAGAGATATTGCTCTCACAAGAACAAAACCATGTCTTGTGAGGTCACTGACTTTGACCTTCAGTCACCAGAATCTCCAAGTAAATGTTTGTATCAAATATGAAGAACCTCTGTCAAGGTGTTACTGAGATGTTGTGTCCACAAGAACGGTACAGATGGACAGACAGACAAACCCAAAGCAATCTAACATGAAACATAAAGAAATACAAGTGATACATCCATTTTTGACAAGAAATCTGTGTCTTGTATCGACAGATATCGGGATCCAGACGTCGAAACCAAAACCCTCGGTCACTTTCAATCTCACTCCAGAGATACAGCCACTTATACAGACTTCAGCGTCTCCCGTTGTTAGAAGCCCTCGACTTCGTGAGTCGAAACACAAACACAATCTGTTCCACATCTGTTCTCGCCTCCATGAAAACTTCAAACATTAAACTTTTCTTTATTCCTTTATTGATTGTGGCTGGATCCACGCGTAGTCGGGGGGAAGTCAAAACTCTCCAGTCCGTCTACACGCGGGAAAGCAGAGGAATCGACGGTAGACGGCTCTGCTAAAGCCGGCCAGTCTCCGGTCTCCTCACCGGCCTCCAGGTCTCCTTTAAAAGGTGAGCTGCATCACACAACACGAGATGTGCTACACACACACACACACGGTTCTGCCTTTTTGGAGGCTACATAATAATAATAATAGTTGTAAGAGCAGATTATGATGTTGATTGTTTTGTGTAGTGAGTCAGACTGTGATTGGCAGGTCAGCCTAACCTTTGTGTCTAGGCCGGTGTTTTCCAACCAGAGGAGGAATAACAGTTTTTGACCTGCGCTGTGCAGCATTGTGCTCCGTGCGGATGTGTCATTTTAAAAGTGTTAGGTGTGAAATAAATGAATTGTGTGCATCGTAACTAAAAATCAAGTGGATTTTTCATCCATCCCTCATGGTAAAGTAAGAGCGTCAGTTATGTTTCCTGTTGAAATGCCTCAGTGGCTTAAAGCATTGGCTTATCCTCTACAATAATAATTATAACTTTATTTGTATAGCACCTTTAAAAAACACAAGTTACAAAGTGCTTCACGAAACAACATATGTATTGTATTGGGTGTATGTTTGTGTTTTTATGTCAGTGTTGTGAAGCCCACTGAAACAAATCCCAATCAACAACGTTGTTGACATGGCAATAAAGTATTGAAACTTGAACCTTGAAACTTGAGACAAGTCACCCAACAACAAGTTGAGACCAGGAGGATTCAAATTAATATGCAGGATGCAGTTAATTAGATAGAATAAATAAAAAGGAGGGTATACATGATAAAAAATAGATAAGATGATACAATGAGATAAGAAAAAGATGGGATAAAAGAGTTAAAACAGAAGGTGTAAAGTTGAACTAATCTCTAAAAAGAGCATCTGAGTAAAACTGTGAGATAAAATAGATCATGATGATGATGATGATGAAAGTCACATAAAAGCAAGTGTGTAAAAGTGGGGTTTTAAGAAGTAAAACACCTGATACTAATGATATCATAAAAAGAAAGAAAGTCAGTCATGTCATGCTGTGAAACCGAGTGAATTAAATGAATTCTTAATGAATTTGACTTCCTTGAAATCCAGCACATGAAAATAACTGTTAAGCAGCATTTGTAACCAACCTTGTGGCATAATGATATAAGTTTAAACAACAAGAGACACTCTGTACATCGTTTTTACACGTGTAGTGGTTTTAACTTTTTCCCCTGACGTAATTAATTTGAAATGTTTTGCATGACTGCACAGCGACGGGAAAGAGCAAGGCCAAGAGGGCAAAGCATGCGCCTGCTGTGGAGCCGCTGCAGGAGGGCGAGGAGGTGACGGACACGACGGGCAAGAAGTGGAAGCTGATGAAACTGCTCAGTCAGAGCACGACGGACATCGTTTACGAAGGTGAGACTGGATGAATGACGACTAACGGGGGAAGTGTTGGAAGGTACAGTCACTATAAGTGATGAAAACCATTTAGACGTTACCAACCATATAATCCTACGAAATTAATGAATGATAATTGACTGATATTGCTTTGTACTTTTCAGTTTTACAAACAGTTTCACGATCCGGCTCCAAGGAGTCGAATCACATCCTCAAACTGGTGAGTTCTGCCTCAGGGCTCTTGTCTCCTTGCAGCAGAGAGTGAATCATCGATATTGCGTCATGTTTTTAGCTCTTGGGTTTTTCTCTGGGTGTGACCGCTGAAGTTTTTCTTCCTCTTAGGGAGCTAAAGATGGAAGGATTTTCAACGAGCAGAACTTCCTGCAGAGAGCCGCTAAACCTGCATCTGGTGAGCGTCGCCTCTGTTTTCATTTCTTGTTCTGGTTCCAAAAAACTAAAAAAACAGGCAAACTGGTGAAAATATTCTGTTGGTCCACTACCTTTCTGCTGATTACAATACGAGATAAGTAAAGTTTGTTAAAGCTAAAATAGAGTCAGTATTTATGTTTGATGCTGATCAACAGTCACAGGAAGATGTGGATGAGTCTGTCTTTTCATTACACTGTCAACTCAATGGAAAGCACAAGGCTGCGAAAACCAAACAGATTTTATTTTATAGCGATTATAAACTTATACAAATATATTCATGGGTAGTATATTCAGATTTTGCCAATAAACCTTGACAATTATTACACACTGGACCTTTAAAGCCTGAATTGATCAATACATAGAGTACATGCCCTGGACTGAGACAGACAAATTGAGCAGGGAATCGCTCCATCTCTATTCCACGTGCGCCTGATGTGATAACCCTGCTGTTAACACCTGTCGTCTCTCTCTAGTGGAAAAGTGGATCAAACAAAACAAGATGGATTTCCTGGGTATTCCCTCTTGTGTCGGCTTTGGCCCCCATGCGGAGTCCTACAGGTGTGGAGGAAATCTTTCTATATTATTCAGGGTATCCGCGGGGTCTTGAAAAGTATTAAAAGGTGATAAATCAATTTTGGGAAAATTAAGACCCTTAAAAAGTATTAAAAAGTCTTTTCACAGCTTTATAAAGTCTTAAATTTTGAAGGTATTTTTTCTGAATTAGCTGTCCAAGAGTTTGAGTCCTAAAAAACATTGTAAAAGTGTGTGAATTTATTCATTTTATTAAAAAACAAAGATGAACCGGTACATAAAAAAGAAAAGAAGATTGTTGTTTTTGTTTTGTTTTTAGAGTGGAGCAATGTTTTTTTGTTTTGTTTTTTGATAAACTTTGCCTTTGATTTATTACCCCAGCCTATTTTGAATTCTGCTGTATCATAGTGGTCTATAGTCTTTAACACAAACTAAAACTGTTAGTACGTTAAAAGTGTCACTGATGTAAATGGTTACAGCTTGAAGTTGCGGTGAGGTGTTAAAAAATATTGAGAAGGTCTTGAAAAAGTCTTAAAAAGCTATTAAAATGAACTTCAAGATTCCTGTATACACCCTGTTATTATATTTACACATCATATGAAAGAAGTTTTTACGTTAACTTGAGGTTTTGGATGTAACCCTTCTTCTATTTTTTTTGTCACAGGTTTTTGATTTTCCCCAACATGGGTCAGTCGCTCCAGTCGGTCATCGAGGAAGAGGACGATCGTCTGTCGGAGAAAGCTGTCCTTCAGCTCGCCTGCAGACTAGTGAGTGTTCACACGCCGTCTGTGTTAGACTTGTTTTATCTGAGACTTTTATTGTTTTACAACCCGTTGTTAATGTTTCTCTCTAATCTCAGCTGGACGTCCTGCAGTATATCCACTCAAACGAGTACGTTCACGCCGATATAAACGCAGAAAACATCTACATCAAACCAGGACAGACGTCACAGGTGAGAAATCAGTAATGTGTCCATGATGGAAATATGTTTTACACACTGACAACGCGTTTCTCGTATTCAGGTCTATCTCGGAGGATACTGCCACGCCTTCAGGTACTGTCCCGGAGGCCAACATGTGGAGTACCGCGAGGACAGCAGGACGCCACACGAGGGCACCGCAGAGTTCATCAGCCTGGACGCACATAAAGGAGCAGGTGTGTGTCACTTCTCTGCTTCACCGACTCCTCAAACAAACAGAGATGAAGACCTCCTTCCTCCCGGCGTCGGGGGAATAGACACAGTTTCACTACGAGAGAGCGTGAGCCGAACGCTGCCAGGTTTAGTTTTCCTCCCGCGGCGAGGGGGGAGCTGCGTTCCTCCCACGGTCCATCTGTCTGCAGAGCTGTCGGGCCGCACGAAATTAGATGTTTTCTCACAGAGCTGATTGAGTTAGTGTTGCTAGATTCAACATTTTACTTGTTTAACAACTAGAAACCAAAGCAAACCGGCTGATGTTGGTGTCATGTTGTGTTGGTGTGTGAGGGTTTAAAGTGTAAAATGCGACTATGACTACGTGTGTTTGTGCTTTTCAGCGCCGTCGCGACGCAGCGACCTGCAGTCTCTGGGCTACTGCATGCTGCGCTGGCACACGGGGGCGCTGCCGTGGACCGCCC